>NC_060207.1:16151875-16787187 GCF_021130785.1 Homalodisca vitripennis | reverse complement strand
CCAATTTAACAAAGTTATTTTACATCAAACTTAAAAAAAACATTGTTTCGTGCCCCAATTTTTTGCATTTAACCCTGAATCCCTCAAAAAACTACTACAGGTACAGTTCTGAAACCTATTTTATTAGCTTTATCAGGTAAAAATACATAAGAATCCACGATATTTCTTACTTAATTAACCTTTCCAAAAGTTCAGTAGTATGGCTTTATTTTACTCTTTACCCAGGAATTCAGGCGAAATCTTTCGCTAGCTGTAACTCGCTAACGAAGCGTTTTCGGACCTATGTTTATATAACATTTTTTTCATTATTTTTACTAGTACAATGTGCTGTAGAAGTGGGGGAGAACTTCATGAATCACCCTGTATGTGTTCTTTATAACATTTTCTGCCTTTTTGTAAAGGAAATTAAAAAGCTTCTGCCTGGTCTGAACATTAACAATGGAGCTGAACCTAATGATGTCCTTAAAGAGTGTTGATATATTATATAGCTGTATTCTTCCCCTATACATAACTATTTACAGCAACGTAATTCTATCTTTGGGTATCTTCCTACCGGCTAAAAGCATACTTCACACTTGAATTTAAAAGTAAAGTTTTCTGATATAAAAAATTTTAGCTATCTTTTAAGTGTTTGGATCTTTTGTCTTTACGCAATTCCTTTTCCATCAAGAGCCTAGAAACTACCTCCCTACATGGAATTAAAAAAGGCAGATCGCTATAACTAACTTGGTAGTTTATCAAGTGGATGACATTTTTTCAGACAAAATGAATCGCCAGATGAACAGTTAATTTATATTAAACTGTTGAAGTCTTTTCATGGAATACGCAATTAACATATTTGGACTAATTTAGGATTTAAGACATATTTTGGATGTTGCTGGATCACTACTGCAATGATTCCAAATCTTTGTGAATGATTATTATATGGTTATCAGATAAAGTGGATACGTGTAGACCTTTCCTGCAATGTCTGTAGTGCTATTTGGCTCTCTTGGATTTTATAACATTCTCTATATTTGAAAAAATCATCTTTTCTTCGTCATCTTTTGCAGATTATGCTTAAACTTAAAAAAAAAGGCAAATTGTGAAAATAGTTGAAAGGATCTCCAGGCTGATTTGAATAATGTACTTCTGTGGTGTACTGAAAATGAAACATAATTAAATAATCCCACAAACATAATTTGACGTTCACTTATGCTCATGAAAATTTTTTGTACGTAAAGTGATATCAATCTTGAATCTAAAAAATGATTTGGACCAATCAGTTTTTAGCAGGACAGCTGGATCTGCTTCAGGACTGTATGGTTCAAGACTTCTTGAATAGGTTTTCTTCCTGCTTGGAAGTTGATGACTTCTCATTTCTGGGTAAAAATTATATGCTTTTTTAAAACCCAGTACCTAATTAATTGCAACTGAGCTTTACTACCACCACCTACTATTAATAGGAAATAAGTTTATTGATAAGAGATAAATACAACAGAGGCAGGCATAATACATCTAAAGTTCTCTTCTAAATAAATCCTAATAATGGGTGTGGAAGATATTGAAAGAGACTAAATTTTAGGTTCATATTTTTTCAAGTAAAAACTAATATTAGATGCTCGTTACCATTATTTAGCAGGAAGGACATTTTAATTTTTTGAATTGTAATTGGTTGTGGTTAAACCATTGTAATTTGCTGATTTAGTTTTTGTGTCTCGACTACCAGCTAATAATGTAATCTTCAATTAAAAGTAAATTTTTTAAATGTCTGTTTAGTCGTAAGCAATAAAAAAATACAATTTTAAAATGACACTTCAAAAGCTAGCCTCCAAGAGGTCAATTACTTACAAATATATAGTACTTAATATTATAAATCTTAACATTATCTTAACGTGATCTAGTAGATTGTTATGTTCCCTATAATTTAAAATACGGTAATTCAATACCATTAGAAAATATCAAACAATTTTACCTTGGAACCCAATCACAAAATTACATACAATACAACTAGTACCAAAGTTCAATAAATTTAGATTACCATGACATTTTATTTTCATATGTTGTTTACCATTGATATGAATATCATTGTGTATGTTATAATTAAGCTTGGAATAAGTTTGTTGAATGTATAGGCTGCCCCAATGAAAGCAATTGGAATAATTAGAAGACACATACAAATTATAAAATCATAAAAATTATAAGCCATACAGGGAATAATTTAATGAAACTCCAAATAAATAAATGTAGAGATAAAAAGAAGAAAACAGTTGCATAAGTTGAGACAGCAAGAGATAATCTGCCAAGTTAGAAGATAAAAGACAGGCACGAGATAAAGTTGAGCTAAACACAAAGTTGAGCTAAACACGTATAGAGCACCTTACTAAGTTTGACTTAGGTTTAGTTATTTTTAGCTCATAGAATTTTGTTTGCAGTTCCCACTAACCAGTTAGTCTCCTTTGTTATAAGTCTAAGCGAATGTATATAAATAAGCCTTTAACAAAACACTTACTGAATGAACGATACACTGAAGTAGCATATATTGTTATCCGTATAAGCAAAGTAAGATTAATAATTTTCAAATAAATATGAATATTCTCATCAATAGTGTTTTCATGTTAATAACCTTTCCCACTACTGGAGCTTGCCTCATACTCTCTGAGCTACTTTTGTATATGTATATACAAAAGTTATACGTATAAAACTACATATGTTTCCATGCTTAGTACATACAGCACTACTTTCATGTTGTTTCTGCTGGTTATTGATTATCTTTACCACAGTCTAAAGGGTACCCAAAGCTTTATAGTGGTGATATCCTGTACTAAGTGGACTACTGCCTGGTAAGATATGTGTTACAGACTGGTAGACACTTTTCTATCTATATCAAAGGCACTATATTATAACAATTTTTCAGTACATTATATATATTTTATAATGCAGTTTACAAACTATAAAAAAACTAGTGTCAACAATTTTAAATGTTGTATATGTATACATCACTTAAGATAGATTACAATATAATGGAGTCGAAAGGTCAAGAGAATACCCTCACCACTTTGACCTTGAGGATCTGGTGTAACTTAATCCTGAAATGTTGACAACCCAGGTCATCTCGAGGCTCTTGATAAACCTCAAGATGTCCCAGGGATCTTAAAGTCCCACCTCAGTAGGTTTTAGAAATGCTCTGTACAGGTGTCTCCAACTAGTCAGGGCAATTGCGTCACATCACAAATGATGTTTATAGCAGCCAGAAGGGTGTATTTCAAGCATTTCCACTTGATAGATGTGGATTCCAAAACACGGAAGGAACCCAGAGCGTTAGAAGAGCAGAAATTTGGTCCTTCCTTGGATTTGTTCCTTGAAGCAGTGTTACATTACTAAGGGTCGCCTTGCCCTTCACGTAAAGTTACAGTAGCCCAAGGCTTCCAGAGCTGCCATGTGTCTAGAGCACATGGCTCCACTAAGACATAGATAAGTTAGGCACTGAACACCATGAAGTCCAGTCATTACTGTTTTTCTTCTACCAAAAAAGACAGCTATAGGCAATCATTGACCTAACGATGTTCTTATTGAGCAGACTGTCATCTTTAGCTGTATACTCCAGGTTCTACTAAGGAACCTGGAGTATAGAAAGCGACTACTGTGAGACGGAGTAGTGACTTCAAATGTTGGTTCCATGTCAACTTTATATCGAGCACCACACCCAAAACTATTATTATTTGTATGATGCCCTATAACCAATTAATTATAAAACTGGGCAGAGCTGTAAATTAATTTTTTTCCGTCAGGTGAAAGGAACTATAATGGTTTTGGAGGGGTTAACACTCCTTTCCTTCTCCACACACCACTTCCAAACGAGATTAAAGGCTTCCTGTATAAGCTTGAATAGTACAACTTTATTCTTACAACAATTACAAAGTCATCTGCATAGCCCTGTAATTCAAAACCTTCATTACTGTGTCTAGTCTGTAAAAACCAGGCAACACAGAAGAGATAATAGGATTCCTCCTTGAGGTCAATTTGTAACTGCATTTACAGTAATGGATTCATCACTGAATCTAACCATTACTCAACAGCTGGATAACATCGACCTAATCCATCTATACGTGACCAGGTCTTTTATAAAGATACAATAATGTTATTCTCAATTATTTTACTATTATTTATAAAAAAAAACTTGTGTTCAATATATTAGGATTTTATTTTCAACTTCCACAACATGGAACATGGAATTTATGAAGAAATTTTATCAAAATCATCTGTGTTCCTGTTTGTAAAAATCAGTTGCTTCATTCCAGTTACCATTTTGTTAAAATGTGTTGTTTAACAGAAAATACTTCAAGGCCTTTTTAAATTTATTCCAATCCGGTTCAATTTTAATAGGTAGTATTTTCCAAAACTTTGTTCCCATATGTGTTGTGTTTTTACTGAAAAAAGAAAGCAGTTTTTTTTTGGGTTACAATCATTTCTATATCTTGTATTATAGGTATGTATTTCACAGCGCGCACACTATTTCTAAACTTTAAAAATATTCTCTTACATGATCATCGTGTTTTAGTTTCAACATTGTTCTGACGTAATTTTCGACGGATTAAAATCTTATCCAAATTATAGTCACAGGTTCTGCCATATACTCACAAACAAAACCAATATGAGTGTATATGAGCATGATAGATGATTTTTAATACAGACATGCTACATAAGTATGACATTCTTTTTAATATTATCATAACGAATTTTCTTTGATAAATGTTGTATGTCCCAACTTAAATTATTATTAACTTGTAATTCCAAAAATGTTGTACTGAAAATTTGGCTCACATCCTATTCACTCAAAATGTTTAGTGATTGTATTTCTATTCTGTTTTGTTTCAAAACTAATACAACTAGTGTTGTTTACATTTAAAAATAAATTATTGCTTAAGAAGTATTCTTGAATGTTTGAGAGTTGAATCTGGGCAATTTCTTTTTGGTTTTTTATTGAATCGATCAAGTTGAAATCATTGGAAAAAAGTATGAATTGACTCTTAGTCCCTGTAATATCAGCCAAAATACTCTGAAGATAACAGAGAAATAACAAAGGTCCAAGAATTAAACATTGCAAAACTCCTTGCACCACCTAGTTTTCTTGATTTGACTTTACTAATTTTATTGTTTTAAAGAAATGGAATTTCTGCATATTGAAATATATTTTAAAGGTATGAATCAAACCAATTTAAATGAACCCCTGTGATGCCAATTGATTCTAATTTTTTTAGATCATTATTTAATTTAATCTCAAAGTCAAATTTTTAATTACTTGCTTGATTATCCAGTTAGGTGTGAAGGAGTTGTAGTTTGAAAAGATAGTTGTAAATAGCCTAATCTAATGAATATAGGCTATACATTTACCCTCACAGTATTGTTGCAAATATTTGTAAACGGATGGGGCATGATCAGTTACATATTATAGTGATAAAAAATACTTCGCAATTTAAATATTACACATTCCAATACTTAAATTTTATCTAGGTGAGGACTTTCGCTCTCAAAGAACTCTCATAATGGCATGTAGTTTTCACACTAAGTCAAATAAGCCTGTTCATTCTACTAACAAAGTTTTTTTAGGTCTCTAGTAAGAAAAACTTTTCCAAAAACAGTAGCCTCCGGATAACACCAAAGTAACAAATATCCCTTTAGATAGTACTGATCATTAAACCATAAAATTCCAAAAGGCTGATCACTACTGCTTAGGAGCTAAAAATATTACAGACTCAAAGTAATGGTGGTCAATTAAAGGAAAAGGTTTCAGTGCTGGCAATTATATTATTCTTATTATTTTAGAATTCATTATTTACCAAAATGAAAAAATACTGTTATGTATATATTTTAGTTCTTCAATTGGCGGTGTTAAACACTGCTCATTGTGGCAAGCAAATTTTTAGTAGAATGGAAATATTTTTTGATACTTTGATATTATCCGGAGGTTTGGAAAAGTTTTCTTACTGGGGACCTAAAAAAAAGACATTATTTGAGAGAGTACACTTTATTTGACTGAGAAAATGACATGCCATTATGACAATCGGTTATTATTTTCTGCCTCACAAAAGAAAGCGATGTCAGCGAGAAAGAGGCCATCCTGGCCCTATCAACTTGTTTGTTATTAGTATATAAGTAGGTAAATACATACGTACATGTTATAAATATAAAAAGTTAAACACGCTCTGAGCTTGAATGGAAGTGCTATCTAGAGGGAAGTTTTTCTTTTTTTCGCCAGAAGTGCGAGGGCCACTAAAGCCCGCACTGATGGTCAGGGGCATTTTCGATCGGTACTCTCCCTACCTCTGATCATTTGCAATGTGTACTGACATCGGAAAGTTAGACGAAAAAAAAGCATCCCTAGAGATAGTAGCCAAATTCTAGCTCAAATTACGTGAGCACCTGCAAAGGTCATCTTTGGTACTAATAGTAACATATTTATAATCTATTCTAAACCTACTTAAATAAATGATAGGGACAGAGTAGTCTCCTGGCTGACATCACTTCCTTTTGAGAGGTAGAAAACAATATCCAATCGTCATAATAACATGTATTTTTTCGGTTAGTTAGTACAAATTTCTTATAATGTAGTTTTTGTAGGTCTCCAGTAAGAAACATCTTTCAAAAGTAGTGGCCACTGGATAATACTGAAATGCCTTATTCTCTTTTAAATATTTTTAAAACTACTGCTTGTCACTTTATTATATTCAAATTTATAATTCAATGAAAGATAAAATTAAAAAAAATATACAAGAAAGAATATGACAGCAATTTATGCTTATTCTTAACATATCAAAGGGTTAAAACCAGTTTTTTAGTGTGTTTTAATGCAAGACTGGTACTAAAGCGTGTTTAGACTAAAGGAATGTTAAGCCTACTGCTGACTTGGCTTCTACATTAGAAAGAGTAAATGTTACATTGACAGGAGTTTTGAGGGATTTTAATAGGTGTTACCCACAACTCTGCCACCAACCATAGAATCAGTTAACCATTATAGCAAGAGGATATAGTTAACTTAGTGTTTTATTAATCCTTTCAGTGCCAACAATCGTTTTTACAGGTTTATGCCTGAAAAATGTCAATTTATAAAGACATTGGTAAGAAGTGAAAGAAGGGCCAGGTTCTGCTTACACGGATGCCTATAATAAATCGCCACAAAGCAAAATAGAGTCTATTGTTGCAATACACTACTTTCTTACATGCCTAAGTTAAATATTACATTTCTGCATAAAAGACTTTGTATTTTAGTATTACCCAGAGGCCACTAGTGTTTTAACAATTTTTCTTATTGGGAACCTAAAAAACTCGGGAAAGTACCTATCGGAAATGCCCCTGTCCATCAGTGCAAGCTATCATAACATACTTCTGACAGAAAAAAGAAAAACATCCCTCAAGCTAGAACCCAAATTCAACATTAGATCACATGAGCACTTGTAAAGGTTATCTTTAATTTTTATACCAATAGTAACATAGTTATGATAACCTAATCTAAATCTACTTATATGGAGTAATAACAAGAAGTAGATAGGGACAGAGTGGCCTAAATTACTTCCTTTAGGGAGGCAGAAAACAAGAACCGATCATAATAACGACCTGCAGTTTTCACAGCAGTTCAAATAATGTGCATTACTTCTAGTTATGTATAGTTTTTTTTATGTCCCAAAGAAACTGATTAAAAAGTAGTGGCCTTCAGATAATACCAAAATACTCAGACTTTTTAATTGATATAAATAGGTATGTATGTAGTTTGTTTATGAGTCATAATTGGGTAGGGTACGATAAGCGGACCCGGTTTTTTATATCGAAGAATATAGTTATCGATACCTAATATTCGCATCTCAAATCCTAGACTATCAATCGATATAGAAGTACCTATAGTCCTCAATAAAAATCATATGTTTTAAATTAAAATATGAATTTAATATATACAGTTATCATACAAATTATTATAACCAAAATTAGGAAAACTGAAGATGACCATATTTACTCCTCTCACAGTTACAGTTGTTTCTTTCCCACAAATTTCACATAATGGGTTTTTCAGTACGAGTTCAACATGTTGAAGCCACGAAAAAGCAACGTCGTGTATTTTTCTAGAATTGACTGCCATTTTTAATAATCAGAATTACTTATGTAAAATTGAAATATTATCCTTCGTGTAATATTTTAGAGTGTTTACAGCTATTGATATAGATTATTTAAGTTAATAGTTCAAAATAATTAATCAGTAGCGATTGATTATATCGATTGTTATGATTAAGTAATATCGTTTGCAATTTTGATATAAAAAACCAGGTCCTCTTATCGTACGTGGGGCCCGCTTAATCTAATTTAATAAAATTCATATTTTAATTTAAAACATATGATTGTTATTGTGGATTATAGATACTTTTATATCGATTTATAGTCTAGGATATGAGATGCGAATATTAGGTATCGATGGTTACATTCTTCGATATAAAACACCGGGTCCGCTTATCGTACCCTACCCTTCACGCACAATAAAATCAGTTCTTAGTCTATTTAAAGTATATTTTTATGAAATAGATTTTGGTATCAATTTACAATATCGTGACCATGGAAAGGTATGTTCATTTTTTTTTCCTGAAAACTACAATTTTTCCTGAAAACTAAATTTTTCCTGAAAACAATAGTGAAGAAAAAATTCGTCCGCAACGAAAATCAAAGGAGTTACGATTTTTTGAAATCCTCTGAAAACTCTGTTTTTGACAGTACCTCTGGCAATTTTACTGAAATGATGACGTTAATCCTGTCAACGATGCCTGCCCGCTGCGCAGTGCTGCGCACTGCTTGCTCTTTTAGAAAAAAAATTAACTCGAGCTTGCAAAAGTCGAATCCCAGATCACGTGATGCCCCTGATCCTTAACCCTCCAAGTGTTGTTCGACAAAATTTTGTCGGTTATTTTCCATCCTTAATGCAATAATGCCCGAAAGGCATCAATATAATACAATGATATACTTTCCCCCCAGTTTATATGCACCTGTGATAATAATACTTGGCTATAAATGCCCAATCCATGAAAAAAAAGTCCATTTTTCATGGTCACGGTATTGTAAATAAATACCTAGATTTTAAATATAATAATACTGCAAAAGTAACATAGCCATTAATTTAATATGGATGAATACTTAAATAAATAAATATATATTTATCTATTAATATGTTTTAAATACTTATATAATTTTTTCAAAAAAGAAACTATGAATTAATTGACATGATAATAGGTCTAATCTGTGTTTTGTTATTAGGCCTAATTCTTTATAAAAATGCTATAGAAGAACATAATTGTTAATGTAAGTAAGGTTTAAATAATATATTTTATTACCACTGAGAGCAAATTTTTCGACTTTCCAGAAGAAATTTATTTATTAAATTACAATTCCAACAAATAAAAATAGGCTAACCTAAGTTTTAGTAACTGTCCATTTCTTTTAGTTTCAGTTCATTACAATAGGAGAGATTTTATAGCAAATATTTCACAGCGGTTTTAATGCAAAAGATATATTTTGTATTAATTTTAAATTTTCTTATTCTGCAATATGCATATCTCAGAATATAACCGAACTTACATATACATTAAAACTGTCGTGACACTTGATGACAAGATGGATGACTGATAGAAAGAAACTGGTGGAAAGACAACAATAAAAGAGATTGGTTTGATGGTTTCGCTTTATCTGTAATAGAGCAAGTTAACAACAGAAAATGCAGTGCTGCACTCTACCTTTGACTGTCCGTCAGTCAATTTCTTTAAAAAAGTAATCATTTTGTTAGAAATTTTAAATTCCGTTATATTCAATTTCAGTTTTAGACGTATCATTTGCAAAATCATAATAAATACATTTTTACGTTGAACTAATCTCAACGTAAGTATATTTTAATACGAGGGAATTTTACAAACTCAAAGTGTGTATTCTTATTGAAATATGACATTTCAATGCAGCCCCCAATAAAAAAAAATCTATTCTCATTAAATTTTCTCAACTGCAACTAAGAATTAAAATTATAATCACATGATCGATACGTGCAATTTGCACCCGTCTTGTGACATAACCTAAAAGAAATCAAACTACATCAAAACAATATCATATCTAACAAGAATCCGGAATTGTGTCAATTATAAAGCTGCATGGTTAATAATATACTTTCATACTTTGAAAAGCTTTATTTTTTGTTATTCCTTGATATTATTATTACAAGTAAGAGGTTCAATCAATTTGACCTGTTTTAGTGGGGTTGTTAACGACTACTCACCATCTTGGGTATTGCAAAGGTTGTGAAAACGTAAAGGGCGTAGCCTTCTACTTGGCACTGTCGATAGCATGGTCGCCAATGTGATATTTATATACAGGGAAACCCGTGTCGCTTCCCAGTGTCACTTAAAGGCTGTTCTATTAGTTTGTCACACACAGTACTGGACTTCAAACAGCTTGCGCTGTATTGTTTTACGAAGAAAACATCATAATGTTAAATAGAAGAAACACACGTTACTTTTAGAAACAAAGAAAGGCGATCAGACCAGTTTACATTGTCCACCTCTCATTACAAATTAAAAATCTAAGAAAACATACAAATTGTCTTATTTGTAAACATTACAAAAGTAATTAATTGCTGCAGTATCTACTGCCTAAATACCATAAAGTAAATAATACTACACACTTTAGATATCGGAGGGCTGATGCTCTAAAATAAAGAAGGCTTAAACCGGAAGTTTAAAATACATCCATTAGAAGGCGGTATATTTGAATATAAATTTAATTGAATGTGTCAAGAGTATGAATAGTGGGCAGTAATTTTGAGAAAATACTTGAATAATAAATAAATGTACCAATAATATTATGTATTTTCAAATCTATTTGCTGTAAAATTTATCCATACATAATAATTAAAATTCGAGTTCAAATATATTGAGGTTGGAATTATAGTTTTCAATGATTATTTATTTGATTTGGCTTCAAAGCTATCGGCGTTGTTAAATTTTGAATTAACTGAATAACTTGTAGTTCTATTTATTTTTTACGTAAGGATTGGTGGTTTTTATTGTGAGTATTCATATATTAGAGGGGGGGGGGGAGGTTACATCGTAAGCAGTTAGTAACTGTTTTCTGAAGCGGTAAGCAAATTTTGACCTTACAGAGATTTATGAAATCTTTTTCAATAAACACAGTACCGTAAGCTTCTTTTAGGTAGACTCTACATATTTTAATAAAAAGCTGTCATAGGCTACGTTATGATTTTGCACAAAAATGTAGATATGAAAATAAATGTATTTTTTTGTTAACATTTCTAAATAAGATGCATGTCTTGCATAAATCTTCATAATATAAAATAAGGTACTGGAATTTTTTTCTGTAAAGATGTTGACTAATGAGGCGCTTGCTAATGTTTTTGCAAATATTTAGTAATTCCTGCTAAATTTCTAATTTGGAACACTTTCGTTTAAAAAAAATGAAACCAATATTTATGATGTTCTATACAATAAATTTACTATTTTTGTGCAGAAAGCTGCATACAGATTAGGCTACATGGGGGAAAAATATATGTTTCTTAATATTTAGTTACTAAGAAAAAATTAACGTTTTTTCAAAAGTAAAAATGTGTTTATACAACAAATTCTAAACAGAAAATTTGTCAAGTTATAACTAAAAATTTCACAGCAAAATAAATTAATTGTTTCGGAAATTAGTAAATTAAATTATGTCATATGAAAATAAAAAAAATGGTAACAATTTTATTTACCCATTTCCATTAGTATATTGTTCGTTTGAGTACGATATTAGTTCTAAACATAAATCTTGAGCTGGACCAAGGTACTGCGTCACATCCGTAAATAGAAATATTGTCACTGTGAATCACTTCCCATGTTAAATCCTTATCGTTCAAGTTATGATTTTCATTAACTCGTATATTACGAGTACGATGTTAATGAACCAGTTAGTTAAATATACTTATTGCTTCGATCTACTGATTATTAGTATCACCAAGGTCATTTGATTTGTTAACTTAAGATTGTAATTGTTGTAATTATGTATTAGGTTAGTTCTTTACCTGAAGAAGAGATCAGATAGCAGATCTCGAAACGTAGAGTTACTGATTCTTGTTTCACTGAACGATGGTAAATGTCCGGAAAAATCCTGTTTCCTTCATCAAGGTCAAATGCGAATATTGCAGGGGTTTTAATTTTCCATAACTAAATTGCATATTAAAGCAATGTTGTCCAGTTCCGAGTTATGTTCCAAATTTCAAGAATAGCTCTCTTCAGAGTTAGTTTAAAGTAGACTTCATAATTTGTACTTAACAGGCAGACAAGAAAATGTGTAAACAGAACGTTTTGAATCAGTAATACAAGTTAACAAAACGCATTGAAAAACTCCTTAAATGAATAGCTTGTTATGAAAATAACATTGCAGGTTAAACTAAAATGTCTAAGCATGAAACAAACCTCCTCAAGAAAGTAAATTTTTTGTATAGTGGTAAGTTATTGAGAAAGGATAATTATTAACTTTCACAATAGGTATATGCTTTGGTTGTTTTTATTAAATTGTTTATTATTTGTACTTCTTGTTGCCAGCATATCCACACGATCAATGTAACCCCAATGTACTGACGTTTACATTGTTCTACATTAATGTAAAGGTACTGCAGATAAAATTTCATATCAAATTTCAGTCCTGTAGTTGACCCCATTCGAGAGTTATAGTCCGTACAGCTAGGCGAACATCGGATTTCGTCATCAGCTATTGGCAGAAGAGTTTTCGATAAACGTTCAGCCAATAAATATATAGGATACATTCACAACGCTAATAGTACCTAATTCAAATTGTATATAGGTTATATAAAATCTGTCTACTATTTTAATTGTATTATAAAATTCAAAATATAAAGCTATCAATAGTATGTATATTTTAGAAGTGACTACTTATATTGGAGGGCTATGGATTTATATTTTGCACGGGGAAACAACTTTCGTTCTCGTCACGCTTGTTCGCTCTGTAGCTGCTAAATGGGGCGTGACTATCGCGGCAATTTTGATGTCAGGGCGTTAATTTACTTTTAAAAGATAAATTAAATTTAACAATATCAATCGATAAAAACATAAGTACAACGAGATGTGGAACAACAAAGGATGCTGTGTTTACAAGATATTTAATAGTATTTTGTTCCAGAATTTTTATTTTTTATTTAAGTTATTATAAACTCATGCTTTCATTTTTAGAATATAATGACAATGAGAATGAAGTAATTATCTAAAATACAAGATTGTAGTGAACATGATACTGACCAAATTGAAGAAATTAATACAAACAATAATCATGAATATGTATACACATTTATTACTTTAATATTTAGAAGTCAGTGATCATTTTTATATATGAAATGTAAAACATGTACAAAATATGCATACAATTTATAAAAAATATACAACTTTTTATGTCAAACAATTGATTGTCTCATATTAATTTAAAATATAAACATGACCATTTAATAATTATTAGCTAACGCACGTTTTCAAGATATACGGTACTCGTATATTCACAGCCCGTTATAAGAAGTAATCACTTCTGTCGGTCAGTCCAGCGACTGCCTTTCCGTTTTTACATTTACTTTTACCCAACCAAAAATACAGTTAAAGAAGTATTGTAGCGATTAATTATATTTAAAATCAATAAAGAGGGTAATTGACTGACGGCTGTGCGAGCGATATTATTTTAAAACCAATGAAGAAAAATCCATCCAAGCTCTTACAAAAATGTTTCTTTCCCTGTACAAACAAGATTAAAGTAAGTCTCCAAATAATTTAACTTAATTTCTGAAACACCATTTGTTCTAAATTACTGAAAAATTACCTCAGAAATGCTTCTCGCTTCGAGAAATATGCACACGAAAATAGAAGAAGGGCGCTGTAGGGTAATAAATATACTCTATATTCGGTTTACTTCAACTGTTGCGATGAGTCATAAACCTTGTCATTATCTGAAATTGCAACAAGAAAATAAAAAAAAATATTCACTTGTGATAAATTGACTTCGGAACTAATTCATCACTTCCTACAGAAATAAAGTATCAACATTTATTTCTTGATTTTAATAAATTTATTCGTGGTTATATATAATAACCCATAAACTAAGATTTCTCTTATCCAGAAACATATAGAGGCGCTCAAAGAAGATTCATTAAATTAAAAATCTATTGAAATACTTGTAATCTTCAATTTTAAACAAAAGTTTGTAATAAATACATGGCAACCTTCTTTCAAACCAGAGTTTGAACATTTATTTTTAATTGATAATTTATAATAATTCTAGTTAACTAATACTTGGTTAGTGAATAAAGTTGATGTGTTTTTATTATTTTGTTTCACAGCACACACTCAGCAATGTCATGGCAAAACTCCATCTAAATATCTCCCTTATGTTTACCGCATCTTCATTAGCTATGCCATAACAAACATCTACATTTTCTTGTTCACGCCACGTAGAAACATTGTTCACACTATTTCATTGTTGGAAAGTTTCCCACACTGTGGATATCCAACAAAAAATGAAAATGGCTATCTACAATGAGAACTACATTGCGTGAGAACTGCTTCGGGGTTATATGAACCTAAAAACTTAGATATATAAATTATGATACTGACGGCGGTGAAAGTATAAAACCAGATGTATCTTCTTAGATTCTCACCAGAGTGCACAAACTACCAGTCTTACGCCCCTAATCATCTTCAATTCTCACAAAGGTTTCAAATGGACACCCTAATGTTTCATAGTACTGGCAGAACTTGGAACCAATCCACATAACGAGTTGTTCTGGCCCGACCACACAGTTATATCAGCACTGCAATCAATTACATCAGAGTAAAGCACTAATTCAAGTTCCTTTCTTGGCTAAGCTCCGGTTCCATTCAGAGGTATAATAGATAACAACATATTTAAATACGAAAATCTAATTATTTTTGAAAATGTCATGGTCTGATTTTGTGACAAAAGTGGTTATTTGTGACAGTATAATTCAATTTACCAAGCAGTATAATGACTGACCTGTACAAGTCGTGCATTAAAAGGCGTCATACAGCACAAGTCGTTCATAAAATAATCTTAAGTAGACGAAATTTTATGAAATAATAAATTTCATACTACAACAATATTGTTCAGCGAAAGGATTCAGTGTCTATTACCATGACTGTATATACTATGCTAAAATCTACAATAAACCACATATATGGCATATTTTGGACATAAACACAATTATTTGCTCTTGGACTTACAGACTGCTAATCTTCAGTCAAAGGACATAATCTCTCCATGTGAATTATCTCAATATCCTTCAAAATTTGATCAAAGATGTTTGGGGGCATCTCATTATCGAGCATGGTCACTGCTTAGAAATCCAAAAAGAAGAATCAGTTCTCAGAATTACGAGTCGGGTTCATACAGCTTCGAAATATTGCTTACACAATTCAATTTTTGAAATATTTAGAATTCGTTGTGGAAGCTATTTTAGTCGACACATGTTAAACCGAAACGATACCGTTGGTTATGCCACTGGCCGCGTAATCCTGAGAGCTAAGAATAGCTACTAGAAAACTTCTGTCAAGCCAATTGGCGTGGCTTGTAAACAGGTATTTCTAGCAAAGATAGATTTTACAAGAACTGAGTTCTTATTACGTTCTTATACCTTAACTGTATGAAGAATCAATTTATGTAGAGGGTAAAAATAGCTTCCGGACGGTCAAATCAAACTCGCTCACTTTACCTGAATCCTGATCAGGATGAAGGTCACGTGACCTATCGCCAGTCCAATAGAGGCAATTGAGCTAATTATGATGACAGCCACGCGACGTCAATAGGCTTTAGAGCATTTCTGGAACCAATAACACGAGCTTTGCTGTAGCCAATTTATACAGTACAAAGGAACATTATTGTAAAACCATCGCAAAAAAAGTTCTTTATAAAGTAAAACAGGTTTGATTACAACCAGTCAGAATCAAAATATTGATTGATGTATAAAAATATCAGGCGATTTTCTAACCTAAAATTCTTGAAGTGTTAACATCTTTATACGTTTTGAATTTTTAGTTATATTCCGTCTACGTATTTAGCTGCATCCAAAAACTCACACGCTGCCTCCAGGTATAGGAATGCATAACTGGTATGTTCTATCAAAACAAATATTTGCAAAAATACATGTGTGTCTACTTGATTTAAGTTGTTAACACTATTACGGAGGTTTCTTTATAAACAATGCATTTATAACATAGTTAAAAAGCAGTAAAAATATTTTTCTGTTATCCATTAACACGATTAAAACGGCTGAATAAATATTTTCAGTAAATGAGCAGGGAGCCATATTTACCCATCTAATGATAACACGCTTGTATTATCAGCTATTAAATTAAAAAAGAAACCAAGGAATAGCTTTATACTAATAATACAGGTGAAAATTTGTTCAATAATTGTCAGAATCATTGACATTTTATTAAATGGAGGATGCATGTGTTCCTCGCAACATTATTGTTTGTAAAAGTTTGATGCAGGTATTGTTTTGCATATTTTGTAAATACGAAAAAGTTGGTACGAAAGTATTTGTGATGACTCTATAAGAATACTTGTACCTGGAAAGTTTACTTAAAGAAAGTAGCCAACTACAGATCCCTGCCACCAAAGACAATCCACACTAGACATCTCACTCAGGTTAATTGTTAGATGTCACCCATCAGAATTCGCTAGTGTGCTCGAGGTATCGTGAATTGTAGTACCGAACCTTCCCGTCAGATTGTGCTATGACAAGTTGTGACTTCTGTGTTTTCTCGTGCGTTTTACTTGTAGGATTTGAACGCTTAGCACGATGGGTTGTTAAATATTCTCAAGAAGGACTTCCAAAATATTTGTTAGATTATTGTAAATGAATGGTCACATTCCGTTATGCCCCCAACGCTTAAACTTTTTTCAATGAACTTAGAACGTTATAAAACGATGTAGTTGAGTAACAGAACTAACATTCCATCAATCAACAAGCATTTCCAGGTATTGCGGTCGATATTGTTGTCGCTGTTATCTTATCTTTCTCGAGAATCCCGATTACGGCAGGCCGCGCGGCATCACATGATTATTTAATTAAGTTTTTTACACGGTTCATAATTGCCTTTCCATTACAATTCAATTTATATTTCTGATCAGCCCCTCTAGAATTTGATATTTTACTGTTAGGTACTATCTCGAGGGATGTTTTTCTTTCGTTGACATACGGTTAATTAATTTGATATACAGTTTATGTTCAAATGTCATCGGAAAGTATTTTAAATGTTTTTTTCAAAGATAACATGCCATGAAAAAAGGACGATGTTGGTTCTGGGCTAGTGTGAGGAAATTCGTTGTAGTGCACAATATACTTTGTAATGTTTTTTTTGTTTGCACAAGTTGGCAGCTTGCTTTGAGGCTTTGACAGTCAAGACAGATGATTGGTCAGAAGATTTGTTTTCTTCTTTATGTTTAGAGTTTAGAGTATTTGTACATCTATTCAGTGTTCGTTTACAAACATTATTGAACATTCTTGTGCACCTATACACTTATACGTTGTGACAATGACAAAACCGAAAGGGGATTTTAAAAAGAAGAAAAATGTTGGTAAAAGGGAACTCGTGGTTATAGTTAGTCCTACCAAACCAAGTTCTTCCAGCCAAAAAGAATCAATCCTGGCTTCACAGAGCTAACCTACCAAAGTGCAAGTACGAAAAGCGAAAAAGCTACTGAAGGCATTAAAAAATGAAGCTAGACAGAAGGAATTAGTAGCCAAGAGAAAACTGGAAGATGAGTTTTTAGCTTAAGATAGTGTAATTGAGTCAAGACTAAGATATGAATAGTTTGCTGGGGATTCTTTCTATGGAATTTTAAAAGAATTTTTGTTGCGCATGGTTTTCCGTATAGTCTGGAGTCTCGGGCCCCGAAAGAGTTATAGAGTTGTTTTGACCACATAGTGTCTTAACCATCCCCTACGGTCTAGTGTTACATTGCCAAAATGGATTATTAGCAGTAAAATACAATTCATGTTACGACCATTCACACATTGTTTCAGCGACTGCAAACTTTCTTTACTCTGTAAAAACGATACAGCTTCTTCCTCGCTCTTTGGCAAATCCCAAATCTAATTAACATCATTCATTGCACTATCTACAAATCACTACAACAAGTGTTCACTACGAAAACAAACATAACATTGAGCTACAGAGTTAGGTTATGTATGATAAACCTAGACAGGAATTAAGTACAGTCTGATAAGAGCACTGCAGTTGCACCGGTTATTGACCTTCGACTTGACATACTTTCACTGATTTGACTGTCCGAGCAGATAAAAATTCCTACAACGTGATAATTGTGTACAGATGATAAACAAATTTGTTTCACAGTATTTATTGTGTAACTACCCACCCGAAATTGCTAAACCTCGTTTATTTTTAATATATTGGCATCCGTTTAATCAGAAAGTACGTATAATTGTTTTAGTTTTGGTTTTAATAGCGACAATGTGTTTACAATACCAGGTCATAGAACAATAGAAACTTAAATCTAAACATTTATAATAATCAAATTCTTTATTTTGGTCTTAAATAATTTAAATGTGTTTCTTCAGTAATTTAAATACAACCGCTTCAAGTTTACTGTTATTAATGGCCAAATTTAAACGTTGTGATATTCACTGTTTGCTTGAAATCGTCGAGATTGTTTGCATATGAGCTTAACAGTTACTTGCTATTAAAGCGTTTTCGATTATTACTATTTATTTATATTACAAAAACAATGTTCTCTTGTTTAAATAAAAAAGTTAAAAGAATACGAATCTCAAGTCAGAAATTATGAGACCACGATATTTCCTTATTTTAGTAGTACATACAGTTTTTGCGAACATTTGATTATTAATATACGTATTAAAATTCATTAAACACATCATTGCATAACTTTAGCATAATTAGTAGTAATTTTATTTCTATAGATAGGTCAACTATAAAAAAACACTTTTTGATAAATATCAAATTTTGGATATGTCTCAATCTTAAGTTTTGTTGTATAATTGTTTACCATAGTTAGATAATTTTGGTAGAAATTTGTCAAAAAGTGTAACAGTAACAGCGAATGAAATAAAAGATTTAAAACATCACAATCGACAAACCAAAAGGTGTGCTTTTATTTGTTTCGTTACTACTAACACTGTCAGCACTTATGTCAGCACAAAAGTTACTAATACACAACTACCGACAACATTAATAGAGATGTTCAAAGTAATGATTAATCGCTAGCTGGTTAAAAAAATTAATATTTGTAAACAAAATCGAACAATCAGAAACATTTTTCATTATTTCCATGGTAATCAAAATTAATTGCTCATTCCAAATTCAAAATTGAATCGTCAACATGCTATAAAGTTTAGGTCGAATTTAATTCGATTGGACACCGGCCGGGTCGAAATTCTCCGTTCCCGAATTTCCTACATTTGACTGATGAGGCCAAGCAGAGTGGATATCGGCCTGGTCGAAATTCTCCGTTCCCGAATTTCATACATTTGACTGATGAGGCCAAGCAGAGTGGATACCGGCCGGGTCGAAATTCTCCGTTCCCGAATTTCATACATTTGACTGATGAGGCCAAGCAGAGTGGACACCGGCCGGGTCGAAATTCTCCGTTCACGAATTGCCTACATTTGACTGATGAGGCCAAGCAGCGTGGAAACCGGCCGGGTCGAAATTCTCCGTTCCCGAATTTCCTACATTTGATTGATGAGACCAAGCAGAATGGATACCGGCCGGGTCGAAATTCTCCGTTCCCGAATTTCATACATTTGACTAATGAGGCCAAGCAGAGTGAATAGCTACCGCACATTACGCCTTGACATCATTACATTTTCTTTTCGGCTGGGCCCTTCAAATTGTATGTAGTTGAGTCGTCTTAGTCTTATAACACAAGATTAAGAGGTGGCGGAGGGTTGCATTGCAACTATGTTGCATTGTGATTTTAATTAAAATTTGAAAAACGATTCTGTACTTTTTAATGGTTGATATTTTTATATAACATTCTATTTGCTAAAGGGAGAAAAAGCGTGTTCTCACAGGAAAATTGTGATGGGTAAGAGTCGCATTCGTCTTAGCTTTAAAATTACAATAAAATAATGCTGATTCTAATTGAACATTTAATTTCCTATAGCATCTGGTCATTTTTTCATTCACAGGAAGATTCGTGGTTTTTAATTTTAAATGAATCAGCATTACGGAATTGTAATGCAAAGGTAACTAATTGACTAACGATTGTTTTTTTACTATATTATAATTACACGTACAAATGTACCTGTATAGAATATTATATTTGGTTACGTGTCAATTTCTAAAGTTAGCATGACATGGAGGGTGTTGATTAAAAAGAAAATAATTTTATACAGTATTTATTTTTGGAATGTCATGGATTTGGATCAAAGACCAATAATTGTTTATATAGTTTATTCACCAAATGTTGATAGTAACACGCTGCCCACAGTGCGGTGAGAATCTGTTGTAACCACAGAGGCCACTCGCGAGTTGTTATTTACCGAGGTGGCGCTGCTGTAGATCTCATGTGAACCTGCGCGTCATGTTGTCATGGCAATGGTGGGCGGTGCCACACTCTCAATTCTCGATGAATGGACAATAGTTAGTTTCTGATTATCACTTGTTAACATTACGGTAAAATATTTGTCACATTTAAACTCACTCTTTCTTACATTTTTTCTTAATTTAACTGTAATCAACCCTTTAAAATTCTTTTCGAAATTATCACAAACGATTATAAGTGATGTTCTCATGTAGATAGTAAAAAAATAGCTTTGGAAACCTGCATTTAAGAAGCACGCACTCGATTCCATAAGCGAATAATATTCTAAAAATATTTGTTGTGTATAATATCACTTAGACCACTTTATCACTTTTATCTTGTGTTGTTTATAAACACAGAGTAAAATTAAAAAGTGTTCTGGAATTCCTATAAGATTTACTAACAGTTATATAATCAAGTTACGCTTCTCAATGTTACATATAAAGTATTTTCCATACTTATACATAGCAGGCTAGTAGATTATGGAGAACATTGTATAAGAGATTACCAATGTGGTTTCAGGGGTGGACGATTAACAATGGACAACATTTTTATGGTAAGACAATTGTTTGAAAAATGTGCTGAATTTGGAACGGACCTGCATTGTGTTTTTGTGGACTTCAGGCAAGCTTTTGACAAGGTGAATAGACAGAGGATGGAAGTTTGTCTTAAACACTTAGGAGTACCACAGAAAATCATAAAGCTCGTAATGCTAACACTGGAAGGATCCATAGCCATGGTTAGAGTCAATAATGAGTTGACGGAACCATTTGACGTAAAAAACAGGTGTCAGGCAGGGCGATTCCTTATCAGCATTAATCTTCATTCTGGTTCTGGAAGCGGCATTGATAAAGGTGGATTGTGTAGGTGATATCACATATAGAATGAGTCAGTTATCAGCATATGCTGATGATATTGTTGTAGCTGCAAGAAGTCAGAGCGCTATGTTTGAGAAGCTGGAAGATATTGAAAGAGCGGTGAGCAAAGTTGGATTGACTATTAACTGGGAAAAAACTAAGTACCTGAAAATGACAAGAATGGGACAAAGAGGAGTGGATCTGGAGGTAAATGGCAATGAGGTAGAAAACGTAGTAAGTTTTAAATACCTTGGATCAACTCTAACTGCAAACAACAGCGTGACTGAAGAAATTAACACAAGGATAGCCGCGGGAGGCCGATGTTACTTTGCATTTAAGAAACTTTTCAGCTCCAACATTCTTCATAAAGAGGCCAAACTGAGAATTTATAAAACTGTAATCAGGCCTGTTGTAGTTTATGGTTGCGAAGCGTGGTCACTCGCCAAACAGGACATAAATAGATTGAGAATATTTGAAAGAAAGATTTTAAGAAGAATTTACGGTCCTGAATTAAGACAAGGAACATGGAGGAGGCGAAAAAAATCAGGACCTGCTTGATTTTTTTGAGCGGTGAGGATATTGTACGCTTCATTAAGGCCCAAAGAATTAGGTGGCTCGGACATCTGACGAGAATGAACGACAACAGAGTTGTAAAGAAGGTTGCTGAGTGGACTCCTGCTAATACAAGGCCCAAGGGAAGACCTCGGATGAGATGGAGAGACGATGTGGTTGCTGACCTAAGAAAGATTGGAGCAAGAAATTGGAGAGAGGTCGTCGAGGACAGACCCCAATGGAGACTACTGATTCACCAGGCCAAGACCCATGGAGGGTTGTAGCGCCGAGGGAGTAAGAGTAAGAGTAAGTATATAATCAACAATTTTTCGTATCTCCAACGGGTTTAGAAATCTTGATTACATTTAAATCCCATAACAACTTTTCTAACTCCAAGAACTGGTGATAAGAATGCTGAAACAAAATCAAACTTGGTACAAAAATTAACGTTTTAAATATCATCGACTTTGACAGAAGATGCATCTCAATGTTAGATTAGAAATGATACTACAATGTTACAAATGCACTTATTGAAAATATTATTATGATTAGATGTGTTTTCCGTGTTAATAAATGAAGTGGTAGAATAAAGTGGAATTGTTATGACTAATATAGTTGTCTTGATACGTCTATAGATATTTCTTAAAAGGAAGAACTGCACTGATTTTGAGGTTAAAGAGTTTAGGGACAACAAAGTTAAAATGTCAAAGATTGGGTACTTCGTTCATCCGTTGTATTGGTTTATTTATTATGTTACCTCTGTCCCTATTTAGTTAAGGATTTTTCCATTTTGAGGTAGTTTGTTGTCCTCCCCTAATTTCATAATAATGTCGTTCGTTGAAAAGCACAAGAAATAAATCAAGCACATGACAAAAATGTATAATTCATATTTATTTCAGAATGTGTACAGTTAACAGTACAAAATTATGATATTAGTTTTTTTCTGTTCTCAGAAGGGCTTACTCTTTTGGGTTTTTTCTTGTTAAATCTCAGAACACAAAAGTACACAATCTCGAACAAGCTGAGGAAGCTGAACCCCAAGAAGAGCCCCAACAAACCACCGATGTTGGCTGGAAAACAACGTTTTGTTTTTAATTAACATTGTTGAAAATATACCACTATCCCATCACATTATACTCTGCCACAAGCCAGTGAAATGCGAAGAATAGTTATTTATATTATATAACTTCGTTTTATTTTAACGACTATTGCAAATTTCAAGCTACCAATAACAGATACGAGTAGCATTATAGAAATCATATATATTTCCATTTAATTTGATAATGTAGTCTTTGTAGTAACGACATTATGTGCGCTGTTCGTTGTAATTAAACCATTGATACATTACAATTGTAGTTGGATCATTCGTGAATAAGTTATGCATATTGCTTTATCATACATATAATCGTAGAGACATATAGTACTATAAAAAGTGAGCGTTGCTAATTCTCTGTATAAGTAACGAAAGCTTTTAAACTGTTTTATTTTTGTCAGTGGAGAATAGATTTAGCGGAAGAAAATTTGGAGTGGGGTACACGGAGTTGAGAAGAATAAAGATTGATTTATGAGTACGTAACAACAAACTCCCATCTCAAGTTATAAAAGTGAAAGATTACCAGAAGTATTTAATAGAGTAAATATTTTCGTCCTCTATGTATAAAAACCAAATAGGAACTCTAGTCATGAACTTTTATTTTATGTGCCAGTACCACATGGTACTTGTCAAACGCTGTTATCAGTTTTAGGCAAAAGGATAAATATGTTTACAACTAAGTGGGTAGTTTAATTTACTTGAGTAAATCCAAAAAATGATTCCTTATTCTGAGAATAACGTTATGATCAATTGTAATTTCCTTTGTAGAAGGGAAAGATTCTGTTGTAGCCGATAACCAAAATAAAAGGAATTTTATTTTTAGTAAATGCTGCAAATCGAGCTTAAGTTTAGCATGATCGAACATTTACATTTCTCTCCAACCTGAATAAAAACAATACCACAAAATAAAAATATTTGCAAAGTTTTACAAACCACGGTGGGATTTTGTAGTTTATAAACTAGAGTCAAAAAGCTCAATTTCCCCACAGACTATGTCGTGTCTTAATACCTTTTTATTCGCCGGTTGTAATGTTTTTTGGTTTTTTGTTTTTTTTCAGTAGTATGAATAAAAATTAACACTTTAATATATCATCGATAGTTAAATTTAACATAGTAAAACTAGTTGTAGTTTTATTTACAATACATTATAACTCTTTTTGAAAAATATAAACGTTAGCAAAATAATAACATTGGGAATTACAGAGGAATACCAATTTTAAATCTGATATATAATGATATATAACTGATAATTAGTTGTAATCGGTACTATAAGATATAATATAATATAAGCAGTAAATAATTATAATGAATAAATATGCCTCTAGTATAATAATTTAATAACCTCTTACCAATAAAATCACTTAAACTGAAGACAGCGACTCTCATCAGCGCGGTGACTTTCTGTGTCTGATACTGGGTTGTGACGATTGCAAAGGAATCCCTGTAAATACATAAGAACTTTCGTTATTGATATGTAATTTGAACCATATATTTTAACTCTGATACTAAATATAATTCCATATCTTAACATATAAAAAATAATCATATTCAAAATATTCTACAGTTAGATTTCTACACATAAAGTAGCTATGGTTGGAAGGGTTAATTCCATGTGAATGTTTAGTTAAGCTCCAATTCTCATTGTCTCATCAGAGGTATTCTTAATTGTGTACCTGACGAGACAATGAGAATACTTCTTCATCTATATTACGTTGTATCTTATGGTCTAGGTGTCACTGATGTCGAAACGATGTAACGAGTTCATTTTGAACTTTTTCGTCGCCGGCTTTTTTTGGGATTTCTTCAAACGAACATGACTCCAGACTTTAGGAGTCAACACTGTAACAACGCCAGATTCCAGACGATGCACTTAGAGAAAGGTGAACTGGAGCATAATTCAACATTCACATTTGATTTCTGTTTAAAATATGGATTTTGAATAAAAACTGAATAAACTTTAACGAAAAACAGTGGTGACTTTCACCTGGTTTTTAATTGCACCAGATTTCCTATCATTGGAAAGGCACATTGCGACCTCATGTCGTCGCAACCAGAAGAGGGCACCTTCCAGAGGAACCATATTTAACCGTGGATCCGCCACTAGATTCCCCCTATCCAAAACCTAACCAGCTTTGATGACTAAAGATAAACTAATAATTTAGATATGGTTTCCGAAAGGTTCCCTAACAATTATACTAAATCCTAGACCACGTACACTCACTTCTACCCGTCCACTCTATCCGATCGCTGCACAACGACTTCCCATCAAACCTCCGGTCTCCGCATGCTAACCCAGCAGGAATCATCCTACCAGAACCTGTCCAGAAGAATTCCGGATGGTAGGAGGCTTCTATTGTTTAAGCTATAACCTAGAGGTCGGCGCAGCTGGCCTTAGGCTAGGGACACACAGTCCCGGTTACCGGGATGCCGGTGATCGGCATCCCGGCCGGGATTGATGAGAACATATAGTTTGTTGAAGAGCGCACACACAATGCCGGTGCTGTGCGGCAAAAAAGCGTGCCGGTCCAGACCGGCAAGCATGCTACCGGTGACCGGGAGCCCTGCAGCCGGTGAAAACCGGGTTGGCAATATAAAACACTTGAGATCTGTCGTGCGTGCTCACACAGTGCCGGCCGCCGGGTCCCGATTCCAGTCAAGTCTGTGTGTCAGTGGTGTCGTTTCTTCTGCACTTACTGATAATCTTTTGTTTGTATTTTTTCTTGCTATGTGTCACCTCAATAACACTAACAGTTCGTCAAAAGATTTTATTGACATCCTGTAGAAGCCGAAAAACTTTGTTTCATAAGTCCGAATACTCTCGTAAAATTTTCTAAATCTTTTTTCAGCTTTAGCATCTACATTGAATGGATGAACCCAATGTACCCTATTTCGTTGTTTTGGTAATTCATTTAGAGCCTCTAAACAACAAACTAACTTCACTTTGGATAGCATGATTCGTTCCGAACAACACTCAAAGGAACTGAGAGACAATTTGATGTTTATCGCCGGGACTGTGTGGCCAGCACACAACAAACCGTTTACCGGCAACCCGGTGGTCGGCATCCCGGTAACCGGGAGTGTGTGTCCCAGGCCTAACGTGTTCGCGGCTACTGATAGATTACGCGCGCCAATTTCAAATCTATAGAGGCACTCGCCGCAACATTCAAAGAAAAATGTCCTAGTTGTGTAGCAGTAGTATGAGAAAATTAATTTAGAGTAGTAGTTTTACCATTTTCAAATAAGGAAACTAATAATTATAATGGTTTATAATTAATATTATTATAAGTAATAATATAATTAATAATAGTTTATAGAATTATAGAAAACTAATAATAACTCACATCTAGGAAACTAAGCAACCTTTATTAAGCTTGTGTTATGTTATTTGGACTAAATAAAAAACCAGTTTTGTTATATGTAATTAGTTGATCCAACATCCTTTGAAATATTATCCTTTACTTTTGTGGCACACCGTACATTCTTTGTTTAAAGTCTGTTTTTGACAAAGTAAGCATTGGGAAGGAAATAGGATATTCTGGATATTTTCCATTGTTTAGTGATACAAGAAATCAGTAACTCTACGATACGAGATCTGCAATTTGATCTCTTCCTCAGGTTGATACCATAATTGCAATCTCTTAAACTTGTATTTATTTATTCTTCCAACGGAAGTACACCAGTAGTACAATTAAATAAGTTAAATAAAGTATAAACCATTAATAATACCATAATAATATTTACTTATATAATTAAATAACACACAGTTTTAAAAATAAATAATCAAGAAAACAATGAACAAGTAAGAAATACAAGTTAGTTAACAAACAATCAACAAAGATAATAATAAATAAAAATAACACACTAATTATTAAAACCGAGCTAAAGAATACAGGTCGAAATTGTTCTGCACTGAACGACCAACCACTAAGAATTGACCGGAGGCCAATAGTAAATGGTGATCATCACGGGAGAAACAAGTTGGCGGTACAACAGGAAACGGATTTGGCTGTTTTTTTTTTTATTATTGGTTCCTTCTATAAGAACTTCTCAAAACCATATTGTCTGTAACTCATTATTGGTTTATTATAAATCCCTAATCTGTTTGATAATTTAGATTTCCCTGTTAGTTCATTTGTTCAGAATAGACAACCAAATTGGCCTAATTTCAACTGACCAGTTGGTCTCTTAATGTAATTTTTGAAGCCTCGATTAATTTCCTTTTAAAGAAATGAGATTCCCGACGTATTATGCTTATTTAATCCAGATTCATTCTGTGGTCTTCAAACTAATGGTGTGCAATTCTTTACTTTTCTGTTAGCCCTTTTCTCTTGTTTTCTTTGTGTTCTTTTATCCCAATGGTTTCTTTTTGTCTCGTCCATGTATTCCCTATTACACCTACATACTGTGAACACAGTTTTTGGAATCTAGTAGCCTGTTCATGATATACGAGGAGAGATAAAAATTGGAAATATGTGATAACCAGTAGCCTCATTATGAATGTCTGAAGATCATAATGAGTCAATGTATCTCTGACGTTGTATTTGTCGTAGACACCAAGTTGTTCACTAATAATCAGCTGGCTTCATGAGATGGAGTAATTTATTTGTGGGCTGACTCTGCTTTTGGATATGTAAATATTTGCATAAGCTTGTCCACGCTATTTCTGGACGACTGCTTGCAGTTGAAGGAGATTTCAGTAATTTCTGTACACGCTGGGAGAACTGAAATATTTGTCTTTATATACTGAATCCTCTGGTGTTAGTATTTTACTTATCAGAATCACTCAGAATACAGAATGCTGTAACAGTATTATGTTTCAAGTTTGCTAATATAAAAATTGTATGAATAATATAATATTGTTATGTTTATGATAAAAGACAACATAGCAAATGTTTGTAAATCTATAGGTCCGTTGGCAATTTTCATGAAACATCTAGGCATTTAATATAGAGACAGAATAATATTTATAATGAATTAACTAGTTTAAAATAAATTAAACTATGGTATGGTGTAAATTATCTTCAAGTAAAAAGAAAAAACCAACACATTTCGTATATCTAGGAAACTATTTGAATATTATATTACATAATTTGCTTTTTTGGCAAGGAAAACGGACTTTATCCGAGCAATATGTATATGTAATTAATATTTTTGAATCACAAACTAACAATTAGAGTGTTCATTCAAGTGTGCAAGAGTATATTTGATGTTTTTGTGGACACATAAACGGCTCAACGTATTTTTTAGGCATGTTCATAAGACAGAGCGTAATGGTGGCTTGTTTATGCGCGATAAAGCGCGTGTGGGGTGGTTGATGATGATGATAAAGATGTTGACAATGATGACGACGTATGTCCTACGCAAAACTACAGCTTGCATTCTCGCTTTGGAAAAAATTAAAAATAATATTTTTAATTTTTTTATTTGTTTATTTTTTAATATCTTTCCAAAGCTGAATCTTCAATCACTGATGCTGTTTCAGCCTTCTTCATTGACGTTAACGGTAGTTTGTACCTTTAGCAAGTCTAGATTAACTAATTAAAGTTTTAATCTAGATTTAGAGTATCTTAAAGTTTTATTTTGTTTCATTTAGGATTACGTAATGGACAGTAATTGAACAAAGTACATCGCGCATAGACACAGATCAATATGATTTGAAAATATAGACGTATGTAGCAGAGACAATACAGATTTTGAATATTATTAGGCTGCAATGAAACAGTTTTGATAAGAGTAGTATAAATCGTAAGGATTACTTTTAATATGTTAGCATCTTACAATGACTATGCTATATTACCTTATTTAACTTGTAAAAGTATTTTACTATTTTTATTTTTATGTCTGTCAGATTTTTTTTAAATAGCGGAGTTCGATATAAATGTGTGTGGTGACATATAGAAAATAATCTGAAATAAAACGAAGGTTTAGACAATATCAAGGTAGTATGATAGAATGGAATATTCAAACTTGAATTTAGCTATAAATACTAAATACTCACCATACATAAATGTTCTTAAAATTAGAAATACATTGTCATTTTTTTATCATTTTGGTTGTTTACGTGTGATACAATTTTAAAACTTTTGAACTTTAGAACATGAGATGTATAGATTCCATTGAAATCCATATAAATTTGTATGAAGTTTTAACTAGAATTTGGGCACTTAAATATAAGAAGAAGAATAACTTTTTTATTTCCTTTAAGACATGTACATTAATAATATGTTTTTAAATATGTAACTTAGAAGTAGCAGAAAAAAAATATTTTTAACAAAAAAACAAATTAGTATAACTTAGCATTTACAAATACACTAACTAATCAAAGAAAATAATATCTACACATAATAAAAATAAAAATATTACAATAAAAAATAAAAAGTTACTCGATTAATCATTTAAGGAAATAAAATATGGCCTCTGAAGGTAATTGCCTGTACAAAAGGTTCCATCTATTATTTTTTTTATTACAGGGCTTTTAAGCTCAAAAATTAATATAATCATTTTTTCCCACTAGAAAATAAATTCAGAAAAACTATATACATTTTTAACTGTATACGAAAACCTAACTTTTTATGGAATTATACAATTCTTAACAAAAAAGAAAAGTTCATAGATTGCTTTGAAGAGATTTTATTTATTATCTTTGTACACCAAGGAAGAAATTAATACTGTCCAACCTTGTTAGCCAAATTTTTATTCTTTGCATAATTAATGTCATATTCTTAGAATCAGTACTCTTACTTGGAAGTAAGATCATCATTATTTTTTAATCTAAAAACAAAAAAAATGTGTGTAAAATGTTAAGTGTGGTATTAGAACAGGTAATGATTCTTGCTTTCTAAGTTTTTGTCTATTCGAACTATTTTCCAATACATGTTTTCTACCCACATAAAATTTTGTCAGGACCTTGCAAATAAACATGTACAGGCTACTAAATTCTTTTGGTTATAAAATATTGGGTTAGATGATTCTCTTTTATTCTTTTAATAATAATTCTTTTACTCTTTATAAGATAGTATCTTATATTGTGTGCAGTATACAAAAAATTTAAACTTTATGAAATCCTGAATCGTTAATATTAAAAGTAACTAACGTAACTAGAATTGCTTAACATCTAGAATAACCTACACGAGTTTGTGCAATGTTCAGTTACAAATGTCAGTCAATTTGAATCGCTAATATTAAAAGTAACTAACGTAACTAGAATTGCTTAACATCTAGAATAACCTACACGAGTTTGTGCAATGTTCAGTTACAAATGTCAGTCAATCTGAATCTCTAATATTAAGAGTAACTACCGTAACTAGAATAGTATAACATGTAGAAATAACCTACACGAGTTTGTGCAATGTTCAGTTACAAATGTCAGTCAATCTGAATCGCTAATATTAAAAGTAACTAACGTAACTAGAATTGCTTAACATCTAGAATAACCTCCACGAGTTTGTGCAATGTTTAGTTACAAATGTTAGCCAATCTGAATCGCTAATATTAAAAGTAACTAACGTAACTAGAATTGCTTAACATCTAGAATAACCTACACGAGTTTGTGCAATGTTCAGTTACAAATGTCAGTCAATCTGAATCGCTAATATTAAAAGTAACTAACGTAACTAGAATTGCTTAACATCTAGAATAACCTACACGAGTTTGTGCAATGTTCAGTTACAAATGTCAGTCAATCTGAATCGCTAATATTAAAAGTAACTAACGTAACTAGAATTGCTTAACATCTAGAATAACCTACACGAGTTTGTGCAATGTTCAGTTACAAATGTCAGTCAATCTGAATTCTCTGTTCTGTGATATAACATTACATGTACATTATTCTCTAATCTCTACACTGTGATTACAGTTTTTGGGATAATATACTTACTCGGGGATGATTCCAGGATAGCGATCTTTGTAAAATCCTTTTCCCGAAGCTGTTGAAAAGTTTCGTCGAAAATTTGCCACGCTAATTCTGTATTCGATCTCGAAGCAAGACGGCAAGCAATTACAATGGTGAGACTCGGTCGTTTCTGGATCAACGGACTTTCCTGAAAATAACAATTCTCATAAAAGTCTACAATTACTGCTATAAACACCGTGTGAGATCATTTTGTAACTTTTTTTCCAAAATTATAACGTAACAACAATGTATAATCAATGAAACAGGTATAGCCTACGTACATATACATGTAGCATAATTATGGATTGAGAATTGTTGCGTATTATTATATCATGAAGGTATAATTATAACTTAAAACAAAAAATTTGCAGTAACCTTAAAATAATTTAATTTCTAACAAATTAAATGTTTTGAAAAAATAAAAGTATAAAAGTTACTATTTCTGTGATTTTTAGTGGTTACAGGTAATTCAAATGTATTGTGGATGAATTTGTTATAGGCTAAACAATGTTCAACATTACATTAAACACATGTGTGTTATTACATTTAAAATCGGTTGAATTAATGATTGTTATTATAAAAGTAAAACAAATATATTAAATTTAACAATTTAATTGTTTGTAGTTCATTCGGGTACAAACCTCAGTGTTTTCATAACAGATGCATATACTGCTCAGATGTTCAAACAAAATAACAGTTAAAAAAAAAACTTGCAACAGTACTTATAAAATATTTTCTTATAATTAATTAATAAAATGACTAATTTTAACAGCAGCAAATTAAATGAACGCATTTTCTATGCTCTGGTTAGTTTGAAATACTATTATGTAAATGAGTTGTTATAATGTAATTATAATCTCTGCACATAAAAAGGAAAGCCCTTACTATATATGTACGTTATCATCATTAATTTTCAACTTCCTGATATCCTAGAAAGTTGAAATTTGGCACAGATATGCCTCATAACTTAAGTAGAAAAACTAAAGTAACTTTATACATATCAAGCACTCACAAGAGTTCTTATGGGGTACAGCCCCTAGAAGAACTATATATTTATTTTTACAATTTGCCGGAATCCTAGTAAGGTGACATTTGACATACGTTTATTATGTCTCAATAGTCTACCAGCACCAAATACCTTAGGCCGGAAGTAGTTTTTGACCGAAGCAGACATATCAGACCAACGCGTGTAGGCTACTTGATCGGGACAATAAGGCAAACGCTACGTGTCCTCGGAAATACCTCAAACCTGAAGTTAATAAAGATGGATACTTTTTAAACGAAGAAGACTTTTTATACATAATTATGTATATATTTTCTTAATCGAATCAACAACGTTTTAACACAAATACCTTATTGAAATTATATTACAAGTGCCGGAAATATATATTTTTTACTCAAGCAGGCTTTTCATATCGATGTATGATCGAAATGTCATTGATCGAAAATATTTTATACCAAAGATGCTTTTGACAAACATTAGTTTTACTTTTCTACGTCCATTTAGTTTTTTTTATCGCTAATTCCGAGTTAAAACTTACATAGAGCTCATCATATTAATCATCATCCTGGCTTAAAATAATCATATATTACTAAAATTGTTGGCTATTAAAATATTATGGATAGTTGCAGATAGATTTCAGCTCATAAAAACTGCTTCACTCTCCGACTTCAGGGCTCAAGGCATTGCTCTAACTTAAAGTCTAAGTATTCTGGAATAAATTGGATTGGAACATTTTTCAGCTACTATAATTTATTTTCAGGAGTGTTTATTATGCCATTTAAAACGATTGTGCCTAGAACGTACCTTTTATTCAACAGGAAATCGTGTACAAAGCCGCAGGTAACTGTTAGTCACCAATAAGTTCATTACTTGTACATTCAATTACAGACAATATTTCTATGTGATTCAACAATCGTATAATTGATATTCAAATTTGCTACGTTTAGGAAAACATACATAGTAATAGAATTTTGGCTCTAGTTTTAAAAAGCTCCGTCTATCCTGCATCCCGAATATTGTAGAGATCAGTAGACTCTAGTAAGCGTAATTAAATGTTGCTCTCCAGGATGACATGCATTATGAACACATTTTTAGGTCTGGCATACTTTTTATAAATTTTAAATAAGACAATATACATAAATACTTATGATACTGTTTTATACATAATATTAATTATATTGTATTATATAGTCAGAGTATTACAAAATAGTTCCCTACTTACCTATGCCTCTGACATAGCAGTAAAATTTTTCAGGTCCACATACAGGAGTATCTCTTGTACCTATACAAAAGAAAAATAAATAAGTGTATATGCAAAGATTAAGATTCCTACAACCATATTAAAATCTTAAACTTATAAAAGAACAAATTTATTTACGGGGTGTCTTGCCAAAGCCGAGTCCAAACCATGCAATCGATATGTCCCCGTAAAGGGGAAGAAAAGAAAATGAACGAGAGTTCAAGTCAAACTTTGATTTGACGATTTTAACTTGGGGTGATTTGTCTTGATAGCATCAATAATTTATGCATCTGTGAAATGGTTCAAGCTTAGACAAAAATTATTTTGTGACAGACATTTTGGTTCATTTGTTTGCTCGTTGGTTAATTAGCAATAATCAAAAAAATTCAAACCACATTCAGTAAAATTAAACCAAGGTATAGTTTAGTGTTTTGCTAGGTCATTTGTGTATTTTTTGTGTCTCTACATTGGTTATAAACACAAACATTCAAAATATTGCAAATTATCAAAAGAGATTTGAAAATAAGTAAAATTTCATGCTTGTCGTCATGATGTCACGTAATAATTTGGCTGAATGCAACATTTTTACTCATCTGTCTCTTAATTTGTTAATACATACAAATCAAAATAGTACAAATCGCTTTAAGTAAATTAAAACCATGTTATAGTAGCAGTTGTAGTAGCAGTAGTAACAGTTTGTGCATGTTGTGACAGTTTTTTCTTTTTCTTGTGTCGCTACATTGGTTAAACACATTAACCACCAACAAGATTAGATAGAAGGTAAAACCACAATAGATTAAAAATTATCATGAAATATTTTCAAACAAGATGATGCTTATTGTTATGCTTTCAGGCTTAAATAAATAATTTTGCTGTGGCAGACATTGGTTCAAGTGTTTCGTCATTGGGCTAAGATAAAACCAAGGTCTGGTGCTATGTCAAAGTCAAAGTCAAAGTCAAAATTCTTTTATTCAACAAATTTACAAAGCTTACAATGTTTCCTACACCCGAGGGTTAGGGCAGTATGAATATACAAATACCATATACTATTTAATCTTCGTGGCAGCTAGCTATTTTTATCGTATTTAGATTTACTACTAGAAATTTTAAATTTTACAAATATGCCAAAACTCAAAAACACAACAAAAATGCAAATATCACCTTATATAACAATCATAAATAAACACACAATCATACACATTTCAACACACAACATCAAACACACCCCAACAACGAGCTATAGAACATTTTTGCTTGTAAAGTTACATAATATTAAATAACAAGGAAATAAAATATAACAATACAATACAACCAGAAATAGAATACTAAACGGTAAAATTAAACAGTTATTTATAAGTTATATAATTTATACCCCATAACCGAACCAACATCCTGTTCCAGACCATGCACTAGGAGTATGCTCCATACTCTCAAGTACTTTCATGGAAGTTGATGCTTTATGACCAAATGTGTTTCCGAGGTCTGTATGTATATTTTTTCATACAACAAAGCCTGCAATATTTTATACATACAAATATACGGGTTTCCGTTAAAACTGTATTTAACTTTTGAGTTTACTAACCATGGGACACTGAAATAATATTTACCTGATGCCTACTCTGAAAATACCATCATATTACATAAACGCCTTCAATAAGAAGGCTAAGCCTTTCGATTTTGAGAATTGCGTGTGAAGCCGCGGGTAACTGCTAGTTATGCTAATAAAGCCACTATATATTTATGATATAAAGAACTATGTATAAAGATATTCTAAGATAGCTGAAATATGCTTTGTAAGGAAAAACGTACGTGGATGGAAGAAAGGGACACAGCCGCACAGTGACAGCGATGCGTTGCTTTCACATTCCAGGTCGCAATTTTTCTCTGTGTAAAACTGAAAGTACTTAAGCGGTCTTTCATCTTCAAAGAAACAGCCTCTTAGTTTCGGATCCCATCTTCTTAATTCTTCATCAGTAGTCTTTATCTCAGGAATGACCTTGATCTGAGACAAGTGGTCGGCGTGCACGTATGTAGAGGGGTGTGACAGGGTGGGCAACTCTGCAGGGCTGTGGAGGATCACCTGTGGAAGATCAAGTTGACGAATAAATTAATGGTACAAAAATAATTATCTCACCCTGAAAATCTTTTTTAGTGTCACTAGAAATGGAATGTGTTTAATAAAAGGTTGTCATTTAGTATAAGTCGTCACAATCATGAGAACGTAATAAAGTAGAGTATTCATTTTACGCAATACCGTTAGAAAAAGGTGTAAATTTCTGCACTCCAAAATTGTACATCAAAAGAACACTAATTCAAGTATTTGTTTTAGCTTTTAATTAGAATATTTTGCTGAAATGTTTTTTACAATTTACAAAACAGACTTTTATGATAAAAAATTAAACAAGATGTCTCCAATTATGTTGTCTATAATTACAGCTATACACCAAAACAGATCAATTATACAGATATTGTACCAATACATCTGGTTTAATACGCATTACACTTTAGTATTAAATAAGCAGTTTCGAAATGTTTGAGCTTTGAATCAACCATTTGTAAACTAATAACATAGAGCACATAGCGTGTACATATGGAACAACATTGCATTGGAGGTTCGACACTATAAAACCTGCAATCTTTGTCTACTTATGTTCTGATAACCCCGGTAGATTCTAGATCTCTGAGAATGCTGGGCAAGACTATACGCTTTCTCTCGGAGCAAACGCCATCCAGCGTTAGATCTAGGAGTTCTAGTCTTTGGGAGCTTCAGGAATCTGAGAGGTAACCTCCTAAGGCTGAACTTACGCTTCTTGGACGGTCTTTTGAAGCGTTAGGCTTCTGGATGCTTCCTTCTTTAGAAGAAACTTAACTTTTGGAAGCTTCCATTTCCTGGAGTCTTTCGACACATGATAGGTTTTCATCCTTCAAATCTGCCGGCTTCTTAGAGCGTCTGCATTCCAGAAACTTTTGGTTTGTGTTAACCATAATTTTATGAGCTCCAAATCTCCAGAAGCTCTCACACTTGAATATTCGGGTCTCTAAGTACTTTTGTTCATTACCTTTCGGGATTTTCTGGCCTGTGGAGCCTCTGACTTATGGAATCTCCTGACATCTAAAAGACTTCAACCTCTAGAAGTTCCAGGATTGTTGGAGATCCCGGTAACTAACTTCTGTTAGGTATTTGCAACTGAGAGAAGCCAGTCGCTGGAACCTAATATGTCTTTTGGAATTTACAGTCTGCCAGTATTTCAGAACTCCCGTTCCTTGGAAAGACGCCATAAGGTCCTCATACGGCCAAGAGTGTGCACCAACTTAAATGTAAAATCTACGTGTCTCCATTACCATGTGTCTACCGATCAACAATCCGACCCATGTTTTAGATGTATGTATATCCATCTAACGCTTTTCGTCCGTAAGTTCTATATTTATTGCCAAACTAGTTAACCGGATATAACAATACTTTGCATAATTGCACGATGTAAACAAGGCTAACTTGCGAAAAGTAACTACGATTTATATGTTTTTCTGAGATCACGGATTCGATAATACGATACTCACAAAGTATTTCAGCTATTTTATTGTTCATAAAAATGCTAGGAAATTCGTCTCATGTTTAAAATATCATGATATACTCGTATATTAAATCATAGATTAAAATCATTCTTGTAAAAAACAAACGCTTCTATTTTTATGTAAAAATAATATGATATATATATATATATATATATATATATATATATATATATAAAGGTTATAATAATAATGCAGATAACAACTATCCTATATTAGTGACAACGAGATTATTAATGCACCATATTCAATTTAATATTACATTTATAGGCCCAACATTCAAGAAACAAATACAGTATTAGTGCATTAAAAACAATTCTACTAAGCATTGAAAATAAGAAAAATTGGCATTTGTTTATTGTATTAGGGTAAAACAAAACTGTGGCGTAAAGAGTTTTCTTAACTATAATCATAATCACAAATTTACAACAATATATCACGATATAATGTTTGTACTTATGCCAACTCAAGTGTAAAAATTTAAGTAATTGGATATGAAACATTGTTTACCAAAAAACCATGACCTCCAAAAAAACACGCCTCGTCGAAATCTTGAGAGTTGAGATTAAGTAGAAATATCGCATCCTGGCCGTAGCCTCCCCCTGGTGTCCGCCAAGGTGGGCCATTGGTCGCTTCCTTGTTCCTGAAGCCTCGATCGGGGCTCCAGATTATATCATCGTTACTAGACTTTAACTGATGGGCGTGATCATGTAGGCTGAAATCATAGTCACGCAAAAGTTACTAAAATATCAACAAAGAAAATGTTACACAACAGAATGTTTATAAAAACTTTTAATATATTGCTAATATAATTCAATATAGCTTACCTGTACCAACTGTTAAAGACTAAAAATATCAATTAAATCTCAAAGTTTCCAAATAAGAAGATAATTGTATCCAATAGTAGCGCCCCAAATTTATTTTATATATAAACGACAATACTACAAACGGTAAACAAAAATATATTGGAAAATAAACGTATACAAAAATGAGCTGATTTATGTTTAACATTTCTGAAAACCGTAAACAGTGATTTGATTTAAATATTGTTTTTTAATATACCTTTGTTTTTTTGAAAAAAGTGAATGTAAAGTGGAGTTTTGTAATAGTTTTCTAATAAATGTAAAAAATTCACTAAACGTGTTAGGTTTCCTGTATTATATTTCCCCATTTTAAATACAATACTAAATTAATTAAGAAATATGTAATTACAATGTAAACATAACAATCAAATGGTTTGGTTTATATAAAACGTAGCCCAAATATTGTCTTTAGGTCTTGTACAGTAACATTAGACAAAATACAGTCTGTTCGGACAAACATTACAATATACAATAGAATATACAACAAAACCACTGATAATGCATAATAAAGAGTGTTGGGCTTTTGAAACATTTTGGTAGTTCGCAAATTGAAGCACGTTTTAAATAAAGATATACCTGTATAAATAAGTAAACGTGTTCGATTCCAACCGACACTAGAAATTTAAGTTGGAATTAATGCAATAGCCATTAAATTTAGTTCAAAAATATTCAAAAAGCACACAACTTGAATACATAACAGTTACGGTAATGTAGTGACCCTTTCAAGATGACGCTGTCGGTAGGGGTTATGGGAGAGACTGGACTCCGTGTTTGGCTACTTCCTTTACTAGTTCAATATATTTTGGAATATATATTTTCAATAAACATCGAATCACAAAAAGTACTTGCTCCGCTGGGACAAAAAAAACAAGGCACCCGATACATCTACAATATACTGACGACGAGTAGATGTAATCCCGGTAGAGCCGATATCTCCTGGTAGACTGTTGAAGGTGTGGCAGGTCATCCTCGGTAATCCAAGATAGGTTCCAGATCGTCTGATTACAAAGTTACCAGAAGCCCTTAAACCTAGTTTTTTACGAAGAAATATCTATACCCAACAAGACTCGATACATCTACAATATACTGACGACGAGTAGATGTAATCCCGGTAGAGCCGGTCTCCTGGTAGACTGTTGAAGGATGTGGCAGGTCATCCTCGGTAATCCAAGAAAGGTTCCAGATCGTCTGATTACAAAGCTACCAGAAGCCCTTAAACCTAGTTTTTACGAAGAGATATCTATACCCAACAAGACTCGATACATCTAAAATATACTGACGACGAGTAGATGTAATCCCGGTAGAGCCGGTCTCCTGGTAGACTGTTGAAGGTGTGGCAGGCCCCTGCTGGAGTCAGCACTGGCTGGATGATGTCGCAGGGGTCTTCCACATCCTCGGTCATCCACGATAAGTTCCAGATCGTCTCGTTACAACGTTCCCAGATGCCCTGAAACCGATCGACTCTTTTGACTCGTTATTTGAGTGAAATGAGTCTTAGGGTTTAAAATAGAGTTATTATTGTAAAATATAATAATCTAGGAGCCAAGAGCCAATTTGTACTGTATAAGCTTTTACTTGGGTTTTCTTGAAATCGATACTGGAAGATATCGCTTGCCAGCCGGGCTAGTTTTGGTGGAGGTTGAAATTATGAGGTTATAAAAGGGCCTACAATATGAAATGATATATTTAAATTTATACTATTTTCTTAGCTTTACATACTTTAACCCAACCATCAGATAAATAAATAAATGTTAAATTAGCTTCAGCTAACCATATACAGGGGAAAGTCCTGTGTCGATTTCATGAAATTCCAAGTTGTTTACTTATGTAATGCAAATGGACTGCTGGACTATAAGAATAAAATTATAGAATGATCAAAAATTTATTGATTTGTGCAGAATATGCTATGTGTTGAGGTACATTTATATGCTTATGTTTTTTTGTTTGATTTGCTTTAGATTTAATATATTTTCAAAGTTATTGCCTCTCTTCTAAAACGTATAGTGAAATATAACGTTCGAATAGTATTAGTGCTGTAAATATTGGAACTGTTTTGCGATAAAAAAATTGTAAGTATTCTAATTACTGCTGGAATAGAGGCACTCTTGGAAGTCTTTTCTCAGTCGCTTGGATGTCAATCATGTAGTTAAACCCTTTCTTTCAGCCATACAATGACGTAACTAGGACTTCGCATGGGGGGTGGGTAAATTTTATTGATAGATACCACAACAGGGGGTATGGAAAAAATCTAAATTTGAATAAAATGTTTAATTCTAAGTAAGACGGTTAACTGCTGTATTCCAAACAAGTTGGACTGCTGTTATACGATTTTTTTAAATTATTAGCGTTCTTGGGGGAGGGCTTATCACATAGGGTTCTATTCTATAGTTACGGCTTTATATAAACTTTAACTAATAGTGAGGAACAAAATTAATAATATAGAAATCACCAATAGAAAGGTTTGGTTTTTAATAGAATTCCCATTATCTTACGTTGTGGATGTAGTCCAGCACATCAGAAGAGAAGTAATCTAACTTAGTCTCCGTTGAGTTGTATTCGCAAGTCAGAGTGAGATATTCAAGGGTTTCTTGTCTGAAACAAAAAAAGCTTAAATTTGAAAATTTACCCTCCAAAACGCTGCAATCATTAACAGTTCTTTATCGATTTACTATAGGAAAATACAATACAAAAGTTTAAAATTACTCACTCTCTCTCCGTCAAATTCGTTCTGGTTTTGTAGGAAGAGTAGTTGAAGGAGGAGGGCCTGACCTGGTTCTCGCTGCAGATAGTGACGGCTGGGAAGGGAATGTCCCAGATAGGCGTGGCAGTGCTGTCCATTGACATTAACACAGGGGTGTGGAAAAACAGCATACTCTGATCGTACAGCGCACCGATAACGCTCACGTACACCACCACTAGCGCTATGATCCAGTAATACCTGTTTAACATGGTACCTAGAAGATGTACGTACAAGATACAAGTACACATCCAAGGCTGTCAAATTACTGAGCAAAGAGCGTATCTTTGGAGTAGCATGAATTATTACGAAGAATAATTAACAAGCATTTTTTTACAACTGTAATATAAGTAGCTATGGTGGGAAGGATTGATTCTGTGGGAATGATGAGAGTAGCTCCAGTTCTCCTTCCTCTTAGTGCAGCGTTTGGAGTCTAACGTTTTATGTTATGTGTAGAAAACTTGGTTGCTTCACAGTGCTTAGAGATCGTGTCTAAAACATCGTAGTGCATTCAATTGTTGACGAGATGATAAGAATACCTCTTGACCTAGATTACACTATAGTCTTTAGTCTAGATGTCTCTGATGTCGAACCGTTGTAGAGTTTATTTTGAGCTTCTTCACCGCCGACTTTTTTTGTATCTCTTTTGACGAACATGACTCCAGATTTCAGGAGTTAAGTCTGTGACAGGTGAACTGCAGCTAAACTCAGTATTAATATAGTATTGTAAGTGTTGTTCTAATTTCTATCCAAGCAAGTATTGTTAATACAATTTGTGATGTAGTCGAACCCTGCATTAATCGGTTGTCTGTATATACAGAAAATATAACTTCTATATAATTATTGGAGTAGTTATAAAGAAAATATCCAGATAAAGAAAATATATAACTTAAGAACGACCGAAACGTTACTACGATCCAAAAGAGTCAGATACAGCAGATTAAGTTCACTTCTGCTCGAATTTATTTACGGTTCCACAATCGAGTTTATGTTGTTTTACTGACCACGAAAATAAACACATATGTGGGTTTTTGAGATCTAACTTAGATTTAAAAACGTGTATTTGTGGTATGCGATGTTTTTGGTGCTATAAATACTATCGATGTTTACCGCGATCAAGAAAATAGATTAGGAAATGCTAATAAAAATGTAAAGTTTAAAAGAGAAAAATATTTACTGTGGGCCATAAGATTAATGTATAGTTCCGTGGACTTTTGTAGGCCTTTTGGAATTGTACAATTTCGTATTGCAATATTTTGTTATAAGCCGTAAAGTTTAGTCAGTATTACCAATGAAAGCGCTCTATAAAATCAATTATAAAATAAATATCAATTTTCGCATTATAAAAACTTTTAACAACTTTCTACGATTAAATTATTAATACCAAGAAACCTAGTTCATAACAAAGCCGACAGTGGAAACAGTATCAAAATTCGTTGGGTAGTTTAAAAAATATGCACAAACAGACCAACACAAAAAGCTATAATTTATACTTTGTATTGGTATACTCGTATATATGCATATATATATCCACAATATACTGACGACGAGTAGATGTAATCCCGATAGAGCCGATCTCTTGGTAGACTGTTGAAGGTGTGGCACAAAACCAACAACAACAACTATATATATATATATATATATATATATATATATATTGTTGTATATATATATTAATTACAATTTTTACCGAATACCAAAATATTCCCGGTAAGTTTTCCAACCTATTTTTTTGTATAAACCTTCCTCGGATTTCAATTAATATTTTACAAAAAGAATTAACCGAACGGCTCTAGTCTTTCTCGAAATTAGCGTTACGCAACACAATTAGTGATTCATTTTTATTTATAAAAGATAAATAATGCAATACTTTTGTAACCATGATATACTCATCCATGTATATATTAAAACTAACATGTATATAGTACATTACAACATGTAACATGTATGTATATTGTTGAATTTGTTTGTAACACTTATGAATAATATTATAATGGAATTGCTCTCCATTGCCAAATCAGGAAGGTGATTTATGGTGATGTGACAATTTTTGGTCTAGTTCTTACAAATAAGAAATACCTTACAAAGTAAAAAATATTTTTTGACATTTTATATTAACTATAAATCTAAATCACATACCGCTATCATAAGGACTGATCAATGATTGGAATTAGGTAATGTAATTTGGGAAGGTTCTACTAACGAAGATACAACTTATAGGCAAGAAGTACATAAAACAGAAATTTGTGGTGGTGTACTTGTTCTGCTTTAAATAATTCGTTTTCAGAATTGTTGTTGAAATTAAACTTGGCTCTTAGTTTGTCCCTGAGTTGTGGTAAGTGGACACCAAGCATGTACATAACAACGACAGCTGCTCTAAGTTATTTTAAGTTAGAGAAATTGGCGAGGCGTGCAATACACATATGGGGCTATTAGTGTCTTAATTTTACACTGTAAAAGCTCCAACATCTTTTAAATCCATCGAATTTTAATCTACAACTAATGTTCAGAAAATTGTATAATTAATTTATAATTAGATAATGATATGTTTATTGAAATTATTAAATTACACTAGTTATCTACTGTAAACAACATAAAAATTATAAAACTAGGGGACACTACTGCCCTCTTCACTGCCCCACTCCGAATTCCTGGCCGAAGTGGTATTTTATGCCTGCATGTAAATTTATATTCCCTTTAGCTAGTTATTTTCTCGGCCTAGGATTAATTTAATTCCCTTTTAATTCCGTGAACGGATGCCTAGCTGTATCCCCTTTACTCGGTTTAAACATTCTATTACGTACAAACTTCATAATTGTCCAAAGTTTTCCTGCAACGGTTTAGAAGTATAAATATAAATTCTTCAATTACAAGTTCTTCAAGTTAATAATCATTAACTTAACAATGCATGCAGCAATTTTGTATTCGTTTTCAAGATAAATAAAAATAAACAAGATAATTGTTTTAATTCCACTGTTATTGAAGGCAATTCATCCATTATTTTCATCACGTATGTGACAATATAACACCTCCTCTAGTACTTTCCATTGATTTAAAACATTAAAATTAAAATTTTGACCGTGAGGAGTCTGGAAACAAACAGTGGTGTTCATGTGGAATAAATTAGTTGTGGATTTGTGTTTTGTGTATTTATAAATATGTGAGTTAGTATAGTTCTGAGTGGAACTATGACTGTACATTCCGACGGCTTGTACACACAAATAATAACGCTTGGGGTCAACTCTACCATATTAACTGGCTAATCTCGCGTTTTAAGTTAGAATAATATTTCTGTAAATTCAAAGAGTTCTATTTTGATTACTAGCTATCTTTATTACTAAATTTCCAGCTGTTTCCCGCGGTTTCTCACGCTTTTCGTAAGCTTTTCCCCGTGTATGAGGACTTCTGGTTGAAGTGAATTACATTTCCAACGCTGATGGAATGTTTACCTTGTTGCCACGATCAAGAAAATTTGTCAAGAGTGTATATTTATAGCCATTGTACACGTTCATGTACTTTATTATAAAGTGGTCTAACACTCAAGCTTTAAGTTCAACCAGAAATTCAGCCTTCAAATAGTGTTTGGCTATTTAATATATGTAACTGTCTAGTAATTGCAGTTTAAAATGTGCAGGCGCTTTAATAACTTTTATATTTTTCACTGCCGCCTGATGGTGAGTTACATCAATGAACATAACATATAAACCTTCTACGTGGAAAAAATACATATTCATATAAATGTTCATAATGATCGGTCAAATAGTTTCTGAATCTATAAGGGACATACAGACGAACATTCTTTATATATATATATATATATATATATATATATATATATATATATATATATATAAATCTATAGATTATTATTATGTGTAAAATTGAGACATAATACATAAAAACTTATTAAATTAAGCATGAAATAACTAACACACATGAAACTTGCACTGACCTCTCACTTAATGAGCGTCCAGGTTCAGAAAAGTATTTCAGCCCATGAAGAGAAGTGTAGTCGAAGTACTCTTTAATTTTTGGGCCTCCTGGAAGATGTTCCCACCAGGCTAAAGGAACGTCTCGAGCGCAGTATTCGATTTCCTGCAGTAAACTTTCGGGAGCTACATGAAAGGGGGGTGTTTCTTTCTAGCAACAAAAAATGAACACAACAGTTTTAAACGATATTACGATATCCCTATTGTTTGTATTTATGTGCAGTTACTACTAGTTTATGTATTACAGCTAATGTGCGAGCTACAGTATATAAGTGGACACTATAGCTTAATGGACATCCGGTTCCGAGTGTCCTTTAAGTAAGGCTATCTTCAAAATGTTGAATGTTCAAAGAGTGGTTATAAAGCTTACCATTATTGACCACTCGTGGCTAGTAATGAGATAATCGAATAGTATTCGAATACAGCCGGGTATTCACATATTCGAATACCTCAAAATGAATTCGAATACTTTTGAAATGAATACAGTTTCTCTGGAAGAATTAATTCAAACCTGCAGTATTCTTTCTTTCGACTAATAGTATTGAAATAAAATATTCAAGAGCTGTATCCCATTCATTGGAGGGTTTTAAATGAATATATATCTAGGCTCTGAAAATAATAATTAAGTGGAGATTCCTAATTTAGAATAAATAATTACAAATCTTCAAACTTGATAAAGTGAACCCTCAATGAACCCTCCAGTATTCATTGGAGGGTTTTAAATGAATATATATCTAGACTCTGAAAATAATAATTAAGTGGAGATTCTTAATTTAGAATAAATAATTACAAATCTTCAAACTTGATAAAGTGAATAATTGTACAACTATTCAATTACTGAATACATCTGTAAACAATAAAACATTAATGCTTAATTTATGTTGTCGTGTAAAAACAAAATATGATTAAGGTTTATTTTTGGCTTCAATATATTTCTACAATTATTGGCGACAAGATCTGCAGTAGAATAGTCTTTCAGACGGAACTGAAGTAGCAGATAAACAAAGATATTGTTACTGAAGTTCTAAATAATGAGTATGACATGTTTGTAGGATGCAAAAAAGGCAAAGAATTTTCCCACCTTTTTGGCATGGATAATTGAAAAAACAATAGATTTCGGGAAGGAAATAAGACATATAGTCTAGACTTTTCTATTAGAAATACTCAGCAGAGATGAAGTATTCAATTATTTTAAGTATTCTGTTCTACCATCACTAGTTATGACTGTGGCACGAGACATTGTGCTCCTCACGCCGAACAAGGATGTCTTTAAAACTTAACGCCGAATTGACGGAAAGTATAACACTGAGGAGCATTTAGTTTTCTCCATCTCTGTGACTCGTCTTGTTTCATTGTAATAAACTTTGTCTCCAGCCATCTCTCCTTACTTCGAAACGCCAAAGACGTCTCCGGAAAAAACTCTTTTATAAAATTCGAAAATCAGCTCCACCGTCTCCATTGGGAGAATGTTATATATTTTTTTTTTTTACGATAGGAAAATGCATTATGCACCGTCAGGGACAGATGTTCGCCCTGGTGTGTGGGACTCTCACCCACTAAAACCCCAACGGTCCAGGCATTGGAAACCCTCTCGGGAACGCATCTCTGCAACTACTTCAAGAGGGTGCCATCGTTCGCCCAATGGGCATTACTTCATTCTAAAATCCACCGGCATGAGCTATTCTGGTGCTTTATAGCTGCTCTCTTCTTTTTTGCCTTAGCACCCTCTTGCAGAACGCAGCGACAGCGCTCCACGATTCGGGACTGGAAACATCTCTTCTATAAGAGTCTCCGGCGAAACACGCCTGATAGCTGCCTCAAGCTCCCTTCTCTCCGTTTCCCACCTTCTACATTTGAAGAAGGTGTGCAGGGCATCGTCCGCATCCGAATCCCCGTACTGGCATTCCGGACTCGGGATCTTCCCCATTCTGTTAAGGTAGAAGCCGAAACAACCGTGCCCAGTGAGAAGCTGGGTAAGGTAGAAGTCTACCTCTCCATGCTCTCTTTCGGTCCATCCCCTCAGATCACCTATGAGCCTAAAAGACCTACGTCCTCGACTCTCCGTCTCCCATGAGTTTGCCACTCATCCATTGTGTGCGAACGGGCAGCAGCACGGCTGACAGTGCCATTCCCATCATAGACACGCTTCCGCTCAAGACCAAGAAGATCGATGGGAATTACCCCTGCAATCAGGACGGCCGGCTCCGAAACGGTACGGTAGGCAGATGAAATCCGGAGAGCTCCTCTCCTCTGCACCACCACGACCTTCTTCCTGTTGCGCTTCGGCCGCAAGGCATCCGCCCATATCTGGCAATCGTAGAGGATAACCGAGTTCGTCACGGACATGAGGACCCGGCGCTTAGCCTCTGCGGGTCCACCGACGTTGGTCATGAGCCTACTCAGATTGGCCACAATCCTTTCAGCTTTCTCGGCCGCACAGGCGATCTGGTCCCAGAATGTCATACGGGAATCCATTCTCACTCCTAGATACTTGACGCAGCGTTTGGTATCGGTAAGCTCCGTGTTGACGTTTAGCTGCACGACGGGATCTATCATCCTCCTGGTGAGAAGCACGTACCATAGTACTAGCATTGAAGCGGTAATAAGTAGTAATAAGCACGAGGATAACTACCAGTAAATTATATTTCTTAGCTTTCAATTTTGTTGGTCCAGGCCCACAAGTTTATACCTTAGTTTGGACTAAGGTATAAACACTGGCTTGGGCCAGTTTTTAAAAATTACTAGTAAAGTGTTTAAAATTATACATAAATTAAATACAGTAACACCGTAAATTACAGTTTTTATTAAGTACAAAAGTATTTAGGTTATACATATTGCTATACTCATAGGCGTTTCCAAGGGAGGAGTTTAAGGGGTTGTATCCTAGACATTGACATATATATTTGAAGTATATTTGAACTTGTGTTTAACTGAAATATTCATAGTTGAACCATAATTAGTAAACTTAAAACTGTTTTCATTTCAAGAAACAAAGGTAAATTATTTAGGACCTAAGTAGAGATTTGAATTTATATAAATGTTTAAATTTTAGTTTATATTGTTCTAACTATGATCTGAAATTTTTTTTAATTGCCGTTGTTAAAAACAAAACTGTGAGTGTTAACACTGACCGAAAACTATCCTATACATCTTTCTCGCGGCCTGAGACTATGTGGATCAAAAATTCTTTTGAAATTCAGAACAAAACAATCCCCAGACAACTATATCATAGATCAATTTTGACTCCATTCAAGTATAACATCTTAATAAACCCTGACAGTCTGTGGTCAACAAGTCGAAAGCCTTAATTGTCCCTAAAAGGGAGTTAAATTGTGCTCATATTGACTTATATAAAACCCCAGCTTTTCGGAGGAATAAAGAAACAGAGGACATTGTGGAGAGATTATGATGAAAACCATATTGAGATAATCATATTATATTATTGGTTTCAAGAAAGAAGGAAGTACAGTAGAGTAATGAATTAAATTAGAGTACGGCAATACAATAATGCACATTAGACTGTACGTTACCGTATGTGTAAATATAAAATATCCTTAAATATTTTATAAACAAATTATGTAATCGATGTTAGTCTAAATATTTTAAGATTAAAATTTAATGTTTAGAGAAGGGATAGCGTTAATTGTTTTAAAATTTGTTGCGAGAACACCCTGAGTTATAGAGGAATTGAACAAGAAAGTAATCATAGCTGATATCATATTCTTTGACAAATAAAGAAGACAATTAATTGTCAGTTTTAATTCTCTTTTTAAGAAAAGTGAATGCATCCGGAGACTCAAAGATAATAATTTTGTAAACGGAAATTGATTTCAATTAATTAATTAGTAAGGGGAAATGTTGGATACTTATATTGAGCAAGGTGACCTGTTTACTCGACGATGAGGATTTATAATTTAATTCAAAAAAGTAGTTAGCAATCAGGCTGCGATTAGTAACAACGGATTTTCGCATGGTCGGATTTTACTCTACCAATACGTTGTTATGTTCAAAGTTTCTTTAATTTATATTCTTGAGTTCTGGTTAGCCGCCAGTATGTAAAATATAATAATATTTAATGTCTTAACTGTCATTTCTAATTTTATGTTATAACAAGTTTTTGCTTGTTAAAACATATTATTTTGTGAATTAAAGGCAACGTTCTGTTGAAATGTTTTTCAATATCTGTTTTATTGTGAACACTATTCAAATTTGCAATATTAATCCCAAAGTTTTATTTGGTTTTCTCGATTAAAAATTTGACTCGTATTTTCTTAGATTCAGCATACTTGCTACTGAGAAACTGCTAAATAAAAAGTGGTCGTAATCAGGCAAGCGAGACTGGAAAGTTCTGCGTTCATTCAATATTACGAAATTTATTTGCCGATTGTTAACATATGTTTGTGCCGTACTTTCTGTATGAAAACCCGTAATTAATCATATCGGGGTTTTTTTAAATGTCGTGCATTGTAAAATATTTAACTAGAAGTTCGTATTTTCTATGGCTACGTTTGTTCATCGCCGCGCCGCGCGTCCGACGCGTCTGTGCGTGGATGTTAACCGCTCGGCACAAAAACACGAAATGGTTCTCATCAAAATAATGAAAAAAGTTGGAATAAAAGATTAGCAAAGATCAGTAACTAAAATGTTTTGTGTTTGCCAAGAACGTTCATTTAATAAAACAGATATGGCATATTCTGTATTATTTTTCTCATGTGATAGTTTCATTAAATATGAATTTTTAAACTTTCTGTTTGTTTATGATTAGTTTATTTTACATTATTCTCTTCGAAATTAAATTCTCTAAAAGTGTTGGTTAAAATGTTGCGTGTTCATTACCCATTTAATGAAGTTAATGTACTTCAAATCTAAACAAAACCTGTTTCGAGAGACGAATTTTGCATATTTTGCCTGATAACTCAGGAATAGGTGGTCGCACAGGTCTGGAACGTATTTTATTCAATTTTTCAGTCAATTTGACATAAAATCCAATACATTTAACAACTATCTTTACGCCATAAAATATAAGTTTCGCTTTATTTCCCACCTTTCCTAGAAAATCGGGCGGCGAAATTTTTAGCTAGCCGTAGCTTGCTAACAAAACGTTTCCGGACATATGTTTATATGAAACTTTCTCATTATTTTAATGAGAGGACCCACCTGACAAGTTTGTCGGGTTAATCGTGGGACACTCTGTATAGTCTATAATATATATTGGTTTAAATGCCAATACCAATTTGTCAACAATTTATTTTTATCATGTATAACATGGTTTGAAATATAAATATTTAAATGTAAAACGTATTATTTAAATAGTAAACATACACTCTCATTCTCAAGTAAAATACATGTATTCAGAAAGCCAATTTTTTAATATATAAATTAAAGGTAAAAAATAGAGGACGTGATTTGTAGTTCTAAAGATGCAGCATTTTCTAGAGCCTCTCTAAATCCTTTTAAAATAAGTAGTTTTTATTCTTATGTGTTGTCGGGTGGTGGTTTCCAACAATTTTGTATTTAATCGTCACCAGCTTTTGGGGCACAAAATGACAATAATGTACACTCACAAGGGTGTTAAAATTTTCAAATGTATTATTATAGCATTTAAACATAGTCCAGGGGACTTCCCTCGGGTCGCAGCCCGACTTGGAAGTATGGAGAATACCTAGATTTTCCAGTAGTGGTAACCCCCCCCCATTAGGTTATCCTAGATACGCCTATGGCTATACTGGATACAAAGGTAGCAGGACATTAATGAGAGAGCTAGTTATTCGTAGCTTCTACATATAGATATAATGTGTAACTCAAAACTTAAAATAAAGTTTACGACTATGAAATAAAACCATTACTCAGCCAAGCATGTGAGCGTGTGCGGTCAGACACGCATGTTAGCGACCTCTGTAGTCCCTCGGGACCGAAATTCCCTGCTATTTGAAACAGTTATTTATCTCTCCTGACAAAATGTATGGATAATGGTCAACGTTTCGTGTAGGAAGCTTCATTACATTTACATTTCACCTGATATTATAGTAACAAAGACCGTCGGCTGGGAATTAATGTTTGCCCACTAATTGTTGCACACTATGAACTAATGGCAACAGCCATCAACCAGCATGATCACCGATATTTACAAGAGTCAATTACTTCCAGAAAATTATTTTGCTGATTAGGTTGTGCAATATTGGTTGTCTAGGCAAGCAAAATTGTTATGTTTCTAAATTAGCTGAGGGAATAAAAAAATTATTTTCATGTTAGAAAAATTACTGTGTATGTTTCAATAACAGTTTAAGGCTATAGGTTTCAGAATATGTATTCACGTTTATCTATACGAAGGTTACAATATACGTGTATTATATAAAAACTACTAATACTCTGTGAATGTGTATAATGACATATTTGTCAGGAGAGGGAGGATTCGTAAAATTGGAGATTCCAGTTTTTAAACATTTCGAAACTATAAAATTGATTTGAATAATTTGAAAATGTTTAGTACACGCAGAGTTTCCATACAAAAAAGAAAAAGAAAAAAAGCTTGTTGAGTTCCAGTATTTATATAGCGGAGTGTGTCAATAACTGATTTGCGTAATTTTGATTGTCAAAATCGATTAATGTGCTTTTCCATACAAGATAACTAACTCCCACATACATTTTCAATATAAGAATGGGCCTAGCTTGTATGAAAAAATTTTAAGGTTTGGTAAACAAAAGGGAGACAGCAAGGACAGAGCCAGGGTGTGACGGGAACATAGAGCGCTATTACAAAATCTGAATTTTAGACGAACCTAACGTAGAAGTAATTTTACGTTTTTATAAATTCAGGAGAAGTTGCAATAAGCTATATATAAGCGTAGATAAAGTAAGTTGTAGTATTTTAAATGTAATTAATTAGAAGTAAAAAGGGTGAATGAATAACTCAATCAAAAACAAACTTCATTGTCCCATCTGAATTTCGATTTGATTGAATATTACAATTCTGAATCCGTAAATTTCTCTACTATAATCTAGTAATCTACGAAACTACTAGTACTATGCGAAGTGTACTTTAGAGGGATGGACCTTTTGGACGAGGTACATACAGGGTGTTCACAAACCACTTTAAAGGTAGGTACGCTTGCACAATACGAGATCAACAAATATCTAATAGTTCTCAGCTATGACGTTTGCTTCTTCCGGTTTATACAAGCATACCACTAAAATCAACGTGCTCAATTTATTATTATTAATGCGTTGACAGATTTCGTTGAGAAAAGTACCGTTGGAATTTGTATTAAAATTCTAAATAGTTGGTATTTTGTACATTTGTTTTACTGGTTTTTCTTGTTATTTGACTTTAAAAAGTTTCAACAGGCGCCATTTTGTTAATTTTCTTTAAATCACAAAATTATATTTTAAAAATTCCTTCTTGTTTATTACTATATATGTACAAAGTTTGATATTTATAGTTTCACTAACTGTAGTGATATTAATTTATTAATTAAAAATGTGGCTAAGGGATAAACGACCCATTTTTCAACCTATAGTCCGGTCAATGACCATTTCCCGTGCACTTATTCCATACAGCACCAATTTGGTTGCTTCTTCGTTGGTTGCCACCCCTTCCACGTGGTTGAGCAATTTTTCAAAAATGAAAATAAGTGCAGAAGTCCATAACTTGACTAATTCTAAGCAACGTTTGTTCTATGAAGTTTTCTCTGAAAGTCAATAATTTTCGACTTATTCGCGAGTGCAATTGTCGGTTTTCAGGTAAACAAAGACCACGTTTTCAGACGGTTTTCACGAATAACTGTAAAGTTATGCATTTAATCGAAAACATGTATAGTACAAACGTGTATTTATACAAAAATCGTGTATGGTACAATACAGATCCAATACAAACGGAATTATTGCTTGTTGAAAGTTGGTTGGTATTTTCAAACGCCAAAATGGAAAGTTTTTACGTACATTAACCGATTACAATTCTCGAGGAAAACTAAAAAAAATGTTTGTCCTTTAAAAACCTTTAATGTTATTTTTTATAAAAGTTCCTAGCATTAAAACTAAGCGAGTTATGTAGAGAGTAATGTCAGTTACTATTCTTTCGTTAGAAAAAGTAATAAAAACCTCACCCATTTGAAAAAATCGTTGTTTTTACAATTTACTTTATTTATGTTGACTTCCAGAAAAACTTCATAGAACAAAAGTTGCTTAGATTTAACCAATTCATCGATTTCAGCAATTATTTTCAATGAAAAATTGAGAAGGGGGTAGACTTCAACACAGGTAATCAACACAGGGTGGACTTTGACGTAGAGGACAAGTAGAACCTAAGTCCAAATATTTATGAAAATAGTTACTGTATGGGATAAATACACAAATTACACTTTTTCCGTCGTTGACTGGACTACTATGTTTACAGGAAATTTTTAGTCTGGAATAATGAGTACTAGTATTAGCCACAGAAGTTTGTGACACTCTTTTGTGAACGCCCGCCCTTTATATAGGGACTTTTCCCTACGATCTTAATTTACATACAACATTTAGGAACATAAGCTGCCTCTTCAAAAGCACTGATCAGAGACCACGAGGTCTATGATTCTGTTGAAATGGTGTAGAAAGAAATAAAATATAGAAGTCGGATTTACCCAGCGAATGTAGGATAAATAAAGAGAATCCACGTAATTCCACCTTCTCCTGAATGAAAAATATTGAGAATATGTACACTGTGTATATCACCGCCTTAAATAGACCTCAATAATGCTCTACCTTTGTTATTATTTAGAATTTATTTAAATATATTTAATATATTTCATAAACGAACACATAGTTATTTTAAAAACTAACAGGTTTAGATGTACTGTATATACAAGGTGATATTTTATCACAAGAAATAAAAATTAAAAATTGAAAATCGTCAAGATTCCTATATGAACTTTGAGATAACTCTGAATGAAAACAAAAGCTAAAAACTGTTAAATTCAACAGAATCTATTGATTGATATTTTTCAAAGTGTCTTCTTTATCTGAAAATCCTCTTTTATAAATATTATCACATTATTAAACACATTTTGGGTAAAGTTTACTACATGAAGAACAACATTGGTTTGCTCGTATCCACACTAAATATATCCACGTCATATTTATATATGAATCTCAAAATCTATTTTAGTTACTTTAGACGAACCTTTAGCTGTATTAAAGATTTGTTTATTTACACAATGTATCCATTAATGGCAGTATTCGTCATTGAATTGGAATTTCAGTGAAATGTCTGAAAATTCCACTTTTATATATATATATATATATATATATATATATATATATATATATATATATATATATAAATTAATAAGTACATTATAAACGTAGAAACTTTGAAAACAGCAAAATTGTAAGATTAAGGGCATTTAAATTGAGTAAAACATTTAAGTGGTGTAATTTATTGTGTCCATTAATATAACACACCATGGGGAAATAAACATCTGAAGTTTACTTTGTATTAATGCCATTTAATGTGTATTTAAAATTGAAAGTACTCGTATTTGGAAAAATAAATCCAATGAGACGTGGTGTTAGAAATGTAATAAAACAATGGTAAACTTGACAAAAACACAAAAATTGGATTTTCCAAATTAAATAATATTTATAGAAGTATTTACTTATATTTTATTAACCTATTAAAAAAATTATGTATTGTAAAATTAACAGTAACAATTGTTACACATTTACAATTATTCTTGTAACATTGCAGATATGACAAGACCATAAATTATTGTAATCCAATTCAAATAGCAAAACAAGAAGTTTAAGCTTTCGTCTTTAAGGAGAATTTTCAAAATAACTTTCTCAATGAAAATATTTGTATGTACGTACCTGTATGACAACAAACCAAAATTTATTAATTCACGCATACATTTGAAAAGTATGAAAAGGTATTGAATTTGAAACACTTTTTATATTAAAATAAATTTATCTAAAACTACAACATAAAGCTGTTTTAATATATTTTAAATATCTGATAAGAATGTCTTAATAGCAGGGCTTTTAAAATAAATGCCCTTTGTATAACTATTTCTTTTCAATCAAACGTTGACTTTTTACAATACTATTCTTACAGTTTTTATTATGATTTAAATGTGCGCTTTTAAATTTCTATGTGTGCTGTATAATTAAATATGCAACTAAAACAACCACGATAGCCTAATGGTTGTTTTATTACAGGTGCTTTGTTGGACAATGAATACTCACCATGCTGGGTGTAGCCATACACTGAACGTTGACTATCGCATGCCTCCTACAGTGAATATTTATGAAGTGTGGACGCCACACACACATATGGGCAGTTTTATTACATTGTCACACGAAACCAAAGATCCAGTCCTGTTTGCGCTCCGCTAAAGTTTAAAGAAAAGTCGAACGAAGTTTAATGAATGTTTACAATCATTAATCTTAAAAAAAAAAACATATTCAATTATTTCAAAATCACATAAAAACTAATTTTTAAGTTGTCCCCTTAATGTAAGGAACAATAGAAACAGCTTTTGGTAAAATCCAACTATAATTTGTTCATAAATAACAAATAGAACTTGCAAAGTTCCCTACAAAGGAGAAGGTTAAAATTTCCAACTTAATTTTTATTTTGCTTCTCAACATGAGAGTGGTTACAACATTTTTCAATCCTAATTTATAGTTTTTATTTACGACATACAACATACAATATTTACAAATATAAATGTCGCATTTTGAATTAGAAAAAGAACGTCTTTAATTTTGCATGGTTATAGCTAGCAAAGTATGTCACTAACATGTTTTTAAAATGTTGGCATACTATTGCCATTTGGTATATTGCGGACATGTTTTACCTTTAAAAGACTTTGTTTTAAATAACAAATAGAACTTGCATAGCTTCCTAAAAAGGAGAAGGCTAAAATATCCAACTAAATTTTTATTTTCCTTCTCAACATGAGAGTGGTTACAACATTTTTCAATCCTAATTTAGAGTTTTTATTTACGACATACGATATAGCTAGCAAAGTATGTCACTAACATGTATTTTACATTTTGGCGTACTACTGCCATTTAGTACATTGCGAACATGTTTTACATTTAAAAGACAAGAAGGCTCAGCAATCAAACATATTTAATTTTATAACTTACATGAGGATGATTTAGTCTGATATTAAGTCCGAAATATTAAGATTTTTTCATTTTAGATGTAATAACCATTTAATTTGCGTTATCAAACAAATGCAGGCACAATTAGATTTATTTTGATACTCCATTGGAGTATATTTATTGAAGTAATTATATTAATCAATTAGTATGTATTAAGTATTATATTTTTTAAATATAAATTATATTAATAATAGAATTTTGTTCTTTGTTTTGTTACATGTTACAAACCAAATAAGCAAGGGTTTTGTGATATTTTCAAAGCTGATAAACCAACTTTATCATGAAAGTAAACTTTATTCTAAAGGATTAAAACTTATAAATGTTTATTGTGTTTTGAGATACTCATGTTATGCTTCTCGATGGAAAATAAAATGCAAATTTTAGGAAAGGAAATTTATTTACTGTGAATTTAGTATATATAGAATAACAAAAGGGTATGTTTTGACTAAGATGTTCTATGATAAAAATTATCAGTACAAGAGATATGTATTATTTTTTAATAATTGAGTATATATATGTATGTATGTATTATAACAAAATATCTGTAGTATCCTTGCACAGCCGCGGAATGTGGAGGCAGATCACTTTGTTGAACTCTCTCAGAGCTGTAGACTGAGTCCTTGCCTTATATTTCTGGAATAAAATGACAAAATGTTGAAACAAAACTGTACAGACTCTTTAAAAAAAAAATAAACTTAATACAAACATTTTAACATCAGAAAGGGCTGTTCAGCTCTTTGATTCAATTGCATTACCACGATTCAAAATCCTTGAAGAACAAAGAATTATAAACTTGTACACTCTTTAACGGTGAGAACAGATAAATTGTAATAAGGCTGCATGTTTAAATAGTGATTCACAATTACGTGTGAATAAAATAAATTTGTAAAACTGTTCACTATTTTATGTTTGATTGAATATGTAGATATTCCGTAGGATTTTATAAAATGTGTTTGATATTTTTCGACCTAGTATTAATATCCTCAAAACTGTTATAGTATTAATGTTATGTAATTTGTCAGTTAAAAGATTTGACCTAGTCGAAAAAAATTACAATTTCTGAGTAAATTATTAGTATATAAATAATTAGTAATTTTCTAGAGAACACAACACAAAAAACACAAAATATAGAGAAACAAAGTTAAATTGAATCCTGATAGATTTTACAAAATAACGCTGTAATACAAATTTGTAATGAAACCGAATACGAAAGAAAATGTCTTGTATCTCTTAGTTACTACCCAGTTGGCCAACGTGATGTATTTAGTAGCAGAGCACAACACTTGCATTCCCAGATCATCTGTACAATTAAAAACCTCAATATCATGTATTTTTAGGCAGTACTTGCCATTGTACACAATAGTTGACTGACGTCGGTTAAGGTTCGGCCAGTCACGACAAAGTTTAACTTCACTCACCTGTGAATGTTCATTATTGGTCCTGCCATTATTGTGTAACTCTAGTTGGCTGAAGTTTGGCTAAGGTTCACCCAATCACAATAAAGTTACGTTTCCTTCAGTTCAGATGTATCTAGTAGCAGAGCAACACTTGCATTAACCGGATCATCTGTACAATTGACAACCTCAATATCATGTATTTTTAGGCAGTTACTGAAGGAATTTCTAAGTACTTGCCATTGTACACGATAGTTGACTGACGTCAGTTAAGGTTCAGCCAATCACGTCAAAGTTACGTCCACTTCACTCACCTGCGATGTTCATTAGTGGCCCTGCCATTATTGTGTAACTCTAGTTGACTGAAGTTTGGCTAAGGTTCAGCCAATCAAGATAAAGTTACGTCCACTTCACTCACCTGCGGATGTTCATTAGTGGCCCTGCCATTATTGTGTAACTCTAGTTGAATGAAGTTGACTAAAGTTCAGCCAATCACAATAAAGTTACGTCCACTTCACTCACCTGTGGATGTTCATTAGTGGCCCTGCCATTATTGTGTAACTCTAGTTGACTGAAGTTTGGGCTAAGGTTCAGCCAATCACAATAAAGTTACGTTTCCTTCAGTTCACTGCGGATGTTCATTAGTGACCCTGCCATTATTGTGTAACTCTAGTTGAATGAAGTTGGCTAAAGTTCAGCCAATCAAGATAAAGTTACGTCCACTTGACTCACCTGCGGATGTTCATTAGTGGCCCTGTCATTATTGTGTAACTCTAGTTGACTGACGTTGGCTACGGTTCATCTAACCACAACAATATAACGTCCCCGTTCACTTACCTGCGGATGTTCATTTTTGGTCCTGCCATTATTGTGTAACTCTAGTTGACTGACGTTGGCTACGGTTCATCTAATCACAACAATGTAACGTCCCCGTTCACTTACCTGTGGATGTTCATTATTGGTCCTGCCATTATTGTGTAACTCTAGTTGACTGAAGTTGCTCCCTCCCCCCCAAAGAAAAAATTAAGTTAGACTATCGAAAATCTGACAGCCTGTAATAACTGAACGCTGATTGGCTTTACTCTAGTTGAGATCGAAATATGTCAAGATTGAATTATATTAGCAATTTCTCAACTTGGCATGGTTCAAAAAATGTTTATAATAGTACAGATTATACTATGTCTAGTGATAATTTAGATACATCAGTATAACTATTAAATCTCCCACAAACCCAACTATTCAATAGTAAAATAAGTGTAAAAAATTGGTCTGTTGGAGTTAAAAACTAACTGAACTGTATGAAAGAATATTTTATGATTTGATTTCTGTTATTGAGATATATTGCATAAGACTTTGTATTTAAATTTTAAGTAATACTCATAATAATACTACCTAATGTAATTTGTAGTAATTATTTTATAATACAATTATATACATGTTTAAGATTGTGTTTTTATTTTTAATGAAATCCTGTCAGTGCAATCATATCTAGTATAGCTTATATACTCAAGTAAATCTAGTTGGTATACAACATTAATCTAGTATAACAAGTAGCTAGTAATATATGTCCTAGTAATTTGAAAAATATTTATACTAACGCTATGGCGCTAGAAATTTACAGAGATAACTAATCTACGTACACAAGCTTAATGTCTTATAATAAGTTAAAGTGTACAATAATAAACTAATTAGTATACAAAATCGTACACTCGTAAATGTGAACAACTCCTTCCCTGTTTTACACTTAACTTGTTTTACACTTCTAGTACAGAAACTTGTAAAACAAATACTTACACTAATAACAATTTAGGTACGTAATTAACGGTGGGAAGGGTTGGTTCAATGTGAATGTTGATTTTAGCTCCAGTTCACCTTCCTCTTAGTGCAGCGTCTGGAATCTGGCGAAGAAGCTCAAAATGAACTCTTTCATCGTTTTGACGTCAGAGAGACCTAGACTGAAAAATATAGTGTAATCTAAGAGAAGAGGTTTTCTAATTGTCTCTGATGTCAAAACTATGTAAAGAATTCACTTTCAGCTTCTTCGTCGTCGATTTTTATTGGATCTCTTCAGACGAACGTGACTCCATATTCCAGGAGTCAAGTCTTTGATACGGTCAGATTTTTCAGACGCTGCATTAAGAGGAAGGTGAACTATAGCTAAGTTCAACATTCACACAAATTTAGGTGTGTGAAAACTACACCTGTTTCCTCAAAATATTGACGATCTTAATGTTCAAGCTTAGCGATTTCTCTACCTCTAACCCTAATGGTATGACTAGAGTGAACACTATACGCTCATAAGTGGGTGCAAGTTACATATACAATTTTCATAACAAATCCCCGTTACGTTTATTTTGATTTTGAAAATAATTTAATTCTGGAAATAAGAAACTCTTTGTTTTTTTAACAAAACTATTTTTGTAATTGTGTTATCGGTAACTATTTTTTGTTGTTCATCGGTCAAATATTTCTAATTTTACCTGTGTAGGAAATAGAACACTTGTGTCGTCCTAGATTAACGCAATAACCAATTTTATTCACTAGTAAACAGTTAATGAGGATAAAAATACAACCCCCAACCACTAGCTGTAACTTATAGAAGAATCAGATGTAACGTATCGGATGTAATGTAATCGGATGTAATCATCCGCTGACTAGTAACGTTTTTCAGAATAGGAATCGAAATCGGTAGTTGAAGTAAGAATGAATACATTATACGAGTAAAACAGAAGAATTAATAATGTCCAGTTTCAAGAAACGAAAATGGATAGATATAAATTATTACAGCAAATAGGTGACTGAAAAAAAAACGTCACTTTGGTCGACGCTGTTCAAATGTGCAAAAGTAGCGAGGATATGAAACGGCAAATGAGCAAGATTCAAGATCTGAACAATAAAATCAACAAGAGTTCAAGATTGAAAAGAGATCACAAAACCACAAGTGATCACATATGAAAACAAACAAAAAACAGGGTTTCAACTAATAATTCTCACAAGACGTGTTTGTTACTTTTGTGGAGGAGCATGGCACGATTCATTGAAAGATTGTACTGCTCGAGAACAAATTTTCAGAAATTGTGGTAAAAAAGGACATTTTGAAGTCGTTTATAAAAGTCCAAAAAATCAAGTAAGTGGAAGTTGAGAAAGATGGAAAAAGCTGTTCTGAAGATAGAAAACCGTCAAGGAGAAGGAGTATTTGCCACTCTGAAAGTCAAGCGAAGAGATAGTAGAGTGATGGACGTCCGTTTTCAGCTAGACACAGGAGCATGGGTATTGTTGCCGGTCTCAAAACTCTGCAGAGAATTGTTGAAATTGTCAAATCTTTAAATCTTAGTGAGTTCAGAGAAGTACTTAGAGAATTTGGTGGATCTGAAATAAGAGTTCAATGATTACACTCTCAGGATTCACACACAACGCAACAAGATTCATGATTTGGTGTTCGAAGTGGTGGAACATAACCACTGTCCTTTGTTATCAGCAGAAGCATACGAGCGGTTGAACCTCATCAGATATTACAACAATGTTAATGTTCAACAGAAAAGTCCATCTCCAACAGCTCCAATAATAAACTAGTACAAGCAAATGTTTCTAGTACAAGTACAAGCCCCTAGGAGAGTTTGTGTGTCTCTCAAAAATGCTCTGAAAGAAGAATTCGATAGCATTGTACAACAAGGAATCATTGTCGAAGAACCAAGGTACATCGAGTGGACAAGCAACATATCAATAATACATAAGAATGACAAGATTGGCATACTCATATGCCTAGTCCCATCCAATAGTATAATTAACAAGACACTGAAAGACACAAAACAACAGTTACCAACATTAGATGAAATCTTACCAGAATTTACCAAGATAAACGTGTTTTCAACTATGGTCCAAGAAGGGTTTTTGGATGTTACATCTGTCTGAAGAGAGCAGCAAGCTGACACCTTTTGAAAGTCCATGTGATAAGTGTAGGTATTTAAGACTTGATTTTGGCATAAAAAAAATCTATGGAGATTTTTCAGAAAAAGATGCTTTAAATTACCAATGGTCTCCGAGGAGTTCATGTTCTGGTAGACAACATCCTCCTAGTGAGTTCTAGCGAATCTGTTGAAGAAACGCAAGTAGACCGTATGGCAAATTTAATGAAAAGGCTTGATCAAGGAAATGTGGGGTTTAACAAAGAAATAACCAACCTGTTAAAATCTAAAGTCAAGTTCTTCGGTCACATGCTAACTGCAGGGGGGGGGGTGAAACCGGATCTTTCAAAGATATCTGTAATTCAACACATGCCTCGACCAGATACCAGAGAGGATGTATTGTGTTTCTTGGGTATTGTTACCTATCTTTCCAGGTACACTTCTCTACTTCTCTACTTTGAGGGAACCAACCGTTTAGGAAGCTCGCTCATCAAAATGAACCTTTTGTTTGGAGAAATATTCATTCAGTATTAGATTCGGGATAATTTTGGAAATCGACCACAGTCCATTGGTCAGCATTTTTAATAAACCGAAATTTACATCATGGTAAAGCACAAGCAAGGAAAGAACGTATATCAAACAGATCTGAGATAGCTGACCCCAGGATAAGAAGAAGGTTCCACCAAGTTTATCGTGTTCTTGGAATTACAGCACTTGAAGAAAAAGTGGTTCTGAAAGGCAACCAAATTTTGATTTCCAAAATGTTAAGAAAAGAGTTGGTGAGGAAAATTCATAGCGGTCATATATGCTTGCTAAAGAAGCAGTGTTTTGGCCAAACATGTTATCTGGAATTGAAGTGTGGTAAGAAGTTGCAAAGTTTGTGCTGTTTGCTATCAATCAACTATCTATAGAAATGAGATGTCATGAGCTGCCTACTCACCCTTTTGAAAGAATCAGCATGGATTTTTTTGAGATCAAGATCTATGACAGACTTCGCCGCTTTCTGATAACAGTCAGCCACTACTCGGATTTGTTTGAAATTGGTGAATTGACACCATTTCAACCATTCCAGAATAAAACTAAATCAACCATTTTGGCATACAAACTCCAGCCGCCATGGAATCTCTGTGACAGTGCACACAAATAGCGCAACCAACTTTTCAGCACGGTAGTTCAAACAATTTGCTCAAGACTGTGACTTTGAACATACTACAAGTAGTCCTCACTATCCGTGGAGCAACGGAAAGGCTGAGATTTCTGTCAGACTAACAAAGGACACGATAAATAAGACAATAGAAGAAAAAACGGACTTCTACAACATGTTACTGCTGCAAAGAAAGAAACCGAACAAGTTTACCTAAAAAACAGGACCCGATCAGCAGAAATATACTACAAGAATGTGGTTCAAAGAAGAGATTTAGCTGTTGGTGAAGAGGTTTTTTTGACAGGAAGAAGCTTGAAGATGACTCATGAAAAAGGGGTGAAGTGGTCAATAGTCGAGGAAATCGTTCATATGGAATGGAGGATGGTGAACATGAAGCTGTGTATGTCAGGAATGAGATTCATGATACCTTGTGTTCCAGAACCAGCTATGCCAAATGAAGCCAGCCAGATTAGATGACAATGACTTAGTACCACAGACTGCTGAATCAAGTGGACAAGTCCTGTTCTAGCCAAGTTTCTTCGGCAGTACATGAAGATGAAGACATCAGATCAGAGCGACCCGGAGAGAAGTTACTCTTCCCAGACGATTTTATGATTATTTACTGTACAGGCTGAACCAAGCGTCTCCATAAACAATGAAAACGGGATGATGTACACCCAATACATTGGTCAACTGGTCAGCTGATCAGACTTTGGCCAGTATAATCATTCATTTTTGTTGTTGTTTATAAACTTTTTGAAAATAATTCTGTTGAACCATTTAATAAAAAAAGTTATTTTCCTTTATGCCTTACTTTATTTTGTCGTGCTTATTGAAGTTAAATTATGTGATTACTTATTTTGGAATTACTTCAATGTTCGCTCATGCCAAAGTTAAATTAAGCTGTGCACTTAAATGTTTCTAATATATTTTCAAGAGGTCACATAAAATTAAATTCCAGTGCTTGGAAAATTGTATTTAAATCCCTACATAAATTACCTGCATTTGTATAGTACTCACATACAAAGCACTCCTTAATATCATTATAATAAAATTACACCTAGACGTTTATTAAATGCTATTAAAACATAATTCTAACGTCTTGAGGTTATTACTAATAATTACTTGGCTTCGCACACGTCTGGGATATATTGACAAATAGGCTTTCTGAATTCCTTTAAAGCTGCGTCTTGATCTCTCTTTCTAAATGTCTGAAATACAATCAATACAGAAGAATAGTTTGGAGTGCTCAAGCCAGTATTTATAAGTACATACAGAAATAGAAGTATTCTTACCAACCAAAGACTGACAAATGCATTATCAGATCGTCTATGAAGATTTATTTTTATCATAGTTAAGACACATTGAGTTATGTAGGACGGCCAATCTTACAGGAAACAGTAATCTACCTTGCAAAATGTTGTGCTGTTATGAATTTGTTATTTGTGGTATAAGGTTGGAACAGAGACAAAACATTTAAGTTTTCAACCTAAGAAGGGACAGCAAAAATAAAGTATAATTTTGTATTATTTTCTTTCGGTTAGAATACCAAAACTATATATTTTGGGAAAATAAAAAAAACTGTGGCCTATTCGGAGTAATGGTGAGATTTGAGGTCAACTCTTAGGTAATAAGTGAAATCTCTTTGGTTCAGAGTTTTGTGTGTTACAGAAATTGTTAAGTATAACGATAATGTCAATGAGGTTGACTCTATCTCAGAAGTAATATGTCTAGGCCAATTATAGTATTTCCTCGTCGTGTACGATGATTGGATTGATATTAGATTGTCTCAGAACACAATGTATATATAAGGAGTTTCTAAGTTTAAAGAATGAAAGTTGATTTCAATCCTCTAAAGTAGTATTATAATTTTTGTAACACATACAAATGGCAAATTTCCAAAATTCTATTAACCTTTTAAACTATATATCATCAATAACACTTTTAACAAAGTTATTGGTTATTGGTTCGCCCTTACTTCTCAATCCAAGCCAATAAATTGTATGCTCGTAATGCACAATCACTTGGAAGGAGATTTGCTAGTCTCAGAGCACGGAGTTTTTAGTTAGTTTGGGCCTAACATCTCGATTCAAGCCAATATATTTTATCCTTGTCATGCACAATCACTTAGAAGGACATTTGATTGTCTCAGAGCACGGTTTTTTGTTAGTTTGGGCCTAACATCTCGATCCAAGCTAATATATTGTATGTATTCTCGTCATGCATAATCACTTGGAAGGAGATTTGGTTGTCTCAGAGCACGGAGCTTTTTGTTAGTTTGGTCGTAACATCTCGATCCAAGCCAATATATTTTATCCTCGTCATGCACAATCACTTAGAAGGACATTTGATTGTCTCAGAGCACGGAATTTTCGGTTAGTTTGGGCCTAACATCTCGATCCAAGCCAACATTTTGTATCCTCGTCATACACAATCACCTGGAAGAAGATTTGCTAGTCTTAGAGCACGGAGCTTTTTGTTAGTTTGGTCGTAACATCTCGATCCAAGCCAATAAATTGGTTTCTCGTAGTAAACGAACACTTGGAGCTTATTTTGCAATGTAAAAGAACGTTATCCTGAACTTTCCGTGACTTGGAGATGAGTAAAATAGGATATGAGTAAAACAAGTAATCATTCACGGAAGTCGAAAATTTGGACTTTTAACCTCTGTTCCAACCTCTAAGCACATATAAAACGTTCACAGCCACCCAACGTTTTGTGGTATTACAGCTCAAAAGAACTATTTTTATTGAGGTAACGTATGAATGGGGTTTCTGGAATCTTGTGTTAGTCGTATAAGAGAAATGTATGTATAACACAATTTCATAATTACAAAATAAATATTTTACCGATTGAAACTTTAAACTGCAGTATCATTTACATTTAATAGGTTCTGGAGTGCTCTGATATATGCATTGATCAAGTAACTTTGTTTTAAATGTACTGTACCTAAAGCAAAACTAAGTTAAATGTGTTCTGTCTGGTAAAATGACACTTGGTTGGCTTAAAAGTAAAGTTAGATTATACAATATCCTTTGGCAAGAACTTCGTGATGGTCTTATCGAATAGATGTAAGCCTAATGGTAATTACTTTTTCTTGCATATTTCTTTCATATATTGACAGATGGGCTTAGTGAAGTCCTTCTGAGCTTCGTAGCTTTCCCGAGGTCTAAATTTCTGAAATAGAAAGAATATTTTTGCAAGAACTTTAAGCCCATTACTTTATAAATTTAAAATTATTCAGTATATAGTATGATATAAAAATTACTAGTCTATATGGGTCAGGGATTTCAAAAATGCTTTACATCTTTCTTTTTAAAAGAAGTTTTTCAGAACTCCAGATTGTATGTGCATTTAGATTGTTGTAAATTACACATGTATGCTTATACATGTATGCACATACATATGATGATTGTCATATACAATGAGTTTACATTGTCATACATTTATATTCTTATAAATTACATGTGTGATTATTGTCATTACATTTATCGTATATGTTGTATGTTCATTGGCATACATTTATATTGTTATAAATTTCATGTGTGATTATTGTCATTACATTTGTCGTATATGTTGTATGTTCATTGGCATACATTTATATTGTTATAAATTTCATGTGTGATTATTGTCATTACATTTTTGTCGTATACGTTGTATGTTCATTGGCATACATTTAGATTGTTATAAATTTCATGTGTGATTATTGTCATTACATTTGTCGTATACGTTGTATGTTCATTGGCATACATTTATATTGTTATAAATTTCATGTGTGATTATTGTCATTACATTTGTCGTATACGTTGTATGTTCATTGCCATACATTTAGATTGTTATAAATTTCATGTGTGATTATTGTCATTACATTTGTCGTATACGTTGTATGTTCATTGGCACACATGTAGATTGTTATAAATTTCATGTGTGATTATTGTCATTACATTTGTCGTATACGTTGTATGTTCATTGGCACACATTTAGATTGTTATAAATTTCATGTGTGATTATTGCCATTACATTTGGTCGTATACGTTGTATGTTCATTGGCAGACATTTATATTGTTATAAATTTCATGTGTGATTATTGCCATTACATTTGTCGTATACGTTTTATGTTCATTGGCATACATTTAGATTGTTATAAATTTCATGTGTGATTATTGCCATTACATTTGTCGTATACGTCGTATGTTCATTGACATACATTTAGATTGTTATAAATTTCATGTGTGATTATTGTCATTACATTTGTCGTATACGTTGTATGTTCATTGGCATACATTTAGATTGTTATAAATTACATGTGTGAATATTGTCATTACATTTGTTGTATACGTTGTATGTTCATTGGCACACATTTATATTGTTATAAATTTCATGTGTGATTATTGCCATTACATTTGTCGTATACGTTGTATGTTCATTGGCACACATTTAGATTGTTATAAATTTCATGTGTGATTATTGTCATTACATTTGTCGTATACGTTGTATGTTCATTGGCATACATTTAGATTGTTATAAATTTCATGTGTGATTATTGTCATTACATTTGTCGTATACGTTGTATGTTCATTGGCACACATTTAGATTGTTATAAATTTCATGTGTGATTATTGTCATTACATTTGTCGTATACGTTGTATGTTCATTGGCATACATTTAGATTGTTATAAATTTCATGTGTGATTATTGTCATTACATTTGTCGTATACGTTGTATGTTCATTGGCACACATGTAGATTGTTATAAATTTCATGTGTGATTATTGTCATTACATTTGTCGTATACGTTGTATGTTCATTGGCACACATTTAGATTGTTATAAATTTCATGTGTGATTATTGTCATTACATTTGTCGTATACGTTGTATGTTCATTGGCATACATTTAGATTGTTATAAATTTCATGTGTGATTATTGTCATTACATTTGTCGTATATGTTGTATGTTCATTGGCATACATTTATATTGTTATAAATTTCATGTGTGATTATTGTCATTACATTTTTGTCGTATACGTTGTATGTTCATTGGCATACATTTATATTGTTATAAATTACATGTGTGATTATTGTCATTACATTTATCGTATACGTTGTATGTTCATTGGCATACATTTATATTGTTATAAATTTCATGTGTGATTATTGTCATTACATTTGTCGTATACGTTGTATGTACATTGGCATACATTTAGATTGTTATAAATTTCATGTGTGATTATTGTCATTACATTTGTCGTATACGTTGTATGTTCATTGGCACACATTTAGATTGTTATAAATTTCATGTGTGATTATTGTCATTACATTTGTCGTATACGTTGTATGTTCATTGGCACACATTTAGATTGTTATAAATTTCATGTGTGATTATTGTCATTACATTTGGTCGTATACGTTGTATGTTCATTGGCACACATTTAGATTGTTATAAATTTCATGTGTGATTATTGTCATTACATTTGTCGTATACGTTGTATGTTCATTGGCACACATTTAGATTGTTATAAATTTCATGTGTGATTATTGTCATTACATTTGTCGTATACTTTCTATGTAAATTGCCATACATTTAGATTGCTTATTTTCTATTGACTAGATTTATAGTGATTATAAAAGTGCAATATATATATACGTGGAATATATAGGATGCCTGGTTATAAAATATAAATGTATGGTACCTATGTGATTAATAACCCATGTGAACAAAAACATTGTAATGTATTGCATTTTCATGAGATCGTTGTACTTAGTATTTAAACACAACAGTAATTAGTTAGTAAAATATTAACAACAATACAAGATGAAAAAAGTGAGTTTTAACAGTTCTTTGGTGTAATCAGTAGGGAAAATAGTAAATATGTACACACATATTCATGCACTTCTCTAACAAACACGTATATGTCTACTATGTGCTGTTTTCAATTTTCAAAACTTTTGTTAATTTGAATGTATGCACTAATTAATGATTCGACAGCAGAACATTAGACAATAACGAAACCATTTAAATTTGGAAAGAATCAGAGTATCGATTATTCGTTATCCATCAAACTGGTGGTTTTAAATAATTATCAGCAATAAAATGAGCATTGTGTAACAAAGGAACATTAGTGCCTTTGTGTTTTTACAAATGTTTTACAAACATTTATCAAATGTTTCTAAACACAGACCTAGCGTTAACAATTATTTAACTGAGTCAGTAAGAAAAAATGTTAAAAACAATCGTCTGCAAACTACTGTTACCTTTTCTGATTATCTTTTAAGTAATTCATTATTGTCACGATTAGAACGGGTTGTTGCAGACACTGTATTTTGTATGTACCAAATGTAGCAGTTGGAATTTATGGGGAGAGTAATTTTTGAAATGTTATTTATACTTAGCTTCTTTAAAAAAAAGCAGCAGAGAAATTAACTCGATAAATTGCCAATTAAAAATGTATCTTTAATTTCAATCATAGAAAATAAAGATAAAATACTTACGTCGTTAAATACGATTTTCGGCGTACTGTCCAAGTGTGTAAACATTTTATGCGTGCGATCTCCATGCTTTACAAGTAGCTCGTCTGTTTCAGGCGACAATAAGCACTCCCAGTACTTATCAGTTTCTGCTTTTAGAAATATCTCATTTAAGCACTAAAACAAAGTAAACATAGTAAAGTAAAGCTATACAAATATTCTTTGTGTTTATACATGGAGGATATACAGAAAAAATTGCATTGAATGATGAATGAATGTTGAAAAACAGTATACAGTACTTTACGAGAAATCCAAATTGAATTAGAGATATATAGACACGAGTTTATAAAAGCAAATAGTTTTAAATAATTGTGGATAGTAATATTAATTAACAATACAAATGGACCAGAAATACAAAACCGGGTAAATATTGCTAGTAGATGTAAATACGCCTGTAACAAGATAATGTTTAACATCCTGTCAAGAAAAACAAAATAAGACTGCATAAACCAATTATATACCAAGTTTTCCTTTTTGGGTGTTAAAGTTGGAAAGTACACAAGAAAGAGGAACAAAATGAATAGTCTTTGAGAATAAAGTACGCGGAAGTATATGGACCAACGTGTGAACAAAGTGAAAGGAAGAGAAAGGAAAATCAGGGTTTTCTATACCAGAGTAGTGACGTAGTGAGCAAGATAAAGTGCAGATGACTCAAGTGGGCTGGAAACGTACTCAGAATAGAAGAGAAATGTCGACTAAAACAGCTTAGTAAAAGAAACCCTGGAGGAAGGCCAAGGCAGAGATGGTGGGACCAAGTAAAATCTGATTTGGGTGTAACTGGAGCTACAGAGAAAGATACAGAAGATCGGTCAAGATGAAGAAGACATATTGGTGCGACTTAATGCAACTTAGTTATAAAGTACAGTACGGTATAACATAGTACAGTACGGTATAACATAGTACAGTGCGGTATAACATAGTACAGTACGGTATAACATAGTACAGTACGGTATAACATAGTACAGTACGGTATAACATAGTACAGTACGGTATATAATAGTACAGTATATAATTTTTAATAACAAAAATAATTGTAAATATATGTGGCCAAACATTTTCCAGTATTTCGGTTGGGTTTTTTATTTTCTTCGATAACTTTAAGAAATTTTTAGAGAGGCGTTACATACAAATATCACACTTGATTAAATGTATCAAACCTAACAAAACCTGATCACCAATATAGATAATAGCCAAAGTTTATTCAATATCATTCAAAGTCCTATAAAAAGTACTAACCTTAATCAGACTTGTTGATCAAGTGCCAAAATTGAAATGGTTTGGTTATATCTGATCAGGTGAATACATTTAGAATGTTAGTTACCAAATGAAAGAATAGATTTATCGTATTTACTTTATGTCTTTGTAACACTGGAAGTAACTTCTATCTTGTGAAGTTGTATATGACCAGTGTTTGTGATTACAAACCTGTGGAAACTGTTGTAACCTAGAAAGTTGCTACAACTTACATCAGAGAGGCTGCTGAGCTGGTCTTTCTTAGTCATCAAACATTTGATACACTTTATCATTTTGGTCGGGTGAGTTTGCAGTTTCTTGATGACGCAGGCGTGCAGCTTGTTGGCCAGACACTCTGACTCGCCATGGTCACACTGGAACAGCCACTGCCCGTCGTATTCAGTGTGCTGCAATCACAGAACACCTTGTGTTGCGGTGGGTTCTTAATGACTGTAAAGGGCGTGCACCTTGTTGGCCAGACACTCTGACTCGCCATGGTCACACTGGAACAGCCACTGCCCGTCGTATTCAGTGTGCTGCAATCACAGAACACCTTGTGTTGCGGTGGGTTCTTAATGACTGTAAAGGGCGTGCAGCTTGTTGGCCAGACACTCTGACTCGCCATGGTCACACTGGAACAGCCACTGCCCGTCGTATTCAGTGTGCTGCAATCACAGAACACCTTGTGTTGCGGTGGGTTCTTAATGACTGTAAAGGGCGTGCAGCTTGTTGGCCAGACACTCTGACTCGCCATGGTCACACTGGAACAGCCACTGCCCGTCGTATTCAGTGTGCTGCAATCACAGAACACCTTGTGTTGCGGTGGGTTCTTAATGACTGTAAAGGGCGTGCAGCTTGTTGGCCAGACACTCTGACTCGCCATGGTCACACTGGAACAGCCACTGCCCGTCGTATTCAGTGTGCTGCAATCACAGAACACCTTGTGTTGCGGTGGGTTCTTAATGACTGTAAAGGGCGTGCAGCTTGTTGGCCAGACACTCTGACTCGCCATGGTCACACTGGAACAGCCACTGCCCGTCGTATTCAGTGTGCTGCAATCACAGAACACCTTGTGTTGCGGTGGGTTCTTAATGACTGTAAAGGGCGTGCAGCTTGTTGGCCAGACACTCTGACTCGCCATGGTCACACTGGAACAGCCACTGCCCGTCGTATTCAGTGTGCTGCAATCACAGAACACCTTGTGTTGCGGTGGGTTCTTAATGACTGTAAAGGGCGTGCAGCTTGTTGGCCAGACACTCTGACTCGCCATGGTCACACTGGAACAGCCACTGCCCGTCGTATTCAGTGTGCTGCAATCACAGAACACCTTGTGTTGCGGTGGGTTCTTAATGACTGTAAAGGGCGTGCAGCTTGTTGGCCAGACACTCTGACTCGCCATGGTCACACTGGAACAGCCACTGCCCGTCGTATTCAGTGTGCTGCAATCACAGAACACCTTGTGTTGCGGTGGGTTCTTAATGACTGTAAAGGGCGTGCAGCTTGTTGGCCAGACACTCTGACTCACCATGGTCACACTGGAACAGCCACTGCCCGTCGTATTCAGTGTGCTGCAATCACAGAACACCTTGTGTTGCGGTGGGTTCTTAATGACTGTAAAGGGCGTGCAGCTTGTTGGCCAGACACTCTGACTCGCCATGGTCACACTGGAACAGCCACTGCCCGTCGTATTCAGTGTGCTGCAATCACAGAACACCTTGTGTTGCGGTGGGTTCTTAATGACTGTAAAGGGCGTGCACCTTGTGTGCAGTGCTGCTACAGTGTATTTTGTGTAGTATTCAGTTTAGGCATTATTCAATAAACGTTGTATGACATTTTGAATTCCAATTTAAGACTGTTATCGAATATATATATATATATATATATATATATATATATATATATATATATATATATATATTTTCTTCGATAACTTTAAGAAATTTTTAGAGAGGCGTTACATACAGACTTGAATACATACAGACAGGAATATATATATAGACTGGTCTAAGAGGTCTAATAAAGTACTCAGTTTTTCGTGAAACTAATAAACATGTTAATTTAATTTCGTTTAAGGGAAAAAAATTGTGTTACATTTGGGATCTAAAAGTGCACTTTTTTAAGGTAGAATAGATACGCAGTAACACACATACTCGTATATAAAGTGTGTGTAGGAAAACGTTTCACACATTTACCATATGAGACTTTAAGCTTAAAATGTACATTTTTTATTTTTACCTTTTTGTAAACCATATCACAACCATATAACAATCAGTGTAATATTTCCAAGTTCGACCGTGTTAGCAACTGTTTCTAAACTATTTTGCGGTTTAAAAAGAACAAATTTTAATCGTGGCTAATTTAAAACTTGTAAGATATTAAATCAAAAAGTGTAAGCCTTTTAATTTTGGTTTATTTTAAAATAAAAGTCATAACCTTTATACCTATTGTTTTTTGTTAAAACGCAATAACATATACTATATATTTAGATAAAAAATTAATCATCTCCAAGTGGGAAATTCTATAATAAAATTGTCTCATCTATAGTAGGAGCCACTATGATAACCATACTTACATTTGCCTTTCCGTAAGGAACCAGTTCAAGCTTGACACCTTCTTCCAGATCCGCCCAGTGCGGCCAGAGTTGTTTGTTAAAGAAATCCCTTGACTGGTGACACTCAGCTTCGTAATAGATGGACAGCTTCACCGCCTGAAACATCGGGAACAAGTTCAAGCTTGACACCTTACTCCAGATCCGCCCAGTGCGGCCAGAGTTGTTTGTTAAAGAAATCCCTTGACTGGTGACACTCAGCTTCGTAATAGATGGACAGCTTCACCGCCTGAAACATCGGGAACAAGTTCAAGCTTGACACCTTACTCCAGAACCGCCCAGTGCGGCCTTGAGTTTTGTTAAAGAAATCCTTGACTGGGGACAGCTTCGTAATAGCAGCTTCACCGCCTGAAACATCGGGAACAAGTTCAAGCTTGACACCTTACTCCAGAACCGCCCAGTGCGGCCTTGAGTTTTGTTAAAGAAATCCCTTGACTGGTGACACTCAGCTTCGTAATAGATGGACAGCTTCACCGCCTGAAACATCGGGAACAAGTTCAAGCTTGACACCTTACTCCAGAACCGCCCAGTGCGGCCTTGAGTTTTGTTAAAGAAATCCCTTGACTGGGGACACTCAGCTTCGTAATAGATGGACAGCTTCACCGCCTGAAACATCGGGAACAAGTTCAAGCCTGACACCTTACTCCAGAACCGCCCAGTGCGGCCAGAGTTGTTTGTTAAAGAAATCCCTTGACTGGTGACACTCAGCTTCGTAATAGATGGGCAGCTTCACCGCCTGAAACATCGGGAACAAGTTCAAGCTTGACACCTTACTCCAGAACCGCCCAGTGGGGCCAGAGTTTTGTTAAAGAAATCCCTTGACTGGTGACACTCAGCTTCGTAATAGATGGGCAGCTTCACCGCCTGAAACATCGGGAACAAGTTCAAGCTTGACACCTTACTCCAGAACCGCCCAGTGCGGCCAGAGTTTTGTTAAAGAAATCCCTTGACTGGTGACACTCAGCTTCGTAATAGATGGGCAGCTTCACCGCCTGAAACATCGGGAACAAGTTCAAGCTTGACACCTTACTCCAGAACCGCCCAGTGCGGCCAGAGTTGTTGTTAAAGAAATCCCTTGACTGGTGACACTCAGCTTCGTAATAGATGGGCAGCTTCACCGCCTGAAACATCGGGAACAAGTTCAAGCTTGACACCTTACTCCAGAACCGCCCAGTGCGGCCAGAGTTGTTTGTTAAAGAAATCCCTTGACTGGTGACACTCAGCTTCGTAATAGATGGGCAGCTTCACCGCCTGAAACATCGGGAACAAGTTCAAGCTTGACACCTTACTCCAGAACCGCCCAGTGCGGCCAGAGTTTTGTTAAAGAAATCCCTTGACTGGTGACACTCAGCTTCGTAATAGATGGGCAGCTTCACCGCCTGAAACATCGGGAACAAGTTCAAGCTTGACACCTTACTCCAGAACCGCCCAGTGGGGCCAGAGTTTTGTTAAAGAAATCCCTTGACTGGTGACACTCAGCTTCGTAATAGATGGGCAGCTTCACCGCCTGAAACATCGGGAACAAGTTCAAGCTTGACACCTTACTCCAGAACCGCCCAGTGCGGCCTTGAGTTTTGTTAAAGAAATCCCTTGACTGGGGACACTCAGCTTCGTAATAGATGGACAGCTTCACCGCCTGAAACATCGGGAACAAGTTCAAGCTTTGACACCTTACTCCAGAACCGCCCAGTGCGACCAGAGTTTTTTAAAGAAATCCCTTGACTGGGGACACTCAGCTTCGTAGTAGATAGACAGCTTCACCGCCTGAAACATCGGGAACAAGTTCAAGCTTGACACCTTACTCCAGAACCGCCCAGTGCGGCCTTGAGTTTTGTTAAAGAAATCCCTTGACTGGTGACATTCAGCTTCGTAATAGATGGACAGCTTCACCGCCTGAAACATCGGGAACAAGTTCAAGCTTGACACCTTACTCCAGAACCGCCCAGTGCTACCAGAGTTTTGTTAAAGAAATCCCTTGACTGGGGACACTCAGCTTCGTAGTAGATAGACAGCTTCACCGCCTGAAACATCGGGAACAAGTTCAAGCTTGACACCTTACTCCAGAACCGCCCAGTGCGGCCTTGAGTTTTGTTAAAGAAATCCCTTGACTGGGGACACTCAGCTTCGTAATAGATGGACAGCTTCACCGCCTGAAACATCGGGAACAAGTTCAAGCTTGACACCTTACTCCAGAACCGCCCAGTGCGGCCAGAGTTTTGTTAAAGAAATCCCTTGACTGGGGACACTCAGCTTCGTAATAGATAGACAGCTTCACCGCCTGAAACATCGGGAACCGGCCCCAACTCTCAAAAAGGTTAATCCTGTTGTTTATAATATATACAACTATCTAATATCTAAGAGTAATAAAGGATAACCCTTTTTATCTCAACAGGAATATATTTTAGTTGGTTGCAATGAATACCTACTGAATAATCCAAAATGTATCTTTCTCTTCACTACGACTCAAAACTTGGGGGTTTTACGTTTTCGATAATCCAAAAATTTTTCTTTTAATTAAACCTGTATACATTTTTTTGTTAAACATTAATAACAAATTTAGATGTGTTTTACATACTATTTTAGAGATGGAAATAAACTAGTAAGTGTTAAAGATAAACTCCGCCATAAAGAAACCTTGGTTGAAAGATCTAGTAAGTATAATCAATGTTTTATTGCCGGATAAGAAATCGGTTTATTTTTTTAATCGTGTTTTTTATTCATATCTTTAATCGTTTAGAGAATACCTACAAATGTAAAATAGATTTTAAGCGATTTTTCACTTTTTCTAGTATATTTTCGCTCCACATTAGATTAACGCTCTGATCGTTTGATATTTTTTAGTTATATTATATTATACACATCCCACATTTGCTTTCCTAATGCCGAACCTAATTAATCGAACCTAATGTATATAAATACATTTTAAGTTTTCTACATAAAAATCCTATCTTACTTTTATCGTACTTAAAAAAATGTTCTCTTATTAATTTTAATTTTTCATAAAACGTTATTTCCTGTATTTTTGTAAATTTTGAATTACAAGAAACAAATGGGGCATGGGGTAAGTTCAACGTCAATAAATAAAGTTCGACAATCTCTTGAGAGAATATTCTTCAGCCCCTAATTTTGGAGGTTATTTTATACTTTTTAAACGACTCAATGTGTCAGCCCTCCCGGATTATTTTTATATATACGCCACTGTATTCAAATTTGTAAAAAAGAGTACGGATTTGATAACAGGAAATATATCTACACATTACAACGGTACAGTATTATGTATTTTACAGCTTACCAAAACTTTTACTACTTATATCTTGACCAAAAATAATAAAATATTAATTTGACATGTTTTAAATATTAAGCAAACTTACAGTAGGATCTCTCATTTTTGCGTGGAAGGCGGAACTCGCCGCTAAACACATGAACAGTATGAATATCGAAGACCTGCAAAAAGACACGCAAGTTAATGTCTGGTTACTAAAAACAAAATTCACGTATTTTTCTCGTGACTGATTAGTCTAAGGTTTTTTAGCCAATCCAGCAGACGGTCTCGCTGTTAAGTGTTTGTTTATGTCTGGTACCTGATTGTCACTGTTTTATTTTAAATAAATTACTTTTTCTTCTTCTTCTTCTTGTTCTTCTAAACACTCTGAGACCATTTTGGATTGTTTGGTGGATAAAGCCCCCCTTTTTTAAAAGGGGGTTAGAAGGTAGTAGGGTTTTTCTATCGCAAACCCTGTGTTGTGACATGTCATTTTAAAGGTATATTTAATAGAAACACAATGGCATAAGTAAAACCTTGCTACAACGTTCTTAGCTAAAGTTATAGGGAAATAATCCCTTACATTTTACGGTGTAAATTAATTCATGACACGTCTGGATGTATTCTAAACGGATTGATATATTGATGTAAAACCTTCACCATTCTTATTAAAATACTTTTGTGGATCTTTGTGGAGAGTAAAAAACATGTTCCCCTTTTCAAAGGGGGGTAGAACGAGGTAAATATAAATTTTCAAATTGCAATTACGTTGTGACATGTCCTTTTAAATGTAAATTAAAAAGAAAGACAATGATACTAAGAAAACGTCTCTAGCAAAAGTTATGGGAAAACAATGCAAAAAAATAATAATCCGTAAGAACATTTCCAATGTCTTGCGCAGACCAACGCAATGTACGCGTGATATCTTTCAGTAAGACTTTAAGCTGCCCAGCTTATACCTTTACGTAGTATATAATTTTTGTGGTGTACATAGTTTTGGTAAGAGGTGTCTTTTTATAGGTGGCATTTCAATGTAAGGGGTTATTTGTCCATAACTTTTGCTAGGAACGTCATAGAGATGTTTTATTTATGGCATTGTTTTTCTGCTTAATAGACCTTTAAAATTAAATGACTCTAGAAAATGGTTACAATTTTAAAATTTAAAGTTACCCCCTTCTACCCTTTTGAAAGGGAGGGGAAATTTAAAAAAAGCGTTTTTAAGAAGTATAGTGAAGATTGTACAGCGATATCTCGAATATTCGAAATATATCCAGGCGTATCAGGAATTGATTTACAACAATGTATTCTTCAAATGTGTTGTAAGAATACATTGTTGCATGTTTTAAAATGCAACTATGTATTCTTTTGTTCAAGCTGTGTTCTTATAGAGACATGGTGTTTGATGTAACTTGGCATTTCCTAATTAGTTGGCTGTAATTAGTAAATGGCAACATACGTGCGTACATCTGCACACGATATCCAGTTAGGTTTGATATTCTTCACTAAAAAACATTCTGGAACATCGTATTTTAAGGAGAGTCGATAAACATTAATTTGTTAATGTTGGCCATTTTATTAGACAGATTTATTCGTCTACCAATTAATTGTATTCATTCTGAACAATGAATACAATTGGTAGACTGTTGTACAAATTGTTGACTTTTACAATCGTCATTTTCAAATAGATAAAATCAATGCCTACCATTATCAGGTCGTAAATTCTGTGAAAACATTGTCAGCCATATACGCATTTAACATCTGCAGAACAATTACGAGAACCAAGGGACCGAGAACCACGATGAATTTAATGCATTTAAGATTCAAGATTTATTTAAACTAAATTGCCTATTTTTATGATCTTCGCTGGTTTATCTAAGTTCTTGTGTCTCTCTATAGGAAAAGAACGATAAAGACCTTCAAAAATGAATACTTGGATATTATAAATTTAAAAAAGTTTTTTTCAGTATATTTACTGTTTTTCAAAACAATTTAAGTCAGCAATGGACTAACTAACAATAAATTCAATAAAGACTGAACATAATTATAACAATTTTATTACAAACTAATTGCTTATTTAAAATTTCAAACGAAGTCGTTGGAAAACCTTGCGAAACTCACCAAAGGTGTTAAAGGCAGGCTTTTTAACCATTGCTTAACTTAAACTTATACTTTGAAGATAGCATCTAAGAACTAGACAAGCACGCTGTTATAGCATGTTTTTCACTTTCCATAATACCTAATATACGTGCGTACATACCTGTATTTTCAACACATTTTGAATGGAGTAATGATATTTATCCGTTAAATTATGGATAGAAGAAAAGAAATTAATGCTGATTGTGATTCTTAATTAAACAATCATTAAGTACGTATCATACTAATGTGGTAGTTATCTAATTGTTCAAATACCTGGGGCTATTGTCACAGATAATGTCTTATCACAACAGCAAAACTCCTAGGAAGGAAAAATAGACAGGCAACCAATAAAATATTCGTTATCCTTTGCAAATCTTTAAGGAAATAAATAATATTTGTTTAATATAAGAAAAGCAAATAGTATTTAAGAATCAAATATAAAAACATACACCAAAATAATTAAATACAAATAGTAAACATGTTTATTTCCTAATTCCCTTTATATAGTTAATTTTTGTAATAGACTTTCTTCAGCAGAAAATTATTTACCACATTTATTTGTGATTACATTCACAAAAAGAACAATTAAGATTATTGAAAATAGTACAATTACAGAAAATTTTACAGGATTCCAATTTTATTATTTATAACCACATAATTAAAATGATTAACGTTAAAATAAATATTGCGTCTCAGATATTATTTTGAATAAACGAAAACAAATTTCAGGTTTCAACAATTTTTTGTTGCTTTGGCAATATCTTGTTGGTTAACAAATAACCAATACACTACAATAGCTCTTGTAGATTATGGAAAGGTATGGAAAGGATATCTTCGATATCGAGATATTTTGCGGAGAGAGAGACAGACAGAAGAGATTTTTCCCCTGAAGTGATGGGCTTCGCTAACGCTCAGCCAACAAAGGAGGTCTAACAAGAGCTTCGTTTTAGGTGACACTTGTTTGTGGCAAATGTTATTCTGTAATTGAGGCAATGATCAAACCAAGTTTAGCTCCAGTTCACCTTCCTCTTAGTGCAATGTGTAGAATCTGGCGTTTTCACAGATTTGAACCATAGAATCTGCAACCCCACGTGGGTGTAAGTGGTGCATAACAGGTTCTCCAGAAGTTTCTTGTGCAGTTTCAAGTCTGCACGTCTATTCGTTTCGATATATATTTTCGAAAATTAAGCTTTGCTGACGCTTAGCGAAGTAACAGGCATCGATGGAGTAACAGGCATCATCATCGAACTCTCTTTAGTCTTTATGGTAAACTCTCTTTAAATGGTAATTAATGTGAAAATTAAGTGTTATGCAAAGCTCAAGTCTATATATTATCGTTTAATTCGTTTTATTTCTATTCTATTTCTATTCCATGGAGTAACAAGCACCATCATCGAACTCTCTTTACTATGTGAATATTAAGTGTTATGGAAAGCTCAAGTCTATATATTATCGTTTAATTCGTTTTATTTCTATTCTATTTCTATTCCATGGAGTAACAGGCATCATCATCGAACTCTCTTTACTATGTGAAAATTAAGTGTTATGCAAAGCTCAAGTCTATATATTATCGTTTAATTAGTTTTATTTCTATTCTATTTCTATTCCATGGAGTAACAAGCACCATCATCGAACTCTCTTTACTATGTGAAAATTAAGTGTTATGCAAAGCTCAAGTCTATATATTATCGTTTAATTCGTTTTATTTCTATTCTATTTCTATTCCATGGAGTAACAAGCACCATCATCGAACTCTCTTTACTATGTGAAAATTAAGTGTTATGCAAAGCTCAAGTCTATATATTATCGTTTAATTCGTTTTATTTCTATTCTATTTCTATTCCATGGAGTAACAAGCACCATCATCGAACTCTCTTTACTATGTGAAAATTAAGTGTTATGCAAAGCTCAAGTCTATATATTATCGTTTAATTCGTTTTATTTCTATTCTATTTCTATTCTATTCCATGGAGTAACAAGCACCATCATCGAACTCTCTTTACTATGTGAAAATTAAGTGTTATGCAAAGCTCGTCTATATATTATCGTTTAATTCGTTTTATTTCTATTCTATTCTTCTATACAAACAGTTCTAAGGGATATTCGTTCTCGAAGTAGGCAGTTGGGCTTCGTAGCATTCATCCAAATCCCATGGACTAACATGCAGCATCATCGAACTCTGTATGTATTTTTATGCAAATTTTCTATTCGATATCGAGATATTGTGCAGAGAGAGGCGCACAGAAGAGAAAATGTTCAAGTCCCCTGAGAGAGCCAATAAAGGAGGCCTAGGCCTCAGGGGACCTTCACTTAGGCCACACGTGTCACCTAAAATCAAGCTTACAGGTGAAAGCTTGATTTTAGGTGACACGTGTGGCACAAACATGTAATTCTCTTATTGCGGCAATGATCAAACATTTGGCATTACCTTTCATTTCAAACACGGTTTTCATCTCAAAATTAAATAAAGCAGCTTGTCAGAATATACACGATAAATTCGTGTATATATTCTGATTACCTTGAGCACACTTTGGTAGTTAAAATAATGTTTGTGACAGCCTTGAAACAGTAATTAGTAAAAAATAGTAAATAATATGTTACTTTTATCCAACACCACTCATGGTAACCTTGTATAATGAATAGTGCAAAGAATTAATGAGTTAATGAATACTTGGGATGAGGTACTTACATGGCGATGTTGCACATAGTGGCACTGTGTGCCAGTATTGACTGATATTATCTACCTAGTCAACATCATTGATAACAGTTACCATTCTCCACCTTGACTACTGCCATTGCTTTCCTCCAGTCACGATACGAGAAATGGTGTAAAAATACTGACCTTTAAGACCTTAAATGTTGTAGAGAAAATACGACAAATTCAATGGTTGTCGAAACAAACTATTGCGAAGCAGATATAATTTCAATGTATATTTATGTAGTTTATTTACAATGCAATAGTCCACTACCGTTCATTCCACGCAGACGGAATAGATCGTTTTTATTATTATTAACTAAAACTATTTTATTAGTTCGCTTTATAAATAGTTATATACAAATTATGAAATCTATTTTAAACCATCATTGCGAACAGTTTAAGATAAGCGAAGTTTAACACAGCTTCGAATTACATGACAACGCAATGATAATAATAATGATGATTATTATTATTACCATCATCATTATTATTATTATCATATGATAATAATTATTCTTTACCATAGTAAGAATAAAAAATTCTAAAATTGTTACATTCGTCTCATGGGTAACCGTGTTGGCAAAGAGGAAAACTGAGAATCAGATCATTCTGGAAAGGTTGGTTGATAATGAAATTTATCAGTAAATCACGAAGTCTCTAAACACTTGTGATGAAGGTACTTCGTTTTATAGTTTGGTGATCATTTTTAACTTAACCTACAATGTTGTCTTCATTAGGCTACAAGCCATGAACAGAGGCCCTCCACTACTTTATCGGGACTGGATTACTTGCGTACATTAATCCATTTAACAGATGTGAACCGCAGAATCTGTACCCCCACGTGTTCATAACAGGTTTTGCTCAAGTTTCTTGCGCAGTTCAAGTCTACGTCTATTCGTTATCGAGATATCTTTCTAAATTGATTATAAAAAATTGTATGATCGAAACATGTATCCCACTGAGGTCTAACTCTAAAGTTAAATATTTTCAACTTAATTCTTGTTTCCCTTTCAAGTATATTGTACTTGATAGGTAGACAAGAAATGTTAAATTAATGGTTCAAATAAATTTTAAGCTGACTCAGTTAAGATCTAGTAGCCATTTCATTAAATAGCCTATGAAACAAATCTAAAGCTACTTCTAACTCAACAAAAGAAATTCATAAGGTTGATTAAACATAAACGAATAATGGAGAAATCTTTTCCTCTTTCTGTTAATTTAAATATTCCTCCCCTTAAATATATGTTTGTTTACAAAGTTTTAAAAATATTTAAGTCACAAGTGGCAATTTACCAGAATTAAAAAATAGGTACAAAAACAAATTAAGAAAGCAGGAACCAATACCAGTTCCAAAGCCTAACTTAACATTTTTTCAAATAGTTATTGTTTTTTGGGACCTAAAATGTTTAGTATAATTTCTTCAATTATTAGTTGTGAGAATATAAAGTTATTTTCAAAAACATTAAAGAAGTGGTTATTGGGTTTTGATAAATTAGATTTTCTTCTCTGCATAGATTTCTAGTTAATTAAAGAAGGTAACAGTAAATTTTAGTTTGAATTTATTTAAGTGGATTTTCATTTGCTTTGTAACTGCAGCAGCACACTTTTAATCATTTTTTTAGGAGCTTATAAAAAAATCAAAGTTTTGTTGAAATTTTCTTTGAGCTGAAAAAGATTTTTGTTATAAAAGGAACCTCTCCACAGGCACTTGCCTCTAGAGGCCCTAGTTATTTTTGAAAATATTTCATTTAAATTTACGAGTGTTTTTGTTTTAATTTTATTTACAAGAATGTTAAATTTTTATTTAAGTTTGCTCATTAGGTTTGTACATTGTGTATACATTTGGTTGTTTAGGTTACTTTATTGATTTATTACATTGTGTATACCATTGTATATAATGTGTTATTGTAATATTTTCAAAAATAAATCATATTCTATTCTATATATAGTTCAGAACTGGATATAAATGAAATAATATAACATTATTTCTATGTATAAAACACACGCACTCATCCGAGTGCAATGTTTCTAGGTTTACACCCTTAAAATACAGGAAACTTTTTCTGCCAACAATTTCAGTGGTTAGTTGCTACTCAGTTGCTTGGTATCGCTGATGCAAGTATACTCGGTTCGCAGATTGTAATTACTTGTTTGAAGAAAATTCACAAGGACATGTAACGATAAGGTTCACACTATTGAATCTGTAATTTATTGCAATATAGAAGTAAATATATCTGTTATAAAACTAGTTTGGTCTACTTATAACTACTTATAACTACTTATAAAGTAACAACTTTGTGTTAATTTTCAGTGAAATAAGTGTTATTTAGACAATTGTTTATAAAATAGTAAGTTTGTATAATATAATACTCAAATATAATACTCATGATACTATGTAAAACAATTACTAAACACGACACTCAAAATGCAGAAATTACGAAATTAATAAAACAAACGATTAAAACTTTTTTTAATAAACTAAACTGTCAATGATTTTTCTTACATTCACACAGACTCATTATCATATTTTGATTTTACTAAAAATGTGTACTTGTGTTTTAATAGATTAAAAAAAACGTGTAAAATTATTTAAAATGATAACTTGGGACATACGAAACATCTGTAGTTGTCCTAAATACTGTATACCGATACAACAGAGTATCGAAGGACCTGATAGAATTTAACGAAAGTTTTATCAGCAAGTGCACCAGATGCCTCATGTTAAAATTATGCATCCGAAACATCAAATCGGATCAAACATTCCTACTATATCTACGTTATACGTAGAAAACTTGGTTGCTCCGCCGTGCATGGAGATCGTGTCAGAAATATCGTAGTGCACTCAATTGTGCACCTGATGAGACAATCAGAATTCCACTTCAACTAGATTACACTAAATAGTTGTATCTAGCAGGTGTTTCTGATGTCGAAACGATGTAAAGGATCGTTTTGAACTTCTTCCACGAGTCAAATCTGAAACAGTGTCATATACCAGACGCTGCAATAAAGGGAAGGTGATCTGGAGCTAAATTCTGCACTTTAATAAAGATGTATTAAACTGGTTATAGTTGAGATATAATTTAAATATGTAATTAATACCATAAACTATTTTTTAACATTGTATTTTACAGACACGTCTCGATTTTAGGCCTTCTTCAGACTACACTTAAATAACCTCTAAAACAAATAAATAAGCAATAAGTACATAAATACACGTGTGGAAGATTAAAAATGATGTTAAATTTATATCGACACAATTGTAGTTAGTTAGCATTATTGTAGTTGATTAGTATTCTCTACTTAATATTTTAATTTTTTTCAAAACATTTTAAATTAATGTTTTTAAATACTTTTAGGACCTTAACTATAATTTAGATAGATTTGTAGTTATTCTTTTGTTTTTAACTGTTCTCCTTTTCGTTCAATATTCCATGTTCGTTTTTTCAATACTATAGTAACTATCAGTTTGTAATAAATGTTTGGCAACATTTGATTTTATTGTAGACTTTGTTATTTGTTTTCAGAGTATGTTCTTTATTTAAACATTGTATTAAAATTTCACTCAGCTCAACAGATATTGAACGTCTAGTTAGTTTTGTTACTTTAATTGAATCTAGGATTCTACAAATTCCACAATATAAATGGAATCGGCAGTACCCTATACTATGGAGTTAATAATATGAAATATGTCAATTAATTTAGAATCCTCCTAGATCCCATTAAAGTAACAAAACATACAAAAACTAGACTTTCAATATCTGTGGCCTGTGTGTTCACTGTCAACGAGTGACCTTGTTTACATGTTGTTACGCCCTGTATGCTGTACACAATTACTGAGTATTTATTTTCGTTAAATTTGGTCGTTCACAGCACATGGTTCACAGAAGTGCGTTTAATTTGGGCTCTTTAATAAACGTAGTGTACACAAATGTCACCTTTCGTAAAGTCGATTTAGAATAGACGAAAGGCCATTATTTTTAATGGAAATGTCTTTCACTTTCTGAAAGTACAGTTTTGTCAGTTTATCAACCGCCGACTGCACACACACCTTACTATTTTACTTGTAAGATATATTTTCTCCGATAGTTTTTCAGTCCTGTTGGATGAACTGAATTTTTACTATGCCTCAACCAAAAATATTGAACTCATTGAAGAAGGTATGTTGTTTCAGTAAAATATTTGGCTTAGAATTAAAGTTGTAGGCCTTGGTCACATAATTTATTTAAAAAATAACGTAAGAAAATATAATAAACATTTCGAATAAAATAATAATTATGTATTGTGCACGTATACTACTATAAAGTAGCGCTGATGATTTAAAACAATTATTGAATTTAATATTAAAGTAAACATTAATTTTATATAAATATTTTTTTTTTGCTTTATATTAATTTACAGTTGAATTATTATTATTTAGAATATTATATATGTAACCTATACAATATATAGATATTATATAAATATATATTTATATAACTTGACAAACTGTTAGTTTGTCAAGTGACAAACTAACAGTTAATATCATGGATGATTTATGCAAGGAGTGATAAGTTTCAAGGAGTACCTGTGACATTACTAGTATTTTACAGATCTAGTAAAATAAAGGGTTTAAAGAAACTACATAACGCCAAATTCTCTGCATCACCGTATAGTTAAGAGAGTAACTGATAAAATCTAAAAATTAGTAAAACACTTTGCAAAATTCAGAGGTGAGCGCTGAGCGTGTGCAAATACTGTAATACAAATATTATGTGGTTATGACGCGACATCAATCTTTGATGGGATCCTGATAATTATCGTTCCTGCGAACACACACAAAGGCAGGCAATCAGACAGAAAAGAGAATTTTACATCTCCCAATGAGACAGAAACCTAAATCTGTCAGCCTACTGAGATAGACTTTCTATGATGCTCAGTCAAATCCCATGCATAAAACAGACGCCACCTCTTTCGGATAATTTCTTGTCTGTGTACAAAATGCCACTGGTATTGAATAGAAAAAGTCTTTATGCGTGGTTCAGGTTTCCTTCTTAATATCAAAAACATATCCTTAAAAAGGCTGGAAATATGGGATAAATTATAGAGGAAAGAAATTATGTCAAGGCCACTTTTATCCACATTACTGGCTCCTCTCAGTTTTCCCAATTCTCTCACTTGACATAAATGAAAACCCTCACCCCTCGCAATCGCTGTAGCTCTGATGGTTATGTAATAACTCGAGATAATGTTTATATGGACACAACAATTGGAAATCTATTTTCGTTATTTATCTCATTCATTAACGCGGTTTTATCCACCTCTTTTGAGTTTTGGGGGCCCAAAATGACTAGGAACATTACTTGTTTTGACGTGATTGTGACTCCCACATTTCGTACCTGATGAAAATGCGATATCGCCGTTTTCAATATTGTACTTTTCAGCCAAAGCCGACCTCAGTGACCCTTCTTTGAAATAGACTACATCTGTACCGAAACAACTTTGAAGGAAGGATCGATCCTACAAGTTTCGGCACCTCTTTCATGAACCATGTAAGGTTATTCAGATCTTATTACGGAGATATTGGTGTATTGTCTCAGTGCAACCTGATTTGTATAAAATAGCATCCATCTTTCTGACACGGTGCGGTACTATACACTTGATGTAACCACTAGCTTCTGTGACAACACTGAACATCAGCAGTATCCAACGTTTGGTAATGGTGATGGCACAATCCCAGATTGGCGCCATCTATTTATTTATTCTCTCAACGGCAATGCCAATATACATAACAAAAACACATTGTGGAATACATACAACAAACGAGCTGACGAGCTGCAAACCAATTCAGAATGCTCCTCCTGAAGCACAACAGGCCACCGCAGAAGAAGTCAACTTCAGCCGGAATGGAATTACCAAGTTGATGGAGTCTAGGAATGGTTCCAGAACTCATGTAGTTGGTTCTGTAGAAGTTATGAACAAAAAGATCAGTTGATCTAGTGGAACTAGGAGTCCGAAAGCCAATCTTGCCCAGAAGTTCGGGCAGTTAATGATCTCATTTATAATCTTGAAGAGAAACATGATGTCGTGCAAGTCAAAGCGTGCCTGAAGTGAAAATATTCCGAACTGGCTCAATCGAGTTCTCAATTGGAACATCAGGGAAGTTGAAGCCCAATCTGGCACCAACCAGTCTCAAAAATCTTCCTCTCTATATACTTTTTGGAGTTATTTGATGTAAATGTGAAGGTCTGAAAGCAACCCTAACACAGAATTACACTATCTGGCGAGACATTTAGATTCCCCTTAGATCAAATCCCTCCAATGAACTGTGACGTGTTCTTCTAGTTATTCGTTTTAGGTGGACTGAATTGAAAATTATTGTCTTTCATTATCATAAGTAAGATGAGTCCAAAATAAGAACTTGGTCTTTTTTAATGTTAAACGTAACTTTTTTGTAAACATTATTTTCGTAATATTTGACTATTTAACTATTGAGGAAGAATGTTTTTGCCAAGCTTTTTGGCCTATCCAAAGAAATACAGGAAAATGCTTCAAAATTATCAGATAAAACTTTATAAAACATTTTTAATACTAAAAGGTGAAAATGGTAAAGCAATATTAGAAAACTAAATATGCAAATAGAATTTGGGAAAAGATATATTAGAGATTTGTCTACTAGGATTACAAAAATACAACCACTTATATACTACGGCAATGCCATTTTTATGTATTATATCAAATGGTCAAAAACCCCTTTTTATGATTTCCAAAAAATATTAGAATGGCAATATCTATTTACTTTGCATAGAAACAATTTAAATACAATTTTCATCCTTTCATATAAAGTATCCTATAAAGTAAAACACGGTTTCAATCTACTACAATGTCCAATAAAGCTTTTATACTCATAGTGATAGACACGCGTAATTGTTAAATTTAACATAAATTGTATTTAACTCAATATTTAATTTAATGTTATAACAAACAATACACAACATTATCACTAGAATAACATGAAATTAAAACAATGTTACACCCTTTTATGTTATATTATTGTTGGAATAATTTCTTCCTGTTATAAAAAAAAAACTATAACTCCAACATAAAAAATATTAAATAAAAAAATTAAAGTTGTTATTTAATTTATTGTTTAACGTTAAAGGATGCCAAAACCAACCATTCCTGGGCGAGACTCCTTAGAGAAAAAGGACCTGAGTACGTTCACCAATTTTCGGAGATGACGACTCTGCATGGAGTTCGATACCTTGGGGAGAAGAACAGAAGCCTTCTGGAAAGGTAAGTATTGATATGAAGGCGAATACATTAAATACATTATATATATATATATATATATATATATATATATATATATATATATATATATATATATCAATATGTATTCTCTTCATGTAGAAATAAAAAACCAAATATTGGTAAACTCTTTTTGTAAATTTTCGTATGTCAGTATACTTCTTCAGATAACAGTGTATAAATATTTACAAAATGAAATAATGAAACTAACTTTAATTAATTAATTAATTAACTAACTTAAACAATAAGTTAGTTTCATTATTTAATTTTGTAAATATTTATACACTGTTATCTGAAGAAGTATGCTGACATACGAAAATTTATAAAAAGAGTTTACCAATATTTGGTTTTTTATTTCTACATGAAGAGAATACATATTGATATATATATATATATATATATATATATATATATATATATATATATATATATATATATATATATATTACGGCTGGAATAAGACATAAACAATGGAACAAGTCATTGGTTCGGGAACTGAAGTAGAAAATATTTTAAAAGTTTGTAAAAGCACAGACATACAGCAACTAATACTAGTAAATAACATATTATTTGGATTAATACATGTTGCACAATTGAATCACAGAGTTGAGTGTTAAAAATTTGTCCAGCTTTATTATCTTTTATTGTATTTATCTTCTTTAGATGTACAGAAATAAATTTCAAATGGATTGTACGAGAAAAGGGAAAAGCCTGTGTGGAAGAACTGAGTTCACCTTCGCTCAAATAAACGATCACAATATAGATTTAGAACAATGATAACACAATATTACTTAAAGATATGCTATATAAAAACTCATAAAACATGTTATTTCTACATAAGCACAAATAAAAATGAATATTTTTATTGTGCCCTTGTAACCTAAGCGCAGCAATATCACGTAGGTTAATAGATATAGGCTACAACACTCACGGATGCTAGAAAAGAAGAATGATATGAAATTGGACACTGTACAAAATCTCAGGGTATTCTGGGGCCTGGCCATGGCTGTAACGTACTCCAGCTGTTGGTAATTCGTGAGTCAGGTGAGCTCTGACTGGCGCAACTCCCCAGTGGCCATTTATCAACTACTAACACTGTACAAATCTCAGGGTATTTTGCCTGTTCTGAGCAAAATTTTTGAAAAAATCTTTTTACAAAGAATGCTTCAGTTTTTGAATAATCACAACCTTCTTTCTGAACACCAATTCGGTTTCAGAAGGGGCAAGTCGACAATTGATGCAATTGTGAGTCTTGTTGAAATGGTGGTAGAGGGATTAGAAAGTCGAAATCTCACTTTAAGTGTATTTCTCGACTTAACTAAAGCATTCGACTGTGTCGACCACGTGAAGCTGCTTGACAAACTTGAATCCCATGGCATCAGAGGCCTCTTCAGTGGCTTAGCTCATTTCTAAGCCGCAGAAAACAGCTTGTTCAAATCTCAAACAAATTTCCGAGCCGTTGCAGCTGAGATATGGAGTCCCTCAAGGATCAATTCTCAGTCCAATTCTTTTTCTCATCTATGTCAATGACATAGACTCATCACTACTGCACGGGAAACTTGTGCAGTATGCTGATGACACAACACTTTGTTTTACCAGCATATCCAAAATGATTCTGGAACAACAAAGCTTTCTCGACGTCAACAGTTGTGTCCAGCACTTCAATAGCCTCAACCTCAAAGCAAATTCTTCAAAGTCAAACGTCCTGACTTTCGCACAGACACAGTGCTGGATGAAGTCGAATGTTCAAAGTTTCTGGGAATATTCCTTGATCGAAGATTGACTTGGAATGCTCACATTGACCACGTTTGTTCCAGACTGTCCTCAGGCATTTATGTCTTGAGATCTTTAGCCAAGTACTGCCTTACTCAGGTACTGATGACGGCGTATTATGGCTTGATCTACCCCCACCTCACTTACGGTCTGGTGTTATGGGGAGCCAGCGCAAACAACCATTTCTTCCGAGCATTCAAAATTCAGAAACAAGCGATTCGCATAATCGCAAAAATGAAATTCCGAGAATCGTGCAAAGAAGCCTTCAAAACGTTGCAACTGTTGACTCTGCCTTGTCTCTACATTCTTGAGACAAGCTCATTTTGTTTGTCCAAATGTGCATTAACCCGGGGCCGTGACATACACGAGTATGAGACAAGAGGCAGAGATGCCTACCGAACTGGAAGACACAGGACGGGGGTCTACGAACACTTGCCCTCCCAGGCAGGTATTCGGTTCATCAACAAGTTGCCAGATCAGTTAAGAAATGCCCCAACGCCTAAGGTGTTAAAAACTCGTTTAAGACGCTTTTTAGTGTCGCAAGCATTTTATAGTGCTGACGAGTTTATGGCATTCGACTGGGTGACCGCACAATTAGCAAACTGACTACCGGCGCTGGAAATGGGAATATTGGCTGGATGAATGTGGAGTTGGCTGAAAATTTGTACGTTTGAATGTGGTTTGAGGCGATGTGAAAGTTTTAAATTTTAGATATTAATTTTAGAATATCTTGACTATTGCTATACATGTGATTATGTCCTGGCAATAAAAAATTGATTTGATTTGATTTGAGGGTATTCTGGGGCCTGGCCTTGGTGGTGAAGTACTCCAGCTGCTGGTACTTCGTGAGTCAGGTGAGCTCTGATTGGCACACCTCCCCATTAACCATTTATCAACTACTAACACTGTACAAATCTCAGGGTATTCTGGGGCCTGGACCTAGTGGTGACGTACTCCAGCTGCTGGTACTTCGTGAGTCAGGTGAGCTCTGACTGGCGCACCTCCCCAGTGGCCATTTATCAACTACTAACACTGTACAAATCTCAGGGTGTTCTGGGGCCTGGCCTTGGTGGTGACGTACTCCAGCTGCTGGTACTTCGTGAGTCAGGTGAGCTCTGACTGGCGCATCTCCCCAGTGACCATTTATCAACTACTAACACTGTACAAATCTCAGGGTGTTCTGGGGCCTAGCCTTGGTGGTGACGTACTCTAGTTGCTGGTACTTCGTGAGTCAGGTGAGCTCTGACTGGCGCACCTCCCCAGTGGTCATGTCGGTGGAGACTCGCGCCACCTCCAGCTGGACCATCCCCGCCCCCGCCGTCACTGTCTGCACCTCTAGCCACATCTCCCATGCCAAAATAGACTACGCAGCTCTGTCCGCTACTAAGAACCTGTCATCAGCCATGTGAGTTCATTGCATCATTCCGAGCTCCAGTAATCGAGCAGTTCAAAATTTAAATGTATTGGTAGCCCGCAATAAGGTTCATTATTTTCATAGTAGATCAATAAAGGGGTTTTAGCACTATCTTTGTGTACAGACATGAAATCTAATACTGTACAATAGTTGAAGTTCCTGGCGTTTTAAGAGGATCTTCTTACCTTACGTTTGTTATTCAGATACCTCGAGTTACTTTGTAACTCCTAAAGTTACCAGTCGATATGTCTATCTAGCGGATTATTGTTTCTGGTTATAACTGATCACAACTGATCTCTAGATAATTATCATAAAGAGTGTTATTAAGAGGGTGATTTTGCTATAACTATCATAGTGGATTCAATAAAGCGGGGTTTCGAAAGAACGTAAAAAAGTATGAACAGAACAATTTTGAGATATCGCATGATTAACAGACAAACGATCAGATTTCCATTTGACCTTTTTGACCTCAAAATCAGTAGAAGTCTTCCTTAGACCAAGAAGAAACTATGCACCAGTCTTCAAGTCTTTTTGATATTTTAATCAAGTGTTATCGAACATACGGGAAAATATACATGAAGACCTCTTGACATTTTGACTATAAAAACAAAAGGTCTCTCCCTTGGACCAAAAAGAAGGTATGTATCACGTCTCAAGTCTCTACGGTCTTTCTACCGTCTACTAGTTCTAGTTCTAGTTATCACATAGACGGGCAAACTGATAAGGCCAGACAGAGGACTGTAATTTAGCCTTTTGACCCAAAATTAATAGCGATCTTTATTGAACATGATTTCAATAAGAGCCCCATCGGGTTCTTCATAACATTGATATATTATTTAAATAGCACACATTCGGAACTTGAATATTGTGAAGCAAGGTGTGAAAACAATCAGTCGTACGATTGGAAATTGTTCTTAGTGATTTGATTCAACAATTAAAACTTAAATTGTATCAAACATGGAATTGTTTGCAAGTGAATAATGGTTCTTGGTTTTGATTTTGCCGAAGAGACCTAAACATTATGTGTAAAATTAATATTCAGTGTTCTTGCAGGAAGGCTCGCCTGGAAGTTATCCACCAGCTGTGTGGAGACATCGGTGGTGAGGCGGACTACCTTGATGACAATGCTATCAAATATGTTATTAACGTGAGTTATTACTCCAATGTAGTATTAGCACATAAGGATTACGGCTGGGCCAGGTACAGATGGACCAATGGATCTGCGCGCGCGGCCAATCTACTAGCCATCCACGAAACATTGACCTCACTTACGCGCTGTCATTCTGTGATTGATTTAAAAGAATCTCATTTATCAGAAAACTCACCTCAAGATAAACATATTTCACCATATGAATTCCGGTTGCTTAGTTTCCCATCTGACTGTCAGTATGTGTTTTTCATTAAAAGATTAATATCTTAAAAACTAATAAGTGAAATTGTGCCAAATTTGGCTCAAACGTTTATGATCCTTTACTTGTTATAGATTCAAACCCCAGATTACAGATAGAATTACTGTTAATTAACTATAACAAGTAAAGGTACTAAGGTATCTAAGTATATGGGATTCAGTCCTTTATCTTTTAAGTGTTAATTTCCATAACAAACTGAATTATTTTCAACTATGTTTAACTACTCCAATCATTGCATAAATTGAATAAATATTATCTATATCTTAACTATATATATATATATATATATATATATATATATAGGTATTAAACGGCATTTAACTGTTTTTTAACATCCCATAGCGATAATCACGGAACATTTTACTATAAACAACAAAAATATTTTAATCCAGTAGGCTTTTCGTAAATAAACCAATATTTGGTCAGTGTCCAAAAGAAATTTTAGCTCATAAACCACAACATATCTTAAAGTCATAGTAGCCTTTTCAAGTTTTCACTCGAAACTTCGAAACTTGAAAGTAGTGTTTTGACTCCAGCAAGCTGATTCATTAATCTGTAATTACTCAAAATATCATAAAGAAATCGAAAATTTTGTTCATAGAAGTAATATAAGCAATTTTAGTTGCAGTTACTGTTCCATCTACTCTAATTAATGTTAATTGTTCTAATTTAATCATCACGCTGTGACAATACGTGGTCTACGTTTTCGGAAGTGTTTATTCTGAATGGTCTATTAATGTTGACTCGTGTTCCAGAACTACTTGCCAGACCTGAGACGAGTGTTTGTCTCTGTGACAAGGATACAGGAGAATCTACAACCTCTCTCTGACCTCATCCAAGTAGTCATCACGCCAATCTCTATCTGCTTCGTGCACAACATGCTGCCCCTCAACGCTCTCTTCCGGCCGGAGTACCTCAGGGTGTATGTATGGTACCCATTTTGGTTTTTCAGAACCTATAGCAAACATCTTAAAGAAGAGGCATTCCATAAAGTTATTACCGAGGAAGTATAGGGAGGCAATTTTTGCGGAACAAAATGTAAAAAAGGGAGACCAAAATAGAATTTATATGCAGATATAAAGTCCTCCACGCACAATAGAATATTATATAAAATCCTGTATTCTACATATTTTTCTCTTTTAAGTATTCTCGAACACTATAGTATTCTTTTAAATAAGAAAGGTTTTAAAATTATTCAAGAAATTCCTCTCATGAGCAACACTTTTCAAGTAAAGAGGCAAAGATTTACAGGCATAAAAACTGATTTCCAAATAATTTTGTTTCGTGGGGAGGTAAGATAAGGCCATTTCTATTTCTTAACCGGTAATTTATTATGAATAGCATTGTTTGTGACAGTGAAGTTTTGTGGATACTTTGGAAAGGCATTGAAAAATGCAAATATACAGGATAGAATATTGTTTCGGTGAAATACATTTTTACAGGACTGCATATCACTTAATTTGAAAATTATACTTATAGCTCTTTTTTACAGACGGAAGATGTATTGGAGTTTTTGCACGCTCACGTCTCCATCAACGCACTTACTGTATCAAAATAAGAATATTTTGCCGTAATAAAACTGGTTATCCTTTATTTGGAGTTGTAAAGTTTTAGAAACTAAAAATACGTTCAAATGTAAAACCTTTAGACCAAATCTAAATTCAACCTGTGAGTACGTTGTGAGTAGGGGTCAGAAAATCAATGGAAAGAATATTATAGAGGTTTGGTAGTTATCACGAATTGGAAATGGAACATAGCTAATAAGCAGAACATCCCCGGAAAGATAACAAATACTTTGAAATGGGTGGTGCAGAGAAATTGATCATCATGAATAAAGAAAGAATAAGATCATTCGGCCGACTACACTACGTTGGATGGATCAACATTTTCAGGATCCAAAGCAGCTTTACGTTTAGACACAGACGCGGAATTAGTAACCATCAGACAGGTATTTGGGAATGCACACGCTATTCAGAAACAGTCTGGAACTTAGTTTAAATAGCAATCGACTAGTTTGCCTCTTTAGCTCTATAGATGAGCCGCTTTGATAGCCACCTGTTAAGTGAACAGTGTGGGGGGGGGAGTGAGTGAGAGAGAGATGTGGAGAGGGAGAAGAAGCGCGGACTCACTTTCCCCTCCACATTCCTTACCAACCAATCCTCAGTCGCTACTTTACCACTCATAGGTATGTGTTACATAACAGCTGTTTTACAAACCTAGTAATAATAACATCAGCTGTTAACAATAAACATTGATTAAATACTTCCTAATTATACTAACATATTAGATACAACGCAATAATATTAACATAAATAATAATATTTGTTATTACGTAACAACGAGAATAACACAACATAACGTGATGCTCTAAACACCAACACAGGGAAGCAGAGCAACAGCAAGAAAGAGATGAAGCAGAGAAAGAGGGCGTGGCGGTAGGCGTGGTCAAGCTCCTGCTCCTCCCCCCCTTATGCGCAAGAAATCTTCGCGCAGGTCGCTTTCAATGCGGTTCATCTATAGTTAGAATTTTTTAGCATATGAACTGAATGTTTGGTAGTGGGTGAATGATAGATAGATGGTATGGGTTAATCGTGAGGCTAAAGTGTCTGGAGAATTGGTTACTAGGGATGGAGCGTCTATTTGTAGGAACGCCTTTGTAGAATCCGTGATATGGCACATTTCCTTAGTGTACTCTCTTTCGGATTTCTGTGAAATATTTTGTAGCGGAATGTTATGGATTGTGATAGCACTACCCTAACAGTTGTTTCTACACCAGGTACGAGCACTACGGCCTGTTCAGCGCAAAGACAGCGAAGCGGTCTCGCAGTTCGTGGACTCCGGACCTCGGCTATCGCAGTGACAGACCGGATGTGACCCCCATAAGGCTATGGGGTAACGGCTTCCGCAGCTCCACGAAGTACCTCCTCAGCATCAACCAGATGGACTATGATCCCGTCTGCAGCTTCGGCTCTAAGGCCTTATCGGTTGGTCCCATCTTGAATATCTCGTCTCATATAGAACTGCGTCAGAATGGTCTTTATTACTTGTATGTTTCTTTTTAGATCTACCTACACAACCCTGCAGAGGTACCTTGGAGAATACACAATAACGTGTACCTTGGAACAAGCTTTCGGGTGGTGGCTTTTGTTTCTCCTATTGTAACAAGTGAGTGAGTTCATTGTAAATAGAATTAATTACCAGACTATATCTCAATGCAAAGGTAGGGATAGAAAACTAATAGAGGATAATGGAAATCTTAGTATTCGTTTTTTAAAGGTTTCTCATACAATTTAATATATGGATGAGAAATCCCAGAGCCTCTAAAAGTGACTCATTCTAATGGGGGTGACAACTGGTCATCATTTTAGTCCTATTTCATCAAAATGAGAGAAAAATAATATAAAAAGCATGCCAATTGTACGGCTATCGGGTTGTCGCCACTGCCATGCCGCCACATTTGCTTAAACAACAAGCTCCAAAATTATGCTCCAAGCGGAAGAAATCTGCAGTAAACAGGTTTCAACTACATCAAGTCATAATACTTACATACAGTTTAAACTTTGTATAGTGATAGGAAATGAGTCGTAAATGTTTAAGTTTTGTTAAAAAGTACAATTTGTACGTTATTTTGAATTAAATATAAATAAATAAAATTTAAACATTTTTATAAACTTGTTAACTGTAATGAAACTAAGAAAACCTTTTTACAAACTAAGGCTTTAATCAACAAAATTCAACTAGATAACCTTAAATATTCAATCAGAATGTATAAACAATTACTTAATATCTTCTTTAAAAATAACAGATGATCTAGTTATGTTTACATGGAGTAAATTATATAAAATTAACATTATGCTATATAAAAGTTAGTCACCTGCAAATATTTTAGATTTTGGTCAAATAAGTTTCATCAGCATTAAAATGCACATAACAAACAGAAAAAAGTTCACATAAAAAGTTTACGTTTTATTTGAGAATATTTCTTAAATATCTAGTTTTTTTTTTCAATTTGAAAAAAAATCCATTCCACGTTTAAAAAAATTACTTAAAACGAGCCCTCTACTCTTAGAAAGTTGCGGCTTGTGATGATTCTGCTATAATTAGTGGCTTTCAACTTAGTTCCTTTATATTACGTAATTTATTTTATCACTGATTTCCAGGCACGGACGATGAAGTGAAGGTGTGGAACCCATTGAAAAGAGGCTGTTATTTTGAGAATGAGCGCTACCTTCGTTATTTCCGCATTTACACCCAACGTAACTGCGAGAGGGAGTGCGACTCCAATAATACATTCAAGCATTGTGGCTGTGTCCTTATAAATCACCCTAGTAGGTATTTTATTTTTGATATGTGAAATTTTAAACTATAGATCAGCTTTATTAAGTCATATTTTAACATGAGATTATTGGAAATTTTCATAGGTATATTTAAATCTGTAAATACATTTCTTTATATCATCTCACAAACATATTTTTCCAGGAAGTTTATCGATGCCAGTTTGTGGGAATCGGAAACATCAGTGCGTAGATAAAACCCAAAGTAAGTGTCATGTATGTAGACAATTAATTATTAATTCATAGCATCTATCCACAACATCTGCAAATTTATAATAAATTCGTTAGCAATTATGATGATAGAGATTGTGTAACAAACTTCGCCTACTTAAACTGCTTATCATTATACACATCTCAACATTCTTGTTTCTGACAATATGAACATTTCAGAAAAGAGAAATTTGGAAAAGAACATTGAAAAGTTGCGCTCTCCGTCCACCTTAATTGGTACGATCGGATTTCGGCTGAAATATTTGTTATGTCTAAAGAACATTTTGGTCACAGCCCTTAAAGATAATCTTTATCAAAACAAGAGAAACAGAAACAGATTTTTAAAAATTATTCCATGAGGAGTGATTGTAATTTCATGAAATATTTTGGGAATTCTTATAATCAGGCCCAAATAAACAAATAATGTAAAGTAAGTATATGAACTTATTGAATATGTACACGGAAAATGGTCGGAGGGAGAGGCATGTGTTTATTTATAAAAGGAATACATTTGAGTATCAAAACCATTCTTAAAAAAACAAGTTATTTTCTTAAATCATATATAATTTAAAACATTTTCCTAAGCTGTAAACAAATAAAAAACACGTCTTTCCCTGGTGCTGTAACGTATGAATATATTGCAAAAACTTCACATTTTTATAGTCAACAGTTTCTACTTCGGTCTGATTGGCAAAATTGACCGAATTTCCTACTGATAGTGCCTCTAATTCCTCGTAGAGTAGTCAAAAGCATTTTCTACTTTTCTGTATTCAGAGAAGCTGTATTCAGTTCAAGAACTTTGAATGTAAAATAAAAATATTTTCGCAACCAAAACTTTCTTGTCCTCTGTTTAATGATTGGTTATCTCAGTACTCGATCATCTTTGTAACACGCAAACCACTCAACACAGGAACAAAAAGTAACACCTGAGTGACAATGCGATACAACTTGTCCTCTCTTACAGACTTTACCAGGCATTCGGCTCGTGACGTGCTTCTAGAGTTGCATCAGCATCAGATAACCACAGCCACCTAGATGTCTCATGCGATCACCATGATGGCTTCAGTGGGAAATCAGAATCAGAATCTCTTTATTAACATGAACATTGAGAACAGTTATGCATCAGAATATAACCCCGTATATATGATACATGGTTATAATACATGATTGTCATGTATGGTTGAATGAGTTTTAGTGTACAATCTGGCTGATCTCGGTGAATTCTTGAATAGTGTAGATAGGATATTCCAATAACCACGAATCGAGTTTTCTCTTCATTGCCTTTCCAGTTAGTTGTTTGAAGGAAGCTGGGAGTTGATTGTAAAGTCGTGCTCCCATTGTTGAGGGTTTCTTGTCATGAGGGGCAGTTCGATGTCTGATTGGTGGTATCAGAGACGCGTTCCGGGTATTGTAGCAATGTGGTCGTGTTACCTTGGGAAGTCCAAGCTTGTCCACATGTAGAATGAGTTCTTAGATATATATCCTTTAGTTTTAGTTGTTTGAATGCTGGTCTACAGCTGTCCCTGGAATCCAGATTGGCAAGAGATCTTATAGTCGATTTTTGTATTTTCAGCAGTTGCTTCAGGTATGCTGCTGAAAATCGTTTTACGTAAGCAGCAGTCTTTGATACACGTCAAGTACGCATCCAAAAGCCGTGCGTATGCTGGTTTGGAATCATGAACATAATCCTGACCTAGATTTGAAGGGTCCACATTAGGAGTAATATTCGAACTCTTCTTAAAAACAGTCCATCGAACAGTACAGCTGTAGCCTACCTTTTCGCTCCTAAGTGCCATGAAATGGCTGTTCTCCACCGTCATGTAAAAAGGCTATTCCGAGCCCAAAAATTCTAAAACAGTACACAACAGCCATCGCAGAGTACGGTGTCAGGCACTTTACATCAGGAATAAGCTCAGGAACCGTGTAAATAAGACGCTGTTAAGAAATCAATCATTTTCCTGTTTCGCAATCGCCTCACTGTCAAATATAATTGCTCGGAAATCACAGCCACTTCGGATCTTCATGAGCACAGTTCTACACCACCAGGCGAGCTTTTCAATGATGAACGCTTAGGCCGATCACTAACCAAATCTCTTTGGCAGTTTGGGCAGTAAATTCTACAAACAAAAAAGTGAAAGGGTGGGGGATCTGAATCCCTCAGAAGACACATCCATATTGTTATATATGTCACCTATATCAGGCTGGACTGATACAGAGAGAGCCTTAATAGACCTGGCAGAGACCATCCCGTTGAGCCTTCTGCGTCAGCCTACATTGCCTCCAACCTTGAAGCTAGAGTATTCTATGACCAGGTTCAACTTTGTTATCAGTGACCACCAATTTTGTGAGGTGCACAGGTTTACAAGCTAACCTCGCAATAGAGCTAGAATATTACAAGCTGCTCAGTGATCAATCACATACAACTCCCTGAAACCTTCGTACTTGTCATTGTTATACAGGGTGTAAATAAGCCCTGATACGCCTGGATATATTACAACCAATCACCATTCACCATACTTATTAAAATATTTTTTTTTTACTTTTTGAATGATAAAACTATTTTCCCCCCTTTTCAAAGGAGGGTACGGGGTGAACATTAAATTTTTTAAATTGCAACCCCTATTTCGTGACGTCATTTTAAATGTCTATTTAGTAGAAACACAATGACACTAAGAAAACACCTCTAGGCCGTTTATAGTAAAACTTATGGACAAATAACGCAAAAAGAATAATAATATGTAGAAATAATTCCAACGTTTTGCGCCTTTCAACACTTCGCATGCGTGATATCTTTGAGTAAGACTTTGAGGTAACCAGATTATCCCTTTACGTAGTACTAATTTTTCTGGTGTACATAGTATAGTTTCGGTTCTTGCACGGTTTGGTTTTGGTGTATTTTTCTAGGTGGCATTACAATGTAAGGGGTTATTTGCCCATAACTTTTGCTAGGATAGTCGTAGTGATGTTTTGTTCTTGCATCTGTGTTTAGATTGAATAGACCTTTAAAATGACATGTCACAAGATAGCAGTTTTTAAAGTTACTCCCCGTACCTTCCATTGAGAAGGGGGGGAAAATCGTTTTATCATTCAAAAAGTACAAAAAAATATTTTAATAAGTATTGTGAAGGTTGTAGGTACCTCGATATCCGTTTTGTATATATCCAGGCGTACCAGGACTTAAACCCTGTATAGCTCACTGATTTTTATACTTATATTACTAAAATAAATTATATCTAACAAATAAATTACAGCTGACATTGATCAAAAAGAGAAAATAGTATAATTTACTAAACTTAACATGAACTTGAAGGAAAATTAATGTTTGACATTAATGTATTATTCCCACTTGTAGGAGATATAATTGAGCAGGAAATAAGGCATGGAAGTAGTTATGCCTGCAAGTGCCTCCCGTCCTGTAACGATATAGACTTTGACACAGAAACCCATTGGAGACCTTGGCAGTTCAAAGTCAATTCTACGTTTGCTTCGGTGCCCGCTGCTGTTGATCTCAAGTATGTGTTATCGCAATGTTTTATGACATTTTTTTATTCTCAATGATGTTATCACGTAGGAACTAAGTGGGTTAGGTTAAGTTAGTTTTATCATTTTTATGTATACTTTAAAATGGAAAAAAGGATTGATATTTCATTCCTGTTACTTTTTTCATTATTAACGTTATTATAACATTAAAAAGTAAGTTTTAAAAATTTCCAGCTCCACTGCAGTGTCTCTGATGGCCATTGCGGTAAAGAAGAAGTACTTAAACAAAACAAAACGAACAGCTCTAATTGGATCTGCAGCATACGTAGGTTAGTGCATTATTAAAGACTCAGTTTCTTTTGAGTTATAAGCTAACTACAGATAGGTTGTTATCTGTTTCTGGTTTTGGTTTAAAGTATTTATTTGGATTATTCTGGGCAAATAAATTAGGCCTCGTGTGGAAAACAATCTGTATACTGTATATACATTGTACACTTGAATTATGCTACCATTAGAATCTGGTAGATTTTGAATGGTTGTAAACAAAGAAAAAATGTGAAAGTTTTCTTTTTTAATTTGAAGATTTTAATTTTACGAATTTTTGTCACATTCTAATACGTTGGTTCAATTGAAAATGTCAAAAGTTTAATATGATTTTGCTTTAACAAAGTAACCTTAAAATTAAAGATTTTTATTCTTGGATATATTTTCTTCCTTCTATATCACTGAGTAGAAACTCTTTAAATTGTGCTTTCCTAGCGGAATTTACCATAGTCATGTAAAAACCGAATTGTTAATAAATGTTAGAGCTTTTCTTTATTATTTAGTTTACTCTATTTTAAAATAGTCTTTATTTAGTTTTCCGTCTATAATTACAAGTATGTTATGTGTTTAATGACAGAATACTATATTTTTCAGCAATGTTTGTAGGCGGAACAGAATATCCAAAAGTCATGTTAACCATCACCCATAATTTTTAATGAAATTCAAACAAAAACATTATTTCTAATAATATTTTTTTGTTGACAGCTAATATAGGAGGCATCTTGAGTCTATTCCTAGGCATCAGCTTCTTGAGTCTTTTCGAAGTTGTATACTTCATCACTCTGAGAGTGCTGATAAACTTTTGGAACATGAAGAAAAGAGAAGCCAAGTTGCATAAACAACAATGTTGGATAGACAATAACTTCAAGAAACAACCTTTCAAACCATAAGTGTGTATGGAAATTTATTTTTGTAATTTATTTATTTATAATTTATTCTGCATATGTTGTACAAGTTAATTTGGACATCATCCAATGCACATTAAATAAAATTGTAAAATGTGGTCAGTTTAGTCTTTAGTTGAATGTTAATAATATCTTTCAATGTTATAGCAATACTAATTATAAGTTTGTTTTCTCAGAACAAACGGCTTCACTCAGTATTTTGCAATATTTATCATAAATGTGTAGAATAATTATTAATGTACCGTTACAAAATGAAATGACAAGCGGTGTAAGCATTTACATGAGCAGACGAAGGTTTGATTTTATGTATCTCAGGCTACAGTTAAGAACAGTATGGAAATTAAATATATTACAAATACAAATTGTACTGTATCTGAGAAGTGTTGTTCATACCCAACCTTTCTTGTGGTTGCGATGTCTCAAAGTAAACTTCAGTCGATTCACTCTTCTGCAAGTTTCAATGCATACACGATAAGAAATCAAGTTATCGCAAGAAAGTAACTACAACTAGTAGATATCTGATTATTTGTTCAATCGAATGCGAATGCATCCTTGTTCCCACCCAAACATGAGAGTTCTATTATAGTAGAAATAGTTTTACGTAACGTTCATTGACATGGATAAGACAATTTGGAATTTTGTTTGATAACATTTGTTATTGATTGATGCTTGTTGAAGTATTATCGTTAGCCGTGAAGATTTCATACCCAACCTTCCTTGTCTTGCGATGTCTCGAAGTAAACTTCAGTCGATTCACTCTTCTGCAAGTTTCAATGCATACACGATAAGAAATCAAGTTATCGCTAGAAAGTAACTACAACTAGTAGATATCTGATTATTTGTTCAATCGAATGCGAATGCATCCTTGTTCCCACCCAAACATGAGAGTTCTATTATAGTAGAAATAGTTTTACATAACGTTCATTGACATGGATAAGACAATTTGGAATTTTGTTTGATAACATTTGATATTGATTGATGCTTGTTGAAGTATTATCGTTAGCCGTGAAGATTTCATACCCAACCTTTCTTGTGGTTGCGATGTCTCGAAGTAAACTTCATTCGATTCACTCTTCTGCAAGTTTCAATGCATACACGATAAGAAATCAAGTTATCGCAAGAAAGTAACTACAACTAGTAGATATCTGATTATTTGTTCAATCGAATGCGAATGCATCCTTGTTCCCACCCAAACATGAGAGTTCTATTATAGTAGAAATAGTTTTACATAACGTTCATTGACATGGATAAGAAAATTTGGAATTTTGTTTGATAACATTTGATATTGATTGATGCTTGTTGAAGTATTATCGTTAGCCGTGAAGATAAAACAGATCGATCGGTTATGGTGATATAACATAAGGTAAACCTATTCATTGTTTCTTCAGGTGATTGCAGACTAAACACACTCTTGGAAAAATGTAAGTCATTACGTTTGTATTATAAGAAAATTACAATGCTTTATTATAGTAAAATTAAATTGGTATTTATTTATATGGGTGGTTTTATTTTATCATAATTTTGAATTTATTACAGATATGAGTTGTAATTTTTAATATTGCTCTAAATAACTATGAAAGTATTCTAAGGAATTTAAAAGTCGGACTCCTTAAATACCATTGTGAATTAAATAAATTTTGTTTTATTACGTTAAATTTAAATAATATATTTTGATTGAAAATAAATTATTTTGAATCCACCTACATCGTAAAAAATGCAAATTTTATATTGTTCACAAATATTTGACTTCTTATTTATGTCTGAATTTGGGATACTTATCCCAAATTCAGACATAAACAAACCCAAGTGGGTTTGTATCCCAATTACAAAATATTGAAAAGTGATTTACTAATGCTACAGCGATTTAGTTTGCATTAAAATATCTGCATTTATAAAAAAGAATTGCATTTTTGACATCTTAAACCAAGGAGTGTTTGGCAATGCAAAAGGCGATTTAATCGTTATTCGCCAATTTGTAGCGTTCAATGCATAGGTGAAAAACGCATAAAGATTTTTTCAATATAAAAACTTTCATTGTGACTATCACAATGACCCCTCCGTTATGGTTCAAAAACTGTAATTAATATGTACAAAGTAATTGTACACCAAACCACTTGTCGCGTTACAGGCTTCGATGGGGTTCAATGCAAAATTTTAAGTCTATAGCTCATTTTATTATTGACAGATAAAAAGGCATACAACCATAAGACAAAAACATTTTGAGTTCCCCCCCCCCAAAAAAAAACCAAAGAGAAACTGTGTCAGTGGTTCAACGACGCTCAGCCAAAATTCAGACTGGACATGCAACATCATAGAACTCATTCATATCTATATGGAAATTAAGTATGATGCAAAATTTAAAGTCTACGATTAAATATTTCTCGAAATATCTTTCCACATGATCCACTCACATTTTTATTCGTTGAATTGTGCTTCGTACCCCAGAGGTTAAATAATAAGTCTTCACACCAAGTCAATGAGGTTGTATTCTGTGTTGGGACAATTAGGCTACACGTGTTGATATGTCACATCTTAAAATCTCTTTTGCGTGTATTGTGTTTGTTTACAAATTAATTTATTCTGCTATTTGCTCGTTGCCATCATGGTTTCTCATAAGACGAGTGTAAAAATATTCGCTAACGCTCAGCCTAATCCCATGGAGTGACATGCACCATCACCAAAATCAGTCTTCCTCATATAAAAATGAAGCTTCATACACAATTTCAAGTCTATGGTTTCTCGTAAGACGAGTGTAACAATATTCGCTAACGCTCAGCCTAATCCCATGGCGTGATATGCACCATCATCGAAATCAGTGTTCCTCATATAAAAATGAAGCTTCATACAAAATTTCTAGTCTATAGGTCAGTTCGTTTTTGAGATATCGAGCGGACAGACAGACATGAAAATGTTCCATCCCATCGAACAATATCATTTGATTAATCAATGATTTATTTAATTGACCAATCAATCAGGATTCGGGAGATCCTCATTCTGTTAAGAATCCCTTATAATCGATTAGAAATTCTCGATAAAAAATCTTTCTTTTCTAGATTTATAAGAAAGTACTTTCTTAGAAAATGATAATGTTGCCGTATATTATATATTCGTTTGTATATCAGGTTCGGATTTTAGCTAAAATTACATATGATAAACAGAGAATGTTTGTAGATAGTCGAGGCTTTAAGTTCTATCCGTCAATTTTAAATTTTAACTTACTTACTTTGTCAATCCGTTAATTTATGAATACTTAGGAACTCACAATCACCTATAACCGTCAGATAATATCATATATATATATATATATATATATATATATGTCAGATATATATATATATATATATATATATATATATAAAGGATAATTATGGAACATATTCTTGAATTGAAAATCCACAAAACCGAGTTTGAGTCAGTTCGTCAACAAAAAGTACTTTGATACATTCCGATGCATTGGTTTTAACTTAAATGTGTCCTCATAATTCACTAAATTCAATGCATTATGCAATCCCTTCCTAAATTAATAAAGAATTCCTAAATTTAGAGGTTTTAGTCTTATTGGCTGAGCTGTAGCGAAGCCACTCTCACTCGTAGAGCTGCAAAAATCTGCAGTCTGCAGTCTGTGTGTGCACGATAGCTTAAAACGAACCGATCAATAGACTTGAAATTATCCTTCATGACTATATGAAGAACACAGTGTAATAATAGTGGATGTGACCCTATGGGATTCGGCTGAGCGCTAGCGAATATTTTTATATTGGTTTAACACATATAACCTGACTATACGTTACATATACAAACAACATCATTTTATAGTAGCTACACTCCAAAGTTTTACTATTTATAAACAATTACATGAAACCAATTTCCTTAAAATAATCTGAATGTATCATGTGGCAAGATATGTCGGGAAAGATTTCATATGTAAACTTTAAATATTGCATGAAAAGTCATTTCTACAAGAATGAGTTTTATGATACGTAATCTTTTAGTTGACTTCCATTTGCATGATTGTCTCTCTGTATTTCTGTCCACTGAAAATCTCAAGAATTAAATGAGTTATGGATATGATTATTTTATTTTATTTGCAACCGCAGCGAAGCCTATAACGACAAATACAGTGTATTTATTATAGGCCTAATATGCCTTGTATTTATTCAAACAATTGGTAATGGAATGATGTAAAATTCTAGGAGATTAGTTGCAAATGTATGAATTAACCCTTTAACTTTAATATACTTGTCTGGAATGAATCTGAAAATTTAAAATTAAAGACAAACCTTTAAGAATATTATAAACTTTTCATCGCTACAATAGAAGAGACCAGCAGAGATTATCCACAGAGTGTCGTGATATTCTCTATTATATTAGTTTTAGTGAAGGATTTTGTAAATTTTACACAACAGTTAAATTACCGATTATGAGTGCGTACTCTTAGAAAATAATTTCTACTCTAGTTTAAACAATACTTTACGTAACATAAAAGTTCCTCACACATTACTTTTGAATCTTTACATTTCATGTTTTTACATTGCCGACGAAAATTAAACACTGCATTAGTTAGTTCATCATGCAACGACTTCTTTAACTCAACAGGCACAATAGGCTTCTGGTTTCAACATTTTAGCCAAAGACAACATGCTAAATACAATTTTGTTTGTTTCTTACCACATCCCAGCTTTTTTTTTTCTTCTGGAGCTTGAAGCTTTATATCAGATTTTTAATATCATACAATACCGTACTTATTTCACGGTTATTTATGATTGCGAGTTCCAAAATAAAAGATTTCATAAATTAACGGATTGACAAAGTAAGTAAGCTAAAATTTACTGACGGATAGAACTGAAAGCCTCTACTTTCTCCAAATATTCCCTTTTTATCCAAAGTAATTTTAGCTGAAATCCGAACCTAAGCTAGAAGTGGTCATTAGCTCTGTTGTTGCAGTCTCAACTTCAAGCTAAACTCTATGTTGGCTGCACTCTAGCAAAAGCTTACATGATTAAAACTTAAGTACAAGTTATTTATTTAATAAAATACTTCAGTACTGAAAAGCTTTTGTTTTCCTCTTTGTTTATTTTAATTCTATTGTTTGCTTTATATACTTATACATTTTCCAGGGCTATTGTAGCTCGTCTGCTGCTACTAGCACTGACAATAGCAGCGTTTGGAGAATCAGAACAGAAGGTTAGTACATTTAAATGTTAAGTAGTACTAATGTAAACCTGCGTAAGAGCACTGAATTTCAAATTAATAAGCTGCAATGTAACCTTCCACTTCTTGCAATATCCGATGCAATATCTGAAATCTGACACAGTCACAGACTTGACTCCTAGAATCTGGAGTTCACGTCCGTTTAAAGAGACCCAAAAAGGTCGACGACAAAGACGTTCAAAATAAACTCTTGTATCGATTCTACATCAGAGACACCCGAAGTGGAACTCGAGCGTAAAAGTAAGACACTTTTTAACTGTAGCGGGCTACATTTTTTGTTTTTTAAATGTGGCCCAAGAATTATATAACAAAAGTAATCACTCTTTTGAGAGCAAGAATGGCCAATCAATGGTTTGATATTGTTTACCGAACTTCAGGGAGACCATTACTACACATGAATTCCAAAATAAACAAAATAATTTTGAAATCGCTTCAAAATAAAAAGAATTTTCCATTCATAACCTACTTTAAATGTAATAAATATAAGGTATATTGAGATGGTACGTCAGCTAATTCTAAAACCAAGCAGATGGTCTAAATAAAGTATGAACATGTATTCCTCCTCTATAAGTTTTACTTCTTTGTCGAAACTCAAAAATACTCTACATAAAACATGATGATACATTTGTTAATATCCATTCGTTTATTACTGTTGGTTCTTTAACACTAAAAATTTTGATTTAAAAAATATCATAGGACTCCATTGTATGATGCGGTGAATGACAGACTACTGTCATAATAAAAGTATTGAAATGTGTAATATTATTAATAAATTTAAATTTTAGTTTAATTGGTTCAATGATTAAAAAATTCAGAAAATTGTACTCTTTTCAACCAACCTCACTACAAAAGTACATACAGGCCTATACGTATTGCTTATCATATCAAAATAACAAATTCTAATTTGGCGTCGGAAATATAAATATGTACTTTGAACCAGAAGAGCCCCTATAAGCGCAAAAACCTGAAATAACAATTACTACCAATATTGCTTAGCCTCTGACCTTAACCATAAATACTAAAAATGTTTACCTGATACATGATAAGACTAATTCCATTTAAAAAAATATAGGAATCGATCGTATTAGGTCGTAAGTGCTTTCATTATGATAGCTACGAACTTTGAATTTTGGTTCTCCTATATTGGTTTAAAATATTTCAAGTATAACTGAAATCGTGGGAGCTATTCAATCGAATACAAGGAACGTTGCAGAGAAATTGCGGGTAAAGTAGTGGTAAGTGCAGTGTTTTTATATTTTTTGAGTTTGACCTTACTAGCCATTACTTTTCTATTGTAATGGTTGGTTTCACAATCGATTCTAAAACTTCCGTATACAAGTATAGATATTAGCAAACAAACTTTTAATTAATTATTGGTACGTTAAGATATGTATTATGGTTTTACAGTATACAAGTTACAAATAAAATAAAACTTACTTTTGGTCAAGCAAAATCTAAATATTAGTAGTGGGGTTTAAGCCTGCAATCGTCAGGGTGTGCTTGTACATTTGGACCTAGGCTCTAAATCTTATAAAAAAGATACATATTTTACAATTAAATGCAAAAGCAATAACTAACAGATATCATAAATGTATTACCGAAATATTTAGTGTAATCAAAACACGATTATTTCCAAAATGTATTATAGGTATTACACAATTTTTAGGTGAAAAAGGTTTTGCGGTTACAGACAAGTTATGTAAACCGACATTTACATAATTGTAAAACAGTATATATTAACAAGTTGAAAACTGCTTTATCTATTAGGAATCATTACTAATGGGCGTGATTTCGTGGTAGGGTTCTCCACTTGAGTTCGTTATCTTCAAGAAACGTGATAGTTTTAAGTTGTTTGTTTATTCCCGAGTTACAACATGCAGCAACTTTTACAAATGTTTCTATCTACTTGGTATATTTGATAATATATCTACGTTATATAAATCTCCACATGTAACACGAGATAACAAGCAATATCTATCACTTTTTATTCTTTTTTTAAGTTTTTTTTTACGAAGGAAGGATTGTGAAGGAAACAGGATTTTTCCGGACATTTCCCACAGTTTAGTGATACAAAAAATCAGTAACACTACGTTTCGAGATCTGAAATCTGATCTCTTCTTCAGGTAAATAACTAACCCAACAGATAATTACAAACTATGTTAGAATAATCAATCAGATTATAATCAGAGATTAGAGAGACCAGATTGCAGATCTCGAAACGTAGTGGTCTTGATAAAGAAGAATTGTAAAACGTTGAGGTTTCTAAATTAATTTCATTTAAAATAGTGCTCAGGAATAGGCTTTCTAGGTGCTTTGGCTTTCTCCCATCAAAACTTTTAACGAGAATCATTGATGGAATATCACATTTAAAACCTATGAATTGTTCATAATCCCCCATTGTTAGGGAGAAAAGGCGTAAATTTATGTTATCTTACTATACAATCCCAAAGAAAATTTTAATTTTTTCAAACGTTCAAAAGTTAAGGTTGGTTGGAAATTTATGGGCACTCCGTATTTTTTGTTGTAGGGGAAGAGATACACATTATTATCTTATGTTGCATTATAGAAAACATTTATGTATATTATAGGGTTTTGATGCAGCTAATTTCAATGTATAGCTTATATGTATATATATATATATATATATGTATATATATATATATATATATATATATATATATACATTTAATTAAATTTGTATAAATGGCAATAGCCGAATTTAATTTTTTTTTTCAATAAACATTGAAAAAAAATTATATATATATATATATATATGTATATATATATATATATATATATATATATATATATATATATATATTAGTTTTAGTTCAATGTGCACACTTTGTTTTGCAGTTACTGAATAATTTTAATATTTCAGCTTGTTTATTTTAGGACGCATTGAAAATTACAGTGTATTATGAAACGTACTGCCCTGACTCGGAGAATTTCATGATGAATCAGTTGGCACCCATGATGGGAGAATTCAACGCCTATCCTAGCTGGTTGACTTTGGACCTCATACCATTTGGAAAAGCTAAGGTAAGGACAATATTCTATACTGCTGAGTTTTCATCAATGAGATTCATAATCAATTAGTGTATGTTTTTTATGAGAACTTAATCAACAATGTTCTTCAAATTTCTTAAAATTCAAAATATTTTGGTAATCATTATACCTGTTTTTGGGTATAATTATTTTCCAAATCTTTCTCTGAAATCAAAGGCGTTACTCTGCCATTTGCAACCTAGCCTAATCACATGGTTAGGTTAGGTGATATACCATCATATATATTTTGCATACCATCATTTTGGTTATACCAAAACACAACAATGACAACACCGATTAGGTTAGGTTAGGTTAGACTAGGCTAGAACTGTTTAATGACAATTTGTAGTTACAGTTGGTACGTTTGAAGCAATTTCAACATACCAATACTATATTTTGTACTCCTATAAAATGTTATTATAGTGAGAGGCATGAAAGAAGTTCACTGGAGGCGGAGTCTATGGTGACGTGATCTTAAAACCGCCAATAAACATTGATGCGCAGTTGCCAAGTTGTCTTGCTGTACAGCACTAGCCCAATACCTTTTGGCCAATAGGCTTTTGGTGTAACTGGAACCTTACACGCATGGTTTCGAAGCTACCTTGACGGGCGTACTCTTCAAGTCAAGTATGCAGGAACGCTCTCCAGACAAGTTAATGTTTTATCTGTGTTCCCCAGGGATCACATCTGGGACCCTTTTTATTTTCCATGTTTATCAATGACATTGGTACTACTTTATCGAGCCAATATCTCCTGTTTGCTGATGATGTTAAGATCTTTGCTGAGATATCAAGTATCCAACATCAGCAGGAACTTTAAAGGGATCTACAACGAATTCAAGACTGGTGTCAAGCAAGTGGTATGGACTTAAACACTGATAAATGCAACACTATGTCGTACACCAGAGCTCATGAGATCCTGCAGTTCAATTATACGCTCTATGGTGTCGCCCTCCAGAGAGTTACGAGAACCCGTGACCTTGGAGTTCTCCTTACATCAACGCTGGACTTTGGTGAGCACATTCGCAGCATCGTCAGTAAAGCAGTCTCAATCCTAGGGCTTATATGCCGCACCTGTCGTCGTGGTTTCTCTGCTACTGTGGTCGGGACCCTGTATGCTGTTCTGGTCCGTCCGGTCCTAGAATTTTCTTCTGTGGTCTGGTCCCCCTACCAGGTTGGACACATCTCAATGCTTGAATCTGTTCAAAAGCGTGTGTTCAGAACTGTTGGTGTGAAGCTTGGTTACCAGTATCTCGATGTCGATTTGGAGACAATGTCTAATTTTCTTCACCTTCCACCGCTGTCAGTTCGCAGAACCTTAATGGACATGGTTTTCCTTTTTAAGATCTTGAATGGGATGATCGAATGTCCAGCCATTCTTCAGGCAATAGACCTTCATATACCTCGTAGTCAAGCACGGAGCTCCCAACTGTTCACCAGACGTCACCATCATACCAACTACCTTTACCACGGTACGATCCCGAGGCTGATGAAAACGGGCAACAGTATGTGTTCTGACGTGGACTTCTTTGACCCGTCTTTTCGTCACTTCAGGAGAAACGTACTGGCAGCTATAACTTCACCAACTGGAGCTTGAAAATCGACAGTGTGTTCTAGGTGATGAGTGCCTGGGTGGTGCCTTTAAAGGGCCACATCGTGCTTTATGCACGAATATTGGCTGTGATAGCAACTTATGTTTTGGTGGTGCCTTTAAAGGTCCACATAGTGCTGCGATGTTATATATTTGCTATCGTTACTGTTATCTATCTGTTATCTATATTTTATTATTTATATGTTATTGTTACAATGTATTATATAGTTTATGTCCATTGTTATTGTCCTAGTTATTTATATTGTTATGTACTGTTATTAATTTATTATCGTATATATTATTGTTGCACGCTGCTTCTAAGTTACTAGTCCTCTTCTGAGCTAATTATTGATATTTGTAAAATGGTGTATTGCCGTAAATGAAATAAATAAATAAATACCATGTAAGGCCTAGGCTCAGGTAAAATGACGGCTTTTCTAGTCAAATGAATAGCGCGAGATTTCCACATTTAACAGCTAATGAATGCCGCCAATGATCTTTTTAATCGTCAATTAATTATATGCACCAAATACTTTTTCAAATAATTAAGCTGCACCATTATTAAACTTCATTCCAGCATAGAACATTTTTTTCAAATAAGACAGTTCGGTGAATAGAGAGTGTATAGCCTCCTGTTTGTCTGGTGAAGTGATTGTGCAGATGCCTTTGTTTAGGAGGATCCTTGGTTCTGCAGTGAATAATGGTTTCCAGGATGTAGATAGAAGTCACTCTCAATAACTTCCTGTCTTTAAGTACGTTTCTGCAGCTCTGTGTGGGCCCTATTCCTGCTATTATCCTTAGTGCTTTCTTATGCATAATTAGGGCACGAAGAAGATTTCCATCCGAAGAACCACCCCAGATGGTTATTTCGTAACGCAAGAGGCTTTCAAAAGTGCTTAGTGTGCAATTTTCGTGGCTTCAGGACTGCTGGTCTGTTTAGTTCTCTTCAGTGCGAGTAGAGCTGAGTTAAGCTTAAGGCATATGTTGTCTAGGTGACTTTCCGGCTCAGGCTTTCATCAATCGTTATGTCTCGATGTTTAACATAGCCAGCTGCTTGGAGACCTGACAGTTCACTTATAAGAGCTTTTTACTGCCAAATGATATTTGTTTTGTTTTATTTTCATTGAGAACGAGATCATTTTTAAGTATATATATATATATTATATATATATATATATATTATATATAATAATTCTTGGACCAATCTGAATACAATGAACAAGTCTACTTCTAGTTGCTTTGTATCTTTACTAGCTGTGAATATCACAGTGCCGTTCGCGTACATCAGCATTTTACAATATAGTCGTTAATGAATAATATGAATATGACTGGTCCAAAAACCGAACCTTGTGGAACCCCTCTTCTGACTGGTAGAAGTTTACACTGAACTATACTTATGAACCTGTTAATTGTTCCTTTTAGTACCACTGTCTGAGTTCGTCCCTTGAAGTAGCTTGCAAACCACGTAACTGCTGTTTGTTGGATCCCAAGTCTGTCAAGTTTAGTTAGTATGAGGCCATGATCTAGGCAGTCAAAAGCTTTGCTAAGATCAAGGAGTAAAATCGTTACGGTGTTGCCAATTTCTATGTTGTCATTAGTTCAATAAGGTCAATAATTGCAGTAGTACTGGATTTACCAGAGATAAAACCACAAGACTGCTTGTCAGTTAGTGTCTATTAAGTGGCGTCAATATACCTCTGAAACTGACTACTGAAAACGCACTTGTTTCTATACAATGACAAAAGTGTAACCTACTATCTGTTTTCTTATTTTGAATCCAGAAAGTCGGCCACAACAAGTACGAATGTCAGCATGGGCCGAAAGAATGTGCGGGAAATAAGCTCGAAGCGTGTGCTATCAACGAGCTGGTGACCAAGCAGTACAACCCTCTCTACATGAGGCTGGTCAACTTCATCTACTGCACGATGACAGCTGATGATCAAGTTAAAGCAGCTAAACAGGTGATGATTACAAGAATAAAAACTACACTGCTACAAGTACTCTAAATAATTATATTACAATAAAATAGCTAAAATAAGTACACACCTAGTGGTTCAACTGTTAATATTAATGTTAAAATTGTGTAGAAAATCAGCAATATGTAGTAAAATTCAAATTAATCTATTGGACTATAAAAGAGTGCTAATTTACATTGGATAAAAAATAACATAAGATTTTTTTTTCGGAAAAACAATACAGAAAATCCATTAATCAAAATAAATTTACAATCACTTGCGTTAGATTGGGGTCGAAATTGAAAGTGTAGAAGAGTTTAAAATTACTGGCTGGGTGTTGCTAGTATTGGAAAAAATTCATATGTATCTGTGTATCCACACAATAACCAAGTAATTTTTTAACAAACTAAGTACAATCATATGACAAATTAACATTTCATATAGTAATATATGTAGCCTAATAAAAGAACTTTAGACTTGTAATTTTGCATACATCCTCAGTAAAGCTTGTTACACGATACGTAGTGTGGCGTACTTCTGCCTTTTCTTACTACAAAGATATTTGAAATAACCTGAAAGTCACCAGATATAACTATTGGCTAATACTGACATAACTATTTGTATGTGTCTTACAGTTGGTTTAAATGTGTCTACCTAAAATTTGTAAATATAAAAGGATATACCATTTGGTATGCTTTTTGTATTCCCTCTTTTTTCTAAGCTCACCAAAACTAGCGCTACTTACAACTATCAATTTCTTTAAAGGATCCTTGCTTTCCTGAAGAACAAAACTTTGCTTTCATACATTGAAAATTAGTTCTTATCTCCCATGCTAAATGGTATTGAACCAGTTCAATAAATAATAACCCCATTTAAATAAGCAGTAATGGTGAAAGTAATAATAACAATACAATATTGTAAAGTAGCTATGGTGGGAAAGATGATTCAATGCGAATGTTGAGTTTAGCTCCAGTTCACCACCAGCGCGTCTGGAATCTGACGCTGACGCAAACTTGACTCCTGGAATCGTTTTAAGATTCTTCGTCGCCGACTTTTTTATCTCTTCAGATGAACATGACTCCAAACCATGCTTCCACGTTCCATGTTTCTACGTTATGTGTAGAAACTTTGGTTGTTCCACCATGATTAGAGATCGTGTCTAAATCATCGTAGGGCATCCAATTGTGCATCTGATTAGACAACCAGAATACCTCTTTATCTATTTTTTGTTTGAAGTTTGTTTTTGACGATGGAAGGATTGTGGAGAAAACAGGATTTTTCGGGCATTTACCATCGTTCAGTGATACAGTACAATCAGTAAGACTACATTTCGAAATCTGCAAACTGATCTCTTCTTCAGATAAATGACTAAATTAGTGTATGACTAAAATCTAGTAAACAAAAATGCCATATCGTTGTGACACGCATGAGTCAGCAACAACAACAGCCATGCTCTGGCATTTTTTGTTTGCTTTAACCTAGATTTTAGTCGTGCATTAGTTTAGCCATTTACCTGAAGAAGAGATCAGATTGCAGATCTCGAAATGTATTACTGATTGTATTGTATCACTGAACAATAGCAAATGTTCGAAAAAATCCTGTTTCATTCTTTATTATCTATATTACATTATATTTTGTACTCTAGATGTTTATGATAACAAAACGATGTAAAGAGTTAATTTTGAGTTTTTCGTCGCCGATTTGTGGGTCTCTTCAGACGAACATGGCTCCAGATTCCAGGTGTCAAGTCTGTGACAGCAGCAGATTCCAGACGCAGCACTAAGAGGAAGGTGAACTGCAGCTAGTTCAACATTCACAATATCGTAATATTCCTAAAACGTAAACACTTTTCGCAGTGTGCGGACCAAACTGGGGTGGACTACAAGAAGCTCATGAAGTGCTATAAAGGACCCGAGGGCAACAAACTCATCAACATGTACGCCAAACGCACAGGCGAACTTCAACCACCCCTCAGCTGGGTCCCCACAGTAGTGTTCAACGATGTAAGTCCTTAGATTGTACTATTGTCTGTTCCTTCCAACGAGTGTATTACTTATAGTATAATTCGCCAAACGCACAGGCGAACTTCAGCCACCCCTCAGCTGGGTCCCCACAGTAGTGTTCAACGATGTAAGTCCTTAGATTGTACTATTGTCTGTTCCTTCCAACGAGTGTATTACTTATAGTATAATTCGCCAAACGCACAGGCGAACTTCAGCCTCCCCTCAGCTGGGTCCCCACAGTAGTGTTCAACTATGTAAGTCCTTAGATTGTACTATTGTCTGTTCCTTCCAACGAGTGTATTACTTATAGTATAATTCGCCAAACGCACAGGCGAACTTCAACCACCCCTCAGCTGGGTCCCCACAGTAGTGTTCAACGATGTAAGTCCTTAGATTGTACTATTGTCTGTTCCTTCCAACAAGTGTATTACTTATAGTATAATTCGCCAAACGCACAAGCGGACTTCAGCCTCCCCTCAGCTGGGTCCCCACAGTAGTGTTCAACGATGTAAGTCCTTAGATTGTGCTATTGTCTGTTCCTTCCAACAAGTGTATTACTTACAGTATAATTCGCCAAACGCACAGGCGAACTTCAACCACCCCTCAGCTGGGTCCCCACAGTAGTGTTCAACGATGTAAGTCCTTAGATTGTGCTACTGTCTGTTCCTTCCAACAAGTGCATTACTTATAGTATAATTCGCCAAACGCACAGGCGAACTTCAACCACCCCTCAGCTGGGTCCCCACAGTAGTGTTCAACGATGTAAGTCCTTAGATTGTACTATTGTCTGTTCCTTCCAAAAAGTGTATTACTTACAGTATAATTCGCCAAACGCACAGGCGAACTTCAACCACCCCTCAGCTGGGTCCCCACAGTAGTGTTCAACGATGTAAGTCCTTAGATTGTGCTATTGTCTGTTCCTTCCAACGAGTGTATTACTTATAGTATAATTCGCCAAACGCACAGGCGAACTTCAACCACCCCTCAGCTGGGTCCCCACAGTAGTGTTCAACGATGTAAGTCCTTAGATTGTGCTATTGTCTGTTCCTTCCAACAAGTGTATTACTTATAGTATAATTCGCCAAACGCACAGGCGAACTTCAACCACCCCTCAGCTGGGTCCCCACAGTAGTGTTCAACGATGTAAGTCCTTAGATTGTGCTATTGTCTGTTCCTTCCAACAAGTGTATTACTTATAGTATAATTCGCCAAACGCACAGGCGAACTTCAACCACCCCTCAGCTGGGTCCCCACAGTAGTGTTCAACGATGTAAGTTCTTAGATTGTACTATTGTCTGTTCCTTCCAACAAGTGTATTACTTATAGTATAACTCTAATTGAAATATATTTATAGGTGTTCAACCAGACACAGAGTGATGCAGCACAGAAGAATTTGTACAAAGTTGTCTGCGAACTCCTGCCTGATCAGTGTTTGTAACTCCTGTTTAATTTGAGATATAATGACTCAAACGGGTTAGGTTGTAAGCAGCTGAAGCCAAAGTTTGTATAAAGGAATGAATAAACTGACTACGAGACAAACCAGCAATTTTTACCATACGTATACTGTATTCACACAAATGCTCGTTCTTAGAAGTAATTATTAATATTATGCACAATTAATACTACATAAAGTTAAGATTAAGTATTCTACAAGTGATAATTAATATGTGATAAAAGCTGTTAAATAAAACTATTACTAATTTATTTTAGTGTTATTTATTACTGAAACAACCCCCTGATTTGTTCATTTACACTCTGATAAGTGTCCAGGCCAAAACCGGTTGATGAATACACAACAAATAACCAACACAAATAATACGCTAACAGTTACTGAATATTGACAATAGGTTAGTACAGCATGAAGATACGTTAAAGTTTACTGAAAGAAAGTTTTATTGGAGATAACGGCGTGGCACGTACAAATGGACCAAGGATCTACTCGCGCGGCCGAGGCTGTACTAGCAATCCATGAAACATTGACCTCATCTACGCGATGTCATTCTGTGACCTCAACGCGATGTCATTCTGTGATTGATTTAAAAGAACTGCATTAACAGAACATCTTTTGTATATAACCATGAAATAACTCATAAATCTGTAAGTATTCCAGTTATTAGCTCATGGATCACGAGAATACCGATGAATGGGCTCCAAGAGAAAGTCAAATGTTTTTGGAAAAGACTCCCCTCTTCCCCGCCCGCATACGAGGCAGCCAGCAGGCCTGCGCGCGCAGATCGCTTGGTCCTTCTGCATGCATGTGGGGCGCGCCTCCCGCCAATGTCGGTCGTGGCGCGTCGCACAGAGAAAATATGTGTAGCTAATTCATAGTTATACATCATGCTATACCTATAAATGTAATGTAACTCATACATACACTTTCTCTACAAAACTACGTAAAAACTTTGTGGGACAACTAAATTTACCTTTCACTCCAAATCAAATATACTTTGTCATACATTACTAATATTTATTGCGTAAAGAAAATTAACAACTGCATTGCATGCGTCAACAGAGCAAATTAAAGAAATGCATAATTTAAATTATGTTTTGCAAACATAAAAACGTACAATTCTTGTTCTATGTCAGAACCAGAGGATTTCATGTTGCTTGCATGATGTTTTCAAAAATTAGAGAATTTTCATCCCAGCGGCCCATCATGAACTCATCTACAGAGTAAAAAGCCTTTGACACCAGGTGGTGTTTCAGACGAGGTTTGAATTTTTGAGGTCATTCAGTTGTTTGATATCATCAGGAAGCCTATTGATTAGTCTGACACCAACTTGAGACGGCAAGCGCTCAAAAACTGTCGTTCTGTGTTTTCGATTCGAAAGTTGTCACTGCCTCTTGTTCTGTACTGACGGACATCCCTGCCCTGCACTAACTCACATTTGTGTCGACAGAAAAGGACGACCTCGAGAATATTTAGGGTTGCCCCCCCCCCCCAAGCTCCCTAAAGGCCTCTGCACAATTCTCTTTGGTTTGATTTTTTTTAATCTTGTCAGATTTTTTAGGACTACATAGGATTTTTCGATATTTATTTAATTAAATATAAAAAGAGAATAATGAGTCATTTTCAAAGCTATACACAGTACTTATTCTACAATATTGAAATAGACTTAGCAGTCATACCGAGTAACCAATTATCTATGCAAAATAATTGTAATGTGTAGGCTACAATGAGACTAGAGAGACACGAACTGTTACAGTAAGTTTTACCAAATCAATCGATTTCTCAAGGCATACGGTATTCTTACCTGGGGTATATGTATTAAAGGAGACCAACACGAAGTTAGACGGAATTCCTGACTCACAAAGTCTGAATTGTATTCGGAAATTATACGGGTGAGGATAATAATTAGGGTTAAAAATATTACAGCTATGCCTAATTTATGTTGAATATTTGCCAGCTATTGTCTAGCTTTGCCACACAGCGTGGCGTCATCGTGGCGCCTGAGGAAATTAATTTCTCTGGCAGAAGGTATCAAAACTTTTATTAGGTCTACTAAGTCTTTAAAAGAGTATTTATGTCTCTTAAAGTTTAAAACTCTAATAAAAACAGAGAATGCATATTGTTGATTTAGAAGGTGTCAATCTCGATCAGTTACTTTCACTCAACCCTAACATAGATGCAATTAATAAATTATTCACATGCACAACGACTGCAGCCTGTGATATTAATTGAAAAATGTAATCAACTGTTCTGTGTAAACACTGTTTTATGACAGCAGAACCATACATTTAATTAATTTAACCACTATTTTAATTTTTTTGATAGTGATGTGTAAAATCATAGAGTAAACTTGATAGTAAAAACACTTCTTATTTCAACCTAATAAAAATAATAATAAATGTATTTCCAAATAACAACAAATAATTACAATAAATCCAACAGTAATACAATAATTCAAAATAAGGTAAAAATTACATAGCATATATAAAAAACATAACATAGCATATACAAAACAAAAATGATTTGCTCAGGCTGACCAAGTTTACACTTACCAGTTAATTAAAAGGAAAATACAATGAACAGTATTTTTGTTGGTTGTTTTTGGAAAATGAAACCTCCAAGGCAAAGCCTGATTGGAGGAAATAACGTGTGTACTTATTGGATAAGAAATTGCCTTCAAGTAATACAGGGCTCTATATTCCAGTATCATTGACCCAACTCCCTAAGAATTAAAATAGTATATGAAATTTGAATTCTTATAAAAGACATTATTATAAATTATATAAACAATTTAATAAGTTAATAAGTAGGCCTCATTGAACAATATAATATGAGAGACTTAGTAAAAAAAGTTGTATCTTGAGTTATCAAAATTAACCGCTTTAACTAAACGTAAATATCGAGAATATTAACATTAATAAACAAAAAATCCGACCTATACCCAAGCACAAGAATTCTTTGACACATCTCACAACAGAATATCATCAATATGCATCCTTATATTCACTAATAGAACTATGAACATATACACATACATATTCTCAATACACACATATATTCACATTACACTTGCATATTCACAAAAATACATGCACACACACACCCACACATACGAATAGTATAAAATAATTTATAAAATATCACAGTAATTGTAGAAGTACTTTTTCAACTTTGGATTTCAAATAATAAGCCAAGCTTTTGTTAAGGTGTGGCAACCTGGTTTGCTATTTAAATTGAAACTCTGTTCATCACACTAAATGTATGCCATTCTCAAATCATATTTAATTGACATATTTTAAAATTAAATTTGAAGGAGTTATCACAGATTTGGCACCAGTTGGGTCAGGCATTTCTTTAGGAAGCGTTCTTGGCCCGCTAAGCAGACATACCAATTTCGATTGAGACAATGGTATCTATGCTCGCAGACGATACTTATTTATTTATTTTTTCACTGCTATAAATATGATGCTTAGTGCTTATTAATCAATTGTATTTGAGACACAAAAAACTGTTTAGAGTTAGAGTTCTATTGTGTCAATAAAGCAGTTTGAAGTTTATAAGGCCTTGCTTGCGTAAAACTTATTCATGACCTCTAAAATCTGATTAAGAAGAAATCACAAAAGTAACTCTTATAAGATTCGAATAAGTAGTATATATGAAATAAGTTGCTGTTGATAGCTAAGTGTAGATAATTACCTACCTTCTACCTACGTCCAAATACATGTTACTAAGGAAATAACAAGAAAGATTGTAAGCTATTTAGAAAAACAATTTATTTTAAAATTAATTGAAGTGGTAGTTCACAATTTCTAAACACTGTTACTTTAAGAAATAGAAAAGCTCGATCAAGACCCTTCACTTCAAAAAAATATGAGAGAATAGTTTTGGCCCTTTAATTAAATCAAGGCAATGCCACTGACAAGTTGTGAAAAATACTTAACTGTCTATTTATTAATATGCCAATATTATTTGTTTTTAAACCGATTTTGGATGAAAATACAAATTATTAATATTCCTAATTTACAAATCGGAGGTGCAATCAAAATATTTAAAAAAATATAAAAGATGGTCCAAACCATTTGAATTAAACGATTACTTGACTGTCAAAATAATTTGGACGTAAAAATGTGAAGTGGAACATAGGATAATCAGAAATACTAGAAAATATAGTTCTAATTAGTCCACAAAAACTATTATATAGTCATAATAGTCCATAAGCAGAGATTAATTTGTATTGTATAAGCAAACACACAACCTGTTTTTCATTAAGTCAACTGAGAAATTTCCTTCAAGAAAATCTATCGTCAGCTGTGCCAGTTTTGATGAAGGTTGAATTGGCAGGGTATCAGAAGGGTTAAAAATGTAAAATGATAATTACTTTTTCTTAGCTAGACACACTTAAAAACCAACTGTCAATCACATAAATAAATGTAAAATCAGCGTTAGCTAATTATTTACAGACCCTTAAAGTACCGACTTTCAATGTCTTTATCTAAATATCTGACGGTGATATAACTATTATTTGTGTCCAACGGTTGTTTCTAATTGTGTCAAGCTAGGAAAAACTAAGTTTCATATTTAAACCCTTCCAATGCCCTCCCATTGCAACCTCTGCCAAAACTAGTGCAGTTGGCAATAATTTCTTTCTGGAGAAATTTCTCTATCGATTTCAAGAAAAACTAGGTTGTGTGCTTATACAGTTCCAATAGACACTTGATAACCTAGACTATAATGGAGCAGTGGTGATAACCGAATCAACCAACATCGAGTGTGGCTGCTGCTTGGATGGGTGACCACTAAGATATCCTATCCTTGCAAGTAGCCCGCCTGCCCAGCCATTAGTGGTGGTTCAGAAGTCACCTCTAAACCATCATATCCAAGAACTCATTCTACATGTGGACAAGCTTGGACTTCCCAAGGTAACACGACCACATTGCTACAATACCCAGAATGTGTCTCTGATACCGCCAGTCAGACATTATGCCCTTTATGACAAGAAACCCTCAACAATGGGAGCACGACTTACAATCAGCTCCCAGCTTCCTTCAAACAACTAACTGGAAAGGCAATGAAGAGGAAACTTTATTCGTGGTTATTGAAACATCATATCTACACTGTTCAAGAATTCAGTGAAGAGATCAGCCAGACTACAATAAAACTCGATCAACCATAAATGACAATCATATATTATTACCATGTATGATATGTATATTCGTACGCATAACTGTTCTCAACGTTCCTATTGATTAAGTGATTTTGATTGTGATTAGTCCCTTCAAATATTGTATTTAACACTGATGTCAAAATTACAATTAGAATAAATTGTGTATCATTGATCTTATTCTTAAGTAACTTCATACAAGGAACCTTTATTACGTGTTTTCAGCATTAATATACAATGTGATCATAAAATCTTCCTCTTATAATTTTTAAACAGTTGCCGATAGGTAAACCAAACTTGAAAGTTGTTTTAGATTGATAGTGCTTTTTGTATTGTAAGGAGTTACTTTTTGAGTGGGGAAAACCAATCTCAAAATGTTTAAATTGTATCCACAATTTAATGTGGATAAGTAAAAAAAAACGAGAATTTTAATGGAAACCAAATATCTTTTTATCACAATATTTTTGATCAAATTAAACCCATTAAAACTAAAAATACATCTAATTCAAGCCATCTTCTACTGTTGTCTTACTATTAAAAAGCTTTCTTTTTATGTTTATATTTCATTGATCTTACATAACGTCTACAAGAAATGTCAGAAAAGTGACAAATTAATGAGGGGTGTCATTTATATATTTATTTATATTATATATATTTATATAAACAATAATATTAATATATATAATATATATAAATAATATATATATATATTATATATATATATATATATATATACACACATGTAAATTTTAGTAAAAAAGATTTACTAATGAAGTTTAAAAAGTCATTGTTTAAATTCTATAAAATCCTCTATAATACCAGTGTCTAAATTTAAAAATTTGTTTCTGGAGAGAACCCTCTGATCCCTCATTTGAAGGAGATCACACACCCCATATCCCGTATGTAGAGGGATTATCACACCCTGTATACGTGACTGTGAAATGTATCATCGTAAATGTTTCGATGCTTTTCCCACGCCATGATTGAGTGATATGAAACAAAACAAATCCTATCTTGTACGATGATGGATTGTGTACAAATCACACAAAACAAGCTCTCAAGAACTTTATCAATATGCTTTAGATTACAACACTATAGAGCGAACGTTGTACAACTGGTCAAGAATCATGTAAGTACAGAATATAAATATGAAAATTATTAATGAAAATGTTTTTTAATAGGCTTTAAATTTGTAATATAATTCCATTTAAAAAATGGAATACAACTACTTCTCGTAATAAATGGCTTTTAATTTAGACTTTTTTCTAAATCAAACGTTTGGATTTTATCGTCTGGATAAGAAAAATAATCACACATTGACTTTTCTAACTGAACACAGGAAAGGATTCACTTGCTCTCATCCAGTGGATGTTTGTATTGTTTTAAATTAACGTTATTGTGTTCTCTGTTTAGAACTCAATCAACAATACATCATAAAAATACAATTACATAACTCTCCGGTAACTACAACACTGACTTATTCAGTAAATACAAAATTCCTTCCACAATTATTTAGCACAATAATTCATTACTAAAAGGTTTTCTGTTGTAAAGTGAACGAATAGTTTTAATTGATTTACTATCATTTAAACTGTAATTTTCACTGGTTATTCCATATTTGATTGTGTTTGTAATGGATTTTTCAGGGGTCACTTTAAACTCATTTTTGTCTTCCTTGCATTTTTGACAGCTGGCTTCATTCTACCATCAGAACAGGTTAGTTGCACTCTTTATAATCAATGAATTTAATTGTGCATGCATGAGTGTATTTGTGTGTTTGTTTATTCACCGATTAAGTGATGAATAAATAGTAGAGTCTCGCTTATCTGGCATAGATGTGCGGCTATGACATAAGATAAGCAAAACGTCAGATATGAATATTTTTATCACTAAAAGTACATTAAATTAACACATAAATAATTTAATAAATGACATAATTTTACATATTTTAATTGAAACTTTGTGTTAAATATAAAGAACTACCAGTTATATAATTTAATAGATTAGCATTGGAAGTATACTACTATTAGAGTTGTGGTACAGTCAGTTGCAAATAATGTATGCGGTTGCTGCTTAATTTTTCATTTATTTTTTATGTTGCATAAGTAAAGGATAAAAGATAATCTAGTAAATATATACAAAGCATACTTGAATTGGACCAACTATTTAGCGAAGATTTGTTTAGTCTTTTTGTCTGTACTTTTACAGTTAAGAGACAAAACGCTTGCTCCAAAAAGGCAAAAGATTTTGGTATCTTTATCGTTAAGATTACACATGAAATGAATGAGTTAAAGTAATATTATTATTTGAATAAATGGATTACTTCTCAATACTCTTAAATTTGGTTGACCAGCTGTAAAATTACCATTTTATTTGAAAATTTAAGGTATACAAGATTTTATAAATATTTTTTCGGAAGTTTTATTTATTTTTTTTAATTTTGATAAATTCATAACGGTTTGTATGAAATTTGACACTAAAACGTCAGATCTGGTTTTTTAAATCTCCAAAATCATATTAAATTAACAGATAATTAATTTAATAAACTACATAATTTTACATATTTTGATTTCAATTTTGGTGTGTGGCCACAATTTTTATACTATTGAATATACTATTTTTGTGTTTTATTCTTAGAGCCACCATTTTAATAAGACAAACAACTACGTAAATTTATACAGTGATATAACTCAAAATATTACGAGCTTTATACAATTTTTAACCTGAGCTCCATCAGCAGCTGAGATGATGTGCTCCCTTGCCAAACTGTCAATGCTGCTGCTGAGACGTTGAACTTTTCACTTGTCATACCTTGGAGAGAAACAACGCACATAAAAAGAGCAGTTTCAGTTATTCTAGTGGTTTTTCACCAATTTAACTATGATTGTGATTGATTTTTCACAATTACTTGGTTATAACACCTAATTTTTATTTGCATGCATGTTTGAACCTCAAGGCGGTTTTGGACTGTTGAATATTTGAAATTTCTTCTACTTATGAGTTGTGTGGCTGGTGGGAGTAAATGTGAGCTCACTAAATATTTGTTGTTATACTTTGAAAATAGACGACACATTCCACCCATCCTGAAAAATTCTTTAAAAATTGATAATACATTTTTTGCAATTGTTTCCATCACTTTTGCACAAGAGTGAAGATTGTGCAAATGGATTCAAAATACCTATGGACTTTTTATACGGCACAGGAAAAATTGATTTTACAGAAAACGGTTCTATTTGATATCATAACATTTTACTTTAATTAAAATTTTAAAATTTAAAAAGGGAATAATTTAAAGAGAGTTTTTTTTACTTGTTTTCAAACCCATTGACTGTTACAATGGGGTGTAAATACTGAACTGTTTAAGCCCTCTCTTACACCATCTTAACATTCAGAGGGTTAAAATATATTTTTATTACAACAAAACACACCTCAGTGCAGATTTCTTCATATCACATTTCTATTCAGACACCTTTACAATTTTTTAACATAATAGATTATAAACAGTTTCATTCCTATACTATATAGATATACTTGGTTTAGTTGTAGATTAGGTAGTTGTCTGTACATTTCTTTTTTAATTTGATCATATTTACAGGATGACAACTTGAAAATTTCAGTTTACTATGAAACATACTGCCCTGATTCAATTAATTTTGTAATGAATCAGTTGGCACCAATGATGGGTGAATTCAACAAATATCCAGATTGGCTTATTTTGGAGCTCATTCCTTTTGGGTTTGCTAAGGTAAATACGTTTGTCTTGTTATTTATATTATATCTTGTGTTTTATTATCAATGTTTTTACAATTTAGACCAATTATATTTACCAACTTAGGATAAACAAGTATCAATTACAACTAAACATTAAGCATTACAAGAGAGGCTTTAGCATCCACTATCTCAGTTAATTTCTAATCACAATGTTTTATGCAATTCAGGAAACTGGACATTTTAAATGGTCCTGTCAACATGGACCGAAGGAATGTGCAGGAAACAAATTGAACGCATGTGCTATTGACGAGCTGGTGACCAAGCAGTACAACCCTCTCTACATGAGGCTGGTGAACTTCATCTACTGCACAATGACAGCTGATAATCAAGTTAAAGCTGCTAAACAGGTAACGGATTGTATAAATGACAGCATAATGTCATTCAATTTGAATAAAATGTAGTATTACTGTTTACCCATCATTATTAAACAACAAGCATAAAAATATTTAAGGACTGAATACAGTTCTATTTTTTTTTAAAGTATGTGTAGTGAGAGAGTTTTGCGTACAGTTTATTTTTTCAATGGTGCAGAGCAGAATAGAGTATGGAATAGTATTTTGGGGCAATACATATATATTTCTTACTTGAACTCAATATATCTACGGCAGAAGCATTTGGTAAGAATAATCTCAAATAAAACTAAATATGAACCTTCTCGTCCATTGTTCTTAGACCTAAAAATTTTTCCTCTGAGATAATTATATGTATTCAAAGTCTTAAAACTTTTTTACTGTAGAAGTGGAAATATTCCAGCCAATGTAAATACCTATAAATTGAGATTAAGAAATGCAAATAAATTTACAATACCTAAGCCAACAAATATCTTTTTACACTAGAACATATAATTTTATCGCACCAAAGATTTTTAACCAAATACCTGATTATATAAATATTCATACAACAAAAATATTTTTTTGAATAGACTAAAATCATGGCTCTTTCATTTGGAAGGTATTGAGTTTTTGTTTAATATCATACAATAGCTTACTTATTCAGATGATCAGTGTTTATCAGTAATGTATGGTTAATATTTGTATGTAAATATTTATTTATTGTTAATACAGTTGTGAAGTCAATATTTTTGTTTTTATTATGTATCTGTAGTCTATGTTCTGCTTCCTTGTGGATGGTGGTACGGGACGTCAGGTGTTGTTATTTTCTCTTGTTGCAAGTTGCATTTGTTTATTTTGTTAACTGTGGATAAATTTTTTGCTAAGGCACAACAAGTTTGTTTTTTTGAGACCATCTTTGTCAATTTTCTTTAAAAAATAATTTTTTCTGAGTGCTATTGTTTTTTTCTTTGTAAGTACTGTAAAGGAACCTCTGAACAGGCTTGCCTTAGATGCCCTAGAATTTCTTAAATTTCCTTCTTGTGTCAATATTTACCTACTGTAATATGTACATATATTGTATATTGTAATAGTTAAGGCTGTTTTGAAGCAAAACTACTAAGTTAAGTAATAAAATAATGGTCAGCCTGACAAGAGAATTATTAAATGTTGAAATAAAAGTGTACATTTTGTTAAATGTTGAAATTTAAGAAAATAAAATATTCTTTATTCTTTATTCTTCAGTTAATGCTTCATCATCTAAGATCTTAAATTCGCACTGCACTGAAACAAAAGTGATTAAGTGTTATAAGGGTACAGAGGGAGACAAGTTGCTGGAAATGTATGGGAACATAACAACCTCTCTCTACCACCACTGGACTGTATACTAAACATGTTTTTGTCACAGTGTGCTGCTCAAACAGGAGTGAACTACAAGAAGTTGATGAAGTGCTATAAGGGTACAGAGGGAGACAAATTGCTGGAAATGTATGGGAACATAACAGCCTCTCTTCAACCACCACTGAACTGGGTACCGACTGCAGTGTTCAATGATGTAAGCCAATTGCTTCTGATTAAATAAATAGCTTATATTTTATTTAACCATTTTAGGCATTTGCTGTTTTTACAGACGTTGAAGATGCTGAAAACGTCTAATCTGCTTTGCCTTATTAAAAAAACCGTTCTGATAGAAAATACCATTATATCAACATATATGGTGGAGCAACAACAACAAATATGGAGCAAAACTTTCAAAAGTTTCAAAGAAAGCTATTCAAATTATTTTACATTTAAATTGTAACAACACAGCCAAAGGCCGTTTAGAAGTTATAACTTGGTGACACTAAATAGTGTAAGCACAATATAGTGTTCATTCAATTCTATACATAAACTTTATGTTTCATCAAATCAAATCCAACCAACATGTACATTTTATATGTAAAACACTATAAAAAAAGAACACATACTTTAAAATCGTAGACTTATATTGTTTGAAAACAAAATTACTTATGTTGGAGACAAATTCCTGAAAACATAACTCAGGTCATTAGTCGAGAAAAAAACTAGAATGTACTAAACAACAATCAATATTTAATAGTTCTTACAATTTATTCATTGGAAGGAATTTTACATGCATTACTACTAATAAGCAATAATAGATAGTAATTTAAGTATGTTTTAAACATTTTGATACTATTTATTGCATCTAAAACAAATCAAGAATTTTGATAGATTGATAGATGACGCACTGCAATTATTTAATAAAAATTAATGAACAAATCACACAATCAATCTCATGCAACAATGTTCAATAATAGGTCTTTTTCAATACTTTTACTTTAATATTTTATTCTTTTTAATAACTTGTATTATATTGGAATAATAAATCAGATAAATGTAACAAGAGTTTCTGTAATTTTGTTCAAATATATTGTGCTTTGTTCCAGAAATACAATGAAACGGAGAATAATGAAGCTCAGACAAATTTGTATGGAGTTGTCTGCAGTTATATGCCAGATGAATGTAAATAGCTGTACAGAAAATCTTATTGATAGTGATGTTAGTATTTAGACATAAAATAAAATGTGTAAATAATACAATATTTGTTCTTTGTGGTATTCTTGTTTACAATAATTTTTTCTGTTGAGATTATCTAAGGAAGAACATTTTTATTTACCATCACTACTAGAAAAAACCTGAAGATATTATGTTATTGTTTTTAACCCTCTAACTGGCAACTGCCTTATATACGGCAGTTAGATCGCTTGTGTACTGGCACTGCCATGTATAAGGCAGTAAGCAGACGTTTTGGAAATGGTTATTATTATATATTTTCGATGTTTCGGTTTAAAACCGAATATAAATCGATGGCAGAATAATCGAGCTATCGATTGAGGTATATTGTCACTCAATAAATCAAACGTTATTCCTCAGTGTATGGTTAGAAAAACGTCTTGTGTGAGAAACTGTTTTGACTGTGGTCAGCTGACCACTTATTAGTTACGGCCGACTGTCTTATTAGTTACGTCTGCTGTTGTGTGTTGGCGTCTGACTAATTGATTTATTTTTAGTTTATGTTTTGTTTTAGTTATTAGTTATGGCTGATGAAGTCACATTTAATTTTAGGAACAAATCGAGTGATTTCAGGGAACTATTAGCTGAATTGGTACTGGCATCCTTATCAGTCTTGGCAAGGTTAAATTTTTTGTGAATAAAAAACTATAGTAACAAGAATAAGCGAGTATTATTACTTCTTTATTCTTCCTATAAACAATAATGTAATAAGTCATATATAGGTTGAATTTCAGTGTTGTAAAGCAATTAATTGTACAAAAATGCTGAAAATGCTATATGAGTGGATTTTGCACTAAAATTAAAAAATTTCTAAAAAAGTAAACAATTTTTAACCCTTTCAGGGCCAGGACCAAATAAGAGATGTTGCAAAATTTTTTCACATCTCATATCCCCTTGTGACTAGTCAAAAGTGCCAGGCTAAAATTGGCGATTTTGCAGTCTCTAAGATTAAAATTTATAATTTTTCATAAAAATTAGAGAATGACCTAAAAGTTGCACCAAATTACTCGTATAGATATATACTATCAAGAAAAAATATATAGATATAGTTTTAAGTAACTTAAAATTTAAAAAATAATGTTTTAATAGATTACATAAAATTTTTTTTTTTCAAATAAATAAAAAAGGAAAAATAATTTTACTGTGAGAAGCTATTTTATTATATTGTACATTTAGAAAGGAACAACCATACAAAGTTTTGTGTTATTTCTCTCATAAATAGATTTTTTATGACACATTTTGTATAAAGACGCAACATTTTATGTGTTAAAGCAACTGACTCTTACATTGCAAGAAACTTAAAATAAATATTCACATTATGGATGTACCGGTAAATATATAATTATAGGATCCATAAACAGTTTCAATATAGTTAAAAAAACTATTTACCAAGAAATATTTACACAATTTTATTTGAAATTTATTTACACTTTTTCTAATTACAAATGAGCTATTTACAATTTCACTCCCGTGAGATTGCAAATTGTCAGTTATTGTAACTACTACACACAATAGCTAAGCACGTAACAACTAACATTACTAATATTTACAACCACAAAATAAAATAATGAAGAAGAATCCAGCATACAATAATACGATTACACTAAAGCATAAAGAATTAACAACAAAAGATCGAGTCAGCTGATAATGTCATGTGATAATTACGAAATAAAAATGCATAGACCTCCAAAATAAAAATGATATTCATATTAATTATCTACAAATATACCAGGGAATAAAAAACATAAAACTTGAATCATTTGACGTTGTATTTATTTAAGAAAACAACGAATATTAAGGAGACTATATATTGCCGCCTGCCGCTTTTCGCATATGTAACCGACGGCAATATTTTGCCGCCTGGCACTTTTCAGACGCGATCTATGGCGGCAATATATTGCCGCCTGGCCCGGAAAGGGTTAAAGTAAATGTGCTAAAACTATATACATTTTTAGTAAGTATAAAATTGTGTTTTTTGTATGATTTGGAATTTATATAAACCTGTCACAAATATATAAGATAGTGCAAAATTATAAAAAATTAAAAAAATCTTATCAAGAATATTCAAATATTGACATTTTTTGAAAGTAAGAAAATGTTAATGAAGATAATTTATTATTATTATTTGAAATATTCTGAAAACAATGATATATAATAAGCCATGAGCAGGTTGAATTATCAGTGTTGTAAAGCCATTGTACAAATGGTTGAAAATACATTCTTAGTGGATTTTGCGCTAATGTTCAAAAATTGCTAAAAAAGTAAACTTTTTAAAGTAAAGTTACTAAAAATCACAAGGTAAGGGTAAAATCATGCTTCTTTTGATATTTTCAATTTTTTTATAATTCTTTCATTCATGTATGGTAAGATAGTGCAAAGTTAAATAATATTTTTTTTTTAATGTGTATGAAGCGTATTCAAACCCAGAAATCTTTTAAAAATATATTAATAATTATAATTTTTTATTATTATTATGTGGAATATTTTGAAAACAATATACAATAAGTTGTATATTTGAAAAATTTTGAGAGGTATATAACAGTTTAATGTAATTCTTACAAACAGCTAAAAAAAGGGTGCTATTACAGGAGCAGACACCACCAGTTTGAGGGTTAAGAAATTTCTGACATTGCTAAAACCATAGAGATCACTGTAAAAGTAGCATCATTCATATTTTACAACTTAATAATTTTTGTTATACAATGAAAAAAAGTAAAGATACTAAGGCAATTGTAAACAAAAAAATTCACCAGTAAAAAATTCCAATAGCTTTTTGTGGATTTGACAAGAATAATATATAGTATAGTGTGAAATTTGTGCCATCCTAAGTATATCTTTCAGTAGTTTGTATATCTTTATAAAGTGCAATGTTTGGTTGAACTCCCATCAAGAGAAGAAATTAGATACGCCCATGCCTGTACTAAGTAATTGAGCGCCCATGTGACATCAGTCGTTCACAACACCCTCATTCCCACCCATCCCTTCCCATCATCCATGAACTAGCTCCATACAGTAACATGTACTATAATTTACATCTCACACATAATGGACCATGCTATTATTTAACATATTTATTTACTTTGTAGTTTTCTATAAATTATAACTATTCTTCACTAAACTACCATTAGTTCTTAAGTTTGGAGAATTAAACATGAAAAGAAAATTCAGGATTTTTTAAAATTAGAGTTATTTATTTCCATAGAATTATAGCCAGCAATAACAATAATTACAGTAAAAAGGTTAAAAAATACTTGTTGGTTTTAAAAAGTCTCTCTTTGAATTTAAAAAAATGAGCTTTAACTTGTTTTCTTCTAGCTTTCCTACAGGCAAAATCGTTACTTACTTCATCAAATAAACTGTTAGTTATGTCTGATTCTATGCAAAGCTCTGCCGCACAAACAAATCAAATTTAAATATTGTTATTAATGTAAATATTTGAAACAGCTTCTTAGCAAGCAATTATTTTTTTTTAAATTTATCATTGCTGGCTCAAAGTAATAATAGGAAATGGTTAAATATATTAAAACAACAGTTATTACAACTTCTTAACTGGCTTCAATCCAGGGTGCGACCAAGCGTGGACAATCGTTGCAATACCACCCTCAACAGTCAGAGTGTGTTGCAAAGATGTTACAGTGTTCAATGAAACTGTGTTAAAATTTAAATTTTAAATAGATATTTACAAAACTACTGCCCAAAATAATTGGAACACTTTAAGAGCTCCATAACAACAAATCTTTTTAACCAGCCGATCACAAATAAAAGTTAAGATGGTAATTTTATATCAACAACTTTAATTGGAGTATTTCAAAAACTCTAGAATTACATACTCAAAAATATTACACTTATAACTATTCTTTAAAAGAATTGGATCCCAAATTTCCATGATACGAATTTTCATAGTTGAAGTTTGATTGAAAAGCGTCAAAAAACCATACCTTTTTTCGTTGCTATTGAAATAAAAAGCAGACATTTTTGGTACATTATATGCTTTGTATGTATAAACGTAGATAAAACAAGCTAAATCTTAATGATTTAATTATACCTATATTAGTTAGTTCATAGTTCAAACTCAGTGTTCTATATATTTTTTATCCGAGAGTGGTAGAGTGGTGGGCAGCCGCGGTAGACCAGGCCTACAGGCCACAATCTTAGAGGATTTTTTATTGCTATTATTGTAAGAAATAAAATGATCTACAATTATGTTTAAACTTTATACTCCTATATGCAAGGCAATGAAGCTAAGGAGCAGTTTACTAATCCTTACAGCGTTTGCTTGTCAGTTTTTTATAGTGATTTCACAACATTAAGAGAGCATGTTAGCCATCAACATACCTGAGGCTCCGTTTTTATACATAGAGATGTTTAAAACTGCATATAAATAGAACCATAATTGTTTAACTTCCACAATTTCTTAGTGTCTCCACGCTAATGAATTGTCAAGCTGCATTTACACTCGTTAGAGAACTTGCACAGCTATTGTTGCATACTGTGGACAAGGATAAACTATTTTAATCGTGAGAACTGTCACAATTACTTGCGACAGCTGCAACACTGGTTGCTGAGGAAGTCAATGCAAATCTGTTCTGAAAGTGATATCTTGCCAATGTTTATCATTTAATGCCCGACACTCCAGTTCTCGCAAACAACTGTCCGACACTAGTTGCGACGCCACTTGTGGTACAGTGATCCACACTACCTATTTTTACTGTCGAACACAAAACTTGCGCAACTGTTTGCCAGCATAAGTGCAGCTTTGAAAAATACAATTATCTGTTAATACTAATAGTTTATAATTTATATTCTATAGAGTTTCTTATGGGACAAAAGCAGCCACCTCAGAGTGACTTGGAAAGAAAGCCTCCAAGATCACTGGGATGGTTTTTGATGGCATGACCATACTATTGGTCCCCATACTGCTGCTCTTTCTGATCACAAATCTGTACCCCTTCCTTTGGGGGTCTAAGTCCATGTCTTCTTGGCACAGACATTTGGAATCTTTGAATTTTAAAGTCCATTGATCTGTGAAATGATCAGACACTACTACTCCTACTTAGTAAATGGCTTCATTGTCATATGTAGGGAGAACGTTCCAAACATAGTAATCCATTTCACAATTCCTCAAAACAAGAAACTACTGTGAGAACAGGGTGATGTTAAGCCAGATGTAAGATGCATTGCTATGCATAGAAAAGCTTATAGGCATATTCTTGGAGAGTGATAGCAATAGCCTAAAAGAAGCATCAACAGAGCAATACAATGACCTTATCTTTACAACGTTACTTTACCAGAAAAATATCTGATCCAATACTTGGAAGACATCTACTAACAGATGTTATAACATATTTACACAATTTTGGACAAGTGCTCTTGCCAATAGAGTGGTGTTATTACTTTGTAATAGTTCATTAAATGTGATAAAGAACAATTTTTAAATTATACTTTTTATATTATAAACTAAGATTCGTAAGGTGGGAACTGGATATAAAATGTATAGAAAAGACCAAAGTATAAAACAAAAGAATATTTAATATATTATATAACAATCTCATAATTGAATAGAACACAATGTGAATTTTACCAATGATTATAAGAAATGAAACAATTAACAACTTGTGATTGAATGTATAAATGACACCAAAGATTACTGAAAGTACGTGGTTTCTTGTATTGAAAACTTAGATTATTACATTAATAATTTAATAATCATCTTTATGATTAAATACTAATATATTCGTAAACAAAATATACTAAATTTATAGTACAACAGATTAATAATGCTTAAATAATTTACATTTATGAATTGCTATGAGATAGTTTAGTTATAAATCCAGGTAAATCTCTTTATGCAGTATCTAGCAAACTAATGGTTATGGAACATTTGCTAGTCTGTTGGGTGTATAAATTTATTTGTCTTGTTTTATTTTGTTAGTCTATTTCTGGTTTTATAATACAAACAAACTTACACATATTTGACTGCTAATGCTGTCTCACACAGAAATCTTTCCTTTTTTTTTAATATGGATCTTACAACAAGAACAATTCTGAACAGTTTAGGATGGAATAATCAATATTGGTTCATTCAAGTATTGGTAAGCAAGAAATATCACATCTCATCTTAAAAAACATCTGATTTACATTCCATAAAAACCTTGTTGCTCATAAAAGAAGTGATATTTTAAAACTACGATATAAAAAAAGATTAAAATGCTACTCTAGGAATGAATAGTTTGTGTTTACATACTATCGGAAAACGTTTTCAGAATGCCATACGATTGTAAATCTCCAACAGAGCTTTTAAACAAATCTACTTATTTCAAAACTTGATCTTATCTAGGAAAATGTTATAAAGGTTTAGAAACAAAATTTTAATAAAAACCAACGTACTAAGGTTTAGTTAGTTACTACCAATAAAGCTCAATCCCGAATATCCAATTCAGTGCAACATATAAAATTAATGTTATTTCAAACAGACTGTGAAAAAATATTATTTTTCTTTATATAATCACAGCCCTCATCATAATGAAAGTTTATTGCACTTGGCTTGTATCTAATTAATATGCGTTAATTATTGTTAGTTCTATGATTTTGCATCAACCATCCAAAAAGCTTCAGCTAGTTCGAAGACATGTGACGAGGGAGTCCCGAGCTTTAGCCAACGACCAAACTGAACTGGTGAACCTTTTTTATTAGTCCAAGCCTGCTGTCATATCAGGAGCCAAGTAATTCATCCACACAATAATTAAATCTGCATCACTAAACTAAAACTCAATAATTTACTATAATCACAAAATAATAAATTCCATGTAGGAAAATAATAAACGAGTGCTAGAACAAAGAAGAGAGTATCTGTGTGACTTAAGAATAGTTATTAGTGTTACCCTGTTTGTTTTGGATAAATAGATTTACCAATCCGAAAGAGGTTCTGATTGAAAGTTAAAAGAAACTTTGGCTGTCTGGTAAACACAAAATAACACCCTAAAAAGGATTAACTTAAAATTTTTCTTCATTTAAATTATTTGTATATTTATATTTTCTTTGTAAACTTTATTAAAACATTTTCTTGCAATACTATATCCCAAATAAATAACAAACTCTGGCATAATTCTCCTAGGATGTCATTGTATCGGCAGTTTATCTAACTATGGTACACTTGTAAATAAAAAAGTACTAAATATTAAATACCCTTATAATATTTGGAGATAAAAAAAAACTTTAATATATAAAAAAGGAAACATATATATATAAATAAGGGATTACATTGAAATCCATCCCCTAGCTAACTTAACTAACAAAGCTAAATAAGTCTTTCGGGTACAGAAAATTGATTAATTAGTAGGCATGGAAGAAAAAACCGCATGGAAAAATACACTCTTACTCATTGCATAAAGATAAGGTTTACACTGTTTCACCTGGACGCAATCTCACCAGTGCTGACCCGGCGATCGGAACATAACTGAATTGATCCTGAACAATGAAGGCAAGTCGGGTATTATGGTCAGGTGGAGAACAGCGCTTGGATGTCGGCCAGCAGCGCCTGCAGGAGGGAGGGTGAGGAGCTCTTGGCCTGGACAGACACCTGGGTGGGCTCCGACTTGACGAGCAGGCAGACTTGGTGCCCCGTCGTGGAGCGAGTGTACAGTGAGGCGGTCTGATCCATCTGCTCTACCACCGTCAGCCGACACTTGGTGCACACCGCACTCAGCATCTGTAACCACAATACCAATGTCCTCTACAGACCTTGACTTTTCAGCTCAAATATCCAACGTAGAAAATTATCATTGTCATGCTCTGTTTTCTCAAAGTAGTTTTCTTAAAAGTTATCATTAAATCTTTTCTGGCTATGCTGTTATTGGCTCAAACATTGTAACCTTGTGTCATTGTGATTGGAAGAGGGCACCTTTCCAGAGGACTAATTATCTCCAGTGGATCTGCCACTAGATTTCCCCTATCCAAACCCAACCAGCATTGATGAGGAAAAGATAAACTAATAATTCAGATATGGTTCTGAAAGTTCCCTAACTATAACACAAGCCTAGACGATCTACAAACACTTCTATCTGTCCTACTCTACACGATAGCCGCACAACGACTCTGACACAACCTCAGCTCTCTGCTTTCTATCCTATGCAGGACTGATCCTACCAGAACCTATCCAATAGAATTCCAGATAGCAGGAGGCTCCCATTGTTAAAGCTATGACCTAAAGGTAGGCGCAGCTGGCTACAGTGTTCATGGCTACTGATTAGATTACGCACCAAATTCAAATCTGTAGTAGCACTCGCCACAACATTTGGCAGGGCATTTGTTATTTTTACAACCAAGTTGAAAGTCTCGATTTTGTACTTATCAGAAGTTGAGAAAAAACATATATTTCACTAAAGTTGGATCCTTATTTATTACTACAAAACTCATCAAGACAGATGAAGCATTACTGGCTATGAAGACACACATAAACAAATCAGTACTACACTGTTTTATTTTTACTACACACACTGATTTTGCTTTCGACAAATACTTTTATCAAATTGACAAATAAAGATTATTGTCTGTTGCCTGTTGACACAACTTGATAAACAAATTACCTGAGAAAAGTCCCTGGCTACCACAGGCCTGAGGACCACAGCTTGTTGGTGAGACAGTTCACCACTAGAGAGCAGGCTGGAGTAAGTATCCAAATCTATTTTATTGTCAGTCAGAAAAGCTGTGACACCGACATGCAGCCAGAAGTCCATTTTGTCTTGTACCGAGCTTCCATCTTCTAACTGAAATCCATATCGTTTGTTACATTTTAAAACTATATTTGTACAGCGGATTATGTAACAATATATATCTACTCAATTATAATATTAGTTTTGGTGTTTGACTGACATATAATATAAAGCACTTCCCAACAAGTAAAAATTATGGTCCAAACTTGACTTACTTTTTTATTTGAAAGGAGCTTACTGCGTGAGGAGAGTGGAACTTCAGAAGATGTAGCAAGTATTTCATTAATTATCATTGTTTATATTCTGTGATAGAATATTCAAATACCCATAGAGAACTTTGGTTTCCCCTACGTTTTTACAAAATGAGATTCATGGCTTTTAAAAAATTTTCTGTAGGAAATGAAATGATGTGCAACTGCAAATAGTGAAAAAATTTAATTGTATTACTCAGGGAAAAATGACGTATGGAAGTCCAAAATGACAACTGAAGGAGCACAATCTTCCTCACCCACTTGGGCTCATACTGAGACAATGAGTCAGGATGGAGCAGGGGATGCTTTAACAGCCCATCGCAGAGAGCAGTAGTACTGCAAAAACATCGCGCTGCAGTGATTGTGTTAACAAATGGAAAAGATATAGCAAAAAAATCCATTTAAATCAAAGAAAATTTGCTTTTTGATGTTAAAATATCTCTTCTTACATTGATACTGTATTAACTACCGAGTACATAATTCAATATAATAAGGAAAAAATAATTTCTATCCATTCCAGTGCTTGGCTGATTGGAAAGTTTTCAACTTGATTCAATAAAAGTCAGTTAAAGGAACCAGTAGAAAACTACTTATTCCAGTTTCATCCAGTACTATAAACAGATTAGGATGCATTTACCTACTGCAGATCCAGAATTCACGGCTGGCTTGTTTATACCTTCTACTTGCACCTAAACTATCTCCTCTAGTAATTCACGATTTCCTTTACTTTGTGTACCAGTACAGAAATAAAAATTCTGTTTATACTTCAAAAGTCTAACACAAAATGTTCACTTTGTAGAAATTACATCTTACCTGATGAATGTAGGTGATTGTGCCTCTGATTTTATGAGGAATTGTTACATCTGTTACTACAAGGTAAAGTTTTGCATTTACAGAAGAGTTTCCACTGATTTGAATGTTTAATTTTCTACTAGAGCTTTGTTCACCATTCTGAAACACAAAAAATGAACAGTTATAAAACATAAACATAGTTGTTGAAACATAAAACATAGTTGTTGAAACCTACAAGTTGTATAAAGTTGTATTCTGATACCACCTCATATATTCTCAACAATGCATTATGAATGTTTACAAAACTGTCCATCATATGGATTTGGTGTATACGTGTACGTGTATACACATAGCAAACACACATAGCTCATCATTACTATATTTCAAACACAGTACTTATTTGTTACGTTCATACAAATCAGATAAGAGTTGCTGACATATTGATCAAATTGTCTTTCTGATCAAGATCTCTTTTACACAATTTAATTTTGCTATATCAGTACAACATACAGCTGCACTCATAATAAAAATCACTCTACATCAACCTATTTTCAAGGACTGACAGACATGTAAAGATGCACTTCATAAAATTAAAATGAAAACAAGGAACGCTTTTTAATTATGTAAATTTATTTCTTAAATGTTTTCAAAACTCATCATTTATAGATTCTATATACGAGGTATGGCTATTAAATAACGGGACTGATATTTATTGTAAAAAAATTTATTTTCATTTTAAACATAATTACTTATTATCACCTTCAATATACACCCCTTCTCTATCCCTGCAACGCTCCATGCGAATTTTCCATTGTTGGAAACAATGCTGAAAGTCATCTTCTGTCAACTCTTTCAGGAGTCTTGCCGCTTTTTGTTGAACAGCTTCTACTGATTCAAATCTCGTACCTTTCAATGCAGATTTCACCTTAGGGAAAAGATAAAAGTCGCATGGTGCTAGGTCTGGCGAGTAAGGTGGATGTTCTAACACTGGGATGCTGTACTTGGTCAGGAACCGCTTCACAGATAACGCGGAATGAGCTGGCGCATTGTCTTGGTGCAAAATCCATGATTTGTCCTTCCACATTTCGGGTCGTTTTTTTTCTTACTCTTTCACGTAGTTTATTAAGTACCTCAAGATAGTAATGTTGATTAATTGTTTGAACTTCAGGAACCCAGTGAAGGTACACAATACCACGAATGTCGAAAAAAACAATCATCATTGCTTTAAATTTTGACTTGCTCATTCTTGCTTTTTTGGCTCTCGGTGAAGTTGAGGTCTTCCAATGCATGGATTGGCGCTTCGTTTCCGGATCATAAGTAAAAAACCACGATTCATCACATGTTATTATTCTTTCCAATAAATTTGGGACATTTTCAATGACATTCAAAGTGTCAGTACAAACATTTTTACAAGCTGCTTGTTAATCAATCGTAAGAATTTTTTGGTACCATTTTTGCACACACTTTTTGCATGTTCAAATTGTCATGTAAAATTTGCCATACACATTCTTTATCAATGCCTACAGATTCAGCAACTGCACGAATGCTTAATCGTCGGTCAGACCGAATCAAATTAGCAACTTTTTCGACATTGTCTTCCGTTTTTGATGTTGAAGGACGACCTGGCCGCGAATCATCTTCCACGTCTTGTCGACCATCTTGAAAACGCTTAAACCATTCAAAAACACGAGTCCGCGATAAACATTCACTGACATACACTTCTTTTAGTAAATTATAGGTTTCGGTAGCGGTTTTTCCAAGTTTAACGTGAAATTTAATAACAATTCGTTGCTCTATTATTACGCTAACCATTTTTCCGGCAAAACAAAATAACAACACTTACATAAATGAAGGTTATGACACAACGATGTTGTTTACAGAAACGAGACTAACTGCATTCTGAAGAGGAAGTCTCAAACTACACAGCTGTTGGTCATTGTTGGTTGGCGCATGCGCACTCGTTCCACTGCAGCATCAGTCCCGTTATTTAATAGCCATACCTCGTACATTGCTTGATTTTTTTACATTGCTGCCTCGTTTAATTAGGTGCTTTTCATAGCTTATAACTAAGTTTGAAATCTCCCTTCAAAGAAATTTATCACCTACTCTGACCACCAAGTGTTCGTGGCCTTTTTTACTTTGTCATCATCGTTGAAGTAATTCAAGATGATATTTCAAATGCCGAAAAAATTGCATGATGCAAGGTCAGTACTATATGATGATCCATAACTTCATATGTTAAAGTGTGGACAGCAGTTTGGAACCTAGCATTCATGTGGTGTTCTTGGAGTAACACACACATATATATATATATATATATATGTCCCAGCGGAGCAAGTACTTTTTGTGATTCAATTTTTATTGAAAAAATTATATATATATATATATATATATATATATATATACATATGTTGTGTTGGTTTAAGTTTTTTTTATTTTGATTCACAGACCAACAACTTGTGCTGTATCGATTTATCACCATTTTTTTTTTATTTCAATCTGTCCCAATCTTTGTCTACATTACTTTGTCTACATATTTTGAGTAGGTTGAAAAATAATTTTTAGAATCGAAAAAAAAATTTGTTTTTTAATGAAGAGATACATGAGGAGGTATGCTTAGTCACTATAAGTTTGACACAGACTACCAATCCTATGCTCAACACTGTCTTAAGCATTCTGCACGCTCATTTTATTACTGTCATCAGCGCGATCATTGTTCAAGGCGTAAATAACACAAAAAGTAACCAGCATCTACTTTAATAGTAAAAATATACAAAAGTGTGACCCACCTCAGAAGCAAACCCAATATTAGATGAAGGAGAAATATTGACTTCAAAGTCTCTCATCACTGCTGCACTGTGGTTCACTAAGGTTAGACACACAGATGCGAGTGATCCACCATCACACTGGTTGTCTTGGGAACAAACCTCGTAATCCTGTGGGACACAACACAACAACTTATTTGTAACGCTCAAATAACATTGATTATTAGTTTATCTTATAGAAAATATCTTGATTATTCGATTCAATTTCATTCTTACTTACAGAAAAGTTTATTGGCACCTGCTAAATCAATTACTACACTGAGAAGCAAGAATGAAATACTTGGATAACCTTGAGAGTGTGCTTTTAAATTACCAATGACCGAGAAATAGCTTCCTTTTCCTATATTCTTTTGTTTAAAAATTAATAAAGGGGCATATTTTTTATTACTCTGTGCAAAAATTGTCTAATTAAAAGTGAAGTACAACTTGGCAACTGTGTGTGATAGTCAATACTCCAACAGACTTTACTCACAATACACAATTTAGTAGTAATAAATCTGCTCTCATTAACATTTTACATGTTGTCTAGATAATGATCATGTAGAAAACATGCTTCTTAACAATACAATTTCAATAATATTGTCTTATATTAAATTTTAAGCGAATCTCTAGGAAAATTCAAAAACAAACAAAAAATTAATGTACATAAAAAAAGTATCACAGTATTTTTATGACAAAAGCAAATATATTTACAACCAAATTTGTTTCCTCTGCATCCTATTGTAGCCTACATATAAGTTATTGTTTTGTACAGTGTATTTTTATGGAAAATAAACCAAATATAAGGAGTTTCGCTAATAAATACAAAATATTTTGTAAAAGAAGTCTAAAAGTGGTTTAATAACAGCCTTGACTTTACGCTACAGCACACTATGGACTGTTGTACCTTGTGCTTCATGCGTGCCAAAAAACAGCTGGGTTAATAAATTGATTTATCAATGATTCGAATGGGTGAAATGATTAGAATGTTCTCTGTACTTACCACAGTTAAAACTTTGTTGTATGCCAATCTTGAAATAAGTGGTTTGTTTGTAATACAAAATATCTCTTTAGAGGGTGTTGAGATCCCCAACGCTTCTTCATAACCTTCTTTCAGTTTAACTAATTCTTCTTCTCCTTTGTGCCTCTTCTTCTCTTTTTTAGCTAAAAAATTAAATACACAATAATAAATCATTAAAAAATAAAAATAAGATTCATTTTCCCTATATTTGGTTTCAGATAAGAGGTCCATCCAATAAATAGGTAAACTAGATCTTATACTTTGTGGAACCAACAAGCCACCAGTACTCGTCACAATGTAGAGTTGTGTCTAGAGTACTGTGCTAGTGGTGTTTATTTCTGAAATCACTGAGGATGAGCTATTCAATAACATTTTTGGTGAAGCTCGGGAAAAGGCTGTCAAGAAACTCTAATGTGGAGAATTTGATCAAGCCTCTTTCCCATTGTGCAGATATCCCAACTGAGGCATAAAGACAGGACCATTTGTACTATTACATTATTTTCTATAAAGAGAGACAAAACTTACATTGAGAGGATCCATGCTTTTGTTTCTTTGTCTTTTCTACAACTCTTTCTCCATTCTTTTTCGATTTGGTTTTCTTAGTCTTATGACTAGATGTGGAGGGAACTTCTTGGTATTCATCATTTAATAATAACATTGAAGGCACTTCCTGAAATGAACACAGTTTCAATTACTAAATTTCACTACATAGTAAGCTTTGTTTCAGTTGCATTAAAATTCTACTTATGTGTAGATTAAAATATGTTGCATGGCACAGTTGTTCATAGATGAAACTCCAGCTTCAAAACAGAGCTTGCTTATTAAGAATTTAATTCATAATTTCAATTAATCCATAATAATAAACATATATATTTTTCTTGGCTTGCGTTTATCACAAATATCCTTGTAAAGTTCCTTAGCAAGCTAAAACGGTATATATAAATATATATATATATATATATATATATATATATATATATATATATAAAAGGGTAAACAGTACAAATAAACTGTTGGCTTTTTTGTTCACTCTCAATTTATAACTTAGGAAACTTCATTGACCAAGTTAAAGAATCTGATAGAAAGATGAGCGGAAGTAAGAAGCAGCTAATGCACAGATTGGCTTAGGATACAATCTGTTTACTCTCAGCTGCCAGTGCAGTCTGTATTAGCTAATCTAAATTAAATTCCTCAAACTTTATTGTAAAAAAAATATAACACCGCCATCACAAGTAAACCTTGTTTATCCTTGTGTTTTATATACAGGAGTGCCAAAAAGTTTTGAAACAGTCTAATATCTTCTGTACTCGTAAACGTACAAAAAAAACTTTGTACAGTGACAAAAGGCATAAAATTGAACTTTTTGATGCAGTCACTAGCTCTTCACCACCTCAGGGGGATGGCCCATAAGGAATCGATGAAAAATCTTAAATGTAAGCTTAGGTTCATGTACAGGTTTATGGTAATCATGTGTGAAGTTTTGTAGCTTCATCTGATACAGTTACAATAAAATTAAGCCATTCTTGAACTTGCACTAAGATCAGTATTGAAACATTCAAGCATTGCCATTTTGTTTAGGATTAACCATTCGAGGTCTATTTGCGGCACGATATTCTACTAATTAGACCTTTAAACAATATGCACATCGACCTATGTATAATACAATTCATTCCTTATATCATAAAAATAAGAACAGTATTTCGTACCTTATCTTTTTTCTTTGAATGTCTAGTTTTGGGAGCTACTGGGGTGAGTGTAGATCTGTGCTCTAGAACTGGTAACCTCTCTTCTTCCCTTAGTGGCCTGGAATGTGGACACTAGATTATACAATACTTCAAACCAGAAAAAACTATATATTACGTTATGTAATATTTATGTAAATTTTTATGATCTCATTACTAATATACTCATGTGTCGAAAGATTCCATTTATTTTCTAGATTCTTTTTACATAGTGAACTATACTAAATACATGTTTTACTAAGATTTCTTGATTTCATAACTCACATTCAGTATTTTAGACAGTTAATTGCAATTCATACTATTATTTCCCTTTCAATATGAATGTGCTTTTCCTTCCATTACAGAATGATAAAAGGTGGTTAAAGAGTGGAAAACATATTAATTCTTGAAATGGAACTTATTACAAATAATGAAAACCCAACTGTTAAAATCCATTTTATAATCCCTTCTTTTGGTGTCAAATACTTTTAAAATAAAATGAATCATGCATGAAAGTAACAAAATAAAAATAATATTAAATCCATGGCTGACAAAAGACATGCACATAACTAAAGCATGAATACTTAGACATTCAAGCTTCTTATCAAGCTTTTTAGTACTTGGCTTGGGTCAACAGGTTTTAAAAAGACCCAACCAACTTCGCAATATAAATTACTGAAAACAATGAGAAATAAATTCTAAGTTATTTTTTTGAACCATGATGTTTTTGTACTTCTGAAATGTTACACACTCAAAATTCTCTTTCTGAATTCTACTGTGAACAGGTAATACTTTAAATATCTGCAGATATTCTGCATCCTGCCCATAAATTAATTAACGAATATAGCAGATGTGCCTGAGTTTTGTCCTCATAACAATGCTAATAACTGTTTTGACTGGAAATAGTAGAGCCGAAATTGTGCAAAAGTAAAACTTAATTGTTTCACGTTTCTGTTTACAAAAAAAATTGTACAATTTTTCATCAAATTAAAAAAAAATAAAAAGTACAAATTTAATTAAGAGTTGAAATACAATAGGTTAAAATTATTTCAGGAAATAATTTTAAAAACATTTAATCACCTAGTCATTAGTAAAGAACGATCAATCAAACTCCAAAGCCTTGTAGAACATTCCTAGATCCAATAGCAAACTAATAAAAAAATTACTATATGTTATATTTTCAAAATTTTTGCTCCTGACTGATTAAAAAAAATTTAATTAACTTCCACTTCCATTAGTCGAAGTCCCAAGTGAACTAATTGTATTGATATTGCCCCTTTATTTGGCCATGACAAGAGAGCAAACAAATAACCTTAGTTAGCAACTAAAGCTATGAAATTCTAACTTTAAAAATAAAAAAGCCAATACTTAAATAACTGTGAAAAGTATTAAAATTTACTTTGGTGTAAAACACTACAGCATTAAACAGATGTGTGTGTGTATATATATATAACATATAACATTATATAATTTCCTATATATCAAGAGAAATTGTATATATAGACACCATTTATATATATTTATATTTTACTACTGTATAAATACACAATCAATCATTAGTTTTCATTTTACCAGTAGTAAAATTAAAACAACTCAGTAGTGTCTGTATTTCTCTTGATGAAGAGGAAATTAATAATGTTTCAACCATCTCATATAAAAAGTTATTCTCTTTTTTCATCCAATTCAACCCAAAAATAACAATACATAGTGATTTTCCACTTGCCATAATTGGCTGATATTTACTGAATTTGGTTGGTGAACAAAATTTCTGCGGAAGTGAGGGTAGAAATGAAACCACTAACTTTTAATAAACATATAGACTGTAGAAAATCAATCCTGAACTCAATGCATTTTGGTCAGTAAAACTTTTTTTATTGTGCCTTTTTGGGTGGTATACATACTCCAACTCATTCTTTTGTGAAGAGGATCAAAAATAATTCTATATCTATATAGCTAAAATCAATCAAAACAGTTTTGTGAACTGAATCCGTAACAGAACAGCAAACATGATTTTTTGAAGAAAGGCTTAGAAACATGTTGTAGTTAATTCAACAAATGTATTTTTTATATACAATACATTTCAGTAACTAAATTTGATATACAAGTGAGCAAAGTTTGAATTTGCAGGTTGGTTATAGTCCTAGCTCGCCTTTTTATTTCATATACATCTAACTCAATTGTATAGCATGTATGTCGGTCTATCATCCATTTTGCCTTATACAGTATTGTAGCAGTGAATTTCAGAAAAACATCTCAATTTATATGTAGCTTTAAAAAATAAAATCGCCTTACTCATCCAGGTTAATATCGAGGGCTCTGTGAGGATCGTCCTGGTCCCTGGTATCGCTGTCTGCTCCGTCTGACTCCTGAGCCCCCTCTGGCATCTCTCCCCGCCCTCTGTTCACCTCCACAGGAACCACCTCTTCCACTGCTTCCCCCTCCGAACTCCAATCTCCTGCACGGCACGAATTCTTCTTCTTCTTTCGTTTCTTACTTTTCTTTTGTGCTTTTTTGTTTTGATAGCTCAAACCTAAAAGAGTGGATTTTGCATTAAAACATTAGTTAATTTCAAGGTTATTTCTTTTATAGCTAAATGTAACAACTTTTATTTCTACAAAACTTAGAAAGTTAGCTAAAATTCAGTAGGAGGTTTTAAATTGAGGTTAGTAAACAACACTGACTAAAATTTGAGGTACATTTACTGCAAATGTTTTTTATTCAACAATAGGATTATTTGTGAATCCTATTATAAAAAACCATCTATCTTTAAATAGTAATTGTATGACTGAAAATCACCTAAATTAAAATACATAGACTACACCTAGAAAATAAACAATTTATCCAAAATTATTTAAAACATTTTAATTTGCAATGAATTTTAATATTTTACATAAATAAGCAAATAGATATAGGTAAACAATAATATTTATCTCTTTAAATAAATAATTATAATGAAATGTTAATGCACATCAGGAGGTATTTTAATTCAAATACTTAAAAATATTTGAAAGATTCAAAATAAAATTATTAAATATACAACAAAAATAATAACAAAATGTATTAACATAACTAATCTCACAATATTTTTCACATTACAAACTCAAGTTTACAATTGTACAATGAAATTGACAAAATATTAATAGCAAATATTTTATAATTCATTGTCTGCGTGATTAATTTTTTTTCTTATTCCTCCTACACAACCATTCAGTAGTAATACTGAAATATATTATAACATTCGATATCAAATTACACTATATGCTGATACTTAATTCTCTGATCTTTACTCAATGATCTGTACAGACCTGAAAGCTTGAGAGGAACGTCAAGTTCAATCGGAGCCACGGGAATGTAGGGGGAAACATCGTACATTTTAAGGTAGTGTGGATTCATGGACTGTTCAAGCTTCCTCGCCTCCCTCATCTGTGAAACACAAAAACACAAACAAGTTTTGTGATGTAATATTAAACTTAAATAAAAATGTATTTAAAACACTTGTATTACATATTAGTAGTATAATACAACTTGAGCAGTGCCTATTAATTTTAAGATATAAATATAAAGATTCAAAATTGCGTTAAATACCATCTGTGTGTGATTTTTTTACCAAATGATATTTTTTAGTGCTTTAATTTAGATAACTACAAATTTAGATTAATATTGAAATCACCGACTAGCATCACCACTCACATTTTAAAAACTACGAATTTCTTTTGTATCACAGTTGTGTTGCATCACGATGAACAACATAAAGAACCCTTATCCTCAATGTACAAACAACTTAATAAAAGCTTATTTCTTTATGATGGTTTACACTCGTTATTCACCAAATATACATACTTTCTGAAGCTGTTCCTCAGTTGGTTCAGGATTGCTCTTGGGCTCAGATGATGTCTTTATGAAGATGTCAGCAATGGGGTTTGTTACTTCTGCCTCTTCCTCCTCTTCAGATTCTGATGATGGTGGGGGTGGTTCATTTATCCAAGCATCAAGGTCCAGACTAAAAAAAATAACTTTCTATCAATCGAAATTTGCAAAACCATTGAAAAAATAAAATATAAACAATATCGAACTAAAAAGATGATAGGATTTCATACACTCACCATTGTCATATGTTACAAAACGTATAACACTACATGTTAGTGTTCCACTTTTGCTTGTGCGTGTGTGACATGTTATTTGTGTTTTGCAATCTGGACTTCAGGCTACTGGTGTACCAGTCCGCTACTATACACAGTTTTTTATTGGAAGTTCATTGCCATACTTTTTAGGTTTTAAGTACAAGTTTACGTAATAAGTGTTTTACACCTGAGGAGAGTAAATTTCAATCCTTGAAATGTTGTGTTATACATTTTGTAACATACAACAATGACAAACATCTAAATCCCATTATCCTATCATACATAAACCGTCAATCACAAAAAAGATTGAATTCAGCTATTAGATTAAAAAGAGTATCATCATCAGGCCTCAGTCCATGTGGTGTAAATACTAACATAGTCTTGCAAATGGAAAGAGAAAAAGATTTCAAGGCGTGTTTAATTGTAATAAAAGATTCTAGGTTTTCATACAACATCCATTAATTACATGTAAAGCACACGAAATAAAGAATATTATGTCAAACATTTTGACAGAAAGGAGGTGAAAATATATTCATGCCCAAATGAAATACGAGGGCCATCCGGAAAGTAGTACCCGTTTGTGAAATAAAGACACAGAAGTAAATATTAACAAATATAAACATTTTTATTGAAAAGAGCATATCTTAAACTACTTCTCACACATAATCTCCAAGCAAATTTAAGCATTTGTCATAACGTGTGTGACGAGTTTTTGTATTCCAGCGTCATATTCCTCCGCCGCCAGCCGATTGAAATATGTAAGTCACACGCCTTCTTTAAGTTCTTCATCGCTGTCAAATCTTTTTTCCGCCAAAAACTCTTTAAGTTTTGTAAAGAGATGAAAATCTGAAGGGGCCAAGTCCGGGCTATACGGTGGATGGTCGAAAATTTCCCAATTGAATTGCTGCAGAAGTTGTTGTGTTATCCCCGCTGCATAGGCCTGGCATTGTCATGGAGGAGAATGACGCCCATCAGACAATAGACCTCTCCGTCGATTTTGTATTGCCCGCCGTAATTTCTTTAATGTTTCACAATCGCATTAGCGTTAATAGTGTCTCCACGGGCCATAAAATCAATAAGCAGTACACCAGCAAAAACTGGACAGAGGTCTATAATACCGACGAAGCTGATGAAGCCTACGCTAAATTTAGTAGCACCCTTCTTAACCGCCCTTAACGAAGCAATGTCCAAAAACTAAAAATCAAGGACAAGGAAGAAGGAAAAAGAATTATGCTCTGTCTGACCCCACAGCATACCAGTTGAAAAAGGACTTCCTCAAAGCACAAAACATCTAATAATACTACAGGTAGGGAGGACATAGGCAAACTGCCATATTATTAAAGAAGGAATACGATCTCCAACTACGTCTCTTGAGGAAACAAAACACAATATCAACAATTGCAACGGCTGAAAACAAAAACAAAATTCAATATGGAATTTTATTAATCTAGAAAGAAAAGCAAAATCAGACAACAGTGCCTTAACACATCTCAACATAAATGGAAACATAGTATCTGAGAACCATTGGAAATGGTATAGACCACTTAAACACCTACTTTATTAATGCAGCTGATCAAACAATAGCAAGTAAAAAAACCCAAATACTAACCACTTAACAGAACCAATCCCACAGGGAAATATTCCCAACTTAATCCTAAGCCCAACTGATCCAGAGGAAATTTCCAAAATTATCAATGAACTTAACCAAAAACTTCCTCAGGTTATGATGAAGTCTCCTCTAGGCTATTAAAATTGTGTAAAGACGACCTTATAGAGCCTTTAGTTCATTATTGCTAACAAATCATTCTCTACTGGAACCTTTCCATTAGCTTTGAAACTTTCAAAAGTATATCCAAAACACAAACAAGGATGTACAGCACAACCATCTAATTATAGACCGATATCCTTAATTCCAACCATATCAAAAGTTTTTGAAAAAATAGTTTCTATCTCGTCTTTTAAAAAACACCTAACAAACAATCAACTTCTGACAAAATTACCAACATGGTTTTATGCCTGGAAAATCCACAACCACTGCTTTGATTAGTCTGGTGGAATTCATCATTGACCAACAGGAAGAAGGAAATACAACTACTGCTATTCTGCTTGACTATAGTAAAGCTTTTGATTGTCTTGACCACAAACATCTCCTTAAAAAGCTGTCATCACTAGGAATTCGGGGAACAACAAAAGAGTGGTTTAAAAGCTATTTAACAGACCGAAAACAACTGGTGGAGATATAAAACACTATAACAATGGAAAACTAGAATTAGTAAGATCACATCCGAAGAAGATCACAAGAGGAGTCCCTCAAGGATCGGTTCTAGGCCCTGTTCTGTACATACTCTTTACAAACGACTTTCCTAAACTCCTTGAGCTCTATTGCAAACTGTTTAATGTACGCAGATGATTACAGTGTTTATTACTTGGCAGAGAAAACACAGAACAACTAGAAATTGATTCCTTCACAGCCATAAATATGGCAATCCAATACTGCCACAATAATGACCTTGTCCTCAATGAAAAGAAAACAAAACAACTAGTACTAGGAAGAAACAGAGAAGTTGTCACACGAATACCAGAACTTGATGAAGTTAGCTCACCACCAAATACCTTGGAGTTACAATTGACGAAGACTTATCGTGGACACAACACATCAACTTACTCTGCAAGAAACTTAGCACAGGACTGTATGTGCTGAGAAGAGTGAGAAGTATAAGTGACACCACAACTACCAAGACTGCATACTATGCACTCTTTGAGTCACACATACGCTATGGAATAGCTGTATGGGGAGGAACAACTAACACTAACCTACAACGTGTCTTCCTAAAACAAAAAAGAGCAATCAGAATTCTAGGGAACCTTCAACCAAGAGAAACATGCAGAGACACTTTCAAGAGCCTGAAGATCCTCACAGTCATAAGCATCTACATTCTAGAAGTTGTGACTTATATACACATCAAGGCGCCAGACGCGGCAAGAAATGGAGCACAGATCCACCACCATAAACACCAGGCACGCAACCAACTACTGCCTTCCTGTGCATCATCTTAGTAGGGATGAGAAGAAAACCCAGCTACACTGGCGCCAAAATGTGGAACTCTCTACCAGAAGACCTTAAGAAGACAGAAGTACAAAAGTTTCCACGCCGCCTGAAGAGTTGCTTTCAGGACCGACCCTTCTACAGCCTAGCCGAGTTCTATAACTGGAAACAACATTTCAAACTAGCACTAACTTGAAATTATTTTACCACTTTGATAGAGCATTTTAACACAAACTTTGACATGTCCATTTTTAACTCCAACTTGTTTTCATTTTGTATCATCAATGTTAACTTTAGATTTTTTCATTCTATTTCATATGTACATTTTTCTCTGTAGAAGTTTCATATGCAGCCAGATTGTATTCATTTAACACTGCTTTATTTTTAATGTTTAACAGTTTTAACATTTGTGTCAAGTAATAATCACTGATCATGTAACATTACATGTTTTATAATATGTTAATTAATGTTCTACACTGTAATAGTTAGTAACTTTGTAGTATTTGACGCCATTACTAATCTTAACGATTATGTAAATAAAGAAATTTTGAATCTTTTGAATCTTTGAATCACGTCGATCCCAAATGGTTGCCATAAGTTTCCTGGTGGACAGAACAGTCTTGAATTTTTTTTGGTTTCTTTGGTGAATGAGTATGATGCCACTCCATTGACTGTCGTTTACTCTCAGGTGAAGCATAACAAACCCACGTTTTCATCACCAGTAACTATGCGATTCAAGAACGTGTCTGCTTCATCAGAATAACGTATCCAAATAATGTGAATGCAGCAGCCATACGCTTGGTTTTGTGCTCATCTGTAAGCATGCGAGGGACCCACCTTGCACAAATTTTTTGAATAATGCAGATGGTCTTTGACAATTTTATGAACAATTGTTCGAGAAACATTAGGGAAATGTTCACAGAATGATGTCATCAATTGTGACACGCCGATCATTCCTCACGAATTCGTCTACTGACCTCAGCAGTTGATCGGTAATGACAGATGGTCTCCCTGAACGCTCGTCGTCGTGTGTGTTCCCCCTCCCTAAGTTGAAATTACGACACCAGCGCCGAACAGATGACTCTTCCATCACATTGTCTCCATACACTTCCTTTAATGGCGATGAATATCACAAGGTCGAACGTTTCTTGCGTTGAGAAATTTTATTACAGCCCTCACTTCACAACTGCGGCGTTTTCAATTTTTTTTTTTAAACATTATGAACTGCCACAGAAACAACACAGGCAATGCTAGGGTCACGGAACTTGTAACAGAGAAGGCAGACAAGCCACTGAAGCGATCTGACCTTGACCGGCGGCTACTCGCGTCGTCAGCGCCTCACGCGGCAGAAACGGGTACTACTTTTCGGATGGCCCTCGTATATTCTTATTGAATTTGTACAGAATACATAATTGTGAAAAATCAGAGACATTATTAGAGGAATACAATCAAATCAATATTTATAGCTATATCCCAGAGAGAATATAGATGTATGTACAAGCTATAGGTCCAAGTCTGACTCAGGTTTTGGTTTCAGATGAGTGGTTTATCTTAATCAACCAAGATTGCACTTATTTCTATACTTGCAACTAATAGTTCACCACTGACTATTAGTTCTAGTAGTGACTATTAGACCCAGTGATACCACTCTATATCATATCAATATATGCACTCTCTACATATTTTAGAGTTTATATTTTCTAGAGCTTTATATTTCTATCTAAATTGTCTAGAGCAACCAGAAATGTATCTCAAATGGTTGGGATCACTGTAAGTAGCATCTTGTGAACAATCAAAGATGCGTGACATAAAATAGACTCAGTATTGGTTGCTGTTTAAGCATACAATGAACGTAAAATTACAATCAAATTGTGAGTCATTATGTTTAAAATTGTTAATAGGTCTAACTAAAATCTTGAGACAGTGGTCTCTTGCAGAGTAATGACCTACACAATTTTAAGGATTCACTAAAACGTTTATTTCAATGAAACCAGTGAGAGCTTCACTTACCCCTCAGGTACTTGTACTCTCTTCTGAGCCTTGGGTGCAACTGGATTGAGTTCCCCGGAGAAGAGAGCCGCCACGTTTGATGTAATAGTCGGTAAATCATCACCTTCGAGCAAACGAGAGCGTACCACTTGCAGTAGCTGGATTCCTGAGCTAGCCCTGTCCTGGACTTCTAGGTCCGCACTGCACACATACTGCTGTAGGCCTTCAATCACTTTGTCACATTGCTGCAACACGTAACACTGCACTACACAAACAGGTACTCTAGATTTTACTTGAGAATCCTACTATCACTACGCAGGATAATCATGAATAGTTTTATACGATGAAATTCCAAGAAAATCATAGAATCTGTCTTCTAACTAAAATGAAGGGATATAACTGCTATGCCTATGCAATTTAAGCAGGAATTACACTTAGCTTAGCATAATTTGTTGTTTTATGCTTTATGTTATGTTTATGTGTGTAGGGTTTGGAAGATGAAAATACACTAAAGTTCTCTTACACAGAGAACTGAAATTGAAGTAAAGGTTTCATAGAGAATTTGAAACACAATATCATATTCTTGAGTACCTTATTAAAGGTAGATTTCAGCCAATTAGGGTTTCTCAGAAACACCCCTGAGTTCTGCTCCCTTAGAACAATATCATACCTCAAATCATTCCTCCTTACTTAAGGTCGCAATTTTTCAAGATTGTCTTGTTTTAAATGTACATCTTATGTACCTGAATGCCTCTGGAGATTCATAAAATGTATGCAGATCATTCATAATGAATCATTTAAATGAAAAATAAATATACTTTTTTTCAATTAGCAATCACATTAGGAAGACTAAATGACACTTGGTGGATTAAAGTCTTACCTTTAAAATGAGACATGTCTCAAAATTCCAATAACAAAAAAAATTTGTAACAAAAATTAAGTTGGCCACATGTGTGACCGGCTCTTTAAGTATTTTAATCTTCAAACTAGATTTTTTGTCCTATGTTAGGAACAGGGCACAACGATGTATTCTGAAGTATTTTCTTTATTTAAACTTATTGAGAAATTACTTGCAATCATACTCTTTTAAACTCCCAATCAATTTTAAACCAACTTCTTTTTAACTACTTAAATTTTAAGTCCAAACAGGTCAACAGTTCATTGATTTAAAATTTACACTTAAAAATGTAAATCAAAGACAAACTATAATACCTTAATTGCCTCATCCAAATCCGCTCTGCTCAGAACTACACAGAAGACTTTGAGGATGTTTTGTACATACACAGCCTGGATGTGTCCTGGCAGAGCAGTAACTCTGCCACTCAACATGGCCTGCAGTGTTCCTTCAGGATCTGTCAGTTCCCTGCGGACAAAAGTCCATGTGTCCTCATTATCAAGAATTACAACTCATGTGATTATGTGATTTAACCTCAACTTTGAGTCTTACTTTGCGAATTCTCCAGATATCCATGCCGCAGCGTACAGGACGTCAGCCATCTTGGAGCCAGGCTGTGTGAGAAGATGGGCATTCTCCAACAGCAGGGCCATTTGCTGCACGGCGTACTCTCGAATCGCACGGACTCGAATGGCAACATCCAACATCTGTGTGGCAACCAGGGGTCCGTGTTGTGTGCCTTCCATACGAGTCAGTTCCACCAGCACGCTTACGTACCTGCAATCACATGAGTACATCTTTAGACATACACTTGAAACTTTTGTCACTATTGTCCGAAAAAGAACTCCCTAGTTTTGAATAACTGATATTTATTGAAAAACACATTTCTATTTGAATTTTAAGTTTAGCTCCAGTTCACCATCCTCTTAGTGCAATGTCTGGAATCTGATGCTGTTATAGACTTGACTCCTGGAATCTAGAGCCATGCTTGTCTGAAGAAATCCAAATAGTCAACAACAAAGAAACTCAAAAGAAAAATTCACATAATTTCGATACAAAACATAGTGTAATCTAGGTGAATTGGCATTCTCATTGTCTCAGGTGCACAACTGAATGCACTACAATGTTACTGACACAATTTTTAAGCACGATGGAGCAACCGAGTTTTCTACACAAAACGTAGCAATGGTGGGAAGGGCTGATTTAATATGAACTGGAGCTAAACTCAACATTCATATTGAATCAACTCTTCCCACCATACCTACGTTATGTGTACATTTCCATGACATGAAAGAGGATATAATCAGGTTGTTTAAACACTAGTACATTTTGATATATGTTCCACTTTTAGCCCTGCAGATATTCTCCAGGTATAGTTGGCATATTCGGTGTGACTATGCTACTATCGCTAAGAGTAGCCTATCTGACAAAAATGGTCAATGTCAAGTATCTTTTCTGCATACACCAACTTCTTGACATAACCCTATAACACACTTGGATGTAACCCCTTGGGCTTCTTGGAGGCCATGCGATCGGGCCAGCTCTACCCACCCATCTTGATAGGAAACTAGCTTATAAGATTAAGTGCACACATTGTTTGTAATGGAGCGCCTTACGTCCAACATACGAAAATAAAATCTAACCGTATTATACAACAGCACCAAAGAATTGTTACTCTCCCACTTCAACGAGTACCATTCTTAGCAGTTCTCATATCACAGGGAGTTCTTTCTCAGATACTAAGATAAATATACAAAGTTTATATGCAAAATTCACTAGACTTAGTACCCACCATTCAAAATTGGTGATGTACTGGTAGTTGTTCTGGGAGCAGATGTCAATGATCTTTGATAAAAGCTCATCTCTATAAGAGGTTCCTTCCGCTTTATCCATGTGGACCATCAGTTTCTTCACAATCTCTATCAGTGTCTTCCTTGAAACCTATGACAAGTGAGAGGTGGATTAGAAATGTTAATGTTAATAGTCGGAGGGTTGCATATGTATATAAAGTAGACATGTTCCTCAATGAACTACGGGATACCTAATAACCACAATATATCAGTTGTAACAATATTTTATTTTATTTGTAAAACATACTGAATTTAGGAAACCAGTTTTATTTAAACTTAAATTAAAAACTTTAAATTTCCACCTTGTTCCTTTAATATGCCTTTAAACTGGGCTTATTACAAATTGAATACTTTTAAACAACACTATTTCACCTAATCTAAATTCTAAGAAATAACACCATCTTCATTAGTATTATGAAAAAAATAAAATAAAATAAAAAAGTAAAATCTTAGTTTTTTAAAATACAAAAATGCTACAAATAACCAGTTAATAACAATGCAATACCAACTTGGAATTCACACTTTATGTGGATACCACATAAAGTTATTTCTTACTGACTACATTTGTAATTAAACTTATTTTGAACTTTTTTATCATTAATACTTAACTTTTACACACTCCCTGCTAATTCTTGGTGCTTCCTGACTTCAAAATTTCTAACTTTGTAAAACTATAACCACTTAAAATATTATAACCTACCACATGACATTGTAAACTGATACGGTGATACAACTTTAAACATTTATAATTTTTTAGAGTCAATCACTATTTTAAGATGTAGTTTGTTAACAAATGTTAAAATAAATATTATCAAATACCTTATTTACTATAGTGTGAGTAATCTTGTCTATCAGTGTAACCAAGAGTTTTGAAGTTTTTGTGTGAGATTACTTTAAATAAGTTTTACTATACACGTCTTTGAAGGGTATTTTTGGATGTTCAATCGGTATTAGTTTTTTATTGTTAGAAAGATCTAAAACAATTGGGCTTCATATAATTATTATATATTTAATTTAGCTTTGTTGTAGAAAATTGCACAGACATTATATTACATTCCATTATCACAAGGTTTGAATATTTTAAATTTAAAATTGTAGATGATTCGAAATTTTATTCCAGCCCGTTAGCATTTATATTATATATGGACCTATCTATACTTCAATACAAAACATCTACACAACACACAAATCCATGTGTTTCGTGTTAATGCAACTGTTATTTTGTATAATTCAAAACTTTTGTATCTATTGTCCATAATTTCTTAGTTCAAAACTCCTAAAATTAGTTGAGGCAATATTAAAATGCATTGTTTAAAACTTTAATTAACAGTCTATGGTTGTAATGTATGGACTATTAATCTATTGGCTGCACAGAATGTTACCAAACTGACTGAGTAGGAGAGAAATCTTGATGTTTATAAAGGAATAAACAAAAAACTCCTTCCAGCTAAAATATTCCCCATAAATGTTTTATTCCCCCAAAGTTAGTAATATGATCTATCTTAATGATTCCACACATTGCCTCAACAATTTCAGTACTGTGTTTTCCATCTCCACCTCTCCAACACATAAAACCCGCCCTCTTTGTTTAGCCATCACAGTCACAATGTATATGTTGAAGTGAATGTATGCAACCTGGCCTACTTTCAGGAACACTGTCTCATCCCCCTACCCCTACAACACATAAACCCTACCATCTTTGTTTAGCCATCAGTTACAATGCTTCTGTTGAAGTGAATGTGTGAATGTGTTCATCAAGCAAGTTTTTATTTTATAAATATGGATTTTAATATGCGTTTTTCAACCTGTTATAAACAGTTCCAAGCTGTAAATTGTATAAAACTAAAACCATTTGATAGTTTCAATTTTTTACAGATCCTTTCAAGTTTGAATTATGGAAGTACCACTATACATGCCTAGATAATGTGTGTTGTGTGAACATATTTAATGTAGTGAAAAAATAATGTCTTAAAGATAACAGTTTCTAAATATGATAATAAAAACACTTCTTTGAACTTTATTTTTATAAAAGAATTATTTTTAGTGTAACAGATGACAGGAACTATATCAGTATGACATGCAAGCACTGATGTTGTCTAATTGGATTACCTTATCAATAACTGATAACAAGTCTGCCACCCATCTGAGAGAAGCATTTTTGCCTAATAAGCTCATTAGTTGGCATCATCAAAATACCATACCTTAAATATCCAATTGCAAGAAGCTGGTAAATTTTCAGTGCTAATTTTAATTGAACTAAAATTAAAACTAGTAGTCAGCAATAACTATTTTCCAATATTATTTATTTATTTGGCAAAAATAGATAATCATGGAAGAGTTGTTAATATTGACTGCCATAAATGTTAAATTGTAACATTTTTGTTTCTACATTAAATTTTGTAGTCATAGAAGGGATTCTCCAGAAGCCAATTGTAAAAACAGTTTCTTAAATTTTAATAGGAGTTTTTAATTTTTATTAATTTAAAATTTATATTAAAATTTTTTCAAAATTAATCACCAGAAATTAAATAATATGAATATTGTACATGGGAAAGCATTTAAAATTAAAATAGTCTTCAACTCTGTAGTTTATTTATTTAATTACATTGATTAACATGGTTTAAGCATAGCTTTAGGTTAGCATGTATAATTAGGACATATCTAACTGCAGTTATGTCCAGTTTGTAAACTGCTACCAACATTTAAACAACATCAACAGCAACTTTTTTGCTCTGTGAGATCAACTTGAGATATCCATTGGTGTTATATTTACTACCAGTTTAGTAAGTCTGACATCTTGAATACACGATGAGCAAATGAATTATAAAAAACAAACAGCAGCAAACAAACTGAATTATTGAGGTTTCTGAAACTTATCAAACAGATGTGGTTTCAATTGTAGATAACAAACAGTAAATCCGCAGCTGATATTACACTATATTTCAACTTCATTTATATACATATTTCAACTTATAACATAATTATTATTCAAACTCATCCTAGACAATAATAAAGACTTATAACATAATTATTCTTAAAACATCCTAGACAATAACAAAGACCTATTAACAGGCAGGAATGAGATTTACATCCTGCTGCCTTAAACATAAACTCTTATTTCCCATAAAAATTATCCTTTAATTGGAACAAACTTATAAATACAACTGGTTTGATATGTCTGTGCAAAGTTAGATGAGTGCACTGGTGCATAATGTAATTTTACACTAGTAGCTTAGCATTTATAGGGAGAACTAATTAATACGTGAATTAACTGAACTGCCTTTTTTTCAGTTCTATTAGACCACTAGTCTGTCTTTAGCAGATGATTTAAGACACTGAATTATTTATAAATATTGTGATGAGATACATGGACAGTTGCAGCTATTTCAAAGGACTTCAATCATACGTGCCAATTTCATACAGTTTAATTTACAGTGCTTGTGCTTTGTTAAGTATGTCGGTGGGGGATTTTGGATGAAATATGGGAGATTTACAGTTTGAAGTTTGTGACTAAGGTCAAAACGTTGGAAGATTAATGTTTTTTAGTTGGTACAAAATGTAACAAGAGAAAAATCCTTTCGAAAAATTGAAGAATGTCAATGAGATTTTTTACTAACTGGACCCAGCTCTGGAACTCCTTTTCTTCTTTCACACATGACACTCAGATCTAATTGTTTACCAAGCTGACGAAGCAGGTAAGGAAGAAAGTTTATAAGAATGGGGAGAAATAACAAGACAAGGCTATTAAGGATTATAATTTGTAATAGAAGAGAGATTTCTTAAAAAGTTAGAGAAATTACAGAAAATTAATTATATTCACCATGAACAAGCCTTGTTGCGTTCAGGAATTAGGAAAACAAAAATACACTCCCATCTGCTGATTGCAGTAATATATCTGTATTACAGCTGTACAAAACTGAACAGTTGATATTCTAATAAGCTCTCTATATTTATGGCAATAAATTGTATAGCATGGCTAGCTTACCCTCACTAATGTGTTATTTTATATTTCTTAGAGAAAATTCTACCAAAACTTAAATTGACAGAACAAGCATCTGTTTTGATACTAAAACAAAATACAATTTATATGACGTGTAATGTTTAAACATACTTTACATATCAAACATAAAGGTTTTAATCATAAATAATTCAGTATAACTTTTTTCAACAACTCCCGAAAATAGAACAATTTTTTAACAGTCTAGAGACAAACCATACAGGAACCAATTTTTTTTCTTATCAGCAAAGGAAGCAACAACTGTTGTTGAGTGTCAGGAATGAAGTGAAAGGAATCAATGGATAATTCACATTAGCTGTAGACTCAGCATGGTTGCAATTAAACACAAAGTGATTTGAGAAAGCCTGAAATGCCTGAAGTGCAAAGAGGTAAATTAATTGCTTTCCAATATTCTTACTAAATGTAGTGATAGTTCAGATTTATGGCCAAAATCCTGTTTTGTCTTTATTTAGTCTTTTAGTTTTTCTAGGTTCACAGTTCAATCGTTCAAAACTTACCATTCCATAGAGGAGATCAAGAGCTCGAAGCCTGATTGATTCATCTTTGTCATCAAGGCACTGCATTACAAGATCTTTGTGGGACTGAACTGACTTGGGGTGAGACTTGAGTATTTTGGACATTGCTAACAGTCCCAGGTACTTCACTAAAAATAAAAACATTATATCATTCAATTTTTTTTTTTTGTTCTCTTAGGACATGAAGCTTAATTGCACTTAGTCCTGTAAGAACCTTTGACGCTGCTTCCGGAGTGATAGGATATTCAGGATGGGTAAGGTTAGGGAGTAGGGGCCGCCTCCTATCGAGATCCATGAGGAAGAATTAGGGCACTAAATCTCAAAGTCATCCCGGAAGAAGGGGAGGCCAGCTCTGAACCAGCCTCTCCAGTCAAAATAGGCAGGGGGTGGCACACCCTTGTTGAAGTTAAAAAGAACCTCTGAGGTAAGGGAACAAACCCCACCAACTCCAACAGTCATCTTCCACAGTAGACTGACTAGACCTATCGAATTGCCCATGAACCCCATAATCTCAACATTTGCGGTTACTGATGTGTGCCGCTACTGGACATCCATAAGGTTGCCCAGATTGAAGCAGCACATCGGTTTTTGCTGTGCCCATTGGTGGTTTCATCTGGTAGGTATAAACCAGCCAGAAGTGATCCCTGCTGGGTAATATCATTCAATTGAAATTAGGCTTAAATGTTTATACTACCAAAAGAAATTTAATGTAACATGTTTGATCCTGGTCGAGCACATTTCACATCAGAAGTACTGACAACGCCACGGAGGCGTTAATTACAGAGGTATTAAGTCGCTGAATTCTTTACTATTTAATATTAAATCATAATTATTGCTATATCAGATGTTTATTTAGATGTCTGAGAATACCAACTCGAACTTAGTTTCTTGATATCAGTCTTCAAAGATTGATTAATTTTAAATGTTTATAACTTGAGTTCTAGCTGATCTGTAGTCAGCTGTTATGATTAGTTGACTCAATTGCTACTATTTCCTCACATGTTTCACTATTATTATTTGGTATAAATATCTGGTAAATATGTTGCACATGTCAACACCCTTAGTACCAATGATGTCAGTACTTTTTATTTAAGAAGTAACATTTCTTGTAACAAAGTAACAACAATTATTTTATTTAGCAACGTTACAACTATAAACACCTGTAAGTATCACATTAAGATCTTCAAAACAAATATGTGTTCATTATGACACGGGTCAACACCGTTAGTACCAATGATGCCACAATGGCTTCAGAGTATTTTATTATAAACGATTTTGTCCATAAGTGATTATATTCCGTAATTATAATGCTAAATGAATACTATAGACAAAAAGCAATGTTTGGGTGTATGTCGGGTACTACACCACGAAATAGGGCTGGACTTGAACGTGTTAATTTAAGTAAAGATTTGCCTGCAACAAAATTACAATGAATATTGAATTTTATTTTGCCATTACAAAAAAATCTTAGTTATCAAGTTTTACTAAATAACCAGAATTACAACATTCAAACTAGAAATACTTCAAATTTAAATATTTGTACACAGTTCTTCTAATATAATACAATATGCAAGGTGTCTTTTTCAAAAGTATAAATCAATCATACTTTTTAAGGAGCTTGATAATAAAGAAAGAAGAATACACAGGACATTCAAACTCTTCTGTACTCACTTACAGTATATTTGCTTGCAGTTGTTTAAAATTAACAATAGGCTAAAAGAATATATTTAACAAACATAATTATCAAATCTACTTACAATTCTGATCTGAATCCTCAATCAGTATTCTGAGCTTCTGCACACAGAGCTGAAAGAATAATATATTTTAGTTGTTTTTAATAGTATTAAATAACAAATCATTTGTTTCTTCACAACTGAAAATAATTAATCTCATAGGTCACATATTTAAGGTCACTTGAGCGAATTCCCAAATGTGACAAGGCACATTAAATTAACCTGAAATATAAAACATTAGTATCATATTTTGAATGTTCTAATCTGCTAACAGAAATCCCAGTTTAATCTTTAATACTAGCTCCAATAATTTTAACACATTCTAGATACATAAAATTAAATCAAAAGTATCTAATTGAATGGAGAGTAGAATTTTGGACATTTGTCATTGATCCACAACAATACTGTTACATGTCACCAAAAATATTTCAATTATATTATGGGTCTTTTTATTTAGCCCTTCATTGAAAAAACAGTTCCTAAATAGGGTCTACTTACTTAATATTGTTTACTAGATAAATTAAAATATTACATCTGTTTACCCTACATTCAAAATTTATAAGTATAGGAGCTATGTTTGATCTACAAAATTAGAAAAATTCAAACGGATTAAACTAAAAACTCCTTAAAGCACACAATAAAATGTAATATTTCAACTGAGACAGAACATTAATGTTATTTTAAAACAACATTAAGTACATTTTGACTTTTACAAATCAATTAGAGCAACAAATATACATATAATTACAAGTGAAGAGACACCAGTTTATTATAACTTATGAGGTATTCACTTTTGCATTCAGGAGTATGAGCTGCATTATATACAAAATTCACACTGGTACATACATCAGGTACAGCTCAAGTAACAGCTGACCTGTTATCATCAAACAGGAGGTTTGATGATAATATATGTTGTTGTAAACAGTGCTTATTTTAGTGCCTAAATAATTCATAGATTTAAACAGTTCTATAAAATAAACAGTGATGAAATTCATCGTATTGGATAAGTAAAGTGTACTTTACCTGGTATACAGATAGATATAGCATAACTTCTTCAGACAACTAATAAATGTTACAATTTAATAAACACTCACAGATTTTCTTGTTAGAGCACATGTTTTTTGGAGCACTCATTGTGTGGCCTTGATTCATGTTTAAAAGCCACAGAAAACATTTTTTTAAATTTTTGAAAAGTGGTTTTTCAATGTGTGTGATTTCAGTCTTTAATATTTAATCTATAAGAGGACGAAAGGATAATTGTGTTGATTGTAAATGCTTGGGACACACTTGCTTGACTGGTGCAGTTATTTCCTGTTGAGTATTGCTGCTCCCCACTACTCATCTGCAGAAGCTGCTCACTTATCAGCTGCCTAATTGATATCAGCTGTTTGTTTTACATTGTCTGCTGTCAAGTCAATCCTGTGTGCAAAAGCTGTCTTATTGGAGCTTATACTTCTAACTATTGATGAAAAATAGACTGTCCCATATGAGACAGTGTATCTGATCACACTTTTATTTTAGACTTTGTATATATTATTGCTTTTTTGTGTATAAAGGTTTATCAAATGCTTATTTGCAGTGTTATTTTGTTAAAATGTTTATGTCACCAGCAGAAAACCATAAGTCTGCTATAACTGACAACAATGATTTTAAAAATAATGACTTGGTGTTTGCCAAAGTAAGAGGATTTCCCTTCTGGCCTGCAAAAATAACTCATATAGATAATAATAAATGCAACAATGGCACTAAGTACACTGTTGTGTTTTTCTCAAACTAATGAAACCGCTAAAATCAACAGAACTGATATACGTCCCTTATAATGAGTTTAATAAGAATAAGTACACACTGAATCAGTAGCAAAGAAAAGCAAGGATAGTTACAAAGTAGCACTAAATGAAATTGAATTGAACATAAAAAAACACCTACAACAATTACAAAAAAATACCACACAGATTAAACAAAACATCATTGGCATACAAAAGGGAACTCCTATGCTCAGGGGTTTACCAAAATTATCTAGAAGAGTCTCTTCCTCCTCAAATACTATTTTATACTCAAACAGAGGAGACCCCTTTCAAGATGCAAAAATTCAATAAGCAAATCAAATACCGACGAGAAGAAATTATCCATTGTTTTATCTGTGTTGGAAAACAAGTGGGTAACAGATGAAACAATTCAATTATACTACGACACACTTACTTTCTCTGTTTTTGAGATCTGATACAAACATTGTGTTAATGAACGCAGTAATAACACACGCCATTAAATGCCTTGAAGACTCCGACCACCTCTTAGAACCGTTGGAATTAAGTAATAAAACACATATATTTTTCCCTATTCATGATGTACAACACCAAATAAATGAAAGTGATCCGGATGACACACAAAACCTGTATAAAACAGAAGGATCTCATTGGAGCCTGATGATGTATGATAAAGAACAGCAAAGATTTCTATACTTTGATTCTTGTGGCACTTACAACCTTGCTCATGCCCAGCTTATTGCCAAAAAAGTTAGAAAACATCTTAAATTGGAAGCTGAAATTCCTCTTCAAGTAATTAACGTTCCACAAACAACCAATACTGTTGATTGTGGCATTTATATGATTTTATTTATACAGACATTCTTTTACATCTGGTAAAATCGGGGATGGAGAGGACTCCTTGAGGGCAATTGTCACCACACTACCATGCTCATTGAGACACATAGATGTTATGTCAAAAGCGAGCCCAACTAGCTTATTTGTGGCAGAATTACCAAATATCTACGTTTGGATCCTCATATAGTATCAGACATGATGTTCAAGCCTTATTGTCTCAATCTCAACAGAATATTGATGACAGCAATATTAGCATGCAGTCAAGTGATGATTGGGTTAGAATACAAAATCACAGATGTATCAAAGACAAAAAATGTAACAAGGAAAAACATGTTGTTATCCCAACTTCAAATAGATTCACTGCACTTGCAAATGAAACCCATCCAAGGCAAACAAATCTAGCTGTTAAGGCGATTCCTTTTGTATTAAAACTAATTATGAAGGTAAAACAAAAAACACCATCAATCTTAAGGTTTGCAGAAGTGTGAAGGAAAACAGTCAAAGTCGAGTTTTACGCTGACAGCCAGGGAAGGGGCATACCTGAGCTTATCGGTCTGTTTAGCAATGGAAAAATTCATGTTGATGGGTTGGTCAAGCCTGGTGCAGATATACAATATGTCTGTAGTCAGGCTGGCAAGTCACGTACTCGACCCCTGTTTTTGCTGGCTGGTACAAACAATATAACTGCAAATTCAAACACAAGTTATCTTTGATAAAATGGAATGCGAATTAAATGCCCTGAGTAAGAACAGACCAGTCTGTATCACAACAATTCCTCCTAGATATGATGTTCAGCCAGACCATATGATACATTACAACATAGCTCTGGCAAACAACTATATTAGGGAACTAGTTCTTAGAATGAACAACGTTAGTCTTATCGATCTCGACTCTTTTCAAAGATTTCACTTCTCCGAAAAAGGCATTCATTTAAATCACAGTGGAAAGAAGAAACTTGCATCAATGATTGTTGACTATATTCTGAAATTAAATACACAACCAAACAATAGTATAACAAATACAGAATCCCAAATAAATTGTAATACCATCAATGTTACTGAAACACCTATGAGAGATGTTATTAAACGCTTTCGATATGGACAAAACTGTCGGATTCGCACACAGCACTTCCGGGGACTTGGATGACCCTCGTCACATGTCAGCTGGTGTGGCTGTCGTCTTCAAACAGGAATTTGGCCAGCCTAAACTATCACATTGCCTAACACGCCATCTGGCTCTACAAGATAATGCAAACAGTGCAACAGTGTATAGTCTTATAACTAAGGATAAATATTATGGCAAACCAAGTAAACAGGACTATGACACTGCTTTTTCTGACCTGTCTCAAAATTTTAAAAAGGAGGGATCTGAAGCACTTGATATGCTCCCAATGGGTGCGTACGTGATAGGGTCAGTTTGACACTCTTTCTAGACAATGTAATAAAATTTCAACAATGCACAGGAGCCACTGTTACCATTGTCTCATATAAAAAAATCATTTCGATCACTAAGGAATGGTTTATCTCATGAAGATTTTAACAGGGAACTGAAGAACCTTATTGAGGAGAAAACAAAGACTGCTCCCACCTTACCAGCTCTTAACCACCCATCAGAAATCATCATTCTTGAGTCACATCAACCAGCAGCAGTGAGGTCTCCAGTGAGTTTGGTGACGCTATCCAGGAATCAGCAAGAATCACAGGATCGGGCTAGTGATGTGTTGTGTGGCACCGGGCGACCTCACATTTTCTGAGGCGCTAAAGCAAGAGTAATGGTGTTTTGTGGTGAATCATTAAATCAGGCAGTACCTGCCTCAGTTTGCTCTTTGAATGCTACACCTCAAAAAAAACTGTCTTCCTCCTGTGCACAGGAGCGTCATCTAGGTAGTAGTTACAATTTAAATTATGTTTCAGACAGTACTTACAATAATCCATGTACTGTCATTAAAGATAAGCCATGTGACTTTGGAAGCTTTGTAAGCAATAGCACATTTGGGTTGTTCCATCAAAATATTAGTGGAGTACAATCATCCTTAGAATCTTTAGAAATTACGTTGAGTGAAATAAACCCTAATATAGTAATTTTAACTGAGCATAAAATGACCAAGATGATGCTTCAAAGGTTAAATATTAATGGTTATGTCTTAAAACTCTAGCTATGCAAGAGAAAGCTGCAGAGGAGGAGGTGTAGTAATTTTATCCAAAACAAGTGTGATTTGGAAAGAAATCAAAATTCCAGACATTGGATATTTATTGAAGGATGAAATATTTTGAATGTTGCATGGTTGAAATAAAAAATATTTTTCTCGAAAAACAGTCTAAATTATTAGTGGTGGGCTTGTACAGAAATCCCCATAAACAAAAAATGAACCAGAATTTTTAAAAAAGTATGGAAGTTTTATTGGAACATGTAGACAAAAGATATAAGCACATTTTATATAGCGGGGGATATAAACATTGATATGATGGGGACAATCCAACAGTGCATTGAAACTGAAACAACTTGTTAGTTTCTAATGGAATGTGCTCTTTAGTAAAATTTCCAACTAGGAATTACGGAGTTCATCAGCCACAACTATAGACAACATTTTCACCAACATTAATATGAATTTTTATCAAACTAATCGGAATTAATACTCAACTCTCAGACCATGATGGGCAGTTCTTAGCATTATTACATACCCCTATTAAACATAAAAGTAAAATTACTGTTCAGTCCCAATGAATCCATTCAAATGTATACTAGAAAGTTTTCAGATTTAAACACACATTCATTTTTGTATTCATTGCAACAAGAATCATGGGACAGACTTATATTTAGCTCCTGTTACTTCAAAATATGATGTTTTTCATAGTATTTTATTGTTCTACTTTAACCTCCATTTTCCTAAAACCTTAAGTCGAAAACAGTTGAATAAAAATATGTGGTTAACAGATGAGCTCAGATTAGAAAAGCTAGGAAATTATTGAATTAAGTAGCCTAGCTAGAGAACTTCAAAGCCCACTTGTTTTAGTGAGGTTAAATCAAGAAACAAATTATTTAAGACAAATATTCTGCATCAAAAGAAAACAATATCTTAATAGTCAGTTGGAAAAGTCTGTGTGAATGTTAATGCCACTGTCTGGAGGATGATTAATAGGGAAGTTGGTGTAAACAACAATAGTAATAAAAATATAGAGCTTAAGGTTAGAAATCAACTTTGTACAGACCCTGGTAACTTAAGCGAATTTATAAACAGATATTTCTCAGATCTAGTAGATAAATCTATACTGCCTAATTTGTCAAGCTCTACAGGACCTTCAGTTCAACAACAACCTATTTGTAATTTTTCTAGATTTAGACTAGAGCCAGTCACAGAAGAAGATAGAGAAAATTATGATCAGTCTAAAAAACAAGCTTAGTGCTGGATATGACGACATTCCCTGTTGTTCTCATTAAGAAAGCCAGGAAATCGCTAATAAAACCTATCACTCACTTAATAAATTCTTCTTTTATTTCAGGAATATTTCCAGGAAAAATTGAAAATTTGCAAAGATTAAACCTCTATTTAAAAAAGGGAACAGAACCCACGTAGAAAATTATCGTCCCATTGCTTTGCTTCCATCAATCTCCAAAATCTTTTGAACGTGCTTTTTACAATCAATTTAAAATTTATTTGGAAAAAAAAAACAATATAATTAACAGCAATCAACATGGTTTCCAAAAGGGAAAGTCTGTCTTAAACCGCAGCCACAGAATTTCTTGAATCAGTTATTGACTCCATAGATAATCATGAAAAGGTAATTGGAGTTTTCATGGATCTGAGCAAAGCTTTTGATTCAATATCTCATGTTTTGTTGTTGTCTAAATTAAAACAAATTGGCGTAGAGGTAAAAAGCTTTTGAATGGTTAAATTCATATCTGAATAATAGAAAACAATTTGTCGAATTGGAATATTTCTCCCACAACAAAGGGGACAATGTATAAACAACTTTACAAATCCTCGATTTCAGATGTGAAGCATGGGGTTCCTCAAGGTTCCATACTGGGACCTTTACTTTTCATTTGTTATATCAATGATGTACCTAAAATCAGGCAACCTGGAAAACTTTGTTTTTATGCCGACGACGCAAACCTAAAAATTTCTGCACCTTCAATAAAGGGAGTGGAGGAGTCATCCAGCACTAACTTATCACTTTTGGCCCAATTTTTTGAAGCAAATAAATTACTTTTGAATGTTGATAAGACAAACTTATAGTATTTAACCACAAACAAATGAAAAAAATAATCAAGCCAACAGTAACAATAAATAAAGATAGCCATATTTTCCAAGTAGCAAATTCAAAATTTTTAGGATTATCGATTGACGAGAACCTGGACTGGAGCTCTCACATTGAAAGTGTTCTCGCAAGGGCAGCTTCAGGCATTTATGCTTTAAATAGATTAAGAAATTTTTGTGATGTCAAAACTCTAAGAACAGTCTATTTTTCTTATATTCATTCCGTTATTTCGTTTGGGATTTCAATATATGGTGCCACAACAGTTAGAAATTTAGACTCAATTTTAAAAATCCAAAAGAGAGCAGTAAGATCAATTTTTTAAACTTAAACCAGGCACATCGTCAAAAGAACATTTTATTTCATTAGGTATAATGACCGTGTATGGTATGTATATTTATGAAACAATATTATCGGTAAAGCTCAGATTTTCCAATTTGCCACAGCTTGGTACACTTCACCAATACAATACCAGGCATCAAAATGACCTTGCCATTCCCAACACTTCATTTAGAATTTTTCCGCAAAAAAACCTCAATATATGGGGCACAATATTTTATAATAAATTACCTCAATATTTAAAGTCAGAAAAATGTTTTATCAACTTTCCAAATCAAAATTAAAATATTTTCTCATTGGACAAGGCTCTTTATAGTTTTAACGAATTTTAAATACAGAACATGTCAAATTATATAGTTAATTAATAATACTTTAGATGTATAAATGTATAAGTGCTATTGATGACACCATTCAGTGTACAATGTTGTGCCAATGAATAAAGAAATTTTGATTTGATTTGATTTGACCAATAAACTATAACAAACGGGAAACAATACATCTCAACAACTTTACCTGGATTGAGGCACTGTGATTAGGCATTCCTGAAGAGATTGAGATCAACACTGAAAGGAAACGTTTACTTTAGTACAGATTTAAGAAAACGGTAACCTAATTTTACAATTTACAAAAAACTTTACTAACTACATTTATTGAGTTATAAAGAAGTTTTTACATACATTAAAAACTATTTAAATTGTACTTAAATGTTTGACCAACTGGTCTAAACATAGTTCTATTCTTCTAAGAATGGCTTAAAAGAGAACACATATGTATCAGGCATTAATTGAGTGACCAAAGCCAAAGTGGAGTGAAAATTAATTGTTATTTATAGATCATTTACCTAAAATTATTTCAAAATTTAAAACAAATTAACATGTGAGTGTAATTTTTACTACCATCAGTTTATCAGGTAGCTCTTCCTTAATGGCACTGGCATAAATTTTGTCAATCAAATCTAATCTGATCTGATCTGTTTATTACTCTATGACAACATATCTTGTACAATGTGATTTTCGCATAAAGAATCACAATCAATAAAATAAAAGTTTCCAGAAATTTCAATACTAATTGTATTATAACATCAATTTGCACGTCATATTCAACTGGAGGTTTGACTTTTTCAGAATATTTGCCACTTTTTATAAGTTAATACAAAATAACAACTGATGTTGAATTTTCACTTCTGGGTTCCATAGTTATTGCAACACAAAACAAGTACATTAGATCGTGAAAAAACTTTTCACATATTTATTCTGGATAGCACCATAAAGTGGATTAACATAGAATAGACTGTAGATGGAGCTTATATTGGTCACTGTTAAATTACATTAAAATACAAAACCAATATTTAATACATATTATTGTGAGGCCTTTCGATATCCAAGATACCTTCATCAGATGTGTCTGATGAAAAAAGATACCATCATTTTGTGATGTGTCTGATGAAGGTATCTTGGATATCGAAAGGCCTCACAATAATATGTATTAAATATTGGTTTTGTATTTTAATGTAATTTAATAGAATAGACTGTTAAAACTTTAATAACGATCATAAAACCTGCTGCAAAGTGAAAGGTCAATCCAGAACACAGCAACCAAGTAAAACAAAAAAAGTGTTTCACAGCATTCAGCCTTCAGCTTTAAGACAGTCCAGTGCGTTCGACTGGTAGAGGGGTTGATATGAACTACCCTGTGACAAGTGATATGTATGCCAAATAAGGAAATCTGCTATATATGGTTTAGTACCTCGTTACATATTAGCAACGGTAATAATTCACAGTTCTATTACCTGCAATCACTGTATTGATGCACTCGTACAGAAGTGACATGGCCGAAGTGCTGTAACACAAAACCAATATATTTATTTATGAAGATTTATGCAAGAATAACATACCTAACAGAAAACAAAAGCATAACAAGTTACTGCACATCAGTTAAATTACAACATTTAGCATTATTGCTAGCTGCATGGATAACATTTCAGCTTACCATCCCAAGAACCCAGGTTTGAATCTCAGTATGGGCACGGCATTTTCACAAATGGACTAATAATCATCCGAGCCCATCTGAAATAATGTGGTAAACAGTTCAGGAATAGATCTTTAAGATCATCCACAAAGAGAAAGAAAAAATTGACTTTTTAGTGTAAAACATGTAACTGAACGTCCTTGCAGCAAATTGAAATACATCTATATTCTCCTAAAACAACTTTCCATGTGTCTATTTCAAGCTCTGGATATTCGTAGCATGTGTTAAAAATCATGTGCTTTTGTACAGACACTAGTGAGACACAACTAAACTGTGCGATAGTCACAATAATGAAAGTCTGTTCTCTTTTCTTCTTATTCAGAAGTGGATCACCACATTCTATGACCTTCCTAACGTTTATATTATATACAAAATCCACACCAGCTTACTTGAATACGATTTTTCCAAAAGTAACCATACAAATTTAGGCACTTATCATAGCAGTATTCCATAAAATATATGAAATCCCAGCAATATACAATTCTGCTGCCTGAGAATTCAACCAGGTAGTCACACCCTCCCATAATTCTACATCGTCATCAAAGCGCTGCGTCGCAATTCAAGTGCTTTACCCAAGTCTCGTCTCCTGTAATAATTCGCTTGCGTAGCAAGTCACCATCTTTTTTTTTCTTAAGTGTTCAAAAATGTTAATGAAGCAGCTATACGCTGATTTTTATGGGTTTCTGTTATGATTTTCAGTACCTATCTTGCACAAAATTTATGATAACCTAACTTCTGTGTAACAATTTTGTGTAACAAACATCTTGAAATTTGAGGAAAATTAAGCGAATTCTGTTATTGTGAATCGGCGGTCTTTTTTAATCTTCTCATCGACTTTAAAGACAATTTCATCAGTCACAATGCTTGGCCGTCCTCTTCGTTCATCCTCATGCACATTAGTTCGGCGATTTTTAAACCTAATACATCAATGACAACACTCCATCTTCAGTAATCACATCGTTCCCATAAACTTCATAGAGTTGATGATAAATCTCAACTGGTTTATTGTGCTTAACCAACAAAAACCGTATTACGATTGTACTTAAGAACTCGCAAGATTTTCAATTGTGTCACACCTTTAAAACTGCTATTGTAAAACAGCAAGGAGAGACAGTAACCTCTCACTAGCACGGCTGGATAGCCACTGAATGGAGAAACGCCCTGACATGAAAATGGCTGCGATAGTCCCGCTCCTAGTGGCTACGCAACAAAACGTAATCTACTTTCTGGATAGCCCTCATATTATAACAAAATTACTCATTTTACTTAACTAAAACATTAACACAACATTAATTACTTGATGTGAGTACATGGTGAACTAAACCAAATTTTGATACACATACACTTAATACAACATTACACTACGTACGAGGATACTTGAACTACATTAAAGACTGGGTTGTGATAATTACCTGTGGATGAGGTTGGTGAGGGGTTCTATCAGTTTCTTACCAAGACGAGGTTCTAATGGGGTCAACGCACCAAACTGCAATCATACAAATACTAAGACAACGGGGAATTTTACCTGCAGATCAGCTCTATCAGTGGCTGTGTTAGTTTCCTGCCTATCCGAGGTTCAATTAATGTCAGCACTCCAAACTGAAAAACTTAAAATTGTGATTCTACAACAAGTCAAACTCCTACTTTAATATTTGTTTAGTTTGTTTTTGACGATTGAAAGATTGTTGAGAGAGATGAGATGAAATGGGATTTTTCCGGACATTCGCCATTGTTTAGTGATACAAGAAATCAGTAACACTATATTTCGAAATCTATAATCTAATATATTCCATCTTGTAGATAACTAGCCTAACACATTACTACAATAAAATAATACCAGAGAGTTGTGACACACATAAGTCAGGAGCCACAACAAACATATTGTGTGTCAACTCCAACTATCTCTAAACATACACTTGGTAAAAAAAAAAAAATATTATTAAAACTGACTAAAGAACATAGGTCACAGCAGGTCTGTACTGAACAACCAATAACTGAAAACTGACAGGTGGCCAATACTTAGTTGTTTAATGTCACAGCAGGGACAAAATGGTGTTAAATCAGGAAATGAAGTTGGGTCTTTTTTTATTATTAGTTTATTCTATTGAACTTCTCAAATCCATAATCATGCATTGGTTTATCAGAAATGTCTAATCTGTTGATAAATTATGTTTCCTTTATTAGTTCATGTTCAGAAATGGCAACAAAGGAGCCTAATTTGAACTGATGGCTGATTGATTGGTGGCTACCATCTTGTCTCCTCCATGAAGATCAACATCTACTGGCCTCCTGTCAGTTTTCAGTGGTTGCTTGTTCATTACAAACCTATTGTGACTTATATTCTTCAGTTCCATTTAAATAATTCGTGTTCTCTTTCTATCAAGTGCATGTATATACCAGAGCACTGTAAATGTAATATGTATATACGATAGTGCTTGGTGTGGTCACATAAGTTGTTTATTGTGATTCCTGACTTGTGTATGTCACAACACTCTGGTATATTGATTTATTTTAATCTATACTATAGTTATGTATTAGATTAGTTATCTACCTGAGGAAGAAATCAGATTGGAGATCTTGAAACGAAGTATTCCTGATTTCTTGTATTACTGAAAAAATGTTAACTGTCCAGAAAACTCTGTTTTTTCTATTTTATATTATTTTTCAGGTTTGCGGAGACAGTTCACATCATAATGAAATATTTTCAGATACAGTTAATACCTTTGTCAACTGGAGATGACTCCACAGCAAGGCTAAAATATTTCAAGATTTTAATAGAATTATCAATTTTTTTAATGGTGTTCACACCTTGTATGTTATTAATCTGAACTCCTAATCAGTCAACTTTTTTATAAGTTACCCCTATAGTTATTGTTATTTATGTATCTTTATTATTATTTAATTTATAAATATTTCATTAATGTATTAACTTTAGTTTTGTCATTCTCGTTTGCCATAATTTTAAATGTTTTAATTCGATAATTAATTATTTGAACTAATAGATAGCAAAAACTTATAAGATTAGCAAAACTTATTTAACCTTATCATTTTGCAAATTAAACATCAAAGTACTGATTTTAAAACATAATTTATTAGAAGTATATTTGGACTTTGTATTGTGCTACAACACTGACACTGTTGATACATGTACAAGGATTATAACAATAAAATTATTGTAAAGTGGAAAACTTTAATTCCTCCAGCTTTAGTTCTATGTAAATTAATTTTTTTTATTCAATCACTCTAAAAAATCAGGAGAAAAGCATTTAATTTTCAAATAATATTGATACTGGAGTTCGAAATGTTTGAGGATTACAATGTTACATTATTTATATTCAATAAAATAATTAAAACTTTCAGTGTTTTAATTCAAATAGTTTGAAAAAATCTGTGTCATGTAAAACTATATAAACAAAAAATTAAATTTAATACTAACAATAATTCTGTTTCACTGATAGTATCGTACTTACTGCACAGTTGATGTTGCTGTACATTAGTTGGTAATTGCAAAATAGTTCCAAGTGTAGACGTCAATCAATAAAATTTCATCTCAAACTTTCCTCATCATTTGATTACTTAAAATTTCAAAACAAAATAGCAATGGAAAAATAAACAAAATCAGATAATGATAAATTGTTAAAATAGTTTTTTATGATACGCATTTAAATATTTTTAAATTGCTGAAGTGATATCTAGAATTAGATATACCCACTGTATATTAATGAAATAAACATGCTTATTGACTGACCAGCTTGATAATTTTGATAAGCATCCAGTTGTTTGTGGAAGTAGTCATCAATTTGAAGAAGACAGGAGCTAGACTCAGATAATTTTTAGGATTTTTCCTTGCCAACTCACAGACAACATTGACAGCTGCCGACTGCACTCCTGAAAATAGAAACAGTTTACAAATTTGGCGGAATTAGACTGTACCACTAAATTCGTTTTATAATGTTATGAACATTAATGTAATTTATGAGTTTTCTACAACAAATAAAACTTTGTTGAGAATGTATGTCATTTTCAATCTGATATTTAAATAAAACTTGACTAACCTGAATCCGGATCTTCCAGCTTTTCTTTCAGTCGAGGGAATGCTGGTCTTAGAGCCTCAGGGAATCTCAGGAACACTTTGTACATCATAAGCACAGCTTTCTTACGCAAATAGGGTTTTGTTGATGTGAGCTGTAAAACAATAATTATATTGTTAAATTAATGCTCTAGCTACTCATTTTAAAATTGTATTAAATATGTTTTTTAATGTTTACAATATTTTGCAACTTCTGTCAGGCATTTTACAGAATTTTCCCTTGATTTCACACAAGAATAATTATTGTATGAAGATATTTCCGAAACACTTATGTCTTTATAAAGTTTTGGTAGTTCATAAACATTCACAACCAATACATGGCTTAAGCCAAACATTTAACTTAAACGTAGCTATTCTTCTTATCAAATGATAACTATTGGCATATTTTTAAATATGTTTACTGGTTTCAAAGTAATCCTGTTCTAAACCTATTTCAGTTAAAAATCCCTACTTCTAATGAAAGGTTAATTTTATTCTATCATCCTTGGAGAATAAATCCCATCCTATATTCTAAACAGCTTTTTAATTTGAAGGAATTTAATGGAATAACATATTATAGATAAAGAGAAAATTGTGATCCAAAAAACAATCTCATAACATATTCAACAAGAGTTTTAAAACACTTTTCAATCACTTTGGACATTAGACAATGTGAGAATTTCTACACTTATTTCACATTTTTACACCTATAATAACTACTGAGCAAATTATAAAGGTTACCTACCAATTGAACTGATTAAAGGAGGATTTCTTAAAACAATGATAAAAAAATATGTAAACATGACGAATAAATATATTTCCCTTATTTTTAAATTAATATTAATGATAGGATATGTCAAGTCAATTTGTTTATATCAATTTCTTTTTGAAAAAAAAAAAAAAAACAAAATCTAAGTTTGCAAATGGAATTGTCATCTATCATTATTGTAATGCCATTCTCAACTTGATTTTAAAGGTCGGAATGATGAAATCAGTAATGAACAAATGTATTGTTTGATAAGATCATAAATTTGACACTAAATCAAATTTTATTTTTCAGTAACTGTCAACAGAGAGAGTACTTTATTACATGGATTTTTATTAATGTTGTAGAGATACGATATCTACTTTGTACATTTACAATTTTACATTTAAATTCTTTGGAAAATAACTTCCAAGTTCTACTTTTTGTCAACACATTAATATTCAATACCCATATGTTTTCTGATGATCCACATACTCTAGGTTAAGCTCTTGTTACAGCACCAGTTATTTGTTTTATCTAACAAACAACAACAAAAACAAGGATACGTCGATGATTCAGTTAGATCAGATGACATTAGGGCCATTCATGTGGTTTTCTCATGACTGAAGTTGAAGCTAGGACTGTTATCTTAAAAAATATTTTTGATTTTATTAAGTTTTCATATTAAGAATGAGTAGTTGATATAAAAAACGCTATATCACTGTGTCTCTATAAAAAAATAACAAAAAAACACAATTCTACTTGAAAATACCTTCTTACTGTGTTATTTAGCTTGCGAACGTGACTTAAGAATAAATAAATAAACATAAACTGTGTTTTTCTGAAAAAAATCTTTAATTTAGTGTTTGAAATCTTTTCTATCAGCATTGTATTTACTCTTCACATACAATATGTAAATAATACCAAAGCTGATAATACTAACAATGTTTTGAAACTTCAGTAGGCCACCATTTTGGTTAAGTTAAACTTTAGATGTTCAGGCATTGTACTCTACTAATAAAAACGTTTAATTTGATATGCTATTCGACCTATGCTCCCATTAAAACCTTTCCTCTGACTCCTTGTGAGCCGTCCCCCTGGGACCGTAGTGGTACATTGAATATGTGTTAAAATAGTTTTTCAAGTGCATTAACAACATTGAAGTTTTGTAACTCTGTTTGCAATGGTTAACCCTTCCCATGCCATAGAAGGATATATTAGAATGGTAGACTATGACTAAAACGCCAAATACAGATATTATAGATTATGTCTCTTGGAGAGTTTTTTAGTTCACAAAAGGCCTTTAAAATGCCTGGTGCACGCTCTGTGGTTATCACTGTTGTCAAGGAAGTATTTATAAATTACCTTCACTCAGGGGGAGGTTAGTGCCCTTTGTCTAACTCCGACCACCTACTCGTCAGTTCTACGTCTCCTTCAGAGCCATAACCAAACATATCCGTGGCGTATATCACTGCATTCTTGGTTGTCACAAGTGTGCGTCTACTACATATCTCGTTATTATTCTTGTTTATGTGGTAGTGTTGTGATTAGTTTGAAATATTTATCTTGTTTTATAGGAAAATGTAATTAATTACATTTTACAATGAAATTAAAATTAATATGAAATAAACAGTTTTGTAAATAGTTCTTTTTTACTTTTATCAATAAATACGCTAATTAAAAAATACCCTGCTTTTATATTTTTTGCTTTTACCTTTTATAATTTTGTTATAATAAAAATTAGCTTTAAACTTAAAGAAACAACATTTTTTACTTGTTTGGCATTATAGGAAAGTTAATTGATTTATTTCTTAATGAATTTTTGGTAAACTTTTATTACTTTTCTCTGTGAAGTGATTTTAAAATTGTATAAATCTTCTGTTTTAAATGATTTTTTCACAGTAACTAAAACCGGCGTGACACTATGGAAGTTTAGAATTACCAAGAGTTAATAAGGTGAGTAAGTGTGACATACTGTCTTGAAAGATAACGAGAACAATGGCACCATACAGCAGTTACTTTAGCCAACTTGCCAAGAGAGCAAGAATGGGCATCTAGCCAATATAATCAAGACTCCTGCATTTATATAGATAAATTATTTAAATAAAATTGAACATTTTTACCAATGTCATTATGTCATTAGCCAGATCCCTAGCCAAGTCAGGACTGATGAAGCATGAGAGAGCGGACAAGGCCAGACCAGCATCGTATTGGTTCTGGCTGTTCAGGTCCTTGCGGATCATGTTCGTTGTCAACATCAGCAGCTGCAACATCAATTCGCCATGTCTTATTATTTAAATTATTGGTAAAAATGCACACCATTACTTTTTTCTTACTTATTTCGACTTGACAAATCAAATATTGAAGTTTGATAGAATATTTTTTGGAAACCTTGTATAACCCAAAAAAGCCTGTGTTGTTGGTTGGCTCTTTATTTTCCTCTTTATGACTCTCGAAAAAATAAAGTGTCTTTATCTTTTATCTGGGAAAATAAAGTGCCAACCATCATTGTAATGTATTTTTAATTTAATTAAGAATATAAACAGGATTTCAATGTATTTAAAACGATTATCTTAGTGGAATATTACACAAATATACCTGACTGTACAAGTAGTGTCTCACACCAGTATTGTGCCTTACCTCAGTATCAGAGTGGAAACACTGCGAAGACGCTAGGTAGCCGATCCGCTTGTAAGTAAACTTTGAGGAACTCATCACCTCAATGATGTTAAAGCCTGCCCAGCTCATATCGTAACCCAACATTTGTAGCTGGAACAGAACAATTACAATGAAATAGCTTATATTTTGAGTTGAGATTGTCAGGAAGACCTTAGGTTGTATTAGTGTATTGGCAAGGAGAAATATGTGTAATTAAATCAAAGTTAAGGAAAGTATTTTTAATTTATAATTAATTCTGTGTGACACACGAGGCGGGGTTTCCTTGCTTTTACCTTTTTATACCATGTCAGAATACATGTTTATTTTAGGGTGTAACTCTTCTACCCCTTCCGTATAACACTGTTACAGTTTCAGTTGACCTTGAACATTTGGAGTCAACTTACATATATTCAGTTGTCGTTTAGCAGGATTTCCCCACCCTTTTTTGTTTGTTTGGGGACTTTCATGTTTTTTATTAGTTTCCATAGCTTTCTGTTTTAAACTAACATTAAATTAGAAAGTGAAGAAACTCTTATTAGAAACTTAGTTATAGAATTATAAAACGAAAGTGCAGCAGAAGATTTTGACATAGGGAAATATTAAAGATGTGAGGAAATCCCTACCTATGTGTTTTGCATTAATAATTGTAACAAAGAATGACATCATTCGTTAATTTATTTCATTCAATAATTGTACTTACTGTAATGAGAATATTATTAATGCATAAACCATAATATACTAGCAGGGAGATTTATTTTACTATTCAATAAACCTTTATTTAAAAAAAGACACAAACAAAAAAATAAGTGAGGGACACCTGCTGTGCGTTTCAATAAGTGATTAGTTTTATGCATGTCTCAGTGTTTATAAAACAAGTTGCTCATAAAAGATGTAATTTTGTAAATAAATTCTTAAAACATTCTATGTATTAAACATTAAACATAATTTATTATTTATATATTATGTGGAATATATTAAATATCTACCTTTGTTTATTCTTATGTAGAAGTTACATTTTAAAATGTTTCTTAAATTTGGAATACAATCAATTTTATTAACTTATTACTAAATAAAAGGTTAAATGTAAGAAAGGAACATCCATTTTTTCCAGTGGAATAAAAAAATATTCATTTGAATTAATTTTAAATGGTGTATTTTTAATGCTGAGATATTAATTTTTAAACTTTAACAATATTCACTAGAGCAGCCGGCACCAAAATAGTCTAATGGTTGACGTAGCATTATAATCCCTCATCACACTGCCTAACACGTTTGCCAGTTTTACATGTATGAAAATTACAGATAGAGGGTGGTGAGGGGTTTCAAAGAAAATGTGAGCTGGGTGGGGTAAGAGGAGCAAGCCGGCAGGAGCAGCCAATAGACTACTAGCACTATTGCAGACATCGAGGAGATGCATGTCTAGGCTTTCATTTTACTTCTTCAACATAACACTCCAGTTTACTATTTCTCCATATGTTTATAAACATTGTATATTATTTAATCAGTTTTTTTACAGTTTCCAAAAACAAAGCACTTGAGGTGTCCATTTTAATAAGTACTTACGTTTATGTCTTTAGTTACGCTAGTGCGCACTTCATTTGTGGAGCAAAGAGAACTGATTGTCTGCACTGATTGGATGAGTGGGATACGCATGCATGCCACCGACACTTGTCCACAGTGCGACTAAGGCCTATTTCACGTCTAAGTAATCTATCAGTATTGATCTGTCTCAACGTCAGCGAACAGCTGGTGGTCAGCAGCAATATGACAACATCGCCTCAAATGTCATCGGACTAATTTGGTTCGAGCAGCTTTAATCATTTTCAAACTCTTTAAAAAAGTCAAAATTCTCTTTACATTCCCATTCAAATGAAATAAAACTGCCTTATCTGAAGCTGCAGATTTATTGTACAACTCTGTGACTTTATAATAAATAAATAATTTTATTACGCTATGCTATTCTACAGACTTTAACTTTTGGCGAGAGAAACTCAGTTCCTGTGTCATTTTTTCTAAATGAATTTTCACACTACACGTTATTATTAGGCAATTGAAAAATGCAAACTTAACCTTGAAATGCTCTTTATTTAAGTTGTTTTATACACATTAATAAAGTTATGAACAGTTCGTTTACTGCCATTACTTTGTAATAAAATTAATTAAATAGGTATTGGAATAGTGGTCTATTTAGTGATCTTTTTTTTTCAATGTATTGAATAATTAAAAATTGTAGTAGTACTGCAGATTTTAAAACAACTATTGTTTTGAAGGTAATAGAATTGATTTTATTGAAATACTAATACTTATCAAAAAAAAATCTCTTTTCATCTGAAACATAGAAAGGCTTTGTTATTAACAACACAGTGATCCGTTCACTGATGACAGCTTTATCAGACTGGGTCAATGAAGGAGATTGACCTCATTGAAAATATAAAAACTTCAAAGAGAAACTTAAAAAATTATCAAGTCCTGTATAACACAAATGAATTTTAAAACTCATTACTGACTGCCTACAGGGAAATGAATTCAGCTTTCAAAATTGAATATCTCGGCAGGAAAATAAACTTTTTTCAACTATAATTAATACAATTATGAAAATAATTTAATGTAAGATAATATTTTATACTGTCATAATAGTTTTATTATACTCACGAACTTTCTATTTATCATTACTATTGTAACATACAATTTTTTATATCAAACTGTGGAAGTTTAACAAAAAATATTGTTGAAGCAACTTGTTCATTCTCTAACCAATAGTCTAAACTAAAAATGTTATATTTATAAATAATTTTCTTATAGGAACAAGATAGAGGTACGCCACACCACGTGTCATAACAGGTTTCGCTGTGGTTGCATGCAAAATTTTTAAATCTATAGCTCATTTCATTCTCGAAAAGTCCTTCGTACAAACAGACAGACAATCATACAAAATTTATACATCATAGAAATCAAGTTTCAAAACAAAATTTCAAGTCTAAAAATAAATGTTTTCTTGAAATATCTTTCCACATGATACATTCTGATTTGTATTCAAATTAAATTGTGTTTCATATCAGTGTTTAAATAATCAAAGCCTATACAATATAAAATGATGTTGTATGTGTTGGGATAGTTTTAGTAGACTATATGTCATATGTTTAAATCTGTTGTGGGCATATCGAGTTTCTTTACTAATTTATTTTCATATTTTCTCATTGCCATCATGGTTACTTAAAAGATCAATGTAAAAATATTCGCTAATACTCAGCCAAATCCCATGGAGTGACATGCACCATCATCGAACTCAGTATTTCTCTCATATAGTTTTCTGTCAAAAGACTTAAAAACTCAGAAAGCAAAGCAAAGATATTTTTAATTTGTCTAATAATTTGTTTAAAAAAATTTGTCATACATTTTTGAAGCCTTTAACTGTATGTATTAATAAATGTTTGAATGAAGGGGTTTTCCCTCAGGAATTGAAACTGTCAAGATTGTGTCCAATTTTTAAGAAAGGGCCTAGAGATCTACCTGAAAGCTATCGCCCTATATCAATTGTACCGGTACTGTCAAAAATTATAGAAATCTTAGTACATGATCAACTTGTTGCCTATCTAGAAAATAATAACTATCTTAATTCATCACAGTTTGGCTTTAGGAGAAATAAATGTACCATTGATGTTGTTGACACATTAATTAGAGAAGTCCTTGATGTTTTTGAGGATGGATCCTTTGCTCAAGTCACTCTCTGTGACTTGAGCAAGGCATTTGACTGCGTTGAACATAATGAACTAATATTGAAACTTAACTATTATGGCATTACTGGTATTTCTGCTAAGTTTTTTCAAGAATACTTAAAAAATCGGAGGCAAAAAGTTCTTATTAATGGAAGCTGGTTCAATGAGTTAGTGGTTGAGAGTGGAGTGCCCCAGGGTTCAGTCTTGGGCCCCCTTTTATTCCTACTACACATAAATGATCTTCCTACTGCTGTTAAGGCCAAATCTCTGTTATATGCAGATGACACAACCTTTTTAAATAGTCATACAGACTTTGCAGCATTAAAAGACCTTGTGAATGAAACAGTCGAAGAAGCTTCATTGTGGTTCAGGTCAAATGGCTTTTTATTAAATGAATTAAAAACCCAAAATATTTTATTCACCTTAAGACGAACTCCTCAATATGATATAATAAATGATTTCTCTTCTTGTGTAAAATTTCTAGGTATTTTTATTGATAAAAATTTAACATGGAATCCTCATATTGAATATATTTCCAAGAGATTATCCCGTGTAATTTTTTTACTAAGACGAATAATGAAATATGTGCCTGAAAGCTATATAAAATGTGCTTACTATGCATTTTTTTCAATCTATAATAAGGTACGGTTTAGTAATATGGGGTAATAGCACTAAAATCAATGAAATTCTTATCTTACAAAAAAAGGCAGTTAGGGTAATAGCACAAGCACAACCACTGGACCATTGCAAACCACTTTTCATAAAACTAGAATTGTAAACTGTTATTAACCTATATATATTTGACTCAGTATTATACATTATGAAATATATTCAATCTCAAACTTTTAGCAGAGATCTACATAGCCATAATACCAGAAATAAAAATAATATTGTAATGCAACATTGTAGGCTAAGCAAAACCCAACAAAGTCATATTTTAATTTCCCAAAAGATTTACAACAAATTAATAGGTCTAGTTAATAAGTATTCTGTAAATATTTTTAAAACTAAGCTATATAACTGGTTAATACAGAACCCATTTTATGAACTTTCAGAGTTTTTTTAGTATTAATGATATATATTTCTAGATTGTCCAATTGCATATTCCAATTTGTTAATCTAGTGGTTTAAAGCTTTCATCTGTATACTGGAATTATGTTTTATTTAACATCAAACCTAAAATATATGTACAGTATTTTTATATTTTTTATATATTAGAGTAATATCTCTTTTGACTATGCCACTTAGGTGTATTTATGACTTTGTCAATGCATTTTGTAAAATGACAATAAACATTATTCTATTCTATTCTATTCTATACAAATGAAGAAGCTTCATGTACAATTTGCAGTCTACAAGTTTATTTTAGAGATATCATGCGGTCAGATAGACATAAATGTAATTTCTCCAGCCCCACAAGTAATAGACTTCGCTAAAGCTCAGCAAATAAAAATTGTTAATGCACATTGTTTTTCATTCCACCATGAAACAACTGCTTACTAATCATAAAGTAATAATCTAATTAGACTATAAAGACAATAAACTCACATAAGTCAGCTTTGCCACTGCAGTGGCTTTAACAGCAAGGTTGTCTTGTCTTAGTTCCTGTTTAATCTCTTCGATACATTGGGCTATGTACTTTGCCTGAAAAAAATTATACCAGGTTGTAAAATCAAATCATTTTTGTCCGAAAACATTGCTCACAACATACATAACACATGAGAAACACTTTACAATTGAATACACAATATAAAAATTTTAAAATCTGTAGGTATAATTAATAAGATTATAAGGAAAAATCTAAATTTTTATTATAAAATCAATCAAAGACTTGAAAAGTTACTTCGGGGGACCCACTGATGATGACAACACTGTAACTGTATATACAAAGATATCATCAGTTCTCCTATTTAAGGATTATGATTTAAGAATGTTACTATTTAAGAACTAATCAATGATTATGTTTGTTTAGGCAACTCGTTTCAGAAACAAAATTATTAAATTTTAAAACAATTTTTGGCAATAGTTTTAAAATTATAAAGTTTTTGTTATAATTTTTCCTTGTTTATTTCATTAAACAAATATAATAACCCATAAGTGCTTTATGATGTTGTACACTGCTTAAGATAATCTTCAATTAGCTCAACTTATCACACTAATACTCACACTAATGATCAAAAACTAATTAATAGTAGACAGAAGGTACGCCACAGACAATCTCCAAATAATTAAAGGGACTAAATTCTAGTTACTTCTTATAATAAAGTTAACTTATCATTTGGTACACATCTGAAAGTTCTGTGATGGGTGGTAATCAATATAACTATAATAAAAACAAATATAACTATAATTTAACAATGTGTTGTCCTATAGGACAAACATTGAAGGAATTCATTGCTCTGAATTTTTATCCTTTCAAATAATTTAAAACAAACTTAGGCTAAAAAATAATTAAAAATAATGTTTTATATTTACATATACAGGGTGATTCATGAAGTTCTCCCCCCACTTCTACAGCACATTGTACTAGTAAAAATAATGAAAAAATGTTATATAAACATAGGTCCGAAAACGCTTTGTTAGCGAGTTACAGCTAGCGAAAGATTTCGCCTGAATTCCTGGGTAAAGAGTAAAATAAAGCCATACTGAACTTTTGGAAAGGTTAATTAAGTAAGAAATATCGTGGATTCTTATGTATTTTTACCTGATAAAGCTAATAAAATAGGTTTCAGAACTGTACCTGTAGTAGTTTTTGAGGGATTCAATGCAATTCAAATGTAAAAAATTGGGGCACGAAACAATGTTTTTTTAAGTTTGATGTACAATAACTTTGTTAAATTGGTAATAAATACATAAAATCAACAAACATTAATTGTAGAGAATTTAATTCTGAGAAAATTGATATAATCAAAGTCTAAAAATAAAACAGAAATAAGTACCAAAACAGTACAAAACTGTTGATTACAAAAAATGTACGAAATGTTATTAGTATTCTAAAACACTTTTATTTTTTTTCTCTCGGTTTAGAAATAAAGGGGAAACATGTGAAACATTTTAGTTTGAAACAAAATGGATATCAATCTGGCTAATGAACTTAGCTGAGATATTTACAAGATCAATTTTTATGCTGTTTAACTAGTTTAGTTTTTGGGACAGTTATTGGTTCCACAATCCGTGTTATATAGTTGAGGATTGTTTTGGGTTGTGAGGGTGAAGTTGTGTACAAACTTTTCTTTCATTGCTTGAGAATAATTGCAATAAGCTAATTTTGTATACACAATCTAACTAATACAAAATTCATAAATAAAAATAGTTATTGCACTTAAAAACATCTTTTGATAGCGTATCAAAACAAATTAATAGATAAAACACTAAAAATTTTAATCTTTGTAGAGTTATGTTCTGCGACCAAACTTGAAATTTTTCAGTCCAGAATGAATCAGTTAGTTAACATATCTGGTATTAGTAAATACAACTATAGTTGTATTTTTGTTTGCTTCATCTCTGGAAGTTTATCTTTCACATAAACAATATACAAAAAAAATAATGTTAATTGCTAAATGAATACATATTTTAATAAAAGGTGATCTGCAGTGTGTATTAACTGGAAAACCAATACTGACTACTCTTTTACAATAATCCTTTTATATCTCACTTTTGTTGCCCCATAAGCGTGAAACATACAGTAACATTCCATTAGAAACAGAAAGCAACACTGCGTAGAATACAATGTAAGAATACAATCTCATATGTGGCATTAGATAAACAATCCCAGACAACCTAGAACATACCTACATACTTTATGTGAGAACATAATGCTTCTAATAAGCCGATACAAAAGAGTATTGAAGGACCTGACAGAATGTAACAAAAGTCTTAGCTACCAATACAATAACCTCAGAAGATAGGTTAACTTCTGGCTGGTTGTTTTTGTACCTTCCCAGTGAACCTACACTGGGTACAGCAAAAACCAAATGTGTACCCTCTAGTTGTCTAGGAGCGGTACATCATTTATAACCAATGTACCTATAAGACCAAAGTAAATATGTTAGAACTATTTTTACCTTTAATTTTGAACTTTTAACCCCAAAATCAACAGCCTTTTTCCTTGGACCAATACGAACATGAATTAAATTTCAAATCTCTAAAACCTAAGATTGCAGTTGATGAAGGGTATCATAAATGTGCTTATACAAATAAAAAATTAATTTGTGCTATGTGTAATACCAACTGAGTTTAAACACCTCTAAACATTTCCCACACAATTATATACATAAAATAATAATGTTTCACTGTGCAGAGTGCAGAAAGGATATGTTAAACCAAACTCATCTGTGAGAAAAATTGCTTTCTTCAAAGAGCCATTGTCTTCAACCAAAAACAGAAACTGCAAATTTAATCTATATGTAATAATGATTAATTTTCTCTTTTTTTATTACTATTATTCATTATTACAACATACTGTTACTCCTATTAGCTAGCGTACATTATATACAATTGTTGTTTTATATTATTATGTCTGTCATATTGATGAATTATTACTACACATTATGAATTATCTTTCAAAATGGTTATCATTGGACGTAAATAAATAACAAACTTATCATGTTCAACTATTACCTAAGTAACACAGTCTATGAATCAACAGACAAAACATACAAACTACGATGCTTTTAAGAAATGAAATTGAAACAAACATAATTAGACAGTAAAGTTAATAAAAAGTGACTGTTTTCTCTTTACGTTTCACAATTTGCTATGTAATTTTGTAGTGTTTTTAAGCAAGTGACTCTAAATTTGCAGCATTGCCAAATAAAATCTAAAACCTCTTAGTTAGTCACACTCCAATTCAGAGTAAGATGGAAGCCATGATAAAAGTTAAATAGAAAAAACAAGAAATATTGTAATGCATAGGAAGTTGAGTGCAATAACCAGACCCGGTTTTTTTCTATAAATATATTTAACAAACTATATTGCTTATTTAAACCCATAATGTAATGAACCGATAGTGATTAATGAACTTGAACAAAATTAACATCATCTGTACCAAGTTTTTCTTATTTGAAAATTGTAAACACACTTAAAAAATATTAACTTATTATATAATTCAAAGTGACTTTATCTAAATAAAAATGATGGTCAAATATAGAAAACAAAATAAAATAGGCTAACATATAAATATAATAATTTGTTTTTAAGATGTTTGTTGTTATATTTTTATTATTTAATGAGATTTTTTCCATTACATATCCTAACTGTTTGTTTTATGGTTGTTGTCCTTTTATTACAAACAAGATTATTACATTGTATGTATCAATTTAATTCATTTAATTTCATACATATGACTCATTAAGTATTTTATATATGTTGATTTCAACTGATAATTCTATTATTTAATATAAGAAGTATTGATGTCAGTACAAAAATTAGACCCACTTATCGTACTCTGCACAATATTGTAACCATACAGACAACTGAATCTTGTTATTTTGGTAAAGATAAATTTAAAGTTTGGAATAAAATAATTGTAACGCATTTATACTTTTAAAGTATAAAGTTAAAACGTCTTTACTGTAATTGTATTAATAACAGCTATCAGGTGCAGTTGATTTTTATAAATTACAATTATCATTGAAATATAGCCTAGGTTGTGCATAACATAATATTCTAGTAACTACGTGTGTGGATTTTGGCTTCAATTGAAGGTCTTTAGGACACAAACAGAAGAATTTTTACAATCTTAAGTGTAATGGCCCTATTACAAGAACAGTATGTATTGTTTTCTATCGGTGACCCCTCTAATGGGCCAAAACATCCATACTATCTGCTAACTCTAAAATGTCAGTTGCATTGTTTAACTTAATTCATTGTTCATTGAGTTATTTTTGTTTGCATTTAATACTGTTTCACATATTTTTATACACATGTTGCCACCAAACAACAATTTTTGTTTTCTCTTTATTATTATCGCTAGCTGTTATTATATTTTCATGTATTATTAGTTTCAGATAGTGAACAAATTAGCTTACTATTCATTACCATCAAGATTATAAAAACTGTAAATGATGTTTGTCATTAATAAATAAATAATATAATAATCGAAGCTCCAACTACGAAATACAACCTGAATTTTCTCGGAAATGGCTATCACCATTATGAGTTAGGCTATTATAACTAGACAGAAATTGTTATGTAACCCTCTCACTTCCAATTAGCCTAGTGCCTATACAGATAAAACACATTTTGGCTTGTAAGACAAATTGTTGGCTATGTAAAGTTAATGGTGTCAATACACTTTTTCGAAAAAGCTAGCCTACATTTAAATTAAGAACGATGACACACAAAAAATGTAAATGATTATCTATGATTAGTTTGTTGTCTGCAACAAAACCAAAATATCAGGATATGGCAAATCCTGGCTTTATATGCTAGGCTAGGCTTTGATAAAACTAAATAGACACAGTGAAATATATTTAGGGAGAAATAACTTCTTTTCAGATCATATTTGGTGGTTATAACTAACTAGGCCTACATGCAAAGGCTGTTTTGGCATCAACCTTTAAACCTAGTTTTTTTTTCAAATTAACAGGGGTACCTAGGTTCTGGCAATGCGTTGTCCAAATAGAATCCATCCTGTTAACTTAAATGACGCTTCAATAAGAGAATTTGTTTACATTAATATTAATAGTATACATTAACATTATATTTTGAACAATATTTTTGCAATGAAGGCTAATATTATTAAGCAGTTACATTTGTTTTACTACTTAATATTCCTAATTTTAAAACTTATTTGTGACATATAACATGGCAAAAATACCCATAATCATACTATTCCTTTATATTCTAAGTAAGTCAGTAAAAAGAGTACATTTGACTAGGGTCATTGATAACATTGACTAGCCTTTATTCTACATAGTTTAATTTAACTAATCCCTTGGTTTTTTTATAAGCTTAAACTTTTACCCTTTTAGAAGAATATGGCTTTTTCCCATTCTATAACTTTATAGGCAAAACAAATACTTTTGTTTTATCCAGAACAAATAAATATTAATGAGCTTTTTAGTTCATCATTAGCCTAATAAGAAAGTATGTCTAGAGATGCTACTTAGACCTTATTTAAATATTTATCATACCATACCTCATTATCTTTGTTGTTTCTGATTCCCCGAACAAGATCTGTCAAATTTTTATCGAACATACGTTCCATAGTCCCTCGAACTTTCTTTAAAGCCATTTTTATCAAATTTGTGAGATAAATAAATCAACAAAACCCTGTTTATTAATCCTTAACTCTTACACACTTACATACTAGTTATATAACTTGGATTGTGTACAAAATTAACTCATAAAAACTTATTAACACACATTCACCCGCATCACGTAACATTTGTCAATTTTTTTATCTGAACAGGTTGAAGTTTCTTAGCACTGACATAAATCCCAGCAACTACACGATAACTACAGTGTGTGAGTTGTCTGTCTAGTCTGATGAACGGACAAACCGGATGTATTTCACAGCTGATTATTAACAGCTGTTAATATCAATACGTTTTCAGATTTATTGAAAGCCAACAAAAAAACCTTATAAAGATGTATAAAAATTGATATGTTATTTGAATTAAAGTTAGGTATCCCTAAATTAAGTATTTCATAATTTATCTATGAACGAATCAATAATGTTTTTATAACAAAATGTTAAAATGACACCCCATAACAATAATGTCAAGCATGTAATAATAATAAATCTTAAATAAAATAATACATCCAAATATTATTAAATTAGGTCCTTGTTTAAATAAAGACAAAGTTGTTTTTATTTTAAGCTCAGAGTCGCAACTGTTTTGACCTAGTGTTTACATTAATAACACATTGAGCATTAATACATTAGAAGAAATTTAAAACTTCTGTTGCATATATTCTGACTACAGTACCGGTACCTATATAGCTGTAGAGACGATTTCTCTCAGACCATTTCTATTATCTTATGAAATGCTCTTTGTTGTTTTCCTTCAACTATCTTTTTTAGGTGATTGGTCCAATCTTCGATGCAAGGGAAGCATTTTCAGACACATATGATTTACCCTATGGGCCTATACTCACTCCTTTCTTTTTAATGTGTACACTGTCTATATGAAAAGCAAGGAAGTTAATGTATACCAATGATCGGGCCCGTATTTAGGTACATGTCATTCTGCGTTCACGCACAGGCGTCTAGATTTGGGAGGGGCGGTACAGGCGTTGTCACTCCACGAGAAGTCAAGAGCACAATCATACGTCATATCAGCACAGGCAAAGATGGGATACTTTTTTTACAAATTAAATTTCATACACCTGACGAAGAGCGTACATTTCAATCCTTGAAACGTAGTGCTATTGTTTTTGTAGCATATAATGATGCAAATGTCTGATATCTTGTTAACCTTTAAAGACCAATGTTTTATAAAATTTTGCTATAAATGTTATGTGTTTGAGAACCGATGTTATATTTTTAGAAATTTTGAATTTTATGAATAAGTTGTTATCAAATTACCATCTTTAATTTTATACTTGACCGAGAAGTTAAAAAATTCGATTTTGGTCAAGTTATGGAGATAAAAGTTTTACCTTGAGTGTGTAATTTTGAAAACTTTAATTTTTATCACTTTTCAATGAACAGTTTTTGATAATTTACTGATACCAGCACCTGCTCGTTGAAACGGGTAAATCGCCTGACAGTTGAGGGTGGTGTTGCAATGATCGTGCACGAACCCCATGCGCCCACGATTGTAATACGAAATTTTAATAAGTTTCGTTTTAATATATTTGCCAATTTCTCAAGAGGGCTTTGGACTAACCTTCAATTTTATAGTTTGCTAAGATGCCGTTTTCAAATACTTAAATTTTATCTGTTTGTGGGATAGTGTTTAGTATTGAATCACACAAAACAAAAGGTCCAAGTTTTGATACTTACTTGAATTAAATAGAATTGAATCATAGTTTATTACCAAAATATTTACATGCGTGCAGTACGTAAAATAAGATAGAACTTCTTCAGAAAAATTTAAATAAAATGTAGCAACAAAACCACAATTAGTAATTACACATTTAGTTACTATATGCATTTGATGGAATTAAATTATATTACTAATTGGACATTATTAATTTATTATCAAATTTCCATTATGATATTACTCTACTAGTTAAATGTTTATATAAAAATATTATACACATAAATTTAAAGTGGCCTAGGAAATGAGCCACGCTACTCATGGCCACTTACTAACTAGATAGTGGATCCATTTGACTTGAGCGATGCATCAATGATGGACATGTTAAAATGTCCTTAACAGGCATTATTTTCCCAGCTTAGGACAGTAGAGGATGGTGGTGGCACTTTGCTTTATTAAAAAATTCTTTCAGACAATAAAAATAGTTTTTCAAAAGAAACAATTTAAAACAAGATTTGAATTTCTTGTGCTCTTTAATGGATTGCAATGGGCAGTGTTTGAAAAAATGTTTTAGCCGGCATATTTAGGGTTTTGTTAATGTTTAGCATATAGAAAAGAGCAAATCTATTTTTATGTCTGGTATCATGTGTTTGAGTTTTACATATTCTATTGTGTGAAAATTTATGTAAATAGACTAAAACTTGTTAAATTTCTGTAAAAATGTAAAGACTTGACCATTGCTAAAATTCCCATGTTTGAAAAAAGATCTTTGAAATGCTTATGGGGAGGCACTTGAAAGACACATCTGAGTGCCTTCTTCTGCGAGACAAAAATTTGGTTTAATTTTGATTCAGTCGCACCCCACAATACTAGAGTGTGCTCGAGCAAGCAGTGGTAGACAGATTTCAATAGGACCAAGTCTTTTAGCCCTCTGAGGCTGTGTAAGACAAAAATGCCCTTTGCTAATCTTGACTCAATCTTACCCAGTCTAATAACTCATTCAACCTCACCTCCAGAAAGTTGACCGAGTGATGGACATCTAGATGAGTTTCATTGATGAACAAAGTTGGGACTTTTAAAAGTTTTGAAAGGCGCTTTTGATTGGTTTGAGTACAGACAATGTTTGTTTTTTCAGGATTCAATTTCAAGAAATTTACTGTGGAAAACTGAGCCATGTTATTATTTTTTTGTAAATGCATTGGCTTCAAGCATTATTAAAATCCTTATGCCTGGTGATGATTGTGGTGTCATCAGCAACCATAAAGCTCTCTGCTATGACCTTTGCAATATCATGTCTGTAAATTATAAAGCAGATAGGCCCCATAACTTATGCCTGTAGGATACCATTTGTGTTTCATTTGATTTGATAATTTTGAATTTTAAAACATGTTTGATCTCAGTCACCTAGCATCTGCCACTTAAAGCGAATAGGAAATCAGCCAACTCAAAGCGGTGTCAACGACACCAAGCGGCGAGTTTACCAACCAGTATATCAACATTGACACAATCGTAAACTTTGCTAAGGTCGGAAAAGCATCTTACAACTATCTCCCCAGCCTCCATTGCCATTTATAAAATCAATCAAAGTGGGTTTGGTGGATTTTTATTGCCTGAAGCCATACCGCTCGAACAGGAGTTTATTTTTTCCATGTAAAAAACACACAACGTTCTCAATTAATTTAGAAACAACAGGAAAAAGCGAGACTGGACGGAAATTACACATCTCCGACTCATCCCCCTTTTTAAAAAGTTGCCTGACCTTGGCAATTCACAGCCATCCAGAAAGTGCAATGATAAAGTAATTGATGATTTTTACCATAGGCAAGCTAGAAGAAAACCACTACTTAAGTAAGCAAAAAGTCACATGTTACAATTTAAAGATAAGTTTTCGAGAACCAACAGTTTTGTTTTATTTTTATCTGTAATTATTGTTATTGTTATCTATAATCTTATGAAAATAAATAGGCTTCGATTTTAATTATTTAAATTACTTTCATTTTTAATAACTTTAGAATGAACAGTGGATTATTAAAGAAATGTGTTTATTTATAGAAAAGCTTTCTCTCTCCACTCGAACAGGTTGGTTGGCCATTCTTAATTCTTACATATTCCTCAAAGGTGTCAAACTAAGCATAATTAGGATACCCAACAGGATCACTTCTGGTTGGTTTATACCTTCCAGTTGAAACTACCACTGGGCACAGCAATAACCGATGTGTCACTTAAATCTGGGCAACCTTATGGATGTCCAGGACCAGCATATCACAAATCGCAAATGTCGAGATTCTGGGGTGTAAGGGTAATTGATAGGTCTGGTCTACTGTGGGAGATGACTGTTGGAGTTGGAGGGGTTCGTTACCTTAGTATTATAGGTTCTTGCTAACCTCAACAAGGGTGCACCACATCTGTATGGCAGATCAATCACCATGTCACGATTCATTCACCAGTGAATTTTCTAGACAGACCAGTGAGTTAGTGCCAACTATGAGTTGAACATTCTTTGGCAAGGGACTAAGTCGAGTTTTGTAAACTACCCTTAACTAACAAAGCTTGATAAAAACTTGTCTCATCTAGGGGCTCTGCCTGTCTTGTTTGGATACACATTCAGTATTAATCCTAGATTAACATATAACAATAAGATATAAATGCAAAATTGTTGTTTCATCCAATTATAAGGCATACCAGAGCACCCAAAAGAATTGTAGTGCCTGTCCCATAAAAAAATATGTTCTTTGTCTTAGGCTAATCATGTAAAAACATTAATATACATAACAGACATTCATTTTGAAATCATGCCCACGGAAAAGGTTTAAAAAAAATCTTTATTCAGGATTAATGCCTGGTAAACATTAAAATTTAAAATTAACCCAAATAAATTTATTTTTAATTAATGCAGATTTAGCATTACACACAATAGAAATGTTCAGGAACCATGAAAAAGTTTAAATTAATCAAGATTTCAAACATTTGAATTATTCCGGTTCTATTCTACTGTTATAGTTATGTAAAAACTTTAAAAAATATTAAACCTTTGTATACGTTTTACTTACTGTTACTTGATATTATGATGCGTTTTAGAAAATGCTAATTCAAAATACTTAACTAAATTCTCTACTTTCAGATTATCTAATTTATAGATGGACCCTACTATTCCTTTTTATAATTAATAATTTAGTTTAATGTTTAACTATAAACTATAAATTTACTGAAAAAGTGTTAAAGTGTAATAAAGACCTACAGAGGCATGTAAATGTTATAGTTTATTTCTTCAACTCACATATCAACAGTGTTGGATGATACACAGTAATAATCACATGCAGGAAAAATAAAAATGCCAAATTTTAAATATTTATTTATTTGTAAAACGATAAAGTATACAGAATCAATCTAAATAAAGAAATATGAAGGAAGACATGATTATTGCAAATGAATTATTAAAAATGTGTTAAACTAACAAAGAAACAAAATATAACAAATAAATAGCAACAATATAAATACTATTATTGTTAGTAACTTTTTCCTCGCTACACGAATAACATGTAATAATTAAATTGTTTTTGTTACAATATTATCTAGGACATTCATGAGATATATTTTATTTCCATTAACGTAGATCAATAAAACTCTGATTGACTAAAACATTAAAAATAATCTTACAACTAACACATTATCAGTAAATTACTGGTGTTCAGGATTCCAAGTCATCATTGAAATGTGTGTTAACACTTACTAGCCTACACGGGTCGTTTTGAATTGAGCTATGATGACCTACAAATTATAAAAAAATAGGGTGAATTATAAGAACAAAGAGGATACAGTACTCATTTAACAAAACGTTCTTTGTGTGAAGCGTTATGTAATGCTAACCATTAACAATATTTAACGGTTGTTCATATTTGAACACATAAAAAAGGTCATTTTGAAGGTGCACGTGCAGATGGAAGGATCAGGCTCAGACAGAAAAAATGGTGGAAAGCCTGAAGGGGATAGAAGACATGAAGATGGAGGAGGATTACTGAGCAAGAGTAATTAAGTACTTACGGAAGACAACGATGATTGGGAAAGAGAAAATGATGCCCTACCAATCTATTGAGTGTATATCTTTAAGAAAAGGTTAAGAATTTTAAACGTAGAGAAGGGTTAAAATTATCAGTGAGTACTTAATCAGGATTCAGCATTGCATATTTAATTGTGAACATAATAAATTGTGTTCTTGAAATGCAGTGAAATTCCAGCATACCATCTTTAAAGATGGACAGATACTACTTTGTGAAATAATACGATTTGGTTCTACCATTTTTGATTTTGATAGCATGAGACATATCAATGCACGCCTGGGTTGTGGTGCGATGTTGCCAGCTGCAACGGAAGAATAACTAGTTATGGGATAATCGATTGAATTCAACAATCAAGCAATTTTATTGCTTATATTTACTTCTCATCTATCTTTCTGAATCCTTTACCTCTCGCAATTTAAATTAACATGTGTTTACACTAAGATACAGTACGCAAAAATAATAAAATAAAAACATGCGGGATAGTCGAATCCCAAAAAATAAAACGGATGTAAAGTAGTCTTATTTTACCAGGCGAAGTTAGGGCTAAGAAGCCCTCTCTAACACTTAACCTGGAGACAAACAGCTTAAAGGTGACTTCCAAACCACCACTAATGGCCAGGCAGGTGGGCTGCTTGCAAGGACAGGATCGCTCAATGGTGACCCATCCAAGCAGCAGCCACGCTCGACGTTGCTTGATACGATAACTATTGTACCCGCTACACTACACCATTGGATGTACACAACTGGAATGAAGTTAAATGTCACATTCGCTTCTTACTGAGAATAAGGTGATATAACAATGTGATATAACACTGTATGGTGAGGGGGGAAACGGGTGCGGAACTGCCCATACTGCCAGGCTTGCAGTGGTGTGTCTCCTACTATAGTGGTTTCCCAAAGCAGCATCATTTCCACTGCAAATTTAATCTAATAAAATAATAAATAACTCTTTTTAATCCTGAACCGCAGCACTGTGCCAAACTTGTATTATCTTAGTAAGTAACATGCACTAAACTCTGAGTAGGGAGTAACAAAGAAAGCATTCTATCAGTCTAAACATGAGCAATGCTAAGGCTTGAAGTGATATTTGATTGTGCTGGCACATTGTTAGAAGCATTTCAAAATCAACACGTAATCTAACGAATGTTAATGAATTTACACGAAACTAATCTATACGCTATGTTTTAGTGCATACTATACATTTGTTATAGTGATTTTACTATTACAGACTTCTATAACAGTTGCATTGAAGCCTACCGAGAAACTGTTTTATCTTATAGAAAGCAAATTAAAAAATGTATTCTGTTTAATGCATCTAAAATATTGTAAAATCCAATCTGTATATAAAACATAATCAATCTGTACATTTTTCATCACTTTCCTCTTAAATTACCTTACAGTTACTAGCCTACATGTATAAAGTTCTGTAAGTAGTAGTTGATTCTGTCTCAAAGGCCGCTATCTTAAAATAGTTATAAACTATGAACTTCAAAATACAATAACTCACTTTGTATAGGACTAACTTTTGTAAAACTGTTCACGAAAATAGTTCTAGTTTCATTCGAGTTATCACCTCAGGTAAACTTTTCGATCTTGAATCACAGCGTATCCCAGTTAACAATACCATAACATTATTAGGACTACAACAATAAAGATTTCAATTTCGTGGGGAAGCTCTGATAAACACAATGAATAAAAAAAATAATAAAATACAAATATCTTCACTAAGACACAGTAATATAAATTCATCATAAATTATCAAAGAGGCGTATATAACGGTATCTCAAAATCTATAACACTAAACTAAATGAACACAATAACAAATTAATTCTAACAACTGAAAATACAAAGGCAGTTTTTGATGGTGGAACTTTTCTGATTGGTTTGAAAAGAATCTTATAAAATTATAACTAAATTAATAAATTACTCTGCTTAACAATAATTACAACCACTAATACTGTCAAAATATACTTCAAAACAACTGAATAACACTGATCGTTGTAAAATAGGTAAAACCGCTGACATCCAGATAAAAGACTAGATTGCTAAAAACTAAGGCAAGTGTCTTTTGCAACATTTTACACATTCAAATGTTGACTTCAGTACATAAAACATTATCTAAAAGGCTTGTATGTCTGCAACCAGCAACCTTAACACATTTAATAGGCAACAAATATTTTACTCAACTTGCAAAATCGGAATATTAAAAAAAAATAAGGTGCTGATCCTTAAATGTTCACAAAACATAAATTGTACACAATTTAAAATTATTATATTTTAGAAGAAAACTAATATTCACAATTTTCATAATTATGAGATAAAATTGTTGAAGATTTCCACACAAATTACTAAAAATTGAATCCATCTAATAATTAAAACCACTATGTTTGTAATTTGTATAGAAAATATATAATAATATAAAATATTCTATTAGTAACCCATCGGAGACCAACGTCAGATCTGTCAGACAGCTGACATTTAAATATAAATAATTTTTTACTAAGATAGTATCTATGAATTATTTATTAACCATTGTACCTAAATATAACAGTATCTTGAATTAATCTGTCTGATTACAAAAAGAGATATAAATAACTTCACATGTCATCAGCCGCTGTAAACAAGAGCTGACTGTGCATAACTTGTAACTTGTCCTGTTCTTTGCTCCGTTCCAATTGACACTAACGGTCAATTTACGTCTTATTACATTGCTCCTCAGTCAATTAAAATTTGTTATCTTTATATACTGTATCTCTTACAGTAAAAAATATCAATAAGGTTATAAACATTTTGTTCCTGTATGATATGAAAGAGGATATCATAAGGAATAAACCAACAACAAAATTTTCATTCTAGCTAAAAGCTTTACAGGGTTACAATCATACTGGTAAAACTATGCAACATGCTTCAAATGACCTCGGTTACTGATTTTTTGTATCACTGAACGATGGCAAATGTCCGGAAAAATCCTGTTTCCTTCACAACCTCTGCCTTTTTGGTTAGTAAGTCTAATTTTTGGTTGGTCTCTAAAGAGTTAACAGTATTATTTGTTAAAATATCCTTAATTACATTAGTTTTACAACTATATATGTGCTTGCCTGAAAACAAAATAATTTAACATAGTGTGGAGTTGATATTAGAAGTAAGTCACTGAATTCATGCAAATTGTTACGGAAGGTAAAAATTGCAATTCACTCTAATTCATTTTTCTGAAGTTGAAAGGTGAATTTAAAATTTTTATCAAACAATGTTTTGTTGTTAAATTTAACAACCAATTGATCATAGCTCCATTACTTGTCTAAAATGTAAGAAGAGTGAATTTTAACCAGATTGTCCTTTTGAGCTATGTCAGTTTAAAGCCATCTTGTAACATTGACAGGTGTGAATAACAGACAATTAGAACAAACCATTTTGTTACTAACCTAACACTGTAAACTAAATTGTCACAAGTAGGTGGTGTGTAAATTGTAGGCTACTTATAGCTTGATCTAAAATGGAAGAATAAAGTTGATGGAAGACTAAACCATTTCTAACCATAATATATCGCATTTAGTAGTTTAATTTTTATTTCCTAGTTCAAGAAAAACTTTAACTTATGTAATGTTTTTTTTCACAAATTTGGTGAATTCTTCAGTCAAGAAAACCTGTTGAGCAATTTACAGCAAGTCTCACTTCTGATAAAGAACTATGAAGTTTCTGTCCTGTTTTGTAATTAATTATTTACAAGTAGTTCACTTCATATACTATCAGGCTGAATAAGTCGTCAGCCATTTAAAATACATAAAAATGTTTCAAAATAATAATTTTCAGCCAGACACTAAATTTATAATAATTCATATTAACACAATAAAAATATTTGTTTACTGCATTGATTAAAAATTGATTATATCTTAAATTAAATCCAAAATTTGTTAAATAAAACAAAAACCCGATTGTATAAAACAACAAATTGGTATTTTTACCATTTTCAATATTTTAAGGACGGTAAGTTACTTTAGTAGTGCAAGTGATTTATCTATATTATTATGTTAACTATTTTGTTAAAAAATAACCATTATAAAATAGGAGTTAGCAGAACAACAGAAGAGCAGTCGGTGGTAGCACAGCTATTGCACTGATATGGCACGAAAGGCACTGCACGAGTAACCTACAACAGATACATTTCTTAATTTATCTTGATCAACACTATTTCAGCTACTTGTAGAAAGTCATTAAGAGTTTCTGCCTGTCGGTTTTGGAATTGACTTTCAGCAAAAATTTGAACCATCAATAAGTGCGCTTGTTTCAGGAGAAATAAGAGGCTTAAGAGCCAGCTATAGTTAAACAATCATGAGCTTTTCTATCTTAAAAACAATGTTAACCTTATACCTTTCTACACCCTTATGTTTGATCATATAGCTATGCGATCTGTTTCATTTTAATGATATAATTAATATGCACCTAAACGCTTTAAATTTTTTTTTAACTGTATACTTTGTGAATATTTAAATAATGAAGTACAAAAAAGTTAGATATTTTTCTTAATAACCTATAAACAATATGAAAAAAACTAAATTAATATTTTTTAGATTCTTAATTTTAAATAAATAGTATTAGATTTAGTTATTTTATGTAAATATGTTACTTAATTATTTTGAGGTTATGTAGTAGTGGACTTTGCACTCAATAAAGTCCTCAATTCATTTCATTTCATTTCAACAGAACTCACCACTGAACAATAGATAATTAAAATTCAGTAAACACCAATGACAAAGTTAATACTTGCCTGCTAGCCCTGAAATGTTAGATCTTTATATAACACAATATAATTATATCATCAACAATCTATTCATCCTGCCCAACATTTTAAAACTCCATCTACATTAAATTGTTTAAAGAGTAAAGATAAAACTTAATTTTAAAATTTGGAATCCTTTATATCTAGGCCTTGCTTTATAATGAACCGCACTATAGGATACAATATTCTTAAGCACATCTGTTTCCAAGAATTCTCTAGTCCATAATTAATTAGTTATAATCTTGATTCTGCATCTGCCCTGGAAACATCGACTGACCCATTTGGTGTTGATTGTGTAACTTCCAAAGTGCGATTGACTCCAAAAGAATCTATTCGAATTTAACCGCTAAAAGCATTATTACTGATCAAAGATCTTTAAATTATACATAAAAAACCTGAGTTGTTTTTAATGTTTAGTGGTTTTTTATTTCCTTTATCCTGTTTTTAGTTGACAATCTGTGTGGTTTTCCCAGATGTGATTTTGTTGTTAAACCTCTGTGTAGCGGAGATTGTTGTTTGTAAACAAATCATTTTGTTCTTTGTTCAGAAGTTTTTTATTCAAATTGAGGAGTTTAATCATACACTGTTGATTATATAATACTACAGAATGGGTGATCCATGTAGACCAAGTGATATTTGTGACATTCTAATGGAATCTAATACGACTGAAGTAAAAGTGTTGTATCTTATTTTCTTCTTTGTTATTTTGAATTAAAAAACTGGCTTATACACTATTTTCATAAATTAACTTCATTAAAAGATAGAAAAAGACATCATTTTGCATAAGAGTAAATTTTATTATGGTTAACTGTGTTGCTTTGCAACTGAAAATGGGTACAAATTTGCTTCTTCTCTCTTTTCTCTGTAAACATAATAATTATTTCCATTTTTATTTCTGAACCCCATAACACTACATTTTTGTGTTCACAATTACATTTACTACAATGTTGCTATTTCTGAATTTTGAACATCTTATACTTTATTATAATGCGGATAATTTTATGTAACATATTTTTCACATGTAAAATACTACATACTATATATCCTGTAAAACATATAGATATTTTTATTTTTACTTCAAAATTATGTAATTTTATTCTCTGATTCTTAACAAGAAAAGTTATGTATAACAGACATATAAGATGAATTATGAAATTCACAAAGGGACCCTGTAAAACCTACAAAAATCAGCACACACTTTAAAATATTTTATAGATGCTTCCAGGTTTTATTAAGATTCTTTAATAGAAACTTTTGAGACCAAAAAAATATCATTCTCTACATTTATACAGTGCATAAATAAAGTGGAGGTGTTTTGTGAGACAGCAAAATTTATATCCCTCTGTGCAGTGTTGTAAAACCTGTCATATATGGCTTAATGTGGCAACGGGTATGCCATATATTGTTAAAGCCAGATATGGAATTGTGATAAGAACACAAGTTATTTAAAGCAGATGCACCATTCATGTAATGGCTTACATTGAAGGCACTATATAATTGATTATGAAAACGTTAGAAACGTTACATACTACGCTAGAAACGTTTTCTGTAAAATTTTGAAAACTTTATGAAAACATTTTTTAAATCTAAAACTTAACCCTTGGTACGCTAAATAATCAGTAGAAAAAGCTACTGTTACGCTTAATTAATTTTTTTTAAATTTTTTATTTTTTCTAAAGTTTATTTTTTTATTGAACATATTGGTTAAATAATATATAAAAACACATGTTATGTTAAAAAATTATTTACATAAATACATAATAAAAGTCTTCAAGTAATTTCAATTTTTGTAATTAAATTTTTTAAGACTTGGTACATATTAGTTTAAAACCAAATAATTTGGATTTGGTACACTGTTAAAAATTAAATTAGAAGGCACAAAACAGTTAGAAAATTGCACAGTTAGAATTGAGCTTGACTGTGGTAGACTTCCGGATGGACAGCAGGCTTGGCATCGCATGTCTTGCAAAGATAAATGGTTTCTTTCCTCAGTCCTCTCTTCAAACACACGACGCACCTAGCTGTTCCTTTTTCCCTTTTTTTCATAAAGTGAGTCCACTGTTAGGTTACTAAACAAACAATGCATGTTCAGCTGTTGTTTTCACGAGCGAGTTTACCCGCTCCGAGCGTAGAGACGGCAGGCCGAGTGCGCGCGCAGGCGGTCACGGTCAACAAAAACCAGATTTTGTGACTGACGACAGCTGTTTTGATGTGTCACCACGCTCCACCAATATCACAATGGAAGACAAAAGAAGCACTCATGCACATTCTGACGGCAATTTGTGGAACTGAAATGTTTATAATACGTTGTTAAGAGATACCGCGAATTATACCGCTTAACGCGTTACGGGGAAAATACGATCGGCGATATATACCGCTTAACGCGTACGAAGGGTTAACTAATGCACTGAATATTTGTAATTTTTGTGGTTATGCAAGTACAATAAAATATAATTCCTGTTGTATATAATTCATATCAGTGCACAAAACTCACCTTGCACTAACATAAAGTCTAATGTACCAAACTGATGAATTCTGTTGTATTCTTTTGTACCAAACTAATTTTCTTTATATTACAATCCTATAGTGGTAGTTTTGTATATGTATATCAGTGAATACACTTACACTTACACTGAACTTACTTAGTAGTGATACCACGGCTGCTTGCGCACCCAGCGCAGACGAATACCGGCATCCGTGCGTATCTTGATGGAAGCTGACTCTGCAGCTCGCACAGTTTCCTTCACTGACTGCATTAGATTTTGTGCGTTGCCGACCAGCATGTCAGTGGCCTCTTGGTCTTCTTCTGTACCTGGGTGCAAAATCCATCAAAATCAACATCAACACATATTATCATTTTCCAAATATAACAATATCATTTACATGAACCATTGTGAATGTTATATTATTGCTTTATTTCTGCTTCATTTTATTCTATAGATTATTTACATCATAGTAATAATAACAATACCAAATGTATGTTTTCTGTAAAGTTCATATTGTACTTCAGTATCAGAATCTTTCCTTGATACTGTACTGAACTTTTCTCACGATATAAAGGTCTTAAAACTATCTCAACTACTTTTCAAAATATAAATAAGGTTTGGCAGGTTTACATATCACGTGATTCCTAATTTATCTGTAAAGAAAGCTTTTTAATAACAAATATTTTGGATTTTTCAAAAATATAAATTACACAAAGTCAATTTGGAAATATCAAACGAATGCAAACCACAGAGTTCTCTGATTCACAAAATCAAGCATATTGTTTAACATAAATATACAAAAATAATTTTTGTTGTTCATGATTAAAATCTTTGATTATTTGTCAACTCTTACCGGTTTCATGTCTGTTTGTCAGTCTTACAATTCGACATTTAATTGCTTTTCGCTATCCTGTTACTGCAATTTTAATTCAATCACGATTGTTAAAATTTATATTTTAAAATCTACAAAAAAAAAACCTAAATGGTAGTTGCAATAGTTGAGAGTGGTAAAAGTGGAATAATTAACTATTTATTAATCAGCTGTACATCAGCATAGCCACCTAAACTATGTCTGACATTGGAATAAGCATGCAGTGTTTTAATACTTTTTATTTCATAATTTCACCCACTTGTACCACTTAACATGGCAATAATTTTTATTTCTGAAAGTTATCCGGTTTCTAATGTGTACTGAACCAAAACTGCTAAGCAGTGCAGTATATTTGATCAGTTTTCATTTTTTAACATACGATTTGAATTGGTTTTCTTTTTAAAAAATTTTCAGCAAAAACATTTGACATAAAACTTTAAAACGCATTTTATTTTTTACATTTGTTATGCCATTTTAAAAACATACCTATAATTTATATCTAAATATTGTATTTACAAAAAAATTATTTTATATAGATTCAAAAGGTTTTGGTAAATTTCACTTAACTTACAAATAAGATAAGGTTATCCAGAATAAATCCACTCCAGAATATATATATATATATATATATATATATATATATATATATAATATATAAAATATACAAAAAATCCAAACTACTTATTTTGTAAAATATATTTATTTACAATAATTTTATATTTTGAACAACAAAATAATGTCACAATAAATTTATTACACAACTATGATATTGGTGCAAATCATTATTCAGGAAAAATACCTGCAAACAAGCAGTGTAAAACACTTTTCAACAAAACCACTAAATGAAAAATTGTTGCATAACTCTAGAAGTTTTTATATATTTCTGTAAAATAGTCATTTATTTTATTGTTTCCAACATGGAATTAATTTGTAGAAATAGTATTTTACTGTTAATATGTTTAAATGTAACAAAATCTAGTCATATTTTAATATGTTTTAAATGAATAAAAAATTAAATTATTGGTATATTATTAGGTTTTTATCTTAATTTTACAAGAAAACCCAATAAGAGAAACCTGTGTATTGAAAAAGAGCATATAACGTTTTATTACGATATGTATGTGATTTCAAACAATGCATTAACTGTCTTAAAGTGTTAATTATACAAAATATATTAATCTTCTACTATTAATGTGTACAAAGGTAAGCACTCATATTTACCATAGAATAAACAACAAAGACCACTACTACACATTTATCTAAGGTAAAATTAGAAAATGACCAATATTTATTTATTCACCAAGTTAAAAAACTAATCTTTCACCTAACTCAATGATGTTACAGATTAAATGATAAATACGGTTTTTGATTGTTGACAAACGCTTAAAATAGCAGAATCTAGTAATGAAGATAAAAATAAACTGATAACTATTGCTACACAAAACACTTCATACAAAAAACTACTCGACTACTCAAAGAACAAATGACACAGAGACAGTATTATAAGACGCAATAAGACAACTTACTCGCACCAATCATAAGACCTTGAGAAAGTAATGCAAAACAAACAAACAAATTACATCCATGAGCATAAACAATTACAAGCTTACTAAATATCACAAGTCAAATTAGGAAATCGCCATTCCGATCTATATCATATGCATTAACATTTCTACAGCTATTAGTCAGGCATTTAACAAAGTAGTTAAGTGACCGATGCACAAGTTTTCTCAATGTAAATTATATGATGCAGTAAAGAAGCATGCAGTAGAACCTAAACTATAAATTAAACCAGATTTAAAAGTCAACTCAGTATATTTGAAAATATATATATATATATATATATATATATATATATATATATATATATATATATATATATATATGTATGTATATCCCCGATATAGATACAATAAAATAAACTTAATACTTTTTATTTTTTTCAGAACTACCAAAACAAAACTCAAATTCAATCCACCCTTTTTCTGGTAATGATAATTCTTAATTACAAAAAATCTCTTAAGTGTCTTTTCTGTTATTGAGCTGATGTCATTTGATGAGAGAGCAACATAACAAGCACCCTGAAAAATTAAACGTTTGACTTGGCATTGTGAGGGATCAGTTTGTTGGACCCTTTTTTATTGATGGAAACCTTAATGCTGAGGTATACCAGGAGTTGTTACCAAATCAGGTTTATCCAGCTATCGAAGTAGCAACCAACAACTGTAACGAAGCACTATTACAGCAGGATGAAGCACCTCCACACTATGGCCTGCATGTCCGTGAGTATTTAAATAATATTTTCCCAAATCACTGGATAGGCAGAATAGGAAGTATCGAGTGGTTACCAAGATCGCCAGATCCATCTCCTCTTGACTACTTTGTTTGGGGTCACATCAAAAATAACGTCTATAAAACGAAACCCCAGTGCATTAATGACCTTACGAACAGAATAATAGCAGAAATTCAAAAAGTCCCCCTACAACATGCCGTTTCAAGCTTCTACAACAGGCTTTGACTTTGTAAAAATGTCCTGGGACAGCAGTTTGAACATTTAATAAAAAAAGTTTTTAGTAAGTTTTAGCCATTTTATTGCTTCAACGTAATTGTTTCATCCCTCCATCTTTATCCATCAAAAACTAGAGTGTATCCTACTTTTAACTCACACTGAATACAGTATGCCCCTGACCATGGAGCCTAGTACGTGTTACCTATATAAGAACTAGTTATCAGGCTGCAAGTAGGGAGAGTTGCTCCTCGATTGTTTACATAGTTCTAAGTGATGCGGGAAGTGTTGGCATATATGTATAGTCCACACACGTCATCAATTTAGACAGCTTAGAAGTTTGGTATAGTTTATTGAGCACTGGCTGTAATGAAACAGCTTTCAGTTTTATCCGATAAGAACTTCAAACACTTTTTGACCCTTATTAGCTGTAGAATTATAAAATATGTCTAGTTTTAAAAATATTATTAATACTCACCCAAAACCTTTTTAGTTTTTCTCGTAAAGTGTATATTTTATTAGTATTTCAACAATGAAGTACAAAAGAGTCAGTGACTTACTTTCTGAATAACTAATAAAAATATTGAGATTACCTAAACGTATAAAATAAAAGCATTTGAATTCGTATTGATCATATCTTTAAAACGAGACATGTTATCATAATATTGCGACTAAAAATAAGATTGTAAAAGTGTTTGTAGTTTAACATTACTCTTATAGGGCTAAAATCAAGATGGCTGTCAGTAAAGACAGATCTTAAAGATGTGACAGTTACTTCTTAAAATTGTTTTATTACATGTTTGCAATAACTCTTCATAGAAAGGTCTAAAAGACTTTAAACTTCGTTCACACGTTCCTCTTGATACAAGGAAATAGCCTATGGATTATGGGCTCAAAAGGTAAATGGGCAACAACGTTCGGTCAGGTCCTTCAATACTTTGTTGTATCGGTTTATTATTAGAGAAAATGTGTATTTCATAATTGGATAGCCTACTGATTTACTAAAGAGTGGCAATATGAAATCAAACTCATCCCCAACATCACAAAACAAACTGACATTTTGAAACATGTAACAAAACATTTAGTAGGCAGCTGTATTATCTATAAAAACAACTAGTTTTCACCATTACTTCTCCTATTTTGAATGCTAACAAATAATAAAAGAGACACAACACATCTGTGCACCTCCTGCATCGGCTGCTAGTGAGTTTGTGATCATCCGCACTCCAGCATGTGCATACCCTCCAATTGCCATGTAATACTGATACATTTAAGAGGTTAGTCAGTATATTCCTGATGTCATTATCCCCTCAGAGAGGTAAAACATAATACATTGTAGAAATAATTTTTATATAATTAGCCAGCCAAAAACTTTACAAAAATTTAATAAAACTGTACACTATCAAATAAAAATATGGCAAAAATCTGAAAAATGATCAAATTAACTTCATTTAAGTAGTACTCATAATTTGTCTGTGATCAAGACTTTAGAAAAAAATACTGAGAATCTACAATAAGATGAACTTACAAAGATTAACATTACCCCTAAATAATGTATTTATTTTACATTGCCCCTATCAGGCATTAACTTTTACTTGGCATTTATCCATTAAAAACATCATGCTGACAGTGTCCCACAACACTACACACAAGTAAGAAAAGAGTTAGAGAAAAAGATCACAAACACAAACTGTTGTATCAATAAATTATTTAACAGTTTCTTTTTGTCTCCTCGTACTATAATCCATTATCCAAATGCAGACATTTCTTATACAGAGAAGACTAATAAGTATACTAAAAATTCTAAAATCTACCAACCACATAATAATGTAATGTTAGTCATTTAACATCATAAAAAAATGTAAATTTAATTTAAATTCAGGCTAATTTGTTGGTCTCAAGGAGAAAAAATATTCAAACACACACAATTTCAGTGCAAAACAAGACACTTGCAACATTATCTAGTTTGAATGTAGCATGCAGCACACCATGCCCAATGAATGTTTGTTACCCCCTTGAAGTTCAGCCATCTCGTAGCGGGGCAGAGTCTCTGTTAGAAATAAGCAGTGTTATATACAGCAATGTATGTACAGTCAGTATAAGCAGACAATACACAATACTTATTAACATTGATCTAACTAACGATGGTGTTCATGTGTGTCAACAATACGTATGTATATATCACAGTTTGGAATTGAGTAACAATTTGACACCACTAAATTACTAAAAGCATCATTTGGTTTTACAAATGTAGTTGGAGCTGTGACAGAGATGAGAATCCTCAGAAGGGTTTTTAAACTAGTTAGTACATAGCAAATTGTTTTAACCCTTCCCATGCGGCAAACGGATATATCCGTTAGGTCTAATTTTTGTCCGAAACGCGGTAAACGGATATATCCTTCAAAGTCTATTTTGTGTTATTTAATAAATTGTAGTTGCCGTGGAATTTGCTAGAGTTCAAGGGAGTGTTGAATAGTTGTTCCAAAAAGCAGATGTTACAGTTTGAACCTCATTGGCGCGTCGCAGTGGTGGGAGGGCGTGGCTTTGTCCCTCGTGGCGTGATTTAGCCCCAGTCTGCGGCGAACCATTATGCGGTAAACGGATATATCCCAGCACGGCATATTTGAGTGTTTAACGCTGTTTAGCCATATTTCCTTATTTACTGTTCGTGTTCCTGTTGTAATTAGCATTATATTATCTTTTGTTATTACTTTATTTGTTGTGTCGTTATAGGCCTATATTGTTCTATGCAATGGCGAATCTTGATGATTTTTTGTAAAATTTGAAAATTTGTTAAAAAATATAGGGTTCTGATTATTTTGTGATACTGTATTATTTTTTATTCCTTAATAGCCACCACTAACTAAAAGAAAAAATTAGAGTTGGTAAAATGTAAAAACAATTTTAAAGTTAATTACGCGTTTAATTACGTTAATTATGTGTATGAGTCAAAATTGAAAGATAAATTCCGCGTGGGAAGGGTTAACTCAATAGCATTAAACTCTATGTGATAGAAGGGCTGTTTTAAAATCTCATACTCGTATGGTTTTAATATTTGGTGTACTACTTATAATCTTGTAACATTAAATACACTCACACATTTCTTAACAAGTTTTTTGTAAATGTGAAATTTTTTACAACAGCCAGACTTGCATACAATTTTCTTACTGTAAAAGTTAGTGAAGTAACTTGACCACCACACTTTTCTGGAAGATTGTGGTATAATTGTAATGTTTTAATTACGGTAGAGCAAACACATTTTCTGTTAACACTTTGACTAGCAAGAGCCCACGGGTTTTCCTAAAAGTGCAGAGGGGCGACTAAATCGGCTTTTCAAATATTTATTATTCTGTTACTAAACGTTGACATATGGCATTGTACTTGGTCTCATTTTATACATAATAAATCAAATAAACATAGATGACCTATCTTGACTTGATTTGTTACAGCTGGTAAAAGCTATTTACCAAATGAGACAACTTTCATATGAGTGCAGATTTTCAATATTTTGCACTAATATATAAGAAAGTCCCTCTAAGTCCAACCCCTCGTCCTCGTCGTGAGGGACGGGCAACGGCTCAAAGAGACGGCTAACGGGGCTCTGGTGAAGCTACGTCAGGTCTAGCAAGCCGGTAGTGGATAAAACTTGCTTTCAAAAATAAGAACAGCCTCGGAAAGGATGGAAATTTACGGCAACGACCCGGCAATTGTTTAAGGTTAAGATTTGGTACAATAAATGTTGTGACGCTTAGGAACAAGTTAGAAGAGGTAGTAGAGATGATGAAGAGAAGAAGAATAAACATAATGGGAATCAGTGAAACAAAGTGGAAAGGTAGTGGAAGTAGAGAAGTGGGACAGGATACAGGATTTGGTGGTCTGGAGGAGAAATTGGAAGAAGAAATGGAGTAGCTATAGTCATGGACAAAAAGATGACAAGCAGAGTGATGAAAGTGGATGTGGTAAGTGAAAGAATTATTAAGGTTACGGTCAGAATGGAGGGGGGGAGATAATGGACATAATACAGGTATACGCACCACAAACAGGATGCACGGACGATGAGAAGAGAGAGTTTTGAAGAGGATCTGGAAAGACAAGTAAAAGAAGAGAGAACAATAATAATTGGGGATTTTAACGCACAAGTGGGTAAGTTTAGACAAGGATATGAAGAGGTAATGGGATGTTATGGAGTAGGAACAAGGAATTTAGAAGGAGGAAAAATTTACTGGATTTTTGTTTAAGGAATGATATAGTGATAGGGAACACCTGGAACAAGAAAAGGGATAGCCACAAATACACAAGATACAATTGGAATGGTGAACAGCCAAAGTTTAATAGATTATATATTAGTGAGGAAATGCCTGCAGCCATACATGGCAGATGTAAAAGTTTATACCCAGTGAAAGTATGGGAGGAGATCACAGGCTGGTGGTAGCTGATTTTCAAAGAATGAGGTTTGGAAAGGATACATGCAAAAGACTAACAAGAATCAAGACATGGAAGTTAAAAGATACGAAAGTTAGAGAGGAGTTTGTAAATAACATTAGAGGAACGATACCCAAGGGGGAGGTCAAAACAGGAGAGGAGGAATGGACAAATTTCAAGAATGCTATAGTCAAAGCTGCAGAAGAAGAAACATGTGGACGAACTTCAGGTAAAAGAAGGGATAAAGAGTCCCCTTGGTGGAATGAAAGGAATTGCTGAAGTAGTTAAAAACAAAAATAGAGCTTGGCGAGAATGGTTTAAGGATAGGTCAAATGAAAAGAGGGATAAATGGAAGAGACTTGCAAGGGCATCAGCAAAGATGATGAAGGAGGCAAAGGAGAGGACATGGAAGGATTTTGAAGAAAAACTGAAATCAAAACTTCAAAGGAAATAAGAAGATTTTTTATGGGGTGATTAAGGAACAAGACGAAAACCTAAAGAAATGTTGACTAAGGTGGTGGATGTTTCAGGGGAAATCAAATGGGAGGAGAAAGAGGTTTTGAAGACGTGGAAAGAGTATTTTAAGGAACTACTGGAAGGAACAGAAAATGAAGAGGAAAGAAGAGATATGACAGAGGAGACAGAAGATGAAGAGGATTTTAGTATGTGCGAATTGGAAAAAGCGGTTAAAGAGATGAAAGAGGGGAAATCTGCGGGAATAGACGAGCTGACGGCTGAGATGATAAAAGGCGGCGGGCCCATTGGGAATTCAATGGTTGTACAGAGTGATGAGAGTGGATTTGGAAGGAAAAGAAGATACCAGAAGACTGGAAAATGGGAATAATAGTGCCGATTTTTAAGAAAGGCAATAAGCAAAAATGCGAGAATTACAGGGGAATAACTTTGTTGTGCCATACACAAAAAAATTTATGAAAAAATACTGTTTGCAGAAAATTAGACCAGTACTGGAAGAAACAGGAAGAGAGGAGCAATGTGGTTTTAGGAAAGGTAGGTCAACGGTGGATGCTATTTTTGTGATGAGACAAGTGTTAGAAAAGAGGTGGGAATACGGAAAAGATACAATGGTAGCGTTTATAGACCTACAGAAGGCATATGATAAGGTACTGAGAGAAAGGATATGGGAGAGTATGAGAAAGAGAGGATTGCGTGAGGGAATAGTAGAAAGAATAAAGAACCTGTACGGCATATGTAAAAACAGGGTAAGAATTGAAGAAAAATATAACAGATACTTTTAAAACAGAGAGAGGAGTAAGGCAGGGAAGCATATTGTCACCTTTCCTTTTCAATATTATAATGGATGAAATTATTCTAGAAGTACAAGGAAACAGAGGAGCAGAAGAAACTTAAGACAATAGCATATGCGGATGACATAATGATATGGGAAAATAGGGAAGAAGAGTTAGAACGAGGAGTTAAACAAATGGGCAAAAGTGGCGAAGAAATATGGTTTAGAGATGAACATACAAAAATGTAAAGTAATGAAAGTAGAGAGAAGGGATGGAAATAACAAAGACGTGTTAGTTGAAGGAAAAAGACTTGAAAAGGTGAAGGAATTCTGTTATTTAGGAAGTATCATAACAGATAGGGGCACAATAAGAGAAGAGATAGGAAACAGAATATGGAAGAGTGGAAAGTTTTTCAATATGGTAAAGAAGATTGTGTGGAGTTGGAACATTGGGAAAGAATCAAAAGTATTGATGTATAAATCTTATTTCCAACCAATTTTATTATATGGAGCAGAGACGTGGACATGGACTAAAAATGATTTAAGCAGATTGCAAGCTGCAGAAATGAGATTTTTAAGAGGGATAGAGAAGACTACAAGAAGAGATAGAATAAGGAACGAAATAACTAGAGAAAGATTGAAGGTAGTTTCACTGCAAGAGACAATGGAAGGAAGAAGAATTACAGTGGATGGGGCATGTGAAAGAGGATGGGAGATAAATAGAATGCCTAGAATAGCACTGGAGAAGGAGGAAGGAGGAAGAAGACCAAGAGGAAGACCGAGAGGAAGATGGGAGGACCAATTGTGGAAAGACATAGAGAGAAGGGGACTACAGAAAATACAGGTGGATGAAGAGGAGACCTGGAACGATAGACTAAAGTGGAGGAGGCTGTGTACGACGACCCGTGAGAACGGAAACGTCTGACGATGACGACGATGACGACGATATAAGAAGTCATATTCAGTTCTACAGATACTTACTTTTTTAAACTTGGTAAGTTATACTTGTTCCTACTTACATACAGAACAATACAAAAGTTGCATGTAAACATATTAAGTTTAAAAAATTAAAATGTTTTTTTTATTATTGTTAATTTCAAAAGATTTATCATCCAAATAAATATTATATCATATACTCCTTTCCCCCAACACAATAAAACAAATTTCATCCTATTCAGTTTATTGTTGAAACAATTGTGAATTATTTTGTGCAAAACTAAACAAATACAAAAAAAAATCAAAACCTGTTTATAAAAATACCAAAACTCAGTAATACAGATACTTAAATATTGGAAATTTGGTATGTTTGTTCCTATGTACACAAGGAACAATATAAAGTGTGCATACAAATAAATTAAAATCATAAAATTATAATTTTTTATTCCAAAGTTATAAAAAATTAAATTTTTGTTTGTAGTAAATATTTTTTACAAGTTTTATCATTCAAATAAATATTACAAGTTATAGCCTACTTTCTCTCCTACATAATAAAAGAAAAGTTACTTCATTATTTTTATTAAAAGTGATACATTATTTGCTAAACACTACACAAACACCAAAAGAGTGCTGGACACAGAGGTGACCTGTCATAAATACTCAGCACTGATAGCACAATCCTCTCAAAAGTGCTTGGCACTCAAAGGGTTAATGGCAATAAACATGTACCGGTACATTTTTTGTAATATTCACAAGTTTTGTGATGCAGTTGATATATTATCAAGCAGTCCTTTATAGAAAACCCAACTTCATAGTGCTGAACTTCTTTGACTTCTCTAGTGTAAAAACACTCCTTTTTTGATAGGCATTGAAAACCATCATTTACTAGACTATCCTCTGTTTTAAGACATGGAGAGAAATAATGTATGATTCATCATTAACACAATGTGACAACTCCTCACAAGACATTTTAACACTTGTTCAAAAACAAAAATAGAAGTCGTCATGAGATTCTATTAATATATTTTTATGGATTTTCTTTTTCCTACAAGTATTTATAGTATAATCTTTCAAAAATTACTGTATGGTCTGTTTTAGCTTGTTAAGTTCAAGTTGGTTTGTATATTTAAAAAAATTTAGTTATTGAAACATTTTCTCACAAAATACAAATTGTTCACAATGTACCTAACCACGCTAACCTTGTGTCTAGACTGGTTCTCTCTTTTGCCTTAATCACCTGAGTACACCTGTTAAAAAAAGTATGTACAAGATTCCTTCAGTCCCTAACTCTATACATTTTTTTCTGAGACTGAATTATGACATGAATAAGCAACATTTTGATAATGTGACAATTTTTGCAGTGGCAACAGCTTTTAATTCTGAGAAACTTTTCCAAAATCAACTTTTTTATCAGAATATTTCTTGAATATACACTCTTTTTATACAGCCTTTGTCAAAGACAAACCTCTCAAATATATATGTTTACAAAAGTACAATTTTTCTCATATAGACTAACTAAAATTAATTAAAAAATCGTGATATAAATTCTCATCTCCACCAGCTCACCACAATATACTGTTAATGTGAGGAACCAATACAGAACCTACTCTGAGCAAACAACATAGCATAAGCGAAGAGTTGTAAAGTAGGTTACACTTTGTAGTCAGTAAGTGAACTATGCGATAATTGAATTCCAAAATGAAAAAGCATTTACGGAGGTTCAAGTTATAAAGTCATAAAGTTGCTATGGAAGAAATGTCAACCAGTGATTTGAAATATTGCTGGAAAATTATTAAGAGTATACGATTGTCTTGTATAATATGTACATATATCATTTAGTTACGTTTTAATATATACAATTTTCTATTATACTCAAAATAATTCTATATGGAATAATGTCTTTTCAGGAAAATTCCCTATAGCGCAGTCTATACAAACATATTTAATATGATACAACTAAAACAAATACCTGAATAAATGAATATGATACCTGACACGTCAGGTAGCTTAAAACCAGTTGCATAAGATGTACAAAGATATATTGGAACAGTAAATAATTCTTAATTCTTAGTAAGTAAGTGTATGGAACTCGAGGTGTATCAATTTATATCACCATCAACAAAAAAATATAAAATTAATAATATATTAAAAAAGCAATAATTTTATATAACATGAATTTTTTAATGAGATTTAACAACTCTGGAGGAGAACTAACCTTGAGCACCGAGCATGGTAGCTTTCACAGTTGACAAGATTTTCAGCTGGGTGCCAATCGTAGGAATCCTCTCACACACTTGCAACAAGCTCTGTAATAAGTTAACTATACATTAGTTATTTAAAATAGCTTTCACAGTTGAAATGATTTTCAGGTCACACACTTGCAACAAGCTCTGTAATAAGTTAACTATACATTAGTTATTTAAAATAGCTTTCACAGTTGAAATGATTTTCAGCTGGGTGCCAATTGTAGGGATCCTCTCACACACTTGCAACAAGCTCTGTAATAAGTTAACTATACATTAGTTATTTAAAATAGCTTTCACAGTTGACAAGATTATTAGCTGGGTGCCAATTGTAGGAATCCTCTCACACACTTGCAACAAGCTCTGTAATAAGTTAACTATACATTAGTTATTTAAAATAGCTTTCACAGTTGAAATGATTTTCAGCTGGGTGCCAATTGTAGGGATCCTCTCACACACTTGCAACAAGCTCTGTAATAAGTTAACTATACATTAGTTATTTAAAATAGCTTTCACAGTTGACAAGATTATTAGCTGGGTGCCAATTGTAGGGATCCTCTCACACACTTGCAACAAGCTCTGTAATAAGTTAACTATACATTAGTTATTTAAAATAGCTTTCACAGTTGACAAGATTATTCAGCTGGGTGCCAATTGTAGGAATCCTCTCACACACTTGCAACAAGCTCTGTAATAAGTTAACTATACATTAGTTATTTAAAATAGCTTTCACAGTTGACAAGATTTTCAGCTGGGTGCCAATTGTAGGAATCCTCTCGCACACTTGCAACAAGCTCTGTAATAAGTTAACTATACATTAGTTATTTAAAATAGCTTTCACAGTTGAAATAATTTTCAGCTGGGTGCCAATTGTAGGGATCCTTCTCACACACTTGCAACAAGCTCTGTAATAAGTTAACTATACATTAGTTATTTAAAATAGCTTTCACAGTTGACATAATTTTCAGCTGGGTGCCAATTGTAGGGATCCTTCTCACACACTTGCAACAAGCTCTGTAATAAGTTAACTATACATTAGTTATTTAAAATAGCTTTCACAGTTGAACAAGATTTTCAGCTGGGTGCCAATTGTAGGAATCCTCTCACACACTTGCAACAAGCTCTGTAATAAGTTAACTATACATTAGTTATTTAAAATAGCTTTTCACAGTTGACAAGATTATTAGCTGGGTGCCAATTGTAGGGATCCTCTCACACACTTGCAACAAGCTCTGTAATAAGTTAACTATACATTAGTTATTTAAAATAGCTTTCACAGTTGACAAGATTATTAGCTGGGTGCCAATTGTAGGGATCCTCTCACACACTTGCAACAAGCTCTGTAATAAGTTAACTATACATTAGTTATTTAAAATAGCTTTCACAGTTGACAAGATTTTCAGCTGGGTGCCAATTGTAGGAATCCTCTCACACACTTGCAACAAGCTCTGTAATAAGTTAACTATACATTAGTTATTTAAAATAGCTTTCACAGTTGACAAGATTTTCAGCTGGGTGCCAATTGTAGGAATCCTCTCACACACTTGCAACAAGCTCTGTAATAAGTTAACTATACATTAGTTATTTAAAATAGCTTTCACAGTTGACAAGATTTTCAGCTGGGTGCCAATTGTAGGGATCCTCTCACACACTTGCAACAAGCTCTGTAATAAGTTAACTATACATTAGTTATTTAAAATAGCTTTCACAGTTGAAATAATTTTCAGCTGGGTGCCAATTGTAGGGATCCTCTCACACACTTGCAACAAGCTCTGTAATAAGTTAACTATACATTAGTTATTTAAAATAGCTTTCACAGTTGACAAGATTTTCAGCTGGGTGCCAATTGTAGGAATCCTCTCACACACTTGCAACAAGCTCTGTAATAAGTTAACTATACATTAGTTATTTAAAATAGCTTTCACAGTTGAAATAATTTTCAGCTGGGTGCCAAGTGTAGGGATCTTCTCACACACTTGCAACAAGCTCTATAATAAGTTAACTGTACATTAGTTATTCAAAATAGCTTTCACAGTTGACAAGATTTTCAACTGGGTGCCAATTGTATAGATCCTCTGACACACTTGCAACAAATTATTTTTACTATCCATTATTTGTACAATCATATTACTCAGTATATTTTATGTTTACAGCTAGAGTGAAGCCACATAGTTGATAGTTGCTATAAATAACTTACGGTGCGCATTCGTTTGTCTGTACACTCCCTAGCCAACTCTTTAGCTAGTCTGGTGACTTCTTCAGAAGCTTCAGCGATGGCTTTGGCACAAGCTATGAGATCACGTTTGGTGCCTCCCTCTCCCCTGACGAGCTGTGACAGTCGGCCCATCAGCAGTGCCATCTTCTTGGCAGCGGCGATGATGTCATTGTCCTTGCTGGACCACTGGCGCACCTCTTGGTGCAGTCCATGAGCTGCCATCTGGAGGTGGCAAGGAAAAAATATATTAGAATAGTTATGTAATTTATATAATCCAGTCAAGAGAGGACTAGATGAATATCTATAAGATTTTTAGGGGGAAATTGATTAATAGAAACACGGTTTTTAGATATGGTGAATAGTTTACTTAAGATTCAGATGATAAGAAGAGTACAGAACTAAAATTAACAGAATTATAAAATATTTCTTATATTTTTAGTAATTCTACTAGAACCCTCCCAAACAATTCTTAACCTAACTTCAAAATCTGTATTTACATATTTTTTAAGAACAGTAATTGCATAATATAATACATTAGTAAAAAGCACGCACACATGCGCGCACACACACAAAAACACACACACACACACACACACCAACATATATACTCTTCCAAGTAGGTCAAAGTTATAAAAAAACTGTTCATATTAAATTTTTGGGTTCCCAGAACCCTTCCATGAAAATATAGAATTATTGATATAATTAAAAATTAATCATTAAAAAAGTATTATTGTCCAATTCTTCTATAACACTAAAGATTTTTTACTTTTACACCATTATAAAATGGTGAAATAAAATCAAGGTTTTAATGTGATTACCTAGAGATCCTAGAGCTAAAACAGATTAGATACATGCTGGATTTTCATCACACATGTAATAATGTTCTGTTGAACCACTTACTTATTACTCACCTGTAGTATGACTCAGTAATGAAAACCTCTTTTGTTTGGTATTAAAATTAATCACAAACATACTGAACTTATTTATCTGCTAGGCCACTTATTTTTTAGGGATAAGCTACTTATTATTGATTTTGAATCGTTTGATTCTTATTGATATTGAATTAACAACATGATTTCACTTGTCTCGTTCATCAATTCAAAATACTTAAGATTTGTTTAAATGTAATAATTATACAAAGATGGTTCAGTTTTTAATTTAAAGAGTACTAGAGATATTATAATTGAACAAAGTATCGTATTAGTATGACTGTATCAAAGATTGAAGTATTAATCTACACATCAGATGGAATTGTAGATTACCAATAGATGGTAATATTGAGTTCCAATTAGTTTGGGTTTGAATGAAATCATGTTTGATCATTGGGGTGTGTTAAAAGGAATCCAAACATAAACATCAAAATGAAATTATCTCAATACAAATAATGCAGATCGAATTCACAATAAAAAATAAAATAACACGGATCAAAGTCACCTTTCTCGTTGGAATTGACCCATCACATTGGATTTATAACTATAATATATTAATCATAATATAATATGTCATTTCACAAAAAGGTTCTATTGAAATTAAGACCTAGCAATGTTTTATCCAAAGCGACCTCTCATATATAATTAATCTACTTTTTAATAAATACGCTACCCTACTCACCATGATTGGCTGGTTTGGAAGTGGAGCATGCATAAACATGTCATCCTCATCATCAGTCTCAGCTGGTGGGGGAGGTCGTGGGGGCGGCATCTCTCCACCAGGGAGGGGCGGACGAGGTGGTGCTACTTCTACAACAACACATAACAATTAGCAATAGTCATTAATTGGATTACACATTAACTTTGCAATTTGTAAAGATAATTTAAAATAGTATTTGCTACCTTAAATATTTCACTTCTTTCAAGTAGATTAGCAAAATGTCATTTCATACCGTTCTTAATCATAATACACTAATATCTGTTATTAGCATTTATTTTATACAGAATTATCTCCAGCAGATCTCAGGACACTTGGTAAATTTCTGAATATTAAAATCGGATGTCTTTGAAAATGGCTTTTTTAATCTAAGATAAGAGTTTAGGACCTCCTGTACTTAGTCCTAAAAGGACCTTTGCATCTCAATTACTTGTATTTATCCCTCAAATCTGAGACTTCTTATAAAACTAATTAGATTTGTGAGTCCTGTTCTCTAAAATTCTTTGGATTCAAGATATATACCCTTTGGAACTTTTTACTGGTTTGACAAACAACAGGGCAGTACAGCCATATGTGATATGCTGATTCTTCCGGTTCTCCACAAACTCTGTATCCATCAGTCAGGCTTTAACCCACCTTCATCAGATGTCTTTGAAGAGAACAATGTTACGTTATCATTCCAAGTACTAGTCATATATCCATCCTCCTTGCCTAAATCTGGAGCCTAGTCCATCCATTAACACAAGGAGAGAAACCTTTTGGTTGTCTGAATCCTGAGACCTTTCTTCATATCTCGGATCTGAGCTTTTTTCGCAGACATTTACCAGTGCTTTACTGTTGGCCTTACCAGTTAAGGCTCTGGCCTTACCAAAAGGCTTTCAGAACCTATTTTGACCAGGGTGTGCACGGTTTCATTCCCAGGAATACTATGATGTAACCTAACACCCAGCCAAGGACAACTTTGTTCCTCTTCGCCAGTTCATTAGAGGATTCCTGCATTCCTACACTACTGCCGAGTCATAAGAGTAGACACCTAGCACCATTAACGCAGACTCACAGTATTAGGTATTCTGCACATTTAGGTCCATTCTAGACAAGGCTTTTTGCACACGTTTCAATTGTAATGACTTCTGTTAGGAATGCCGTGGTGTTTTCCTAAGGAATCAGTATGCTCCTGACCCATATATGCAAAACCCTACCCTCGAGAGCAGGTCCTAACTTTAGTAGAGTATACCTCCTATGTATTTCATTTATCTCTACATTTATGGGAACATTGTATGGTTTATCAAAGGGAACAATTTTAGGATTATGCACTCAGACACATTACTTATCATTCAGCAAAATTCCCTTATTATTGTCATGCCACAACAGGAAGTTCTGAAGCTTCATCACCTTCTTACCCAGGAGCTTCACTGCACTGAATACAGCTGCCATTCACTTCCTGTCCCAGAGGAGAGTATCCTAGTTACAGTTGAACAGGATCTCAATGCTCTGGTAATAGTTACATATGCCAGCCTTTGAAGACTCTGCAGCCTCTTAGCTGCTAGGCTTTATTCTATTGTAGGCCACCACACAAGAGCTGCATAAGAGACCATTGGTTTTATTATGACTTCATAGACCCAATATATCATCTTGGGATTTAATCCTCATTTATATATAAATATCCTTTTATAAACACCAGAGATTTTGTTGCTTTGGATATAATTTCCATGAGAGGATTCCACGTTAGCCTCTTGTCTAAAACAACTCCCTAAATACTTGGGCACTAGAATAAGTTGATCTGATTCAAAGTTCCTTTTTTTAGTAAAGGTTTTGAAATTATCCAATCACTACAATAGACATTTATTTAAAATTATATTAAATTGATTAATGTATTTAAAATTAGTTTTATTTTGAGAATGCATTTTCAATTATCGAACTAGTACTTAAAACAATATAAAAATCAATACGTCAATTAAGATGAAATAAAGATAATGAAGGTTTATTTTAACACAGAATACGAACATAAAATAACCAAATAGTTGTATGGAATAATAACCAACACAAAATTAAAATGGTTAGGATTAATTCAATGTGTTAGTACCTTTCTCCATGTAGTAATTAGGCCTGTAATGTTGCTGCTGGAAGCTGGGCTCCTCTGTAAACCACATTAGAGAGTTAAACCTCCACCATAAAGTTAATACAACCATATTTTCACCCTTTAACATGTTAATTTGGGAGTATTGTTGTACGTTTTAGAAAGAAGGCGACTTTTTCTAAGTAAAAATATGACTATCTAATTTTTGTATATTTTAACTGTTAATGTACATATTTTAGTTAAATTAACACATTGGAGTCTGGCTTGCTATTTGCTGTTTTTATAGCCTGGTCTGCATAAATTCATTGGTTTTCAGATTTTTTTTTTAGAAAACTGTTAAATATTATGTATATGATATTATATTTTATTGAAAGTTCTATCTTTCCTCTTTAAATTGATATGCAAAACTGTATTCCTATAAAATGTAATTAATTTTTTTTTAATTTCAAAAGTTATCTTTTTTGAAGAAAAATAAAAACTCCCGCATATCTTGTGTTACTTGAAAACTAACTTTTGAATAAATAAAACAAGTAATTTCAATTTTTTTAAAGGCATTTACTATATACATATTTACAAATAATTTTAATTGCCAAAAAAATTTCAAATGCTAAAAAAATTATTGTTGTCGTATACAGACTGACGACGCGCCAGGCCACGTCAGTGGATAAACAAAAGCCTCAAGCGGGTATGACGTAGTAGCGCCTAGTGGAATTTTTCTGAACTAACCATCTAAGCTGGCTTTCTAATGCAGCAGACGGCACTCGAATATCACTCGAGCAACTCCGTATATCAATCGGCAAAGCTGTGCTCGAGTCACGCTCGAGCGCCGGCCGGGGGTTTAAACAATGGCGCTCGAGTCTGGCTCGAGCGTAGACTCGAATGTGTTAAAAACTAACATAATAAAGGAATTATGAAATTCCATACAATTTACCAACATAGTGTGATAAAATACTATAGTGTGTTTAAATAATGTAATTGCTTATTTTTATACACCAATTTTAAAACATCTAAAATCGAGTATTGATCATTATGTCGTAAGAAAAAATACTCACTCTATCTTACAACTTTACTCCTTATGTTAGTGATATAGTTTTATGTAATGTTTAAGTGAAAGTCCCGGCTTACACTCATGCAAATACCTTTAGTTTGTCAATATTGTTGCTAGTAATTTTTAAAAGATTTGAATTTAAAAAATTTCTTTTCTAAAATCTATACCCATTTTACAAACACTTCAAAGGCATTCATATTTCTATAAACTGTACCTTTAAAATAAATCATCTTGCAAAACTAAGAAACTGAGAGTTAAATTATTTAAGGTTTAACATAGATCTTATGGAACAAAACTCAAGGTTGTTCTTGTATATCCAGCTTTTAATGTCTATTAGTTTCAAAAACTTGTTTTGCTGTATTTGTTAATTGGAATTTTAGCATCAAAAAGAATCACAGGAAGTTGTTTAAAAGAGCTCACTGTTGTCGTGAATATATCCAATTTAGAAACAACTAAAAAGTTCATTAAACATACACATTTATATCATAGTGTTCTAATTGCCATTCTAAAAACTCATTTCTCCTAAACACAATTACTAGTCAGAAATAATAATATACTTTGATTAATACATATAAACTACAATATAAAGAATAAATTTCAGCATCTAAATATGAAAAACATCTCCAAATCTGAATTAGAGATTTTAATAATAATAGTATATATCTTTGTACAATATTTAGCATATGAATGATATAATTTAAAATAATATTTACTTTGTGGCAAAACTGTTTTGGCAGCTTCGTGTTTTGGGTACCAAATTTGTCTATCAAGACTTCTGCTAGTTTTTTTATTTGTCTTATACATGACTTGTGTCTATGCTTTTGTAAGCTTTACAACAATAAAAATATTCTTATTTTCATTCTTATAAGTAAATGTAGAGAAGTGGTTTCATTATGAATTAGAACTACGAGGGTCATCCAGAAAGTAAAGAACGTTTTGTTATAAGTCAATAAAAACAAAATATAAGAGCATGAAAATTTATTTATAAATACTTATAAACTTACTCTATTTTTCTACAAAATCGCCGGAACTGTCAAGGCACTTGTTGTAGCGTGGCACCAGTTTTTCTATACCGACGTTATACTGTTCTGCCGCCAAGGAATGAAGTCACGTTTTTACTCCTTCTTTGAGGTCTTCATCACCCAAAAAGTTTTTTCCGCCTAAAAACACTTTCAACTTTGGAAACAAGTGATAGTCACTCGGAGCCAGATCTGGACTATACGGAGGGTGTCCGAAGATTTGCCATTTGAAAGAATTGAGTTCTGCTTTGGTTCGTGCACTGCAATGAGGCCGAGCATTGTCGTGGATCAGCACCACTTTCGACGACAGCATTCCGCGTCGTTTGTTCTGAATAGCGCGGCGAAGCCGATGCAAGGTCTCGATGTAGGCCTCTGAGTTGATTGTTTCGCCTCTCGGCATGAACTCCACATGGATTAGGCCTTTTCGGTCCCAAAAAACTGTTGCCATCAATTTCCTGGTGTTCAAATTTGGTTTTTCTTTCCTGTTTTTTGTTAGTGAATTCGAGTGATGCCATTCTATTGACTGGAGCTTTGTCACCGTAAACTGCCTTAATTTGCCTATAAATTTCAATAGGTCGAACATTCTGTGCATTCAGAAACCGTATCACACTACGCAGTTCACACTTGGCGGGATTTTCAATTAACGCCGCCATTTTAAACTTTCACAGGAGACGCAAACGTGACCTCACGGTACCGCTACTCAGCTCACACTGAGGCAGAAGGTGTGGCTAACGAACAAGCTATCTACCGCGGTGGTGGGGGAACTGCGCCGCCCGTGATGCGCAATCGTTCTTTACTTTCTGGACGACCCTCGTAGTTAACCCTCTCCCAGTTGAATTACCGTAACACGCTTCTGGTGCTAACGGGCTAAATTGATTGGGCCAGTCTGCTGTGGAAGAACGCAATCTTTTTTTATTATTTTAACAACTCTATTTGAACAAGACTGTTACATATTACACATCATTGTAATTGTTATTAAATTCTCTATAATATGGTGGTATTTGAAAAATTATTAAGCCAATAAGGCAAACTAAATTTAAATGAATACTCATTTTTACAGCAAATGTGCTGTTTGTATTGTTATACTAAAATAAACTACTCATCCAGTACACAGAACTATAAAACAACATGTCAAAAACCAGTAGCTGCAAGAAGTTACAAATAGGCCTAATAACTCTATAAGATAGCAAAGGAAGTTGGAAGGAATTTTGATGAAAAACGGCTAAATCATTGTCAATGACGAGATTGATAAAACGTTTGAAATAGTAATCCTAGATAGCATCAATAGGCATAAAAACATGTAATGAACGGGGACAACAGTAATCTCAATAGATATTTTCATTAGCAGTTCCAAAAGTAGCTGTATGGTGGCAGAGATCAATGATAAGATTTTAGCGCCAGGCTTCCCCATCGAGGCAACTGGTGGAGATAAATTCCCAGGAGAGGGTTAAAATATTTTTGGCAATACCACTCTATAGCATCAATCTCCACAATACTGAACTCCAACTCAAAGCAAAAACACAAATAGATCTCCAATTTAGATTGAGACTGTTCACATAGAAAAGTCTGCAATTCATCCATGTTCATATTTTACCTTTAGTTGTAGATGTGTTTAAAGATGTTTTCCACTTATCCCATATTTGATTACATATTTTTATGATTATGATAGGCATGCAATTATTATTATTTATATGTCTGTAGAACACATTATGTATGATTTATACAATGTATTTACAATGACTTAAGTCTAGTGTATATGAATGTATCATGTGGATCAAATATAAAACTGAGTTTAAAAATAAAAACTTGGTATGGCTGCATTAGAACATTTTTTAACATGTTATCATAGAGATACAGTATTTGTTGAAAACTTAAAATCAATTAATTATGACTTCAAATATTTGTTTTGATAATCACTGCATTGACTTTTTTACAACCAATTAGTGCTATAAAAATTGTCGACTTGTTCGGACATGTAAATATTTTTGTCAATATTCTGATTGATTTTTTTAACAAGGGAATAATAACAGTACAAATATTTGCCATTGTAAAATGTAACAATAACTTTTTTTAATAAGAGGAGCTGCCCTTTTCTACTAATGTCAAATCGTAAAACACAAGATTAACCCTAAGAACACCGAACAGTATGCACAGAATATGTGATAGATTTGTATGAATTTGCAAGTTAGGAATAGATTTGTTTAAAAATAATGTTACTTGCATAACTATATGTTGTTATACATCAATTTCTTCATTAATATATACTGAATAATAATAAACTAGTACCTAACTAATATAGAACTGTTTTATTTGTAATAAGTAAAAAAAAAAAAAAACTAAAAAAGTAAACATTATGTTGTGTTATGTCCCTTGAACTCAATACTAAAATTGTGTATTGACTTCATGGCAACCAACAACCAATTTAAATTCAAAATTGTATCCACTTTAAAGATATATGTAGTTCTATATACTTTAGTGTTTAGAAACACAAAGTATTTTTATTCCGTTTGTTGAAATTGCATATACTTAAAATTGTCATAAATAAGTATCTCTAGCTGTGTTAAATGAAATATTTTTATATTTTAATACTTTATCTGTAGTCTAGCATGCCTATTAAAAAGTATTTACTTAATTCTTAGTTGGTTTGATTTATTTCTTGATATTGACAAAGGCAAATAAACTTATGCTGACAACACAGCAAAAAAAGATTGCTTTAAAAACATCTGCCAAACTCCAGTTATTTCCACAGAGTATTAAATCAAAGTACGCGTCTTCAGCGACATACAACATACAAAATATGGGTTTTATTCAACAGCTGGTGAAATAAATACGTAAGGTAAAGGCATATGCATAGACGACTGAGAAGTTGACAGTATCCGCAAGCAGGAACCAACCGACGGTATTCATAGGGTTAAGCCTGTAAGAAAGTTACTGGCCTACAATTGAAATTCATGGCAATAAACACACTAAAGCCTAATTTGATGACAAGAAATGTTGGAAACAAAAAACCAGTTTTCTAAATATTCTATTTCTATTATTGTAACACTTCGTGACAGCAAATACCTATATCATGTTATCCCTCTTATTATGCACCATTGATAATAACATTTTTAATGAGAAATTTTTGTTCAATATAGGTTATTACTGTTTATCATCAAAGCAAGGGTTAAGTTGTCACCTATTAAAATGCAAATTTGTTGTTGTTTGTAACAATTAGTTTTACAACTCAGTTTATATCCGACCCACTCTCGCAGTAGTACCTGGCGGCAGAGAGTATGTGAGAGGTGCGGGTGGTGGTGGGGGAGGGATCTCCTGCTCCCAGTCATCTACAACAACATACTATGTACATGTACATTAGTCGTGCACTACCTCTACGCTAGTTTACTTTCGGTAGCAATTGGATTATTCCTAAACCTTATAAGATTATTAAATTCTACTTTATGACAATGTTTTAGTATTTAATATATATAAAGCACCACTACCAGAGTGCTTGTTATATGTTAAATATTATGTTCAGCATTATGAATTAAATATTACATGATAACCTGCTATTAAAGAGCTATACATAAATTGTGTAACACATATTTTGATGATGTAAAATCATTTTGAAATGTTACATTTAATAACAACAGTAACGTGTAGTCTGCACGTGAAAGAGACTGAGATAACGATTTTTATCTTTTTAGGAAAACATTAATTTATGATAGCTCCTAGCTACTTACACCCATGACAATTGTGTTAGTTAAAAGATCGAATTACACCTCAATAAATACCACAGATTAGAATTAATATCAGTGAATATTAAATTTTGCTTAAAATCTTATATTAACACATACATTACTTTTATTATGGGAACTTACTAAGTGTTGGCATTATGCTGAAGCTTTTAATGTTATTAATAACACTTGTAATGTATGTATAACACTTGTAATAACAATGTAATGAGTTCATTTTGAGCTTCTTCGTCACCGAATTATTTTTGATCTCTTCAGAGATTCAAAATTTACACAAAATCCTCAGTACAGATTTTTATTGGTTATAATAATATAGAGTATGAACTAAAGAACAGCGGTAAAAAATGCTACTCGACGTGTTACAAATAATAATTATCTTAAAAATTATCACTACATAAAGAAAAAAATATTGCAGCAATAAAAATTTTAACACGAGTACAGCCACAATATAGAAAACTGTTGATTATTCCTTTATAAAATTTAAAACGTATTCAGATTCAAAATATTTTATAATTAATAAGATTACTTTTAAAAGCATTAAAATGTAAGTATATTTTTTCTTAAACCTCTTTTTAAAATATTTGAAATCCTATAGGAAATAATATAGTAAAAAAATAATGAGGTAAATAAATAGGTAAAAGTAGTAAATACAGTGCTGCTCAATTCTGGCCTAACATCAAAAAGATCATTGTTGGCCACCCATGATTTCCTTCTCAATCAATATTTTAAATCACAATTAAATACCAAACATATCGTCAGGGTGGAATGAGTTAATCCCAGTATGAGAGTCAAATGAAAGGCTAAAATTCTAAAGGAAAATTCAATATTTCTGGGTGGTATATCAATCAGGGATTTTTAATATTTAATTGAATAATAAAGAAAATTTACAAAGAAAGTATTTATCAAGGTAAAATATTTGTCATAAAAATAAAAAGAAATTTGTCACGTACTACAATATATGATCGCTTCATTTTTTGCATTACTAACAGCATTTTGTGTATATACAGCTTTTTCGGACATAAAACTTTCATTTCATATAAAATAAAAATTGTTAATAGCCTGTAAGTATTGTTTGATACAGCCAGTTTGGCGTTAAGTGTGAACAGAAGATAAGTGTTAGTGAAGCGGTCGAACGGTTTACCGTGAATGTGCAGGTTGTTCAGATCAGGGGTGACTGTGACGGCTCGCCTCACTTGGCCCACCGAGCTCAGCAGCTGCAACACAAGTCTGCCTTACTACTATTCTTTGGCTTAATAACACACCAATGGTTATTTGTGTTACTTGTGGAGCAGTATGATCCACAATCTTACTTCACAAAAATATTATAGCAGACACATTTATATAGTTCACACTATACAGATCTTAAATTGCTTTATAGATTTTTTGAAATCAAATATTTGTATTACGCTGGTTAATTTAACTTAAAAGAAATGTAAACATTAAACAAATTATACAGCTGGTCATCAATAAGGCGCTATAAACAATTTTGATTTTATTACAACTTAAAGTGATGATAGTCACAAACAGCGAAGTCTAATTGATTCACAAGAAGTTGTTAAAAACTTTAGTAGTTTTCTTACCTAAGTTAGATGGCACGGCTTAGTATTCAAGCAATTGATATTCTCTCTTTATACTGCCTGATACTTTGAACAAAACAGTAAGTGATTTTTTTCCCATAGTTACCGAGCAATATCAAAACACTAAACAGAAATTAGTAACTAAATATCTACATAACAACTTTGTACTATTACTAAGTAATATAAGCAAAACATTATTGTATTAAACATTGAAAAAAAAAAAACACACACAGATTAGTCCGATAACAATAATTCTGCAATACAGAGACCGACATCCAATCTGTTGGAGACATTAGAACATTTAAATAAAAATAAAAAAAGAATATAATTAAATTTCTCCACTTCAGTAGTTCCATCAATAACTTGTCCACTAACAATACCTAAGAGATGAACTTGCAGCAGTTACTGTTACATTCTCACTGTCAAGTATAATTCCAGCTTTCTCTTAAAGAATTCCAAAGTCCAACTACATTCACAGATCAGCTTAGTTTTGAGATGGGAGACTTACTTTCTCTTCAGCTCCAATGGTTCTGTAGTCAGCATAAGCCTATTTTTTTAAATTTCCTGCTTACATGTTGCAAATTTATTAAGAAGTAAAGTCTACTTATTTTAACGCAATTTCAATTATAAGTAAATATAGGTCCTTATATAATGAGAACTACATAAGCACTCACCGCTCTATTAGATTCCCTCCAGCGTGACACAGCCGCTGCGTTGTGTGTGTTCATCGCCACAGCTTTGGCATCTTGAACCATGTGAGTGATCGCTGCAACAAGCCATCACAGTCCCTTAGAGCTTATTTATTCATATGTAAATAGTATTAAGTTATTTCAACAACTTTTAGTTTTTTTTTTTAAGAACACATGTTAATAAACCTCCAATATAAAAAATTAAAATTTGTTGAAAAAATACATGTGGAAGGGTTACGTTATTAACCCATTGTGGATCGATTTGTTTGACCAAGCATCTCCCAGCGAGTGCAATTTCATTTTCACGTTGTCGGCAGCAGAACAGAACTCTGCACCTCATCAAACCGCCCTCTTTCTACTAAACAGCACGTAATAATAATACACAACATATACCATAAACAGCTGAGGCATATAGTAAATCAGTAGCACTACACAGCAGAGAGTAAGTTCAGCTGAATTTACCCAGCAGGGATCACTTCTGGCTGGTTTATACCTTCCAGTTGAACCTACCACTGGGCACTGCAAAAACCGACGTCACTTAAATCTGAACAACTCTATGGATATCCAAGAGCAGCACATCACTAACCACAAATATCAAGATTCTGGGATGGATTGGCAATTCGATAGGTCTAGTCTACTGTGGGAGATGACTGTTGGAGTTTGGTGGGGTTCGTTCCCTAACTATCAGAAGTTGCTAACCCAACAAGGGTGTGCTACCTCTGCCTGCTTTGACTGAAAAGGCTGGTTCAGAGCTGGCTTCCCCTTCTTCCGGGGGACATGACTTTGAGATTAGTGCCCTCAATTCTTCCTCATGGATCTCATTAGGAGGCGGCCTCTACCCCCTAACCTTACTCACCCTGAATATCCTGTCACTCTGGAAGCAGCGCTAAGGTTCTTACAGGACTAAGTGCAATATATAAGCTTCTTGCCCAAAGGGAGAGAGAAAAAAAAAGTTCAGCTGGTTCTTCAACTTCTGCATACAGGTGCTATCTATATAATATTTACAAACAAGTTTGAGAAAATCTGTTGTTAAAAACATTCAGTAGACTAGTAATTATGCTCACACAATCTACAAGACATTATTAGAATTATTTAAAGGTAAATATAAAAGAACGCGTTTGTGACCTGAGCTCATCAATGTGGCACTAGACCCAGCTACTCCATGATGAGATATTTCATCAGTGATCCACAATGGTTTAATTCTAGACTAAAATAATTAACAAACAATAGATTAATGGTAAAATAATTTTTGGAAACTATTCAAAATTTTTTACTGTACGGAATGTAATTTAAAATGTATTGTAAGAACACAATATACATCTGTACAAATTCTGTTCTGTTCTCTTTTTGTTTTATACCATTGAAAGAATTCAATATGCCACTATACGATCCTATAGTGATAATAAACTTTCTTTGGCAGAATTAGTATTATGTGTCAATATTATATCACTACCAGCTTGCAAGTTATCGGCCGCATGGTTGACTGTAGCTATGAACTCGGGGTCCTCGGAGTTGTCAGCTTCCTGCTTGGCTACCTGCAGGACACGGTTGCCCAGCCGTGCGATAGCCGTTGTCTGTTCAACCATCTTCTGTGGCTCGTGGCGGGCAATTGCATCCTCGCACAGGATTGTATGCTTCTGCATTTGTTCCTCTGTTACAGAATAAAAACAATTATAGATACCCAAGAATTTATCTTATATAAGAACAACAATTACAGATACCCAAGAATTAATGTTACAAAAGAACAACAATTACATATACCCAAGAATTAATGTTACTAAAGAACAACAATTACATATACCCAAGAATTAATGTTACTAAAGAACAACAATTAAAGATACCCAAGAATTAATGTTACTAAAGAAAAACAATTACAGATACCCAAGAATTAATGTTACAAAAGAACAACAATTACAGATACCCAAGAATTAATGTTACAAAAGAACAACAATTACAGATACCCAAGAATTAATGTTACTAAAGAAAAACAATTACAGATACCCAAGAATTAATGTTACAAAAGAACAACAATTACAGATACCCAAGAATTAATGTTACTAAAGAAAAACAATTACAGATACCCAAGAATTAATGTTACAAAAGAACAACAATTACAGATACCCAAGAATTAATGTTACTAAAGAAAAACAATTACAGATACCCAAGAATTAATGTTACAAAAGAACAACAATTACAGATACCCAAGAATTAATGTTACAAAAGAACAACAATTACAGATACCCAAGAATTAATGTTACTAAAGAAAAACAATTACAGATACCCAAGAATTAATGTTACAAAAGAACAACAATTACAGATACCCAAGAATTAATGTTACAAACAAAAAACAATTAGTTTAATTCAAATTATTTTGAAAATTACATTATATTTTGACACTGAAGCAAAAGTTACTCCATGAAAAATGTGGGAGACAGTAAGACTATGGCACAATATATGTATCAAATAGAAAACTAACAAAACACTGGTACCCTATTGTCCTTAGTACACCTCAAGGAAATTGTTGGAATGTGAAGTCTGGGGAATTGACATTGTAAGTTTTACTCAACGTAGTGATGTCTCTCTCACGCAATAATGTAACTCAAACAAGGTGATAACATATTTTACAAAATTGGTATATAACAGCTGCTTTAACAACTGTAAAGTTTTTGCAACAAAATTGTACTATAAGCACATGCACAAGGGAGGAAGGGGCAGAAAAATGTATTTTCCCATCAGTTAAATTCTTGAGCTCTCACAGAATAATATCATCAGCAAGTTGTCAGAATATAGGAGCGAGTTGTCTGTAGTGGTGTTAGTAAAACATGAATGAGCAGCTGTCGGTCAGTTGTCAGTATATTATCAGTGATAAGGATCCTCCTCTAGTAATCAAATAAAATATAACAAAATAATTCAAATTATTTGAGAAATTAACTAATTTTAAAATTATTCAGTGGAATAACTGACTTTTAAATTGTTACTGAAGCGATTTCATATCTAAAAAAGATGTAATGAAATTGAATTAAAAATTTAAATAAAATTGTTTTGTAAAATTAGTTTTTGACTACTTTTTAAAACCTAATCCTATGCTGATTTTACAGTAATAAGTGACTAAGTATTTAAAAGAATTGGTGTAATTGATGATTTATATTGAATTGAACTAATTTCGTGAATTACATTGTATTATTAGCACATTTTACTACATTGTAAGATGAAAATTTCTATTTCATAATTAGACTAAAATTACAGCCAGAAACGATATCTTCAAGAATTTCACTATTCATAAAATAATATGATGTTAATTTACGCTCAACAGATCTAACCGATGTATGACCAAACTATTACACTAAATTATTTATTCATCAGTGATAAATTTATCCTCGTGACACAGTTAGTTAAAGTGTGACATTTATACATGTGGTAAATACACCACATGCATAAATTAAGGAATTTATTATTTTGTGTTATATTATATGAAATATTATTATCATTCTTGCTTATATTGGACTGTTTAAGTCAACAAACTGTTTAATTTTATGATAAACATAAGAGCAAGATGTACAGTTTACATTATAATAATGTAATGTTCTAGTGACATTATCACTAAAACAACACCTGATATTTTGATGAAATGAGCAGAATCTGTGGCTTCATCGCAGAGGTTCCTGATACGTGCGACACTGTCTGCATACTGCATCCGGAGGTTATCGAAATGTTCGTCGGCGGCCTTGCTCTCCATGTAGTTGAGGCGAATACGACCGGCATTGACCAACTGGGGTGTGAGAGACTCCACCTGCCCGGCTGCTGCCACCAGAGACTCTGCCAGTTTCTTGTTGCCACCACTGCCACCTGCAGCTACCATGCGACCAGTACGTGCAGCCCTGGTTGACCACTCACTCAGCACCGCCGCCTTATCGTTGAAGTTCACATCTCGCCCAGGTGTGCCTATACAGTTACAATCATACTCAATAGAAATAACCTTTCACAGGTCAATTTCATGTGAAATTGCCATTTAAAAGTTTTTAATTATAAATGTTATCAAAATTTTGAAGGTTTATTCACAAAAAATTGTTACAAAAAAGGTTAAAAAAACCTCTGTTTTATTTTGCAATGTTTCAAAGGTAAATTAATTTATTTTCAAAAGTTTAATGAATTTTAAACTTCAAACTCTACAAATTATAAAGAAATGCTATACAAATTTGCTGCAACTTATACAATTTCAGTTTTTAATCGCTTATGTATTATTATCAAAACATTATTCATTCACTCAATTTCACTATTACAAACAAGCATGAAAAGAATTAGTCAACTATAATTGTTCTTCTTACAATACACAATCAATCAAAATCAATTTCTTCATATAATTCTTCATACAAAATCAGAGGGGGGAGGGGGTACATTTTTATACAAATTCTTCATACACAAGGACGCAAGGAGTTATCTTGTGCATAAGTAAGGTATTGAAATAATAATATACTTTATTTTTATACTACAATTAAGTGGAGTATAAGAGAAAATAATTTAAAAGTTTTGGCTGTTACAAGTAAAAAAATATTTGATCCATATTTCTTTAAAAATACAAATGTTTATTGCAGCGTACGAGTTAGGAAGAACAAATTTTTAAATATCTTATTAACAAAATAAAACTAGCTAACCTCCAAAATCTGAAAGTAATCTATTATAGACATAGTGTTATACCCAGATTCCCCAAATGATTGCCTTTACCTTCCGGTACATGCACAGCGTCCGTGAACTGTTTTAAAGGTGTTGTTATGTCAACAAAATCTTCCACCACTCTGTTGACAACTGCATTCTGGATTTTTTCCTTCAGTTCATGCAGTTTTTGTGATAGAGTTCTGTTTAACAAAAACAATAATAGATATTTAATGAATTAATACTACAATAGAAAAAACAACAGGAAACATATGTTAGGACTTTTATTACTTTTTTTAGACTTAGTTAGGTAAACAATCCCAAAACACTAAAAAAGTAAAATTTACAAACACATTTTTTACTAATAAATACATTTTAGATCAAGAAATTTAAATAAAATATATAATAATCAGGAAATTTCATGTCATGTCATGTTAAACATTTAGCTTTTATCAAATTTTATCATGTTACTAGGTTTGAGTATATCATTAAATACTGAATAAAACCTGATTTTTAAGTAACGCTGAAACCTCTACTAGTACAAGGATAAATCCAATATCTTTTGCTTCAAACTACTGCTTTAAAATGTATATTTTCGTAAATTAGGTGGGGTTTTCTCATATAATATTGCATAAAATTATCTCAATATAAAGTATGGTGAATTATGATGATAAAATCATAGATAATTTTTTAAATATCATAAAATCATGGTTGGTTTAACCTAACAAACTGGCTTATAAACCGACCAGTCTACACTTTGGATGAGTTCTACTATTTATAAGATTAAGTTTTTGTAAACTCTAAGAATTAATATGACACCATCTTTTTCTCGAAGAAAATATAAATAAGAAGATTACTCTATTCTATTCTATAAATATGGAATTGTCTCTATGATCACTGCAGGAGTGAATTTGAAATATAGTATTGTAATGAAGGAAGTCTGCGAGATTTGGCCAAAACTAGTATGAAAGGTATGCAGTATAGTTCGGTTGCCATAAATCTTTGTTGGCTCCCTATTTTATCTTATCTTCCCTGGGTTTGTTCAGGTGATGTTTGCTGAGTTGACACACAACTGTTATGATTTGTGAATCCAGCACAACACAGCATTGTCACCTTGATTTGTTCCTTCCTATCTATATTTAGAACCACATGTTTTGTAATACTTCAGGTTGTAAATTTTGAAGTATGATCCAGTTCACTGTTTAAATTAAGCATGACAAATATTTTATTTGTGACCTCCGCAAACAATAACGCTGTGTGATCTTGATTTATTTAAACCTATCTGTATTTCTGAACTTGTTATAAATTTTCAGATTGTACATCTCTAATTAATTGGTTTCATGTTCAATTTAAAAATTATAAATGTCCTTATAATTATACTTTGTTATCTTACAACTTGGATAAAGTAAATTAAATTATAATGCAGAAAAAGGAGAAGTAAAGGTCTGTACGGATGCTATAAACACAGATTATATTCAATTAATCTAAGATAAGCCCCAGCAGGAATCACTTTTGGCTGGTTTATACCTTCCAGTTGAACCTACCACTGAGCACAGCAAAACCGATGTTTAACTTAAATCTGGGCAACCCTGTAGATGTCCAGAAGTGGCACATCACTAACCACAAATGTCGAAGTTCTGGGGTGCAAGGGGAATTCGATAGGTCTAGTCTACTGCGGGAGATGACTGTTAAGAGTTTGGTGGGGTTTGTTCCCTAACTATCAGGGGTTCTTGCTAGCCTCAACAAGGGTGTGACACCCCCTGCCTGCTTTGACTGAAGAGGCTGGTTTAGAGCTGGCCTCCCCTTCTTCCAGGGAGACACGACTTTGAGATTTAGTACCCTAATTCTTCCTCATGGATCTCAATAGGAGGTGCCCCTTACCCCTAACCTTAACCATCCTGAATATCCTGTCACTCTGGAAGCAGTGCTAAGGTTCTTACAGGACTAAGTGCAATTTAAAAGCATCTTGTCCTGAGAACAAAAAAATTAAAATCTCAGATAGGCAGCATTGGCACAAACGTATCATTCTGACTACTAACTCTGTTAAGCCTTACCTTGCTATTTCCTGGGCCTGAGGAGAGTTGCCCATCCCCCGCCTACAGAGGTCACTGAGCTGGCGGGACAGCCTGTCTACCTGGTCACACAGTGTCAGTATCTCTGCCCTCTGAACCCCGGGCAGACCATCTGCCACCTATCAATCACAATTCTACTTAATACTATTTTTTTCTTACTCTTTAAACAAAAAACAAGACTATTAAATACACAAAAATTATGTTCAAATTATTAAAACAGTGTCACTTTTCATAAAAATTATATTTTAGCTACAACTAATGTTTAATAATACTAGTTTCAGAAATGAACAATTTAGGTTTAACACATAGGTTACAGGGAATGCTAACCACTGTCGACAGCTACTACCTGTCGTAACTGTCTCAGTTCTTCATCAGCTCATGTCAAAGTGTATTTATTGAACATTGATTATATTAAGTACAAGAAGTAGATTTTGGTAGAACATATCAACTCATCAAATGATAGACATTTTAAATTTCTATCCATAAATACAGAATAATTATTACATGTACAAGTTGTCTTTAAAACATTTTTCATTGTAATATATAAACACACATGTTGAAAAAGTATGAATGATTTGGTTAAGATTACTGAATGATATAAGTAAGTAGACTCACCCAGAAGGTTTTTGTAATAAATTATACTACATTAAGCAAATCTATTAGTTAGTATTAGGGCTTTGCAAAATTAAGAGTTTGTTATTCAGTTATCTTTTTAAAATTACAATTTGTGTTCCTTAAATGTACATATACCTCTTAATAATTTAATTTAACTTAATAATAAGTTATTTTTTCTTCACACTTTGAGCAAACAATTCACTTTTACTACAAACATAGTTTTGAACAATTGTATGTTTGGAATTTTGATTATTCTCAATCCTTAACTCTTATGCCCAGTGTTTCTAGACACATTACATATACTCGAAATTTGTTCTAGTATTATTAATCATTGAATAAGCACAGAGCCTAGTTTTTTGTGAAATCAATAGAAAAATTTCCATTAAGAAAAAAATCTATTGTTGGCCATGCTAGAGTTGTAGTAGAGGTCAAAATGGAAGGGTTGAGAATAAAATGCCAAAACATTTGTTTTCCTTAATCGTCATTTCTCATCCTGATGCGCCTCTGTCTGATACATACATAAAACTTAAATCACCATCAGCCAACCATATCAATACCGACTACTTGGGTGAAAATGGTGGCTTTCAATTTATTGATCTCATTGGCAGAAACTGATACAACTATTACATGTAGTATAGATGGTGGTTATGAGTATATCAAGCTAAAAAATATGGTGAGAAAAAATTATAATCCAAAACTTTTAACACTTCTGACACTCTAGCCTTCAGTCCCCACCAAAACTAACATGGCTGACACTTTTCTCACATGTTTTCCCACAAGAACTCCTCTAACAACTTTTGGAAAAAACTAGACTGTATGCTTGTACATGCAAATTGGCTCTTGGCTCTTACAGAATATACCCCATATTTAAAAAAAATTCTTTGGAAGACTATGTTAAGTTACTCACATTAGTTATGGCTACTAAACCATTAACACACTACTCAGAAATTAACACTTAGCAAGCCAAATATGTAAATGTACATCATAAATAAAATGGTGTTAAAATACAGCAACGTGCAAAGATACAAAATAAATTTCAACAACTTGTATATGCAATCAATGTTTGTAGAAACATAAACTAAAATTTAAGTGTTTTTAAAGCCTGTGGCAATCTAGCGACCTACGACTCATTCATTGTCTGCTATAGACCCGTGCATATGTACTGGTGATCTAACATATTAAATTATATATTTAATTGAAATTTTTTCAATTTGTTATTCTTTTTACTAGTTTACAATGTCTAATGGATTTGTATACTTATTATGTGCACAATTTTATAATATTTATATATTATATTAATTTTTCTTTATGTCTTTTAAATATTTGAAAACATATTTTTACTAAAATATGATTTATTTTAATAGTTTAAATAAATGTTGAAGTAAACTTCTCATTCAAATGGATTTAAAAATTTGAGTTGTAATTGAACAAAAATTATTAGTAAAATATGATTTTGCTTTTAACTCATTGTGACTTGCATGTGATTTAAATGCTTTTATTTAAATAACTGTGGGTCTACAAGGCCTAGATTTACTTTGCTTTTTACAAAATAAGGCTATGTGGGGAAATCACGTGTCACACCAGTTTAATTTAGCTTGCTAAGGATTAAAATAAAACTATATTTGATATTTTCTACAGAAAAAGAATTAACTAGAGTACACATAATTGTAGTTAACTTAATAGTACCTTTCTCTGGTCCTTTACCACAACCGGAAGCCAAACAGTAGTCCAACAAATTAGTAACATACAATTTTAATAAAACATCGACCTCATATATTGATAACACACTCTTAGTAACTTAGCATAATTTTTCTTTATTCACATAAGTTTGAAAATTACTTAATTAGAATAGCAATTAAATAATCATATGTACTACATTTCATGTGATAAGCATTAAGAACACATTTACGTTAAAGTACAAAGTATTGACTACTAAATTGTGGTTATTTTAAGAGATTAAACTCTAACTATAAGGAAATAAATATTGTAGACTATGCTACAATAACTGGACTTTTTCTAGTAAAATAGATATTTCTAGGTTACCATATTTTTTAATGTTTGTATTTTAATTTCCAGAATTTACCTTCATTGCTATTCTCTTTTTATAGAGCAAGATAAGTCTAAATGCAAATAAAACATGGTATGGTTAGAGCATAAAAGATACCTGTAGTGAATCTGTCCAACTGACCTGTTCACTAAGATCATGAATACAGATATTACGGATGGCAATAATAAAATAAAATTCACTTAACACAGTCCACACTACCTTCTTGCCCTCACTGACGATGAGAGCGATGGCCTGCTGCCCCAGTCCGTGGTCGTCTCGGTCCGGATGGCTGAGCCAGCGCTGTGCTTGCTCCAGTCTCCCGGTCACTGTGTGCGCAGGCTGGGCCGCTCCGTGCTTGTCCATGTTGTTGATAGCATTACTGACGGCACGACACACCTCCCCCAGTTTCTCCTGCACTCCCCGCGCCAAGCTCTCTGCCTGCAATCAGTCCAGCAAATTAATTTTGCTATCACCATTAGAAATGTATACCTATTATTATTTCATCACTTTGTTCTAGGAGTAGAGTGTTGAGTTCTGAATATAAGCTATATTATGAAGGGGGTTTTGCAAATAGCTCAAATAAGTATACTGGAAAAAATTACAAACAGTATAACACATATTTCCTGAAATTAATGTAATTTTACTTGAAATTGCACTTGGTAAACTATAATACTACATGTTATACATTCTAATTTCTATATAATATTACAAAGTAATTGGTCATTAAAAAGATGTCTTAATTAACTATTTACATTATATAGAGATCTAATTCATTTTATGCGCTCTCTAGCCATTTCCCTGAGAGTGCAGTAACAGTTTAGTTACCTGTGGTGTAGTGCCTTTGTTGTCCTGCCTAAGCTCACACAAGGCCTCTGTCATGGTGTTGACGTCTGAGCACAGCTTGTTGATGGTGTCCCGGTCCGATGGTAATGCTCTGTCACCAACCGCTTGTGCGTGTTCGAGTATCTGTCGTACCGACTTCTCACCCACTCCTCCCCTCAGTGCCAATGAATCCTGTCAAGTACGATACAATACAATACAATATACCTTTATTGCCAGAAACAATTTTAACATTGCATAGCATGTGTCACAAAATAATAATTATTTATTCGTTAAAATAATAAAATGTCTTACGCTATCGATTTAATTTTTAAAATATCGCAAACAATATCGTTTTTAGTTAACAATAAAAGTTGTCAAGCAGTAAAATTAATATATAATAAAAAAATAACTTTGGATGTGAACGCCCCTATACTATCGCACATTCACGCTAGTGAGATGGTTCATGAATTCACCAAATATATAAAATGAACGAGACAATAAAAAGTGTTGCAATGCACTTTTGAACCAATTTACATCATTTATTGATTTTATTTCTTCAGGGAGCCCATTTAGAAACTTTATGCCAGCTTGAAAAGGAAGTTGTTCGTATCTTCTCAATCTATGTTGAGCAGGTCTGAGATTTTCACGATATCTTGTATCGTAGTTGTGAATGTCTTGATCTTGAACCATTTGGCTCTCAAACCGACAGTGTACAGTAGTTTCCAGTATATACAAACATGTATCCTTCTGTATATGCAAGTATCCTCTGCATGCATTTGCATGATGCACATTAAAGTTTATCAGGATTTATGCCCACCTGTGATCAAAATTTGATAACATTATATTGCTTAACAGGCAAGTGCAACTGTTGCTCAAGTATGATACTAAAAATAGTCCATGTGGTTTGGTGATCTGCACAGTACCTCCACTCTTCTCTTAACATCCTCACCCAACATTAAGATGCTGTACTACTAAATTGTCTTGAAAAAAAGTCTGGTTAACATTTGATTCTTCCTTGTAAAATAAAGTTTTATAACTCATATTCTTACTGTCTAAATGCTAACAAACAGTGATAAAAATAAGTTTTTTATTAGTCCTGCAACACTATTCATAACTACAGTACTTACCTCCAGCCAATCTTTCGCATTTCGGATTTTGCTTTGAATTGCATTTTGAGCTTTTTTCATAACGGTTAAATTGTCAGCATCCCACTCATCCTCATCGTATGTTGTAAGTTGTAGAACTCTGATGATTTCATGAAGTTCATCTGTCATTCTCGACGTGAGGTAGTTACGATTCTCAGCAGCTTCTTCTGCTCCCTTCCCACCTTTCATCCAGAACAAGTAGATTTATGGTCAAATATTTTACTGTAGAATAAAATCTCTACTTACTTTACTAAATTGCACATTCAAATTAATAAACATAAATTTAAAATTGAACATTGTTATTACAATATTAAAATGTATTAATATTGAAGTACTTACACTGTACAATCAACTTTCATTGTGATTACTGTACAACCATATGCTACAAAATAAAATTGATAAAAAAATTGTATTTTTTCTTGAAATCATTGTTGTTTTAAATTTGTCTATAACAGTGATTATACTTCCACGAATACTACAAATTCCTTGTGATTTCATATCAAATTTAATGCATAATGGAATGCTGAGAAGATCTATAGCATACATTAATGTTAAGTTAAAATTATACAGAAATCCATTAATATAAAGAAAACCGACAAAAGTCTTGCGTATTGCATTGTCTGTCTGTTGTGATAGGTCAATCAATAATGGCGAAGAGAGACAAAAGAGTGTCCAAGCCGAGGCAACTTCTTTGTTGTACAAGCTTTGTTCTCATTTGGCTAGTAGCCATACATGAAAACATTGGAAGCAGTTAATCAAAGTAAAGAAATGTCATGATTTCAAAAACAATATTCTACTTGAAGTTTGTATCTTCTATGCTTAAGTTCAAGCATTGGAGGACGTATATTCGGGAACAATAGCTCATCAGCAGTACACTACTAATTACTAAAACACGTTTTTGATATACTTTATACAGGAAAAAGCTTAGATTGATAAGTTAACTAACAAATTATGGTAGTTAGTAAATAATAATTTGCTAGCTGTTAGCATTTTACATTTTTATGTTTGTGTATCGTGTCTGCTGCTTGACGGTTATCAAACAAGACAATTGTTCAAGTTTATTTGCTTCGTAATTTGGGTAAGTTTTTCGAAATACATATAATAGGCCTGACAGTGAGGGACAGATTTCCGAGAACACTGCTTGGGTGTTGGGTGGCTGGTGGTGGTAGCACAGCAGTGACTTTGCTAATGCCACACCTCCACCACCACCACAACTCTCATGTCCAGTGTTCCCTAATATACAGAAAAGAAACATTGATTTTGGGAGACGAAAAATCTATTGGAAATTCAAATGTTTTGAAAAAGGACTGCATAAAGGGGTGAAGGTTATAATTGAAAAAATTTAAACACAGAATAATCTTTTTCTTTTTAAGAGGCTCATTTTTATCAGTGAATTGCATTTTTAACAGCGTATCACTGTAACGTTATAGCTGCACTTTTAGTAACTTACCTTGTGATATAATGTGAATGAATATTTTCATGCTACAAATAAGTATTGGTGCTAATGTTTTAACTTGGTCCAGACACCTCACTAGGATTTCTCTGTGTACTTGATGTGTCAATTCTTTTTCACGCGACCCAACTTCACGAGACACCTAAATACAAACAAATTTAATACAAGACTATGACAAGAACGTGAAATTGGTATTAGATTGTGATAAAATAATCAAGAAATAACATTAAACAAACTGGTAATATTAAAACCACTGTAAAATCCCATAATTATTACAACATACTTTAAAATTTAACTATGATAATTATTTTTCCATTTTTGTATCCAATTTTATACATTATGTAAAATACTGACAATCAACTTGCTGATTTTAAGGCATTGCCTTTCACAAGAAACAAAATTTAAACATGAAGTTAATTGTGGAAATGTTTTTTTTTTAATAAATTAGTTGATTATTTTGCATTTTACCACAAAATTGTGTATATAAGGGGAAATTGAGCCGGACCATCTCAAAAATATACAAAATAATACTTTTTAGCAACTCTTAAAATGAAACAAGTGATTAAATCTCTACTAATCTTCTTTTAAGAGGAATAGAATAAACTTTTAATTCATGGAATAGTATTCAATGTAACATTTTATTAGACAATCAAAATTGTTTATCTTTCCTTATGCTAAAGGGTGGGCATCTCTTCTGTAAAAGTCTCAGATTCTGAGGACAAACAGAAGTAAGGGAGGTGCAAAGGTCCTTTTAGGAATAAGGGTGGAGAGACAACTGTCTCTTATCTTCTGAGAAAAAAACATTTATACAGTGATGAGAAAATGTAAATAGATAACACCTGTTGCTTTTATTATATAAACTGGCTCCTTTCAATTAAGGTAACACATACAAAAAGGTTGTGTGCTATATAAAACATGTGTGTAGGTTTTTTGTAAGTAAATGATCTTTCTTGTCAGAATGATGACTGTTCCCTTGTCATTACTAGATGACCAGGTAATAGATGATAAACACTGACATTTTGTATGTAATTACAATGCATTTTAACTACAAATGAAGTTCATTTACAACTAAACATACAGCATTTTATCATTTAAATTTTTCGAAAATCCAATGTCCAATAAAGACCATACTTCTGCGGTTGATGCTATATAGTTCAAATAATTAATTAAAATTATATAAACTATTTAGTTTTAGATTTAAATCTATTTTTTAAAATACATTCCAGTCATGGTCTCAATTAAAAAACTAGCTTTGGTGATGGAAAAACAGACGCAATGCACTTGGATTCAGATATTAACGTTTAAGGACCACTGCATATTATAAATACAAAGTAAAACTGCATCTTATAACAGTAATTTTACATATTATAAAAAGATATTAATGTTTAAAAATTATTTTTAATATTTACAGTTAATTGTAGGCCTATTGTATAAAAAAATAATTTAAATAAAAACTTACTTTGCTTAAACAGGGGCTTAAATCTTTTAAAAATTGCACCAAATCTTCCATTGTTTCTATTACTTCCGCGACAGCCAGGTAGTCCAAAACTTTCTTGCACTCTCTTATAATCTTCCTTACTTCAGACTCATCGAAACATAAAAGCAGAGACGATGTTCCTTGCAAAATTCCTCTAGAACCTTCAATAAGCTTTTTTCTGCAAAAGAAATCACGATTTTTTGTTAAATAACTCAATGAGTTATGTAGGGAAATATATTTAATAACCCTCACACATGCACTACACTATTTATTAATGTTAAGATGTTTGACTTTATATTAAGATTTTATTTTAATATCTATACAAATAATATCACTGGTTTATCGCCATGTACATTATATTTTTTTGTTAACAATGAATAGATAAGTCAGGCACCTATAAATGTTGTCGCTTTCTTTATATTATATAAAATTGTGGATTTGTTAAAATATTGAATAACCGACAGTGCACCTTTCAGTTTGGAAATTGTAAAATAGTATTAATGTCAAATTTTATGTAAAATAAAAATATGATGATGAAAAAATTCATTGATTTTTTAATATGCCCTTCTATTTTAAAAACCATTATCAACAAAGCCACTGATTCAAAATAGCAAATTTTGTGGAGAGTTTAGTTTACTTTTAGAACACAAATAAGTTAGTACCATGTGCAATCTTACTGAACATTTTGTATACTAAAAACCTAGTATTAAACTGTTAAAAATATTTCTGAAGCTAAGCCAGAGGAGTTTGTACTTTTACTGCCTTCTCTTATTATATAATATGTGTAGTCTAACAATAAGATTAAAATTCCTGCAAATACATATTTCACTAGATCAAAAACGTATCAAAAAATACACTAAAAACTAATAAAATTAATACAACCGATTAGTATTTTACAATAGAGAGTTATCATCGACAGTTACTGGCACATAAACTAGGTAAAAGTCAAATTAAATCAATTAAGAATTTTACTTTAAATTAAATACATTATTTAAAAATCCTTCAAACCAAAACAGCCTCATTCCTCTCCATGTCAATATAAAAGCTTCACTAACTATTCATTTTCATTTCACTTTACTTAACACTGCCATTATATTTGTATTATGATAACCTTGTTACGCTTATTGTAAAGATTCTAAATTATTTACAAATAAACAGTTTTCTATTATTTTTCAAGCATTTTAAATCGTTTACTCAAAAATATATTAAGTTAAAATGCATTACGTTAATTTCAAGCTCTAAGCCAACCAAACTATTTTTTTAAATATAGCATTATTATTATTATATTATTAGTTTTATCAGAAACTTTTTCAATTTGGTTTTACAGACATTGAATATTTTTATACTCACAAAATGTGTCTATGTGAAGTATGACCATTGTAAAGGCTTCTAAGGGTTTAAAAACTTTCCCTCTAAGTTCCCAACAGAGCACTAATCAGATGGTTTCATAATTATTTCATCAACACATTAAATAATACTACACAAAGCTTCCAACCACACTTTATTATGTCACAATGACTTTGTAGAGTTTCATCTGATATGATGCAGTAAAGACCAATATATTAATCAAACTTACTCTTTGTGTTTGATCTTGTAAAAATAAAACAGTCGTACTCTTTGATACTACTCAATTCCAATATAACAGTTTCTCAATTATTAGCCTATTTGCTTATTTCACTTAGTGACCATTATTTTGTATCATTCATAACAAACCAGTGATTTTTGTTACTTACCAAATTGTCTTCTTAAGTAATACATTTAGTAATTTACTAAGTTTCAAAATTTAAACACAATTAGATAAAACTATAAAGATCCATGAGCACAAAAGAAACTATTTGGAAACTGTCATTACAATGTGTTAATTATTGTAAAGTGAATCTGATAAAAAGAATCAGTCTAAATTTATTATGAATAATGTAGGAGCAAATTACCATGCAACCCATGTAATGTGTTGCTCCAGCATTATTCACCAGACAATCAGAAGGGCGTGGCAATCGTAAGGCATGGCTGGGTGGGAAATGATGCGAGAAAGATGTTCAACTGCACATTACCGTCTGTCACTAACGACATCTTCCTTGACAAAGTATATACTCGTGAGTAATTTCTTGATTACCTTGCTGGTCCCGAGTAAGGGTCCACTTTGAGCATGCCAGAAGCCTCCTCCAACAGTTTGGAGGCACCCTCAACCCGATACAAGGCGGCCGGCATGTCTTGCTTCAGGATGGGATCGTCGCTGCTGTTGATGGTCTCTTTGCCCACCTAGGTATCACACACACGTCATGTTTATAACATGGCCGGCATCACAGATCACACATTACTCATCATGTTTACTGCGTTAGAAATCGTATCAATTACATATCCAAATTCTCTATAAAGTACGAAATTTGTTTACGTTCTGGTTCTTACATGGCATCAAATAATATAGATATTCATCAAAGCCCAGACAAGTTATCTCATACATACATGGTTCCAGACTAAAGTTTCAGACACAACAAAAAATAAAAACTGCATTCCATCAAAGTTATGAAAGAAATAAATATTTATTACAATAGGTTATTTCGGAGTACAGGCCTAAATGTGATATTATTTATAAAAATTATATTTGTTTTATGGCAGAAAAGTTCCTTGGTGCCCTTAAGATATATTATTTTCTTTCCATGCTGCTTCATATGATCAAACTTCTTTCTTGTAATGATAAATTTACACTATTCTCCCTTGATAGAAAAATAACTTAATAGCTTGTGAATTTAAATTATTAACTTGAACATTTACTACAAACTATTTTTTTTTTTTTTTTTTTTTTTTAGATAATACTGCATCAATAGAAAATATATAATAGAGAAATATCTTTTGTTATGGAATTCATTACAAATTAAAAATATTAATCAATGACCCATCAAAACATAAAAACCTTTCTAAAAATAGTGGGTTAAAATTTTGTTTTTTATATTGTTCTTTAAAAGTGGTTTAAAATCAAAAGATTCTTTTACATGAACTGTGGAAAATTAAAACCAATAATAAATGCAAGTGAAACTAAACAAACATATTATTTCTAATTCAAGACAGAGTTATTATTTGTATACTTTGTAGTTTTGTGTACATTTTCCTATCTTACATTAACAATTAGTTTGAGTTAGAAGAGAAAACAGGAAATAGAAAAGTAATAAACTGAATAAATAAAAGGATAGTAAAATGAAGTTTTTGGCACCCAAAGCCAAATATAACACAGACCATGGACAAACTGGGCACTCCCTCTCCAGACATAAATAGCTTTTAGAAACAGTGACTAATATTCCAGTTGCATTTCCAACCAACTACTAACTTGTTCCATTACCAGTGGTTTGGCTGTAGCCACAGAGAACAAATAAAATTCTGAGTGCTGAGCAATTAATGTGGTTTTCTAGATTTTTAAAATTGTATGTTGTAAAAGATATAAATACAGTATAATTTATTACACCTTTGTTTTTTCATTAAGGTTACTCAGTAAATACAACTGTTTTATACCTATTAATAGTGTAACAATATTACATTATTATTGTCAAAAAATACAAATAAACGGACAATAGATATTGTTAAATTACTTCTAGATTTTATCAAGTACTTTAAGAATTATGAAAAATGTTTCCAATAGACAACTCTATATGTCTTCCTATATTTAAAAAAATCAATTCAATTCAAACTGACTCTGACATGTTTTTAAATTTAAGTTTGATTAAAGTGATATAAAACCTAGATAGCTGGATATTAATGGTTATAGGACTAGAAAGAAAGGTTCGCTTGATTTAGAGCAGATAAGAAGACTTGAAAAAACAAGAAGCAGTAATTTAATTTTAAGATTAGAACTATTTAAAAAATTACCTGAAATGGCCTGGAAAAATAAGTTCAAACAAGTATAAAAAAATGGCTTATAGACCAACATGTTATTTTATTGGTGATTACCTGGCCTGTAATGTTAGTTCTTTCAGTTTTTAAATATTTCTTAAATATTGTATTGTTTTTTCTTAATGTATAAATTTATAATGTTGTTTATTACTATTTACTGTTTTGTAAATATTTGATTGTGATTTAACATTTTTATAAAATATCCTTAGAGTGTATATTCTTGGTACAGTCTGTTATTGCTATTCATTACTTTATAGTCAATAGTCAGACTACTTTCCATAATATGTACTAAGTACAAAGAACAATGTTACCTACAATGTAATACTAATATTAATTTTAAAACATAAATAATAAAATGGTAATATTAGTTTATTTAAAAGTAATAAATTACATCTTACCAATTTATCTTTGATTCTTCTTTAATTAATTCATTGGTTATTATATTAAAAAATTCATCTAAAGAATATAGACAATTATGTTAAATAATCCTTTACTTCTTTTTAAAATTTTAACAGATGTTTTCATTAAAAATTTTGTTGATAAATTATGTAAATATCTCACACCTCTGTAATATGCATTCTTTTTATAAAATTCAAGATTGTGTTTTGAGATATTCTAGATATGGTCTGTATCAGTAAAAGAAAATAATATTATGACTTTGTCTATAGCATCAATAATTTTATGCTTAACAACTATAAAATATTCTTTGTTCATGAAAAATTATAGTAATGTATAAAGGATAAAAATATTGTTTAGTAAAATAACTCTTTTTTTCTTATTGTTTGTAGTTGTTATTTTTATTAAGTTGGCCCTCTACCAGCCATTTTGACCAAAAAGGTATAAAATGTTCCAATAAATACAATTTAATTTTTTAGTTTGCTGTTCATGTAGATTTTATGAGCAGTTGTTTGCATAGCAATATGACACTAACAAAATAAGAATAGGTGTAATCAGTTACGATCAAGGGTATTGATGCCTTAGCGTTTTTCACACATAAAAAGTAAAATTTTGACAATAACTAATCAATTAAATCACATAATTAAGAAAACTCACAGGATGCAGTAACATGATTTTACCTTTACACACAGTACACATACATAAATAAATATTTAAAATGCAATACAATAAATTTGAACATTTCAATCCTGTTAATAATTACCAAGCTAACGTGATAAGTGAGAGATAAACAACAGAAATAAATTGAAATATGACTCTAAATGGAAGCACATACATGGTTGGAAAGTTTATGTTCAGAACATTTATGGGATCTAACAATGAATAATTATTGAACTCTTTGAGTGCTGTGGCATAGGCATATCAGAGTGGTAAAAATATTGTAAACTGCTTGCATCGATTGGCCTCCATATTTGGGCAATATTTAATATAGTACATAGTTGAAATATCCTAGTAACAATTTAGCTGCATTCATTATGGTTTTATGTATCGATGAATGCCGGTTTTTCTTTTCTTCCTTGTAGGCTCTCAAAAACTCATGTCTGAAGAATGACTCTTTATTATTGAACTTAAATAATAACTGGACTTTGAAAAATACAATGTTAACAATTACATAACCAAGAATCTATGCTTCTATACCATATATCCAAAACTAATATTGGTACGATAGTTAGAAGATGGTGTATTTTGAGCTTACTCACCTGATCAGCGTTGACAGAAACTATGTAAATAAACACTTACACTTTACTTACATCAACAAAAAACATTTCTTTGAAATACAGACAGACAGCATACTCATTGTAATTTTAGTTTCCTTCAGATATGAAGACATAATAGAAACTACATGTTGACTACCAATCAGAACACTAACTTACTAGATATGAAGGTAAACAGTGCAAAACAAAGAGAGAATTTAAAATCTTTAACTTTTTTAAATATATGTTATTGTATGAATTATTCTTCTCCCGCTGCATTAGCCTTCAGTACACAAACACAGCCAGTAAGATATGAACCTAAGATTGCAAAAAATTTATGAATCTTATTTTCTGACCTTAACAAGATTGGCAACGGCACAACTGACTGCCTGGACCGGCCTCTCCAAGTCTGGCATTGCATTGCCATCTTCTGCTTCTTCATGAAGAATAACCAATCTTGAAACCTGAAAACAATTATGAATTAATTAAGATTTACTGTGTAGGAGGTAGCAATATTTAAAGTGTTCAACTTTGTACAATTTTGCAGTAATACATTGCCAATAAACTTTTAAAACATGACTTAATTTATGAGCAAACATTTCAATAATTATGAAATTTTATTTTTAAAAGAAATAAAAAAATAAAATATTCCTCAACGCTTATGAAACGATTTTTATGCAGAAGAACCAAAATGATTTCGTAAATAACGAGCCTGGATCTTTCCAAAATTCACTGTTATTGCATTTAATCTAATTAAATATTAATTTTTAAATATATAGTAGATATACTTCCTGGTGTTTAAAATTGTATCTCTTTGTATTTTTAATGACATGTGTTTTTATTTAAGTCTAAATAGTTTGTATTATTACTTTACTTTTATTTCAGTTATGTAGGTCTGATGGTGTGTTCATTGAACACGAAAGGCCTCATAAAAATAAAATTTTATAATTATTGGAGTGTTTGCTCATAAATGAACTATTTGATTCCAATAAAAAGAAGCTGGAAGAATGTATTTTAAAACATTATGAAAAAAACATAACATGAATAAAAAACATTGTTAATGGCAATTCAAATTTTGAACAAAATCATCTCCAAGTCCACTGAAATAAATGGTTCAGTGGTTAAGAAGACTGCAATATCCCAACATTATTTGGTCTAACAATACTGAATGAACAAAATGAACATTCTTTACAAACGTACAGCTAAGGTCAAATGAAATATACACAACGAACAATATATCGCTTTTAGTTTGGCAACACTAGTATTCTGTCTGCCCGATTGGGCTGATAGCAACATAATTTAAGACAAGAAAATATGAACAACCATGAATGTGTTTTATAATGTCTTTATTGTAATAGATGTAAATACTAGGGAAACTAAATCAATTAATGCTAAGAGAAAATACGTTTTATATATGTTAAAAGGATATACAGGATGTTCAGAATAGTGTGTCTTACACTTCTGTGGGTGACAGTACTTACGATTTGAAACAAAAAATGTCCTGTAACATAGGTAAAGAAATGTGTTGTTTAGCAGTTAGCCGCCACTTTGTATTTTTTTATTTAAAAAAATATTTCTAGAACTAGTAAAGCTACAGATGCTTAACTAGGCAGATAGGTTATGACAAATAAGAGGAATTTTTTTTAATAACCATGAGATTAGCTTTCATATTAACAAAATGGCTCCTGTTAAAAATTTTAAAATTCAAATAATAACCAAATCCAGTAAAGTTATACAAAATTCACAGAAAACAAACTATTTTGCAATTTTATTACAATTCTAATGTTACTTTTTTCAATGATATTAGTCAACGCATAAGCGAGCACGGTAACTTCAAAGGTATGCTTGCGCAAGCTGGAGGAATTCTTTACAATTTCCATCCAAAAACAAGCTCTAATCTAGATTATTTTAATATAGTCTGTGGACTCTAATTTTACAATCTGCTACTCTGAATGAGTCTTCTATTTCAAAGTTAGTTGAATATTGGATACTGTAGTATTATCTGGAGGCCACAATTTTTGGATGAGTTTTCCTTGTCAGGGATAAAAATAAATTACAGTATTGAAAAGAAAACTTTATTTACCCAACTTTGAAATTTACAAGTCATTATGTCAAACGGTTATCGTATTCAGCCTTTGAAAAGGAAGTAAGGTTGGTGAGAATTTATTTGAATGCTGCTACTTCCGGTAAGCTTGTCTATTCTATTGGTCGCCACCAAGTGCACTCTTTCATGACTCTTACTGTAGATTTATTTGGAGGTGATTTGATGACAGGAAGTAAGACTCGTTGGGTTTTTTCGATTCATTATGAAACAAGGAAAGTAATAGTAACATATCATGGAGTTTATTTTGGTCCCCAAAAAGGAAAATTTGTCCAAAAATAGTGGCCTCAGGATAATACCAAAGTACCCAGCATTACAAGCTAACTATTAGTTTCAGCAACCAATAAATCAATTTCATCAGGAATCATAATTTAATCAATTGTTGTCCACTGCCTTCTGGAAAATTAGTTCAAAATTTGATGTTCTTGTCTTGGATCAAAATTGGTACAACTTCTTTTCTCTGCGCTTGAATTTCTTTCAGTGTTTTAGATTTATAACACTAGAATCAGAATAGAAGTATTGCCATTGGTATTCTATACAATATTATTTACTGTAAAACAACTGGATATTTTCCCACCAATTTTTATATGATTAGCAGATAGGCTATTCAAAATTATCATAAACAAGTATTTTCATCAATAATTACTAACATAAAAAAACTAGATACGACTCGATCTCTGTATTTTATAAGCATAAATATGTATATGTCTAAGTTTAAAACCCAAGCTCTGCTGGTATGATGGTGATTCAGTACAGTCCTAACATGGTAAGACACCAAACAGCTGTAGCACAGTCAAATATGTACATCAAAGAATATAAAATAAGATAATGTTTTGTAAATAATAAAAAATTCATCACAACAAAACAAACAGGACAGGATGTAATATGAACTATTTATAGCTTATGTTCCCTCTTTGGCAGCAGTTCCAAACTCAGTTTATCATCTTGCATTGCAATTTCGTTTAATTTTCTAAAGTTCACTGTAATTTATATTTGGATGAATTCACTTTTAAATCAAATAGCTTATTTGTTTACAGTTGACAGCTTATTAATTTAAGTTAACCATTCTAAATTAATCATTTTATTAAATCGATTGTTGAAAATAAGTAGAATTGTTTGTTAATATTGATAAATAATTGAGTATCATACATACTATACCTCTACCCTAACCTACTTGAGTAGTATAGGCTACAAAGTTCTTACTTCATTTATTTTCAATAGCATAAACCATACTAATTTCAAATTAAATTACGATATCACATTTAATAATCCTGTTTAGATTTATGCAAAATCTAAAAATATATTTTCAAGTATTCTAAGAAACAAATTGTGATTATATATGAGATTGAAAATAGAAAAATATGGCTGCAGTATAATAAGGGGGAAAGCTGCAGAGAAGCTTTCAAATCACTGCAGCTTCTTACTGTCATAGCACTATACATCCATGCAGTCGTCATCTACACCAGCCAGATGGACCTTCCTAGAAATGAAAATGCTCACTCATACCACACCAGACAAGCAACGGACTACATTCTCCCTGTACACCACACATCGCAGTTCAGCAAAAAACCTTCTTACATTGGACGCAAAATCATTAATGCACTACCACCAAATCTCAAGAACATGAAAGGGAACGAACTGAAAAGACATTTTCGAGACTGGCTGATGGAACGACCTGTATATTCATTGAAGGAGTTCTTCGATCTTCTATAAATACCACATTAATATTTGTAAAGCAAGAAATATTAATCTAAGTTTTTGTTATTATCTACTATTAACACAATTGTATTTCTTAAAGAAACAACAAATAAAGAATATTGTCTATTGTCTATTGTTTAAGTGGCCACCTCAATAATCGAATCAGTGATATTACTGATTGGGTAAACTATAGAACAATATCAAATGAAAATGTCAAACCAAATTATTTTGTAGCTGTTGTAGGTTATTTCAAAGTATTGTATAGTTCAGCTATGTTCTTATATCTAAAAAAATAATAATTTACTCATCAATTAAAACCTATATAATGTGTATTTATTAAATATAGTAAATAACAGTGTAAAACTTACTTTGTTCAAACTATTATAACAGATGGACAGTCAAAGCTGTTATAAAAGATAAACTTAACGTGTCTGTAAGCATATGACACAAACAAATAAGTGCATTTCCATTGTAGCTATTATGTACCCAATTATACTACACACTTCGAATTAATTTTCAACAATTTTGTTATTTAGTACATTAACCATGGAACTGACAATTAACATTACGTCGATCTGAATCGATTAGGGAGTGGCAATCAACATTATAATGTCGATCTGATCCAATTTAGGAGTGGCAATTAACGTTTTGTCGATCTGACATGCATCTGTTTTGACAGTAGATACGTCGACACTATTTATATACAATTTTTAACAGAAAAAATTGCTGATTTCAATGGTAAAATTTCTTTTACTGTTTTGGCAACAGTGATGTCATAAACTTGTCGAGACAGATCGTTTTCATCTAGCCTTTTTGACACAGGTATTTATCTGTTTTGGTCTTTTGTTTTAGTCACAAAACATATTTATTTTGCAAAATAGTGTTAATTATTTATAAACCACTTTATTTTGGATCTTTTTAATCGATATATAGTGTTTTTGTTGGTCATTTCATGGTTTTATATTTGACATGTTGTAATTAGTAATTTTAGATCAATCTAAGCTTTTGTGCAGTATAGTGAGTGTTTAAAAGCTACAATATTTGTTGATATATTACGGGTATGGTTTATTAAATCGCTTTATAGCTTGTTTAGCTTTACTTTTATTTCAATATGTCTCAAAATTTTGCCAATTTTTTAAATTAAAGAACTTGTTGACCTGTCAGACTCAAGACCTTGACAGTGACACCTTGGTTTTACTTTATACTTTCTGGAACTTTCGGCAAAAGTTCAAAATTAATATTTATTTATTGTAAAATTAATATAGACTAATCAGTCAAATATTTGCATATCAAAATTTATATAAGAAGAAACTTTTGATTTTTCGAAACCTGTCGCTGTCAACACCGCTTCATGCCTATGCACTTACGAGCCAACACTTGCAGGACAATTATTATTTATTATTTTGTAGTGCACACAATTCTCTTGTATATTTTGAAAACATTTGCTGTAAAAATTAAATTTTTTGCCAATTTTTGAGAATGGTTGTACTTATAGTAACAAACTTGAGTACGTTCCATCACTTTTCAAAAATACAAAATATTACAAATTAGTTACCTGTATTATTTAAGTTGCAAAACGAGCCAAAAAAATGAGTTAAGCTGTTGAGTTAAGCTCTCGAAAAATTGGGACAAAAGCGAGAAAGAACAACTAACAACAAAAAGTATATCACATTTAAAAAAATGGGTTTACAGCGTTAAAAATATTGTTTATATAATCATACCATAAGATTATATATTTTTTCATCACATTTAATATTATGTATATAAAATGTAAAAATTATCCAGCATGCCATGCCACCGGCCGCCAAACTATCTGATTGGAAATCACTTGCCTACTCGCAAATAGAAAAAGTATAGATACCCGAGTTTGAATGTTAGCAATAAACTAACTAATAGAGATTTAAATTTTGCTTGTTTATCTCTGAGTCTAGACATATAAAGCAAGTTATTTACAAAAAAATTACCAAGTTCTGCAACTATAAAAATGAAAACAAGTACCAGTTTTTGGCCCTTTACTACTAAACTACAATTTTAAACCTTCCACTGGAGGTCAAAAGCCCATATGAGTAAAACAATAAAATTTAAAAAATTAATTACGGCTTCCTCTTGCACTCAAAGGCGCAAGTGTGCGGTGCATGATTGTAGTGATTGGCAATACAGCCTTCAGCAGTTTCGTGGTTTGTACGCCCAATGAGCAGGCACCAGCCACAGTAAATTAACAAAATCTGTATAGTTAAAATGATGTTTAAAATTATAGTTATCACTTGTGTTTACAAAAATAAACAGTCGTTAAAATAAAAATAACGAGTTTATAAGCTCAATACTGCGACCAATGCTGAGTTTTTTTAACTGAGCCCGGTTGAAAATATAAGTTAAAATGGTTATCTGACAACAGCTTTAATTCATATAATAAAAAAATTACATATCTACATCAGAAATGCATCTCATATAAAACTTTGTTTTTAATAGGATTACCATTTCCTGGTTACCGACATAAAAACTTGAATTTAATGTTTGCAAACCACTTGCTTTGTATATACAGACACAGAAATAAACAAGCAAAATTTTCATTTTAATTTCACTCAACTAATTACTTTGTGATTAAGTTCAAATTCGGTTTTGTATACTTTTTTACGCAGAAGTAGTATCCAACAAATGGCTGTGCTGGTTGCTATGACAGCGGTGCAGATACACAGTGTGGCTAACACGCATAAAACAAAAATGAACATTGTATGCTTCTAAACATCTTGTCTTGACATCTGTAACTAGTATTGGAGATTTTTTATGTTATGTTACAGACAGATTTTATTTGAAACAGCAGACATTTGTAAAAGGGTAAGTACAGCCAATTAAAGCAATTTGTTGATATCTATTGAAGATAGTAATAGAACGGAATCCATTTCTATGAGATTTAAACATTGGTGTTTACAAAACAAAGAACACTACAGATTTAATACGGATGAAATTTTGTGTTTTTAAACTTTCTAAATATAAACTGATGTTAAAATAACTTCTTTTATAGCAAAATAACCATACTATTTAATTTTATTTTGTATTTTATATTAAGAGAAGAATTTTCATGTTTTCTATACATTTTTACAATGTATTAAAAATGTTATTTTGCAATTAAATTTTTTTTAATCAAACCTTTTCAAAAAAATTTCTTGTTTTAACCCTCTGTAATTTTCCTTAGTAATTTCTTTATTAAACCAGCAAGCCGGTTTTCCCAGTTTTGCAAGCTACTTTTTTATAATAATTTGTAAAAAATTGCATTTACTACAAACGTAATTGTATTTGGTATCTTTGTGTGCACAATAAACAGACGAATACAATGATAATATGTAACTATGGTAAATATTTTCATTTGAATTTTTTACCGTGAGTGGGGAAAAGTTTCTTTTGGTTTTTTTATGTAAAAAGAAATCATTTTTAAAATTATTTAATTGCCATAAACATGTTTCCGCATTCAACCATCACCAGTGTACACTGATCTGAAACTCCCTACATATATCCGTTGAATGGCAGTCGGAGGGTTAATTATTGACATTCTAAATATATTATCAACAATATATTTTTTATGAAGATATTGGTTCTGGACACTAAATTATTAGAGAACTTCAGTTTGGTTTTTGGAATGTTATTGGAATATCGCTGAACACCAATGCTATTAATAAGTACTACAGGACAAATATTTATGCTAAAAACTTTGAGAGCTTGTTGTAGCATACCGATCACACCCAGACATGAATCGTTATTTGACATTTTGTTTCTACTGATTACTAGATTAGCGTAGAACAATATTTCGTCAATATAAAACAGGTATTGTCTTATCGCAAACCCCTCCCCATCCTCAGACAGAGGTCAAAGTCGAGCGGTCTAGTAGATAATGTGATTGCAGAGTCTCGCCGCCCGTTCAGTTGGTGCGTCGCTTTGTTGTACTTCCGTGTTTTACCCCTACATTTCTCCAAACACAAAAATTCAACAAAAACAAACATTACCAAACAAAAACTAAACTCTTTATTGAAAAAAACTCACAAAACTTGTTTTTATTCTTGATCACACTCCGCCACCCAAAATGTGAGTGCCTCCGGCCATCGGAGTGCCACGGGCTACGGCAGCCCCGCGCTGATGTCGACGACAGAAAAACATCCCTCGAGATAGTACCTTTCAGTAAAATATCAAATTCTAGAGGGGCTGATCAGAAATATAAATTGAATTGTAATGGAAAGGCAATTATGTACCGTGCAAAAACTTAAATAATCATGTGATGCCGCACGGCCTGCCGTAATCGGGATTCTCGAGAAAGATAAGATAACACCGACAACAATACCGATCACAATACCTGGAAATGCTTGTTGATTGATGGAATGTTAATTCTGTTACTCAACTACATTGTTTTATAACGTTGTAAGTTCATTGAAAAAAGTTTAAGCGTTGGGGGTATATAACGGAATCTGACCCCATTAACAATAATTGATAATCGTTATAAGTTTGTAATTTTGTAATTAAAGAGTGGTTTTTTTCGTTCTATCATGTTTGTTTCTATAAATTTATATTTTTGGGTTCTTCATACTGGTGTGGTCGGTATAATCCCAAAGTACCAAAAGTTTTCATTCCAGCTTAAACCCTAGTTTATTTATTGTTTTGGAGTGCATATAATTCTCTAAATTTTGGTATACTTTTTAAACATCTATTATGAGAATTATATTTTTTGTAAATTAAAAAAATCGTATCCATAGTAACAAATGTAGCATTTCGTGTACTATTTGTGATTTTTACAATAGGATAGGCTAATTAATGTTTCAAAAGAACCAGGATACCACTATATATTTTCTGAAAATAGATAAAGTGAAGAAAAAAAATGGCTATCTCAGATTCTAATTTTTAATATATTCCTAGACTATAACCACATTTTACCAGATGTAGTCTTACAATTTAAAAAGAATATTTATTTAGTGTAAACAGTTATATTTTTAATGGTTTATAGATCATTTTGTTATACCATAAATATCTCTACATCAACCTGAAAAAATAATATATTACACATATAGGGTTTATAGTAAAAATGTATATTTTACAAAATGTTTAATGCTGGCTACGGGTACAAAACACTAAAACTGCCTGTCATCTAAGGAAAAATTACTGCCAGTTTTAGAGTTAAAAGAACTGTTTCTAATTAGTTGTAAATAATTTTAATAAGAAGTTTTTTTATTCAAAGGTTTAGACATTTTTATACAATTTGATTTGATGGTGGCCACATATTAAATTGCAGCCAAAATTTCCCATCTGTAGGCCTAAGTATATAAACTGTAATACATAAATATATTAGCCTATATGACTATTCAAACTCTGTAGGGATCACTTATTAAAAATTGACTTTCATGCAGGTAAATAATATAGGCTAGATTTTTAGAGAAGTAAGGTTAAAATATGATTCCAAAATTTATTAGCTCTTCCTCAGGCCAGAAAAATTAATCCATAAACTTCAAAATACAAAAGAGCTAATCCAATAAATACAAATAATATAAACTTAGATATATGCAATCTACTAGGCCTACTTCATTCCAAGAAAATTATAACAGAAGAAAATAAGGAAACAATATTCATGTCCATATATAGACATGTGTCACAAAGTGACGTCATCTGACAGCTGATTATTATTGTGCATGAAAAACTGCTACTGTACTCCTATGGCTATTAATATTCATTATGATTCAACTGAAGACTTAATGATGGGCCTTGCATTTTTATCCTAAGTAAATATTACAGTTTACAAAAAGAATTCAATTAAAATGTGTATCAACTTATAATTAAGGTTATTTATAGATATTCTGATTATATTAATTTTCAACTGGGAATGCCGAACATTATAAGGTTAAACCACTCCTTGAATTAGTTTGACCTGATGTCAGATGATCTGATAACGCCAATTAGCTATTTAAAGCTAACCACAACATATCTTGAGTTTTAATTGAAATAGGTTTTTTTACCTGCTGGGCTACAGGCTCCAAAATGCCCTCTATTGTTTTAGTGTGAAAAACAGGCATTTTCACCCAAGATTTATACTGGATAACGAACTACTAATATTTAAATACAATTCTACAATGTAAACGGGATTCTGTAAGTGAAATCCACAATAATGTTCAACTTATTAACAACAAAAAACATAAAGCATTGACAGCCACCAGACTAAAAAGACAAGAAATGAATAAAACTGGCTCGCTCACAACCGAGATCTAACAACGACAACGAAACGAAATGAAAACTGGACTGACAGAACTGAACGAGATTAGGAATCGGTCTAAAGGAACGAAACAAGGATGCTGAACATCTGTTTCTGAGAATTGTATTTTTTTACAAAAAGCATGACCTACTAATACTAGTTGAACTATTAAAAAACAGGCTTATTTATACTATACACTGTGGAATTACAAATTCGTAAGAATTTACTAAATTTAAAGCTCAAATTTTTTAGGGAAATGTCATTTTGATTTAATACGGTATTTAGTCATCTTAAATCTTATATTAAACTCTATAATATGACAAAATGTATTAAAATATTATATTAATTCAGTCATATATTAAATAATTAATATAAAAGTGAAAGAGAACTAAATATGCGAAAACGTGTTTACTGAAATAAATGCCAACCATTAATTAATTAATAGTGATGGATTCCTTTGAATATGAAGCTTAAAAGAGGGATATACGAGTATGTATTTTTAGGTCACGTCTCCCCTTTGTTAACAAAAATGTTACCAATACACATTTTGTCTGCTTTGAAGGATTTTTTATATTTGTTAACAGAATTTTGATGTTTTTTATAAAATTCGGTATTAATATTTTAAAACGTCTATAAATGCCTCTCATAGTCTCTGGTGCGTACGACGTGGTTATATAGTGAGTTGGTTCTGTGCAGTGACATTTTTGGATTGTCTCACAGTCTGGATTAACAGATATAATGCTAAGTTTGTTGACGTACAACTTATTATGTTTTGAAATCAGATTATGGTGCGTTAAAAATCATTACCCTTTGATTAATTGCAATTTTTAAGATTAAAGACTTGTCTCCTAACGAAAAGGATAATTTCAATTCTAGAAACATAGTGGTATTTTTTAACAAATAACGATAGCAAATGCAATCCTATTATACTTTTGAATCATCTTTCGCCAATAACAAAATTTAAACAACAAATGAGAGGAAAGACAACATTAGAAGTAAATGGCCTTTTTTTTACAAAAAAAAGGCAGCATTATAAAAATGTTAAAAGCTATTTAAAATCTAAAAAACGACTTCAGGAAACATACAACCCAGTTTAACAAGGTTCTTCTTTAGTGATAAAACAGCCAATACAATTAGAGCTATAATACTACTGCTGGCTTAAAATTTTAAGACAACCACCACACTAACATACGGGTATTTTTAAGTAAGTGATATATTAGAACACACATTGTGAAGTGCAGCTGTGAAAGGAATTTGAGATAGTGAATACATCTGAATGAAACAATGATATTTCTCCCATGCTGGATGATACTGATCAGTTTAACCAAAACATTCACACAGCTAGTGGATCCTGCCCCTATTTTTGCATTATCAAAAATATATCCAATAAGTTACTGTTGCTACTGTGTTTGTCATACTGTAGTAATTTAATATTTTAATAATAGGAAAGTTTCTCTCTATCTACAAAGCTATAATAGTCAAACCCAATCCCAAAAAGAGCCCCCGAGTGCTTATAATGTAGGACAGGGTATTTGGAAGGTTTTATGTATTTTCTTTCTAACAAGTTAGCCACTTTCTTTCCTCATTAAAATCACTTCATGCAAGATTGTTCAACTGCCACAAATTTGTTTTAGCAATGACTGGCCATTTGGTTTAGTGAGATCAGGTTGACCTTGACTACCAAAATATATTTGACAAACTACCTCAACATATCTTTGGAGAAAATGTTCATATTTTAAATATTTACCAGACAAACTAACTAAATGAATTCCTATCTTTTAAGAGAGATTTAGAAGACACATTTTGTGAAGTGCACTCTGATGTTACCAATTCTCAGAATTAGTGCCAAAAATCTAAACCTTCTTCTTGTTAATAAATCCCATAATATCTATCTTTAACTGTAATTTTCATTGATGCTAATAAGATACTGATCGTTGGTGGCATACTATTTATTTTAGAATTAGCCATTAATTCTTCTATTTTGTTGACAGAAATCTATCAAATGGATATTTGATTTTTTAAGTTCTATTTTGTCAGGTGTCAGTAAGAGAATCTGTGTAGTGTAGGAGTAAGTAGAATAGAGATCTGAAAGCCTCCTACTTTCAACAATCAGTTACAACTGCACCAGTTTAAATATACAACTGATGTGGATACCCAGGATCAGCTATATTATATTAGTGTTCCTAGGCAGTTGAATACAACTCCCATCAGCTTCAATGACACAGTTTTAAGTGCATTTGAATAAGTGTTATAAAGTAACAAACTGAAACTGAATATAAATTTTGGACATAACAGAATATAACAAATAATATAACGGAATGTATCAATTAATTGCCAATTGATTGCTTTTTATACTCAAATGTTTGGATTTAATTGACCAAATTTTGTAGAAAACTATTGAAAAGAAAAAACTTACATTTTTAATTTGATTTCAGCTGAGGAAACAGATCCAATACTTGTACTAAAATTACTTTACAAGGAAATAAAGTTTTATACATCCTATATAAAACCAATTTCTTTGATTTTTTGTTTATTTATTCTCTTCACTTCCATGTACTGTTTTGGAAAAGACATGCAATATATTTATTTTGTAAGTAAAATACCCAATTACACAAGTATAGTTTGTAATTTTCTTTAATAGTCTGTAACTCGTACAATGTTTAGATATACAACGTACAATAAGAGTTTAAATTAAAGGTGTAAATATATTGCTAAGCAAAAGTAGAAATCAAGCAGCAGACAAAAGTTATCAGCATTAGTTGAGTAGCCTGTTGCACCAGGTGTTTCTGCGCATGTTTATTTGGTGTAACTGATATAAAGAAATTGATGGGTTACTCCAGGCTATCCCTAGAGTGAAAGGTTAATATAATAGTAAAACACAAGTTAAAAATTCGTGGTAATACACAATTACAACTCTACTAAACATTTTAATAAGTTTCCTAAACTTGTCAGAAAATTATCGCTAAATCAATTCAAAAGTTCTGCCACAATTCTCATATTATTTATTTCTCAAATTTTGGGTAATTATTAAACTTTTTTAATTTGTTATACTGCTTTCTTTTTCTTAACTTACTAGTTTAATGCTGGTACAGCAAGAATAACAGTACAAGGTGGATAGTACTTACAAAAACTTTACTCTGGCAAAAGGCAGAATTTGAACCTCCGTGAACTCAAGATTCATGATCATTGGACTGTGTGTACATTGGTTCTCCTAATTTTCTTAAGTATTGTTTAAGCTAATGCAAGACTTCAATATCCTTCTCTGTAAATCCATGCAAAAAAGCCAATGAAAAATTATTTTGGTAACTAGAGGACTTTGAAGCACTTCAATGAAGAAGCACTTGGGATTACTAGCACAAAACCTGTGCTTTATTACAGCTAGGTACAGACTGAAGTAAGAATGATGTGAGTGATGACTGGTGACGACAGGTCTGAGTGGAACGGAGACTACATGATAGTCCACAGCTGATCGACCCTCTCTCTGTCAGGTAACATTTAGAATCCCAATCTTCACTCTAACACATCTAAACACACCAATTTTTAACACCTTTGCTCAAAATGAAGTAAGACAATTAATAAATGTATTTTAGGAGCAGAAATTCCCTTTACAGTACGGTAAATTTATCATATCAGTATGAAAATAATAGAAAATTATTTAAAGGTCAGAATAGCAATTTATAATGAAATATGTACTTTTATAGTGGTTTGAAAAAATTATTTATAAGTTGTGCTCATTTAAGTGAAACAATTATCACAATAAATACGAGTTGTGTAACCAGAACTGCCATTATTACAAATCTACAAAGTTGCGTAAGTGTTCAAAATACGTGAATAAAGATGTACAAATGTTACACTAATATCGGTAGTTGACTAGTTCTTAGTGGAGTAATTACAACGACTTTTTGGAGGGAGAGGATTAATCTAAATGAAGAGGACACTACACCAGGAGGTATGGAATAAAGATAAATACAAATAATTAGAATAGCTCTAATCATAGTAAAATATGTAACTGCTGTATTTCAAACAAGATGGTCTTCCGTTACATAAATCAACTTTTAAATTGTTAACCCTTTTTGGGGGTTATAACTATTTCCACTTAGTTATACTATTTCCACTAGTATAACTAGTTCCACTGCTGGTTCCAATATATTTTTTTGTATTAATTTACAACACTAAATTTCTCAGGAAGATAATTTAAAAAAAAAAAAAGGATTATTATGGGTTGATTTCTTTCTCAGAAAGATATAAATAACACACAATTAATATACTAACAAACAATATTTAATCCCAGTTCAACCTTAATATCTTCAAAACACCAACTTTTCAAACATTTCCAAAACACTCTTATACAGGCAACATTAAAATTTATCACATGCACAAAAGAATAGTATGAGGATCCCAAAACCTTGACGTTGCTTAACATATTTGGTGCTTTTTTTGAGACTAACACAAACAATACATATAATTTGGAATATGATAATACTAACAATATATTGCACAGTGTTTTTGGTACAGTGAACAATTACCAAAAAGTAAGCATACAAGCACAGTGATAAAATATCTAAGAAATGTAAACTAAAATATAAACTCTAAAAATAAACAACAATAAAAATCAACATCAATAAACCACACATTTTTCTTTAACGATAAAAATCAAGTCTTTCAATATAAGTGTATTGCATAAGAGAAAAACAAAATTAAATTTTGCTGAATAAACTAATTTGTCAATGATACAACTAAACATTTACTTATGTAATAAATTATTTAATGTTCAAATGACAGGGTTTATAATACATACAACAGTATTAAACTATAAATATCTTTAAAACAATAAGTAATCGAACTACTACCAACATTAATTTTACTTTCTTTACAGTCTGCTTCAACAATTACATGATATTTCAAAACAAATAAACAACAAGAGTTGTCAAGGAAAACGAATGAAGATTTAGTAATTTACACAATTTAAAACAAAACTCACAAATACCGTGACTGGATTTATACAAATATTAAAAATAAAACTAAAAACTTCTGGCAAGTTTATTTTACATTTAAACACTAAACAGTCAGTTTGGTTATGAAAAATAACTAGAAAACAGGTAACAATTATTCCACTTTATTTGGTCCCAAATATTAAAATGGAAATATTTGGAATGTGTTCACACAATATAACACCCAATACTACATCAATCACAACTCGCACACTCTCGTATTTTAGTCCAAGGCACAGTTAATACATACAAGAGACACAGCTTAAGTACAAGAGAACCTTGCGAGCAGGTGCATATTTTGGCACCCACAAAAATACAACAGTTAAAAGCAACACTGTAAGTTACATGATTATGATAAGTCAAATGAGTGCAGTTTTCTCAAACACTGTAAACAAAATTGCAATTGAACGAATAAATCTTAATGCTAGCTCATTAAAATTGAAATAAAATTACCTATTTCAAGAATAAAATTTTAATTTCAGCATTGATATAAAATATGAATGGTGGTTCGTAAATAAATTACATGATACATTTTAATATTAAGTATATATAACCTTACTCTTTTTTTGGAACATTACAATAGAACTTTTATGGTGGTTTATGTGACCTTATACTCCAAAACACAAATTTTTAAGGTAATGAAAGAAGATATTATAATTTAGAAGATTATGTATCTGATAGTTTGTTTACTCAAAAATATTTTGACATTTAATATGTTTATATAAAATACATTTATAAGCAAACCGATACATCCATAATATTACTTTTATCAGCTGTAACACAAAATTACGTACAGCTTTAGGTTTGCATTAGAAAGGTAAGAATAGTGAATAATTGTCTTGGAGTTGTGAATTGGTGAAAAGAGAACAATGTATGTTAATTACTATATGAATGAGCCACAAATTAATTTAGTTTAGGAAGATAACAAACAAAAAAGTACAAAATAAAATAAATAATAAAAACGAAAGTGGGTCTTTTGACCAAATCAGTTTGTTTACTGCATTTACAATCTGAAATTCAATTCTGTCTTCTTATTTACAATAAGATTTGGCTTACTGCTTTGTAGAATATTTAACACAAACACATTTGATACGTAAACATGGCTAGACAATAATGTTATACACAGAAGAGACCCGAAATGTTCCAATAACTGTGAAGAGAAAGGCACCACTAAAAAACCAAAGAGGAAGATAATTAACAAAATTGGAAGACCAAATGAAATATTCGGCTCAGAACTAGAAGTGGAGGGATAAATGCACGGAATTCAAATTTCAAGAAGATCAGAGTATGTGATAGCATAAGCGCAGTATGTACACATTTGCACTGTTACTGACAAATCATACATACAAAGATGGGGTTATATATGTAAACGAATTATAAACTTCGAGATAATGTGTGATCGAAGCTCTTGGTGAAATCTAAATCAAGCTAGAAAGGAAGGGCTCAGTTAGGCTAATAAAGTTGAATTTTATGGTTTCATTATTCATACTCATCATGTATCTATCCTGGTGCTCCCATTATAAATGCTTTTCCTCCAGACTGAAAAAAACAAGAACTTGATTTAGCTTTATACTTTAATTTGAGACAACTCAAGTATCTTTACAGGTTTCATCAGGTTGGCCTGTATGTAGATCTCTCTCCTTCATGTATGTTACCTAATTCAAAAACCTATGTAAACGGCCTTTTACCCAAAATGAAAGCAAATTGCAGAGTATAGCAAAATTAGTTTTGGTTATTCAATTGAGTAATTATATGCTCAATACATTTAAGATATTGACATTGTAATTTATGTGGTATATGCAGAAAATGTTGAGATAAAGATAATAAATTAATGTTAAATAATCATGTCACAAATGACTAGGCGTTTTAGGATCAATCTTAATCTCTACAAGAAACTATAATGTTTAAAAAAGCCTGCACTGGTCAGCTGTTGTGTAAACAGATATAGTGTAAATAAATTTAAAACTACCTTTACTGTTTTATTGTTGAAAGTATTTTAAACACAACTGGCTGCAAAGATCTATAACCACGAGGTTTTTATTTATCAAATCTACATACATAAACAATTAGTCTATATCATAGCCTAATCATAGCTCAGTGGTTGTATATCAGATTAATAACCAAAGGGTTAGTGGCTTAAACTGTTGGTTTGGATTAAGAGTGAAAAATAAACCACAAAATGTTACATTTATTGCACTATATTTAGTCCGTAAAATTACGAAATGTATAATACAATATAAATATTTCAAACACAAATCTATATACATGAAATAATAAATACCCAATATTGTACAAATGTTTTAAACAAAACAGTGATCAAAGTTTTTGGTAAAATTTAATAAGAAATGAGATCCTTCTCAGGCAAATGTCAGTTTTTAAATTTATAATAAGCCATAGTGATTACTACTTACTTTATTTAATCCTTCATAGGGTCATTAAAGTAAGGGTCTGAGTTATGATCAAACTTGTTGAAATATTTGTAACAATTTACTGTAGTATATAATGGTTATATATAGATACAAAAAATTTCGATAAAGCCCCAAAATAAAATTAAGTAAATATTGAATCACTCGATTTTAATTCATAATTATATTATGTTATCAAATAATTTAAAAAAATATTAGTAGGAACAAAATTTAATTTTTTGGCAAAACTGTACACTTTTAAAAACAATAATTTTAACAAAGTTATTAAAGCAGTGGTATAAATATTCAAAATACAATCTAGTCTATTAAATAAAGTAATATTTGAGTGAATGTAATTTGTAGATGATTAACCAAGCATCCATCAATTGATGGAAGCATCATATGATTTTTTTCTGGTGTCCTTCTAGGGTTAGAAATTTGTTTAAACATTGCTTAAGATATTGAAAGAGAACTCTCTTCAAACGTCATTAAACGTAAATTTAAATATTACCTCAATCAAATCTACAGTTTGCTGTTAATTTTACTAATTATCTTTAGTATTTGTGGTAACAATTTTTTCCAGACTAATTAAAATACACATAATATAAATACATTTAAAGTAAATACATAAAATACTAAATAGACAACAAAATATAAAAAATTTAAAATACTTAACATAATTAATTTTAAAAGACATTTATATATAAAACTATTTGGTTTTAAATACATCAAAATAACAAATAATATTGGTAACTGTACCAAAATAGCATAACTACATAGAATTCAATATAACATATCAACACAAAATGATAAAATATGCAAAGCAACATAACTATGTAATTCAATAAAAAACAAAATAATACCCTCGGTTTGCTTAATCCTGAAAAATAAAAATGTTCGTTACGTATTTCTTTACGTTGATGATCAAATTTCGATTTTAAAACAAACAAGAACATGTTCATTCTAAAATATATGCAACCAAGTGATTATTGAAAAACTGAAAATCTTATCCCTTCAATGTTATTGATAATGCTATTACAATGATGGATTGATACATGTATTATTATTGACTATTGTAATAGCCTAAATAACGTATCATACATTTAATTAAAATACATAAAATCAATTATATACGCCTTCACTTTATAACCTACATTAATGATTGAATTATAAATGAATATTGCACCAGACATTCATGAATGAGCCCCTAACCACTTAATTATAGAAGTGGAGCTAATTTTTAACAACACGAAATTTAAATTAATCAGAAATTAATTTATTAAATGTAATTAAATAGGATCTGTGATCACATTATTAATCTTATTTTTAAGTAAGCTAAAGAAAAGAATGTAGCCAAGTTGTAGGGTTAAATTGACATAACTATTTTCTATTATGATCAAGATTATAGACAAATTGAAATTAAATACAGAAGTATCTCAATATTCACAGTTCAAGAATATCATTATGCAGATTATTGTTAGCTTGTAAACAGTTTCCTACCAATCGGTCATTATGAAAAGATGTGATGATGTTGCAAATTTCAGGTATGTATTTTGCTCTTTATCTATCTTTTTAGATAATGTAAGTAGAACCTAAAGCTTTAGGAAACTTGGTTCAATAACTGGAAGATAAAATGCTTCAAATTGGTTTACATTGTTCATTATAGAAATCACCTGCACAACATCTTAACATACTATACAGCAGGTGTAGAGCCTAAGAAAAAAATGTTATATAGTATAGTGGTCCCTATATTTTACCTGCTAAATAAACAATACATACTACATTTAAATATTCAACATTATTGTTAGAATTAAGCAATTTCAATAAAAGACTAATAAATTCAGACAAAATGCTAATTATTTATCATCAGAAATTGTTCATAACGGATTTTATTAAAAACAATTCAATAATGATACAAAATATGTGACTATTATTGTAACATAAGTCATTTTTACGGAACGTTTAAAGAGTTAAAACAAATGCCCCTGAGATGTTTATTGTATATTGATTATAATTTATAAATTCAACATCAAAATGTGATAAAATATGTTCAACTAAGCAATTAATAAACTATTATTAAAAATAGAGCATATGTATTATAAATGGAGCAAGTCGTTTTGTAGGCATATAAAATTAAATTATCTATGCTCAATTATGAGAGAGTTAAATGGTTGAAATTTTAATTTTTCTATTTATAAACTTTGAGGGGTGAAATTATTCAATTAAACTGTTATCTTATATACATATGAGCCATTTCATTGAGTGTGTGAAATTGAGAATAAACTCACTTTATAACTGCAGAATGGTATACTGTTGGTTACTATTTATCATTTTTGGGTTGCCATTAAAAAAATCAATTGTTCTCCATAAAAATTATTGAACCAGTAGAAAAGTTTTCATTTTTAAATACTATAGAGTAAAAGCACATTATTTTTAAGTTGGTTTTGATTTAGACACACTATATATAACAGTAAAAAGCCAGGTATCAAATGTTATTGTTTTATTGGAAAACTTGAAAAATTTGGTTTTTTTAACAGTTAACTTATGTTTGGGACATTTTAAAGGTTTGCAGCTCATTCTCACCATACAAATACAGCCTCTTTATAAGGGTTCTTGCTGTGGTAATGATATTATGAGTAATATATATTCAGAGGTTTCTAGCTGTTTGTGAAAATTAAAAAATGTCGAGAGCCAATATTTTGTATTTATCGAATTTAACAAACAGCTAAGACCTTCGTGGACGGAATTGAGCAATAACGTAGCCATTGATATTTAATCAAATATACCAAAAGCATCTGAGCTCCATTTTACATAATCTACATACAATTTTGTAAATTTTAACCTACCTGTAAGACATTAATTTGTCCTAGTGGATTTCACTAATAATATAATATATTAATCAATTAAAAGTGTTTTACACTTTTTTTCAGAGATATTTAATATATATTAAATGAAAAATATTTAGGCTAATAAGATATTCTAAGACTTGTGTTAATGAACATTTAACTTAGATGTAACAGTAAACACAAAGTATTATATACTTGTGAAAGATTGTTACTCTGATATAAACAGTAGCACTTAGTGAAGAGCTTAATGGATAAGACACAGTAAGTGTTCTTAATATAATTGACTTACCTTAAAATAGTTAAAGTAAAAATAGTTTATACTAAGTAATAAAACTAAAGTGTCATAATTAATAAACTATTTACTAATCAAATCCGCTAATTCAAAAATGGTTTTTGATTTCCATAAATTAAATACAACGTACCTCAATTTGTTTAACTTTAATTAGAGATACAAACAGCATAAAAAATTGTAATTAAACTTCTTTTTATGGATGGTACTATTAAACATTATATCCTGAAGGCACTTTAATTTTATTGTATGAGAAAAAAATCATAATTAGTTTTGGGAGGAAAGATACAAGAATGACTCTTTTACACTTATTTCTCATACATGTACACTACGATTAGTTCAAACAATACCATACTTACAAGAGATGGAATGTGTATAGAATATATTAATTTATTATAACGCTCTTTATAAGAAGAAAGAAGGAAAGGTTGTTGTTTGAACTACACCATCCTTATTTTAATTAAGTTTGTGCTAGTAAAAAAAATAAAGTACACCTTAGTTTCTTTTCTTACATAACTAAATAAATACAAGTGTAACTCGATACACTAGTTAATCATCTCTTATGTGGCTATTGTAACTTTACAGAAACACGAAAGGGCGATACCACGTAGGAATGCTAAGAGGAAATGCATTGATTGGTTACATCCACAAATAGCTGTCCACAGCAGCGTTGCCGTGGACAGTTGTCATGTGCTTGTCCAAGAGATCACTTTGGTCAAACTTCTCTCCACAAGTTACGCACTCGTACTCGGGTTTAGCATGACACAATTGGTGGCGTTCCAGGTGATATTTTCTACCGAACTGTTTGTTGCAAACATTGCATCGGTGGACTTCACCAGATATTGTTGTGTTGTGGATCCGCTTCATGTGTCTCAACACATGAGATCTGCGAGAAAAGGTCTTAAAGCAAATCTCACATTTAACGGGTTCCAGTGGCTTTTTATCGTCCGGACTCGGAGGGGGTGAAATTTCGTCTTCCGGTTCGGTCTTAACAGAAGACGATTTATCATCTTTAGCGTGAACTATTTTGTGACGGCGTAGATGTTCTCTTCTCGTGAAAGTTTTAGAACAAATCTGACAAGTGAACGGTTTAGGTTCATTGTCGTTTAATTCGACGTCATGAGCGCGTTTGCAATGTCTCACGAGATGTTCCTTTCTTACGAACCCGTGATTGCAGGTGGGACAGGTGAACGGTCGAACAGGATCGACGTTCGGATCGGCACACGAAGGGCTACTGAACTGGTGACGGTTCAAGTGTTCCTTACGCGCATAGGACTTGCCGCAACCCTCGCACATGAATGGCCGGGTAGCGGTGTGGCTGAGCAAGTGACGAGATAGATGTTCCTGACGGTTGAACCCTTTCCCACATTCCCGACACAGGAAAGGTTTTACATCTTCGTGAGTTGCTTGATGTTTCTTCCAAGCACTACGTTTAGGAAATACTTTGTGGCAGACAATACAATCATAAGGACCACTATCGGGCACTTCACCTCGTTCACAACCCTGGTCGAATCTGAAGCAGGCTCCACATAGTGAACACGGAAATGCTCCTTTACTTACAATATATCTTCGATGAGTCACCTGAAGCTCTCCTGAAACAATAATACAATTACTCAACTTCAAATATAACATAATCACCATTTTGCCTTAAAAAGCAAAAATTAATCATATTAAACTTTAACACATTCAAGAAAAAACCTCTGTTTCATTTTCACTGAAATTTATCGAATTTAAGTAAGTCATCACTCATTACAACGGTAAACCAATTACACACCATTCATTCTAATATTTTGTTTTTTTTATGACAAACAGAGTACAGTTTTTTTATCTGGACCTCTGAGTACACAAAACATATGGTAATTATCATTTTAGACCTTCAAGCAAAATTAACCATATTATGTCTGGGAAAAGTTTTCTAATTGTAAAGACTTCCTCGTAATTCTTAATTCATCTTATCAATAACATAACAAAAGATGGCCAACCATTTCATTTATCACCATGGACATTGTTTTTCCATAAACATGGCTACATTTTAATAGCACTGTTACTCATTCCTGGCTTCAATTACTTCACAAGTGAATTTTACATCTACTTCATTACGAAGTACGCTTTCAAGAAAAATAAAAAACTTCATTACCGGGTAATTAAATAGTTTTTAAAGAAATGGTAGGCTAAAACAATTTTTTTTTCAAAGCTGTGATCTATTATAATACTAAATATTGAACATTGTTTTTTGGCATTTTTTACATACATAATCAGAAACTGAATTTATATGTTAGCAAAATTAAACAAATTTTCAGTCTCTATCTTTTAATCCTATCTCAAAGGGTATTCCCTGAGTGTCTCAAAGTAGCCACATTCAACAGTAGAGACTTATATTTTATAAAAAATTATTGACCTATTTCAACATCTCACTAATATCAAAATAATTTAAGTCATACCTTGAACGTTTCCTTAAATCATTTTCAATAATAAATGAATGGATGCTAACGTAGCTTTCAATCAGTTTAACAACGGTTGACTGAAGATGGCACTACACAACGAGACCAAAATATTTCAAGAACTTACAGTTCGAGGACTTTAGCTGTGCGCGTGACCTGGGAAGTATGTGGTGATGGGCGGGAGGGTGGCGGGGTAGCATTATGCGCTGCGTCCCGAAAACATTTCCTTTGACTCATGGTTAAAACCCTCCTTTCAAGAATCGTATTGGCCCAAATAACTCATCGCACTCGCCACAATCAGTCTGTTTTGTGACAGTGCTGAGTGTAGCTTGTGCTTCGCTTTTACCGATAATGTCTGTTGAGTTAGAGTCAAAAGTCCAAAAGCCTATTTCATAGTCAGCTCGCGAAATTGTGAGTAATGTTTATTTTATACATTTATGAAGGAAGAGGCACCATCACCAACTGTTAAAATTCCTGTTGTCAAAGGCTCGTCAAAGAAACTGCTGCAGCAAACTGTCAGAGCGAGAGGTTGTGACTAAAATAAACAGTTAACTTAACACGTTGAAGGTTAGTAACATGTGTGAGGCAAGTTTTACTACACCAAAACAACCTTTCAACGACCGTAACGAATAGTTGACAAATTTCCATGTTGAAGAACATCGAATACCGCCTGCAAAACTTTTGAGGGAGGCGCTAAGGGACAAAATATATTTCCAAGGTTGTGAGAAAAGTTTTAGGGTGGGTATTAAAGGGACCTGGAATTTACTTGGAGAAGGACGGCAAACAATAGGAAATTATTAATTGAAAAGCCAGAAATCCGAGAGAAGAGGATAACATACTTGAGAGCGTAGAAAAATTACAGGAAGCAAGGACGCTCCATAATTTATTTAGACGAATCTTATATACTATCGTCTCACGTATCTAACCAAACTTGGTCAAATGGCTTCAAATGAAGGGTTACACGTGCCGATTTCCAAGGGCGAAAGACTAATAATTATCCAATCTGCGGATGGAGAGAAAGGGTTCTTGCCCAATGCTTTTTACATGTTGGAAAGCAAGCAACCATAGTGAGACTACCACTACAATGTGAATGGGGGACATTTTTATGAAGTGGATATAAAGGAAAAAGTGTTACCCTGAATTTAGAACCAAATTCAGTACTGGATAATGCGCCCTAACCTTAACATACAAATTTGATAAAGCTCCTACTTCAAAAAGTAGGAAGCAAGATATGAAGGTGTGGCTTTCAAAAAACGGAATACCATTCTGTGGACGATATCGTTTTTATCTGAACTCTACAAACTTGTGCAGCTATATAAACCAAGGCATGTCCGGTACGCCTTGGAACGAAACTGTTCAAACTACAGGCGTCATGACATCTTACGACTTCCGCCCTACCACCCAGACCTCAATCCCATTGAGTTAATTTGGGCCGAAGTCAACATCATGTTGGTTATGAGAAATACATCTTTCACTATGTATCAAGCTAAAGCTCTATGCGAAGACAAGATATCAAGTATGGGCGCAGAAGAGTGGTTAGTAAAGTGCAAGCACGTAGAGAAAAATCGAAAGGGACTATGCAGCCGCAGAACCCCAGATTAACAATATTATAGAATTCCTTATTATATCAGTTGGTTCGGATACAGACAGCAGTGACAGTGACCCAGAAGAGGAGGACAACTTGAGTGGAATTGAAACTCCAATGAAAAAAACAATCATTGTAAGTAACATTTTGTTATTAGAAAATTATATTCTAGCATTTAAATTAATTAAATATTATTGAAGTGATTGTAAATGAAATAATAAGAGAATACCAAATAATAACAATAATAGGACTTATCTTTACTTTTCAGTTGTTATATATTGTTGTTTAACGTCTTTTTTGAAAATAACGTATGTGTGAAATAATAATCGGCAAAATCGAAATCGTGAGTTTAAAGTCGTTTAAGAGATTCTTGCGCCTTCATCTCAGCGGCTAGCACGTAAACGCAACCCGCTACACAGATAGCATTCGTTTTTTGAAAGGGTAGTATTAGGGCTGCACGAGCACAGCTAAATTCCTCCAACTGTAACTGTATGTAAGCAAAACAAAGTTAAAGTGGTGTGAATAGGAAAATGTAGAAGTTGATTTTGCAGGCACTAGCTAGTATACAAATTGTAATTGACTGTTGATCAGAGTAGGCCCAGTAGTGGATTGCAACGGTAATGTTGTCAGGTACGTTCCGATGTTTAAATTAACTTGGTGATGCTAGGGAAAATTCATTGTCCTCCAAAATTCTTATAAAAACCCCCTGTTTGTTGTTGCATGGATTGTTTTGTGAGGTAGAAATGCTAATTTGTTTGCAGGAAAATGTTCTCTTACCTGTTTCGTTAGGAGTGGACTTTTCGTACACATCCCACATGGGGGGGAGTAGTTCCTGGCGAACTCGCTGTATCTCCACCACATCTCTGTCCCTTAAGTCACTGTTATTGTTGAACTCCACCAGATGATCTGCCAGAACTCCTGACTTCCCTCGTACTGATCCGGCACTGGTTCACATAACATGTGTTACAAAGTTTTAAATGCAGCTCTAGTTTCTAAATCTTTGTCTCCAACATCTTTCTTAAAAGCAAGCAAATCAGTACACACTTGGTCTAAATAAGGTCAAAAAAACCACCATACAGTATTTAACCCTGGGACTGATAATCTGATTCCCTTGATGGCAGATATTCAGAATCATCATAAATGTTTATATTAAAATGTCATCACTTTTGTTTTTACAAGTTTAGTATAATACAAATACATTATCTATGTAAAACCTTTTTGAAATATTTAAGGAATTTTGTATGGAATATAATAAGAAATATTGAATTTTAACTGCCCTTTTTACATACTTACAAAAATATCTATAAAAAAGTTTTTTTATCAATAGTAAATTGATATTTGATAATAATTCTATATATATATATATATAAAATATAATAAAAAAATAACAGTCAAAATATAGTTAACTCAAATTTAATTCACCACAGTAAATTAAAAAAAAACAAAATACAATCAATCAAAATTGCAACTTAGAACTGCAAGATATACTGTGTTTTTTTAAAATCATATATAGCTGAATTTTTATAGTTTTATATAGCTTATTAATCATATTACTAGTAATTAAATTGTTCTAATAGTTAAAAACTTAATCTAATAAAAATACAACATACATCAATTTATCTAGTTTCATAATTTCTCTGTGAATTTTCATTAACACTCAGTATACAATGATTATTATTTCAGTAACTCAACAAATCATTTCATTATTCACCATAGCATATACATGAACTAAGAAATGAAAAACTAAAATAATTGTGTGAACAAACAAAAAACAGCAGCTTTGTGTATGAAATGATCACACAACTTATGATAAACAAATATTCCACAGATTATAAACGTAAACTGTACATTGGATAGTATTTTACAATAAGTTTGAATACTGTAAAAATGTAAGACATGTTAAAGGATCTCACATTAGGTACTGTAAAAAGAACAAAAAATAATCACCCAATGATCAATGCCAGTTGGCATGTACTGTGGCGCATGCGCACAAGCAACTGGTCCCTCTCCACTTCACGCTAGACCAAGTGGTACAGTCAATACGAAACAAATAGTTCTTTTGTTTCTTTAACTCACACGTCATTTTTACAAAATAAACTTAACTTTTTATCAAAACTTAATGCTTTGCGTGCCACTAATAAATCTATTAACTTTCCTATAACGCCAAGACAAGTAAAAAAATGTTCAAAGCTAATTTTTATTATAACTAAATTATAAAAGGTAAAGCAAAAAAAAGTATAAAACAGCATTTATTTATTTAAAATTAGCATATTTATTGATAAAAATAAAAACGAACCATTTACAAAACTATTTATTTTAAATACATTTGAATTTCATTGTAAAATGTAATTAAACTGAAAAGTTAAATTACACTTTACTATAAAACAAGATAAATATTTCAAACTAATCACAACACTACCACAAGATGAAGAATAGTAACGAGATACTTACGTGACAATTGAGAAAGCAGTATACACGCCACGGATATGTTTGGTTATGGTTATGTAGGAGACACAGAACTGACGAGTAGGTCAGAGTTAGACAAAAGACACTCACCTCCCCCTGCTGCAGAGCGAAGGTCGTTTATAAATACTTCCTTGGCAACTGCATGGAGCATGCAGTGACCATTTCGAAGGCCTTTTGTAAACTAAAAAACTCTCCAAGAGACATAATATCGGATATAACTGTATTTGGAGTTTTGGTCAAAGTCTACCATTCTAATATGTCCGTCTATGGTGTGGGAGGGGTTAAAATGCCGCCATTTTTATAGAGGTAGAGACATGCGAGTGAATTTTGGTGACAAGGCTTGTAGACATACTAAGCAACGGTGTCTGTAATATACAGACTGTACATGGTCGCGCCATGAGAGAGGTTGTTGGTGGGTGGTGATGGTCGGCACTGTAGACATGAATACTCCCCTCTCCGCGGTTCGCGCTAGTTGGCTCCTTCGGTACAACAATATTTTATAAACAGAAAAATTAAACTTGAAATATTACCTGTTCACTTTATTAGCATCAATGCTGAAAGTTTCCTCTTTCATTAGCACATAGTCCTCAGGACTTGGTTCCCCCAATTCAGGAAGTGTTTCGTTTCCATTTTCTTGACACTCTGGAACAATATAGAGGGTACATTTATATGATGTAAACAGAGATAATTGTTCATATCTAAACTACATTATATAACTAAAACAATATTCCTCTTTAATTCATTCATGACAATTAGAAACCAGAAATACAATGTGAACTAGATTTATTAACACACCCTCACATACTGTAAATTATCATTGTTTCTTGAATTTTTTAATCTTTTAATAATAATAAAGTATTTGAATATTTTTAATTCTAATAAAGAAGGTGAAAAGAATATAATTTTCAGTCTTTTATAATAAACACTCCTTGTGTAACAAATTTCCTAGTTGAAATGTTTTTTGAATGTCAAGTAGTTATGAGAAGTAATACTCATGAAGGTTAATTGATGTATTTGCAATAGCTTGTACTCAATATCTATTTTGCACGAACCAATATACCAATATGAATTATGATAACTTACATATTACAATATACTTGAACAAAAAATGAGAAAACAAGTTTTCTGGGGCTTATTATTGACAAAATTCTAACCTGGTATGATTTTACGTAAATTTTAAAACAATTTACGAAAGTCGTTCAGTTACAATTTCAACACACTTCAAACAATTTACTTTTCTCTGGTGTACTTCCATATTTCATATGGAATATGTGTGTATGGAGCAATCAACAAGGAGAACTTGCACGTTGTTCTAAAACTGCAAAAAAGTAACAATAATACAAAAATAATAAATAATAAATTATATAGTTAAAGAACTTAATAGAGAGCTTGACATTTTTGAGTGAATAGATTATATTATATAAAAAATACCTATGAAATAATAGCGTTTAAGTGTTAAGAGTGAGCTATAAATAACAAGATGAAGTATTAAGCATAAATTACAGTTTTATGAGAATAACGGTAATTAAATGGGAAATAAGTTTCAATGACGACAATGAACTTAAAGACTCTATTACTGGTGGGTAAAAGCACGGGCGGTAGAATTTTTTGAAGAAGGTATTTCTAAATTAGTCAAAAGATATATAAGTGATTAAATTTTACCGGCAGTTATGAAGAAAAATATAGAAAATATGTATTTTTCAAATGTATATAATGAAATATGGTTATAAAATAGTGCTGAATGAGTGTTTGGTTTTTCATAACCAAACAGTGATTACTGTACTTTTGAAATAGCCCTCATATAATAACAAATTTAATAAAGGCCGTTTTCTTTTTAACCTCCAATCTCATGCCACGACAGTCAGACATGTGGCAGGTCTGCAGTGAGCAGAGTAGTGGACTGCACATCTTCCCCCGCTACATCATTTGTCACTGACGACAAATTTTGGTTTGGTGCTTACGGAGAAAATATTATGAAGAATGGTGTTGTACGTAAATTATGTGGCCAAACTGACCTGCACGATGAAGGAGGTCAAAGACACAAGTCTGTCGCTACAGATGGCTTTTTAAACAAACTGACAAAGTGGTAAGAGAAAACCGTAGATTCACAATAAGTGCTTTGTCTTTGGAATTTTCAGAAGTGTCAAGATCTTCTATTTACCCGATCGTTACAGAACATTTAGGCTACAAAAAGATTTGTGCTCGCTGATTTGTACCAAAGATGTTGACTAACATCCAAAAAAACTAGCCAGAAGGCTTTAGCTTTGACGTTTCATCCTTGAATATGACTTTTGGCCATCTTTTAACTCTTGACATGATTCATGCACAATACTATCACTCGTGATGTTCTTCAGTGAACACGGCAACTTCTCAGATTAATTTCTGCTGCAATATTACGTTCTGCTTGCAGGAAATGAGTAACACTCCTCAATATACAGTTGGCATAGTTGTAGAAGGGATGATGCGCTCACGTCTGACCTGCCACTTGTCCGGCCGTCATTGCGTGAGATCGGAGGTTGAAAAAAAAATCAAACCTCGTACTTATAAAAGTTAAATTTTTGTTGTCACATATCCAAGCATTACCTGAATCTTCATTATCAGTTGAAATTACTTCTGAAGGATCTTCAGCTTCATCTACAGTTCCATCAGATGGTTCTTCTCTAGTTTTACAGCTTTCATCTTCATTTTCAATTTTCTAAAGCCAAAATTTGAAATTAAAATCATTAAATATTGTTCTGCATTCTTAGGTCTACAGATACTTTAAGTGAGTCTTTGATGTTTTTATAAAACAGTACTACATTGTAATATTTTTATTTTATAAGCAGAATTTTCACGAAATTTTTAAATTGATAGTGACAAAAGGTACAAACATATAATACCAGGTTTATTGCAAACGAATAATTATCCAATACTTACGTTTGAAATATCTTTCTGTTGTTTACACTGTTTTAGCTTGGTTTGAACTTCATGGCAGGCTAACCTAAACGCAAACAGTTGCTGGGTAGTGTTGTAGCAAGGCGTGCATACTGACTGAGGCAAATTGTCATCTTTTGAAACCTATAGACACAATAAGAAATATTTAATTAGTTTTATTTTTATATAATTTAAAAATATATACATACATGTATATATAATTTTATGCACTTAATATAGTCATATTAATTATATATCAAGAATGTAAGAGTTGATTACACATGTTGATGAATACTGTTATTTCTGAAATCAATTTATTCCTTTCAATACTGTTACTATTTCACATTTTATATATACCGGCCAGTTTTCTCTGAAAAAAATGTTTGGGAAAACTGTTTATAATGTTTTACTTGATGTTGTTTTTAATAATTCTTTTCTGTCTTGAAGACATTCAAAGTTGTAGAGTATTATAAAAATAAGTAAGGGTTTCTTAATCAGAAACGTTATTTTAAATATTATAATCTTATCACAATAATAATTTTAAACAGGAATTGAAATACAACAAAATCAACAGGCAAAGATCGATCATATTTAATATATAAGAGTTCTATTTCACAAAATATATTTAAAAAATGTAAGTGAACATTTACATAATTACAAACTGTTACCCACGGCTTGGCACACAATTTACAAAATCAAGTCCTAATACTAGTTAGTAAAAGCACTTATGATGTAATGTGATCAAGTCCTAACATTTTTATAGGCATACATCATGTAGATATTATTTTAGAGTTCATAGTGAAGAGTATTAGAATTTAACTTGACTCTAACATCATGTTTTGCGTGTGCAGGAGCATTTCTGGTTCAAATTAATTATACTTACAATGTCAGAAGTGAGTCTGCCTTGTTATCCCGATCAAGAAATTACATATACACAGGTCTCGCAAATCTACTTCAGTTAAGTGTTTACTTTTAGACCTTGTCATATAGGCTACTTCCGGTTTATGATATTTCCAATAACATAGTAGAATTTGCCTTGAGTAGGACTGAAAAGCCTACTTCGATTAAAAGGTATCTACTTCCGGCCATTTACAATTTACCAGTCACTTATGGTGCCAGTTTAGTTTACCTTATTGCCCTGTTCAAAAAACTATGTATATGTAGCTCTTGGAAATCTACTTCATGGTGAAAAAATCTACTTCCAGCTCTTGAAATCAACTTTTAGTCTAAAATATTTTCATTGCTTTGTTGTCCCAATGAAGAAAATATGCATATGTAGGACTAAGAAGCTTATCATGGCCTAGGGGGAAATCCTACCTACTACATATAGGAGGAAATCCTCTAAGTCCATCCATCATTCTAAAATAATTGTTTTCAAGGTTTTGCGATATAGAGTGTTGTTGTTTTTCAGACCATAGTCTGGAAAAAGAATGGATTGCCACTGTTAAAATGCTATATCACAATGTCAACGATGCCCACCGGTTGGAGTAACATATGTGAAAACTTTCACAGCTTGTCTTTTGGTTTTTTTTATAACAGTGTTTAAATGCTATTTACAATGCATTAGATGTGTTTAATTTGTCACTGGCACAATCTGGAGAAAACTTTAGATACTAAGTTTTTATTTGCTACCTGCACTACAATACTGATCAAGACTGTATACTGAATATTTTATTTAAAAAATCCATGTAAACATTTTTTCCGAACTTAGCTAAAGGTGTCAACGGCTGTTTAGTGTCGGTTAAATTTGGATTATGAAACAAATACTACAATTTGTTCTAAATTCAAAAATATTCTAGGAACTTTTCTATTCTTTCTCTTCATATAAACCTCCCTTGGATTTCAATATTATACAAAAAGAATTAGCTGAATTGGTCGAGACATTTTCAAGATTAGCGCTTAGTAACACATTTTGCGATTGATTTTTATTTATAAGATAGCCAATAGAAGTAGATGGAGACTGTCACTTTCTGTGGTACATATGTAACATGTGATATGGAGTGCGTTTGAATTGAGTAGGGATATGGCTTTTGCACCTTCTGACTAGTACTTGACTTTCAGTATATGCTTCATTTTTGAAGTGTACAACTTTCTCTGTTATTAAATTTGACTTTGGTAAGTTCATCACCACATGTTGTTGATTTTTAATTACTTTTCGTGCATGTTTAATCTATTAGATATTTGCACCTAAAGAAGACAATAGATTACAATCCTCTAAATTTTATTTTTAATGTTTAACAGGTAATGATTGCAACTGTCCTAAATCTTGTTATTTTTTTCAATACAATTTGTTATTGTTTTTTTTACGATGTGGTAATATTGCTATTATAAAGTATAGTACTTATTGATTTCAGATATTTAACAAACACAACAATAATAAAATATACTTCGGGGTTTAAGATTAGAATTCCATATTTCTATTATTTATTTTGTTTCAAGTTTATATTGTTTGTTACCATTAAGCTGAACCATATGTGTTTTTGTCTCAAATATAACAACTGAAACCTCTGTTGAAGTGCTTTCTTTTGTTCTTAGTTTTGTTAATATAAAGTTTAATTTAGAAGGAGAAAAATTGCTAAGTTTTCTACAATTGTTCATTTTCTATTGCAGCGGTTCTCAACATGGGGGGGCACCCCGCCCGGTGGGGGGTGGGTGGTGGTGTAAGAATTCCAAGGAAGATTTCAACAAATTTAAACAAATTAAGTAGCTTTGTGGTTTTTGAAACAGTTGTTTTTTCATATATATTTAAAACAAAAAAATAATTGAATTTGATGCTGGGCACAAACACACAATCACTGAAATTTCTTTATAACTATTAACTCAATAAAACGTGACAATCCGGCAATGCGTGAGAAACTATCTGACTCAGCATGGCAGTGCCTTTGTTTATTTGTAGTGTGGCGGGGCATAGTGCACATGTCTGCCCCAGTGCCACTGTCCACCACAAGCCTTCATCTGTGAATGCAGTTTTATTGTAACTACTATAGTAATTGTGTTTTTGATTGTCATTGCCATAACATTCACAAATAATTGTGTGTTTTAGCAGTTAGTTGTTATTAAAATGGCTAAATCACTGCTAAAGAACAGACTCTACAGTGATGACTATATTAAATACAGATTTTTTAGGAAAATGGTAGTCATTTGCCTCAGTGCGTAATTTGTCATGTAGTTCTGAAAAATGATTCAATGCGACCTGGACGTTTGGAATGCCATTTGACTACGAATCATGCTGTCCTGAAGGACAAACCTACTACCTACTGACCTTACTTGACTACTGAATTTTTCATTTATAGGAAAAGTTGCCTGATGATTATGCAGAGGATTGATAGCTAAGACAAGAAATCCTACACAACCGGTGAGTCATTCATAAAACCTTGTTTGCTCTGTGCTTGGTGAAGACAGCTACAATAAAGTTGCCAAAATTTCTTTATCTCCCCATTCTTTGGACTGCAGTGCGATGAAATAACAGACGTCAAAACAAGCACAGTTGTTGAAAAGAAATTCCTTGAAGAAATACTGTTTAAAAAAAATCTTAAAATAACAATTACAGCAGTTGATAAATTTTCTGCTCTTCAAACATTTTTAGAAATTAATGATCTTTCTTGAGAGAGAGTTATTGGAATATGTACTGATTGGAGCTCAAGCGATGACACGTTACCGATCAGGATTTATTGCATTGGCTAAGAAAAAGAACCCTAAAATAGTTGGATCTCATTGTATCATCCGACACAGATAAGATTTTCCTCCCCCTGAAATCACTCAACACTGCTTTGAACTTAGCAGTTCAATTAGAGAATCACATCAAATCAAGTGCTTTGAACACCAGACTTTTTCAAGTGTTGTGTCAAAAACTGAACAGTGATCAAGAGAAGCTCACTTGGAACTCCCATCCATATTGAAAACAGGATATCCAAAGCGACAATGGCACTTGGGGCCTGTAAAAGACTTTTTGGATTTAAATGGGGACTTAAACCCAAAATGATATATTTGATTTACGAAACCATAATTAAACCAATGGCCACATATGCTGCCTTAGTGTGGTGGCCGAAAGTAGAACAAACAACAGCTGCTAAAAGGCTACAGAGTCTTCAAAGGCTAGCTTGCTTAAGCATCATGGGAGCGATGAGCTCCAGCCCAACATTAGCAATTGAAGCAGTCCTGGGATACACTCCTCTGGGGCAGGAGGTGGTGAGAACAACAGCTCTAAGTGCAATGAAGCTTCTAGGAACAAGGGTAATAAATGTTACCTCCTGAAAAGGCCACATGAAGATATTGCAAGTATTTCCTGAGGCTGAAATGCTAACCAAAGTGTCAGATGCAATGGTTAAGAAATACTCTTTTGACAACCCATATGTTCTTTATGGAGAAACAGATTAAAAAGGAGGCCTACCCCTACAAAAGGAGTCCTGAAGTTTTACACAGGTGGTTCACGCCTTGACTCTAGGGCAGGATACGGAATACACGGACCAGGAGTCGACATGGCTGTGCCCCTAGGAAGACATGCCACGGTTTTTCAGGTGGAGGTCATGGCAATAGACTCATGTTCCAGAAGATTCATACAAATGAGGACAAAAGTATTAAATACCTCATACTTTCTGATAGTCAGGCTGCATTGAAGGCACTTGATACCTGTTTGTTTGATTCGAAAGCAGTCGGGGAATGTAAGAATGCTCTAGCAAAGCTGGCAATAAATAACAGAATTACACTCGGTTGGATACCAGGTCATGAAGGCATTCATGGAAATGAAAAAGAAAACATCCTCGCCAAAAAGGGAGTGGAATCCACAATGGTGGGGCCTGAGCCAGGTTGCGGGATAGCCTTCTCCAACATTAAAGCTCTGGTCAAAGATTGGGAAAAGAGGATAAGACACAATAATTGGAGTAGAGCCTCAGGATTAAGACTATCCAAACTGTTTTCTCTCCTTACGTTAAAGGGTGGACAGCTCTCTTAAATCAGAATAAGGAGGATATAAGACTAGTACTAGGAATGTTGACAGGACATGGCCCCCAAAGGAAGCGTCTTATGAAGGAAGGCCTTAGCCATGGACTAACAAGTGTAGACTCTGTGGAGAAGAGGAGGAATCAGCAGAACATATTTGGTTACATTGTCCTGCCATCTTAGAAACTCGAAAAATATACCTGGGTGGATACTCCTCAGCCCCAAGGATATCAGAGAACAGGAGCCCTCAAATCTGATTGGTTTTTGCAAAAGCCTCGGACTTTGAGGACACAAAGTTAAAGTAAGGGAGGTGCAAAGGTCCTTTTAGGACTAAGCGCAGGGACAAACTGTCCTTTTCCCTCAGGAAGGAAAAAAAATTGTTGTCCATATCTATAAATATAATGTTTCTACATTCAATAGTTTTGTATTTTTAGTCAAAAAATTAGTTTGATGATTCTGTTGCTATGGTGACCAATTATTATACTGCGGCCAAAAAAAGTTTCTTAATACCATAATATTTGAAGAAAAATAACACCCATCTTATTTTAAGAGCAGATAAAAGCCCTTAGAATGCAGTAAAATGAACTTAGTATACAACAAAATTATAAGTCTTTTTTAGTAAGAGTTTAGACCGTAGGCTAGTAGTTGGGCCTATTGCGTCCTCGTATACTATTATGTATGTAATCAATAAAATTAAAATAAATAAAAACTAATAAGCTAGAAATCAGATCACTGAACATTTAAACTTATAAAATGTTATCGAGCAAACTTTCTAAAGTACCTCAAATAGCCTAATTTTTGAGTTACCTTTATCTGTAGACACTCCCATATTTGATCAGCTACTTTCAAGTCCGATCCTTCTGGGTTATCTAAAATTGTGTGAACTCCAGAGATAATTACCGTGGAACATAAACGACATACTGAATCAAAAATACCTTGCTGTATTTCTGTCATAACACTTCTTGAGAAGATAAGCAATAATTAATTATAATTTCACTTCCACTATACTACTAATGGTGGAACTTATTCACCAAAACAAAAATTCCTGCAACGTAAACAACACAACACTAACTCCAAAAATTAGTGAATTCAATGGTCAGGCATGCTCAATAATTTACTGCTCAATGTTCAGGGCTTTGGATCAGGTGATTGGTAGTATTGTTTGGCAGAAAATAAAAAGCTTATGATTGGTTAGTTCGTCGGATATTTCATGGCTGACTGTATTCTCATTCGAGGGTAAATTCAGTACATAAGTACAATTGAGTGAATCTGTATGTCAAAAAATAATTTGTTTCAAACAGCCGAAATTACATAGGTATTGGAAATAACACTATTTTATTTGTAGAATCTTGGAGCATTGGAAAAACAATTTATTGTAGTATCACTAGATAAAGAAATACAACATTTTCCAATATATAATTTTTTAAAATTATAAAATAATTAAAAAAAATATATATATATTGGAAAATGTTGCATTTCTTTATCTAGTGATACTACTATTTTATTTATTTATTTATTCAAACCCTAAAGATTAATATACTTAAAACTATATTAAAATATAGTTTATGTTATATTTTATACTTATTAAACATAATATAAAATATATAAAAGCAACAAATAATATTGACTATAGTTTCGTTTATAAATATTTATTATAGTATAGCTAAGTAATATTTTTCCCGATGGATTTTGTTGCGACTCATTAAAAATATATAACATTTTTGTCATGTGCAGTTTAAAATTTAATAGGTATACAATTGTTTTATGTTCTTACCATTGAAAAATCATTTATTTCTACTGCAAACGCCAATGATGTACTAAAGGAAAGTCTAAAGTGTAAAGGTTAGTAAACAATGTATAGCTATATAATATATATATTTACATTTAATGACCTTAAAACTATAACAAATTCCATTTTAAATTTAAATTTAAATTTAACCAAAATATATACTACTATGTAATAATTAAAAATCAAATTTATCAGTTTAATATGTAGAAAAATTTCAAACAAAGATAAATTAAAACTTAAATTAACAATTTAATTTTTAAAGAATTTCTTGTTATTGCTCCATTCATTCTCTCAAACACACAGCCTGACCACAAGCACGCCACGAGCACCGCCACCCGTCACCCCTACAGACCGCCCAGCAACAAGTCCATGACCCCTTAGGTATAACGGTAGGATAATCAACAACAATAGAGGTTAGGTGAAGAGTGTACAGGGCTACTATTTTATTTGATAACTAACAGAAAAACTATAAATATAACAAAAATAAATATACAATAAACAACAACGAGAAGAATAGGAAAACTAAAGAAACTGAAGAGGAGGCACTGGCACTGTAATGAGGGGAGTCGACGGCCCCAGCATTAGGTAACATCACAAATCCAATATTTTGCAATAAAACACTGACTAGACATGATATCAATTCCTTTTGCACGCCAATGACACCATTCAGTTTGACCCAGGTTCCTCGTTCCAATCTCTAAGGTAAATATTGAAGCTCGAGAGTCTAAGATCTTCATCGTTAATATTCGAATTTACTGTTTAAATTGGTTTTACAAAAAATATATATAATAGGGACTTCATAAGGGACATTTTTACCTATGATCATTTACATTTTGATAAAGCATGCAGTATGCTCCAACAGTAAGGTTTCTAACTAGTTGAATCCAATATTCAACTTTCTATTACTCATCAGTAGTAATTCCAATGAACAGTACAAAAATGTAATACCTTTTGCCGTTTAGATTGCTATGAAGAAGACATGGCAGTTTGAGTTAAAATACTTGTCCATCTCACTCAGGCCCGGTTAACTCACATATGTTGAAGGGTGCCATGATTCATGTGTTCCTTTTCGGTTATGAGACGTAGTTAGGTTCTAAACCGAAACGGGCGCTGGTCAAACCTCGTTTTGGTTGACTAACATCAACTATTATTAAAATGTCACACTCCTTATACGATTTTGAAACTGTTGTTGACTAACAAACAATAACATTTATATTATTTAAATGTCAAATGCGCATCTTCATTTATGTCTTTGTCTATGTAATTAAATGTAATGTAATTAAATGTAATCTCAATTGTCGTGATTGTTTTTATTTTGAAACCCTCCAATGTCGTTATCATAGCTGAGTTCACATGGCTCTTCTTTACTTTGAGAGCTCTCATACAGAGATTTATTATAGAACAAACCTTGGTTATTTACCTGTTATTAATTCTAATGGTCCTTTATTTTCACTAATCGTGACTCTACTTACAACTACCACTTTGGCCAAATTATCGATTTTAACATTGTCACTATCAAACCAAAAAGGGTTGCTTACAATATGTATAGCTTATTAATTTGGTAAAATCTCTGCATATTTTTTCAATAATTATGTTTTGTCACATAAACACTTACACTATTGAAAGCAATATCCACTTCCACTTCTTTATCTAAATAATCTATTTCACCCACAGCATAGGCGATACGCTCACTAATTTAGGATCTGTCAAATACAGAATTAGTTCAGTTCGCTTTTGAAACATTTGAACTAAATAATAATATCAGATGTGATATCAATCAACCGGTTAATTTGATTTACCAGTAAGATATTTCAAATATTTTTGCCTGCTATTTTTTTTATCTCATTGAAGCCTCAGCATCAGCTATGCTGGCTTCGAAGTGCACTGATTTTTATTGTCAAAGTACATGATTGGCCCTCCCCGGAATTTGAACCCGTGATCTCTCGGTTAGAGAGCCGAGGACTATAACCATTAGTCTACGGAGGACGACCAATTTAGTCGGCAAATTTTAATGACTTTCATATCAAAAATATAGTAACAGCGGTGTTTAGTAAGAATGCAGTAAGTGATATGTGGTTAAATTTGTTAAGTATACACGTATTGCTACTGGAATGATTGTGTATAAGAAACTTTTATGAGTATTACTCCGTTCAGTTCATTTCCGTTTTATCTCTCTGGCCTACGTCATCGAGTATACATTTTACAACTTCCTCCTTCTCCATCTTGCAGTGCATCAAGGAAAATGGCGGAAGGGCTAGGTGCTTATTAGTTCGGCATTATTTGAGTACTCCAGGTTTGGGGCGTAAATTTCTTGCTAAATTTTAATTATAATATTATTTGTTATCTAATTCATCATAATAATTAGTGTTTTATTCGGTAGAGTATCGTTTACTAGCTTTGAAGTGGATCTGTTGCGATCCTGTCTTCTCTTGCCGGTCATACTTTTCGGGTGGAGATGTATTTAATATATTGGATATAAAACTCCATCGTTTATAGTTAATCTTTACTCATGAGATTACTAGTATGATGGCGTTCAGGTAATAATTTGCCCATTCCTATGATTATTAATTTAAATTATAGTTTAAGTTCTCTCTAGTAACTCATTGTCTAAATTGTGTTAAAATGTAATTTAGTATAAATACCCACCATGCTTTTTGTTCTTAAATATTAATATATTGTTAAATACGTTATAACAAGTAACCCTGGGACCCAACCTGATTTTAATATTATAGTTTTAAATCCTTTAACAATTAGCTATGGACCAGCAAGTCAAGGCCACAAGTGATCAATATTCTGATTTTCATCCAGAGTATGCATGATTGGGCTACAGAAGGTTAACCTTAAGTTTGACCCTTTGTAAATAATTGTTTATTATTAGTTGGCTTATAATACAGTTTTACTATGAATCATAGCCTAGAAAATAAAGGTAATCAATTGTCAAATTTATTTATTATTATTTTTTAGAAAAACCTTTATATAGGCTAATTTAAAGGTTAAATACTTGAGCTAATTCACATTATTTGTCGTTTTCTTAAGGGAAATTCTGGTGCAAGGTCAATATCAATATCTTTCATATATATGATGGTCAAAAATGTTAGATATGTCAGAAAGATTCAAATTCAGTGTAAGAAAGGCTTTGTTGATTGATATTATTGTCTACGTCTTACTCCCTTGTTCAACCTGAAGAGGGGTTGAGGCACTCATGTTGATCTGAGCTTGATTTTAGATACCATTGTGTGGGATGTTTTTTATTTATAATAGTAGGAAAGTGAGTAGTAAATAGTGTATATATATATTGGGTACTTTGGGATTATACCGACCACACCAGTATGAAGAACACAAAAATAGAAATTTATAGAAACAAACATGATAGAACGAAAAAACAACTCTTCAATTACAAAATTACAAACTTACAAGCATTTCCAGGTATTGTGATCGGTATTGTTGTCGCTGTTATCTTATCTTTCTCGAGAATCCTGATTACGGCAGGCCGCGCGGCATCACGTGATTTGCACGGTACATAATTGCCTTTCCATTTCAATTCAATTTATATTTCTGATTAGCCCCTCTAGAATTTGATATTTTACTGATAGGTACTATCTCGAGGGATGTTTTTCTTTCGTCGACATCAGCGCGGGGCAGCACCGAAGGTGCTGTCGAAGCCCGCGCTGATGGCCGGAGGCACTCGCATTTTGGGTGGCGGAATGTGATCAAGAATAAAAACAAGTTTTGAGTGTTTTTTTAATAAAGAGTTTAGTTTGGTAAATGTTTGTTTTTGTTAAATTTTTGTGTTTGGAGAAATGTAGAGGTAAAACACGAAAGTACAACAAAGCGATGCACCAGCTGAACGGGCGGCGAGGCTCTGCAATCACGTTATCTACTAGACGCTCGACTTTGACCTCTGTCTGAGGATGGGGAGGGGTTTGCGATAAGACAATTCCTGTTTTATACTGACGAAATAGTCTTCTACGCTAATCTAGTAATCAGTAGAAGCAAAATGTTAAATAACGATTCATGTCTGGGTGTGGTCGGTATAATCCCAAAGTACCATATATTGTTCATTTGTATGGCTATGTATATACAAGGTGTCCAAAAAGTCCCGGGTCGGTTAAATATTTTTCAAAATATTTAAAATAGAGCTACAAAACCTTATACAAAGTTACTGGACATAAAAATCTATTTTATCACATATTCAGTGATCGGCTATTTCATCAGGGGGGCGGCCCGCTAGGAGTCAGAAGAAAATTTTAAATGTAAGCATAGGTTGATATGCATATCATATAAAAGGTCTTTATTAGTAGATTACAGAGCCGCAAACCTGACTTCAAACGAATAACCGAGTCAAAAATGACAGCCGTTCAAAGATGGCTTGAGATTGCAACTTAGATTATTGTAAAAAATACACTGATGACCTTTATGATTTTAACGTTACTAACCCAAAACTGTTTACAATTAATTGTTGTAGAATAATAAGTTTCATTATTTGCAATGATTTAGGCATTAGAAGATTACTACTAAAAAAAGAGCCTTTTTACAACATATGCTCGAAGTGTCTGCCTTCTGTTGTTTGATAGTGAGCTATTCGGTAATGAAAGGCCTCTACAGCGTGTTGTAGTCCTGTTTCCTCACGTTCAAAACAACCATTTTCTTCTAAGATCCTGTTCCTCAATTCTTCCAAATCCTGTGGTTTTCTTTTATACACCCTATCTTTATGATAACCCCAGAAAAAGAAATCCAAAAGAGTTAAGTCGGGGGAACGAGCGGGCCATTCAATGCCACCTCTCCTTCCGATCCATCTTTGAGGGAACATAACATTTAAATAATCCCTTACAATATTCCTGTAGTGCGGGGGTGCTCCGTCTTGTTGAAACCAGATTTGAGCCAAGTTTTCACCATCAATATTTCGAAGAGCTGGTATTACACGGTTTCTGAGCATGTGAAGGTAGGAAACTCCGTCTAAATTTCCGTTGATAAAAAATGGCCCCACAATTCTTCCACGTAATATGCCGGCCCAGACATTCAACTTTTGTGGGTTTTGCGTGTGACCTTCTATCATATCATCCGGTGCTTATTACTATCAGTCCAGTAACGGCAGTTGTGTTTGTTTACATTGCCATTTAACATGAATGTAGCCTCGTCTGAAAATACACTGTCATTTAGAAGGATTTGATTTGTATCTAACTTGGTCATCATAATTTCACAAAACTCAAGACGCCTGTCAAAATCGTCTGCGTTAAGTTCTTGTTGCAATGTAAATTTGTATGGCTTGAAACCATTTTTATGCAAAATTTGTTGAACAGAGCTTTTGGACATATCATGATTGCCTGCAGCCAATCTGAGCGTTTCATGAGGATTCTCAATGAATGACTGAAGAACTTCCACACTTGAATCCTGATCGGTTGCATTTGGTGGACGACCACTTCTAGGAAGATCAGAGACAGTTCCATGAGTTACAAAACGGTCTATTGTTCTCGTAACTGTAGATTTTGATATTGGGTTTCGGTTTGGAAATGAGTCATTGAATAGTTGTTGAACTTCACTGTGATGGTCTGTCTTTATTAACGAGTAGAATGCCACTAATAACATCTAACTAAAGCAAGAATGGTTACTGCATGTGGGAATACCCACTATCAGTCACAAATAACATTCTATTTTAGGTTTATCATGGCTCATTAATTTTCCTTATTTGTTTTATTTCCGATCCCTCTCAGAATGAAACTTATTATTCTACAACAATTAATTGTAAACAGTTTTGGGTTAGTAAAGTTAAAATCAAAAAGCTCATCAGTGTATTTTTACATTAACCTAAGTTGTAAACTCAAGCCATCTTTGAACGGCTGTCATTTTTGACTCGGTTATCCGTTTGAGGTCGGGTTTGCGGCTCTGTACTCTACTAATTAAGACCTTTTATTTGATATGCATATCAACCTATGCTTACATTTAAGATTTTCTTCTGACTCGCAGCGGGCCACCCCCCTGATGAAGTAGCGGATCACTGAATATGTGATGAAATAGATTTTTATGTCCAGTAACTTTGTGTAAGGTTTTGTTGCTCTATTTTAAGTATTTTGAAAAATATTTAACCGACCAGGGACTTTTTGGACACCTTGTATATTATTTAGTAGTCTATTACAAATTATTATAAATTTTACTCTGCGGTGGTTTACTTTACTTCAATCTTTGTTCAATAAAGGGATAGAGTATGATAAGCGGACCGGGTTTTTTATATCGATATTGACAATGATAGGCTTTAACTTAATTATAACTTGATATAACCAACCGATAATGATTGTGAACGTTAACTAACTGGTATAAACAGTTTTCATATAATAAACCTATCTTTTATAGACAGTAGAAAGTTCATGGAAGGCCGTGAAATGAAATTTAAAAAGTGACATATCAGCCGGCCTGCTTGCAGATCATTTCTGTATTTGTACAGAAGAGAAGTACGGTTTTCTAGAGAGGATGCTTTCAGCAACTTTGTGAAAGTGGTTCATTATTGCTACCGAGGAGAAAACATTAATAGTTACGCTTATTTCGTATTTTCTGTTATAGGCCTACTTATTTGTTATAATTTATGACGTTATCTTATTTTTAGTTCAAATTGATTGTTTGATCGTTATAGCTCCTTCATTATTTATGAGATTATCACTTTGAGTATTAAAATAATTATTTTAATTTCAAATATGACTGTTGAATGATTGTTGAATAAAATAAATATAGATTTGTTGAATGATTGATAGGCTTATTCGAGTATTCGATATATGAATATTAAGTATCGATGGTAGACTAATCAATATAAAAACTGGATCCGCTTATTGTGCTCTACCCCAGTTAAGGGTAAACATGAACAACATGTAGCCTATTATATCAATGGAAAGTGTAAATTCTGAAATTTATGATCAAGTTATTTGTTTAAAAAATTGGTAAATATTAATATCAGCGACTACCGCTCCGATCGCCGTAATGTTTTGCATAGTAACACAGGTTAATGTAATTTCACCGGAAAAAACTGTCCCGATTGTCGCTAAAATATAAAAACCCGTTTTTCGGCAGTACAATGTTGGCAATACAAAACGCATAAATAACAAGATTTTCGACTATCTAACTAAAAACAATGGCCGACCATGGTCGTTTTGATGAGTTGACAGTAGTCACGTGACAAACAGGAAAGATTATGATTGGCCGGGCGGATCACGTGACCTATAGGACGGCTTCGATTGACCGCCAGACGTCAACAAACAAACCCACATGGACAAGGAATAATTAGTGAAGTTGTTGACATGGCCTGCAATGGTTCTTGTCACACGCTATTCTTCGAAGCATGTTTGTTTGATGACCGGGCATCACGTGACCTTTTGTGACCATGATTCAACCTCGTGACGATGTCATCGGATGCGGCGCCATCTTTGCAAACGTAAATTGGTGCTGCCCCGCGCTGATGTCAAGGAAAGAAAACATCCCTCGAGACAAATCAGTAAAATATCAAATTCTAGAGGGGCTGATCAGAAATATAAAAAATAGCATTAAGGTAAGTAAAAATGTTTTTAAATTTTAATTGTTTTTATTAAAATTTTGTTTAATTTTATTTTTTTCAATTTTGGGGGGGGGGGGTAAACGGCCCCAGTGACAATCGGGACTATTTTTTCGGTGAAATTTCGTTAACCTGTGTTAGTATGCAATAAATACGGCGATCGGAGCGGTAGTCGCTGATCTTAAGATTTACCAAAAATTTACCCATAAAATACCAACAAATAATTTCATACTTTTTATTGGTGATAATTTCTTGACTTAACCGAGGTAATAGGATGATAAAGCAAACGGGAATCGGGAAGTTATTCAATAAGTTACCTTCGAAGAACGAATACCAAGGCTATAAAAATAAGGTATGAAGACCTGGATGGCATACATTTCTTTTTGGGGATGCATTATAATAAGCGGCCACAAAAAATATCGAATCAGCTATTTCTAATCTATTTATTAGAAATATCAAAAATATAATGGCACTGTACATTTGTTCTTAGTGTAGTAACAAGTAAGTTAAGTCAATGTTACATTGTTTTATTTGTAACATTTTATTCATAGTCTTGATAGTGTTTTGTCTATTGTTACTATATTAATTTTTGAGATGTAAAAGTAACAGAACTATGTTATTATTTAAAATACCTATTATGTAATTTGGTTCGACATTTGTTTTCAGCATTTTTAGATTATTATGAATATTGAGGATTTGATACTCATGAATATTGCTGAATTTATAATCATGGTTTGATTGTGGTGGTGGCCGTTTATGACACTGCAGCCCTTTTTGGATATTAAACTAATAAACAATATTTGTAAATCGGGAAGATCTTAAAAGTTCTTGTTTGTAAGTGTGATTTGGATGGCTGTGGTGTGTGTCCAGTTGCTGTGGGAGTGTTATGACTTCATTGTTGCTTGCTTGAATTGTGGTAATTTCCATTGCATTTGTGGTAAATAGTTCTATTAATGTCTGATAGATTGGGTGATCGTCTTCACTTGTCAACTAAGAGTGTTTAACAACGGTCTACGTTCAGAGTTTTCAAAAGCTTTATAAATAGCCTACAGATGACAGTTGTATGTCGAAGTTGGAAAATCATTCATACGAGTTTACTCTCTGCTTTTTAGCGCTTCTGATTGGTTCTTTTCCTCAGCTGTTATTATAATAGTAACTAGTATTGCATTTTATGGTATAATTTGCGTGTCATAATATGAGCTGATCGAAATGGAAAACTTACGATCGTCTGAACTTGATCGATATTTATTAGAGATATTTATTACAATAGTTCATAAACAATATATTTTATTTAATTATTTTGTTTTTAAGAATATAGATGGAGATATTTTTATAAACCGGAAACCAGTTCAACGTAGATATGGCGTGAGTATACAATAGCAAGCGATACAATGTGGCGCACCATTGTTGTTCGTTCGGCAGCTGACCGTAAATTAATTCGTGCCCGCTGGTGTCCTCGTGCTAAAACAATATGATCCGCAATGGGTTAAGCTACAGAGTGGTAGTGACCGCGATACAAACAGGGTTTATGTATTTAAGTATTATTCAGTCGTTGAAGTGGAGCTATAAACAGGCTTAATAGTTTAGTTTGTTGAATAATATATTTTTGACGGCTTGACATACCCGGATTTTTTTTGTACATCATAATTTTGTGGGTTTTTAAGATACCTTTTGGAGAAAAAAAAGTAGGTAAGCTATAACAAGTAACGCCAAGAAAGGTGCGTTTACGTCCGACATGTTGCACAGCAATGGCAGAATGAGCTGAGCGGCAGGAGAAAAATGTACTGTCTAGAATTGGTAGTGCATAAGCGTCATTGCGTGGTACTGGCCTGCCACTCACGTCTGTTGTAAGTGTTCCCCATATTTACAACACAAACATTAAACTTAATTTGCAACTCGATCAAGTGCTCACCGCCCACCTCTTACCACTCCTATCGCCGCCAAGACCTCGGTTGGTCTATTTGGTCCTTACTAGATACCCTGGAAGGGAAATTAATAAGATATTCCTCTTATCTCCGACTTATATCAAACATCGAAAAGTACCGAACTTATACTAAATAATACATTTATTTATCCGCTATCCACTCATTCTTTAACTTTCATCGAAAAGCATTTTATACTTTATAAAGTGGTTTTTTCGTGGCGGTATTTGACCATCGCTGCAGCGATTGTCACCGGTATCTGGGTTAAACAAAATGTATGTATAATGTTATATTTTTCGAATACAAATAAAAACACCAAACAATTTATAAAAAACATCACCGCTTGATCATCAGCACCAACTGGCCTATTACTGAGAAATGCCAATACTCTTTTCTAAAGCTTGTAAGAGGTGGTTTTCATTATCTGCAAAGTTTTCTTCACTCATTGTTATAAATAAAAGACATCGGATAAAGCACATATTAACACTATGTGCGCAATAAACTGATGTCAATAATAGATTGTCAAGTTTTGTGCACTTGGCAGCAATACTGCAAACAAATATAAATTAACTGTCTAATACATGAATTGTAAGTGAAGCAACATTTTAAGTGTACAAAAGAAAAATATTTTGGAAGTATGTGACTTTTTTATATACTAAAAATCTAGTAACAAAAATTAATGTTCTTGAATTTATTATGATTTTAAAATTTTAAAACACTTAATTCACATGTGACGAATTCTTCGGCTAACAGACCACAACAACATCATAGTTAATTTTCATTCTTAATCCTTAAGAGGAAATAAAAAACATGGCATTAATCAATGGATTAAAATATACCAAATGCAGCTATATAGTTACTCTGATATTTCAACTGATAATTATATTATAATCGCTTAAATACAGATAGTCGCACCAATTAAAACAGCAATATTTTACAATGTCTGATATGACAATGCTGCAGCACTCAAAGGGTTATGAATAAAATTCGTTACTAGATTTAAAAGTTATAAATTACTGTGGATGGTAATAATACTTTATATATATATATATATTTTTTTTTTTTTCTTGTGTTCGTGTGTATGTGACTGAACTCCTCCTAAACGTTTGGACCGATTTTGACAAAATTTTGTGTGTGTGTTGAAGGGGATTCGAGAATGGTTCAGATTCACAATTTGGTCCAATTTAAATAGTTTATTTAATTAATTTTTAATTATAAATATTGTTGTTGATGTTGGAGTGTTTTATATTGGATCCGACAGACTGTGCTACGACACATTTTATAAAGCGAACTGATACGTAACAGCTGTTAATACTTTCAGCTGAAGTTCATCAAAGAGGCAAAAAAATTTGTTTACATTTGAAATTTAGAAAATTGTTATTGTAAAGTGCTTGATCAGTAGTGTAATGCAGGTTGCATAGAAGACGTCATTGCCTAATTTTAAATTTAGATTGCACCAATGATACTGTTAAATATACTAAAAAAACTACTACTATTAAAAATACTATTAAACGCTATTATGAAAACAACCTCATTGTAGAAATCCGTGAATGTTTGCACATAAGGTAATCAATTTTGTTAGATCGAAGGTAATTGAAAAGAGCTGAAAGAAGACGCTTTATGATCAAAATTGGTTTTGTTGATACATTTTCTTGGAGGCACACTCCACAATAATATTGGAAATATCTTAGACAAAAAATTAATTTTAACAGACCGAATTTGATTGTTTATAACCTAATTAGTTTATCGAGATTCATCCATATAAATTAATTGTTTTGAATAACTAATCAACACCTAGCAAAAACCACAAAAGAAAGAGGCAGGAAATATGGTATATACCTTCATAATGCACCCAAGAGGCTCACGAAGGAATGACTATCAATCTCAGGAAGTTTTAGAATGTGATAGAAAAAGAATACGTGAATCTAGTGTATTCTTTTTCAACAGGAAATTGAGTGCGAAGCCGCGGGCAGCTGCTAGTACTTTATAACTGTAATACAAACAACTCAAAATACTTTGTGATTTTGGTACAGTTTTTTATATGTAAATAATGGCCTTCATATATTAACCAGCTGGTCCTCATACGATCGTGTTAAATGGTGGATGAGAGAACATTAAAGGAGTATAAATCATATATGGAAGTTAAAAGATGATATTTTAATAAAAAAACAAATTAATACCATTATTTTTTATACTATATTCAGTCAGAATAAAACAGAATCAACTATTACTACTGTTAACAACTGAAAAGCAGATTTGTGCATTGCAGGGGTGGGGATTATGTAATATGTTGTCACTGTTTGCTGTTGTTTTTTCTAAGTGTATATCTTAAAAGTTTTAATGTACCAGTTAACTGAGTATTTGTTTTTGTGTTAAATTGCATAATTTTACTTCAATATACAAAACCATTCCTTGGATTCAATTTTATACTGTTTCTAATGATGGAGTGTTATCTCCGAAACACGTAACTAATGATCACATCGGTTGTTTATTTAAGAGGTGTGTCCAAAAAGTATCCGACCTTTGACGTCTGGCATGAACTGACGTTACTTGGCGGCAACAGCAATCTGGTCCCCTTCAAAGTACTCCCCTCCACAAGCCACTACCTTATTCCAACGCTCCTCCCACTTCCGGAAACACTCCTTAAATTTATTTTGTGGAATGGCTAACAGGTCCTTCGTCGCATTTTGTTTTATTTGTTCAACATCGTCAAATCTTTTTCCTTTCAAAGGAATTTTTAATTTCGGAAATAGCCAGAAGTCACAAGGAGCTATTTCAGGACTGTAGGGAGGCTGTCGTAGTTGGTTGATGTCGTGTTTGACCAAAAAACACTGAGTAAGATTTGAGGAATGAGCTGGCGCTTTGTCGTGGTGCAGGATCCAGTCACGGCTTGTCCACAGTTCAGGTCGTTTCCTTCTCACTGCATCTCGTATCCGCCTTAGGACCTCAAGATAATACTCCTTATTCACTGTCTGGCCTCTTGGAGCATTTTCTTGACATTGCTTCGACTTTGTCTTGATTTTTTTTCGGCCGCTGCTCTTTGCGAGTTTTCCACTGTGAAGATTGAGCCTTTGTTTCAGGGTCGTAGCCATAACTCAAACTCAAACTCAAATAAATTTTATTTTCAAAAACAAATTTCCAACACTTGTACATGTTAATGCATGAAAATTGACATAAACCCTGTAATAACTTATTAAATAGCCCTGGGTCACTTTTTATCAAATCCAGATTGTCCTGTGCGATTTCAAGTCGACAGTTCTTTTGGGCTTCTGTCAGCAGCCGAGGAACAAATTTTGCTGAAACACGGTTCATTTTTAAATCTTCATGTAAAATGTTACAAACTGACGATTTTGGTATTCCTAAATATTCTTCCAGCTCTCGGACAGTCAATCGACAGTTTTCATTAATTGCTGCACGAACACGTTCAACATTTTCAGCATTTCTGGCCGTTGAAGGCCTGCCAGATCGGTCATCACTGTCTACTGATATGCGGCCATTTTTAAACCGCCTAAACCACTCTTTTATTTGTGTATCGCCCATAGACACGTCACCATAAACTTTCCGTATCATAGTAATCGTCTCTGGTGCTGAATGGCCAAGTTTTTGGCAAGTCATATTGAAATGCGCTGCTCAACACATTCAGTCATATTGAAATGCGACGCACACACACGGCAGTACTGTACGGAACAGAGCGCTGTGACTCACTGAGTCACACACGACCGGATTGTATTCAATGCCTAATATGGGGAGGAGTAGGCTCGCCCCTCCCCTCCAATAACCGGTTCGAGCCGGTCGGTTACCCCGCGGCCGCCTACTGGTCGGCGGTTGGGTACTTTTTGGACAAACCTCGTAGTTTGATGGAGGTAGGATACCTAATTTATTGTTAAGTCTTGAGTATATGCCAGTGGGTTTGATAGCTGGCTACTGGTTATTGTGGAATTAAATTCATGCTTTGACATTGAAGGTATTGTTTTATATCTGTATTGTTGTATGATATTAGGTGCTTAGTGGAAATCATTGTAAATACTAGTTAAGAAAGCTATCTGTATGTAATACAAATGTATTTAATTGCATACCTATATATATATATATATATATATATATATATATATATATATATATATATATATTATATATATATATATATATATATATATATATATATATTTTGAATATTTACATGAAACACACTTTTTAACTACTTTGTATAAAGGCATTGAACATTGCTATACGTTGTAATAGTGTTAAGTATATTTTTTCCAGGTAAATATATTTTATGCCTAAAAAACAACATCCTAAATTCTACAACATTTTGTTTTATAGTTTTTTATGATCAAGTTTCAGAATAGTTACTAATGAAAGTTATTTATTAATGATTTTATTAGGCCTAGAGCATGATGATTGGTTTATGGATCTTCTTATCTGATGTATTGAAATAAGGTTTTTACCATCTAAGCCACTCTTACTCATAACATCCTTATCTTTACAACCAGTCTTAATGGCAAACAGGTTTATGATGGCGAACACACTGAATACATTCCACCTTACATAAAATACACTTCCTCTCATGCATTAGTTTTCTAAGCATTAGCTTTGTTAAGAAATATGATTGTTATTGATAAATTCACACTATTTAACGTACTGCTGTCTCCTTATATCACACAAAACCATTAGTAAACTTTAAGGGTTTATAGTTTCCCATGAATTTAAACCTTGTCATTGCTCTTTTGAAAGATCAAATCATTATCAGTTACAAGTGTCCAACGGGTCCTAAAAGAACTTGGTATATTACTAAATGTCCGTTAGATGGTTTCCAACAATTCTACAATTGATACCAAACAAAGAAAGCGAAACCTTTTTTGAATCACTTTGGTGCCTGTGATAAAACTTTGTGTATAACACACTATAACACACCTCAGTAAAGAAAAGGTAAATATGGAGTGAAACAAAGAGCAGTGTGATGGTGGCAGAGATGGGGTTGTCTGCTGGAAAGGTAGTGTTTATTGGCTATGTGATTTACATGTTTAAATTCTACATGATCAATGTTCAATTAATGTACTTTATAATTGTAAAGTACTGAAGGATAACGCAAAATTATCATTTCGAAGAAAAAGAAAACATGTGGCTAGTGTTACAAGGCAAAAATTGGTCGCATTAGGATGGGAAACACTGGAACATCCATCCAGACTTGTCACCTTGTGAATGTCATCGTTTTAGACCCCTCAAAGAAGCCTGGAGGACAACAAAGCAATGGAAGCATTAATGCTCCAATGGCTAAGAGCACTCCTTACCGTTAAGGAAAAGTATTTCAAGAGTTGGCTAATATGTAGATAAAAGGATATATTTGTAATTTTGTGAAATAAAATTGTAATTAAAAAATACGACAGTCCTGTTTGTATTTGATATAGTTCTTTATATTAGACAGCTGCTCATTGTACCAGACTTGATGTATGTAGCTGTAAATACCACAATCATTGTATGTGTTAATATTATCTGAATATCGTTCTGTTTTAGGTATCTTCATCTCAATTTTTGAAAAAGACCAATGAATAGGTATTGATAAAGTGTGACTGTTACAAAGACTATAAACATGGGTATCCAGGACTTGCAAACGTTTCTTGAAAGTGGTGCGATACCAGAATCTTGTGTTGGTGTGGACCTTGTTAGGATTGCCAAAACAGTTTCTCAGCGTCTCGTTAAACAAGCTCAGAAAAAAGGAGGTAGCCCTTTAACAAAATTTAGCCTTGTTGTGGATGGAGAGTGCTGCTTGGACAGACTATATGGAGGATACTTTTCAGGTAAGTTCACTCCAGTATATAGTGAACTGTGAACGTACTAACATCATTGTCTTCTGGTGCACACTGTGTCGTAACATTGCTTAAATAATTTAATTATTGGAAGTATTTCAGTCAGTTTCAGTTATAGAGAACCATCTTTAATCGACAGATGTAAAACTAAAATTTGTTTAAGATGTTAAATTGTTTAAGAACCGGAAGGCTTTGGTGTTAGTTATGATGACGGCCACATTAGCCTAAGAATTAATGTTTTTTAGTTTAGTTATCAAAAAATAGTACCTTTCAGATTTTAAACATTAAAACGTTTTAGAATTGGGACAAACATTTTGTAGTATGTTAAATTTATAGTAAAGTCATATATTGCTAGGGCAGTACATGCAGACTATTGAAGAAATCTCGTCTCTGTCAGAAACTAAAGATTTGATCACTTTCTCTGCTTTAAAAAGTGTCTCCTTTTCTTCAATATAAATTTGTTTTTTTTTGTGTTTTTGTTAAGCAGAGGGAACCTTCAAAAGCTACTGGCGTCCCAGTTATGTGGGATTTTTAACCGAACTATACCACTCAGCTGCCATGTCCTTTTGTGGCCGTACAGCATCTGAACCCTAGGTCCACTAACTGTAGATGAAACTCTGAAACATAACATTAACGTCGCCAATTTAGGTGCAATTATCTGACACAGTCACATTTAAGAGGATAAGTCAATTATGTCTCCCAGATTGGACTCACAGGCTCTCTCTGCTAGTGATTGTTTACAGAGGGTCATCCAGGAGGGTGGTTGGGCATTACCTGTGGTCGTCCGGGCCTCTGTACGCCACTGCAATGGCCGCTATCTGTGACTGTTCCGAAGCTGCTGCTGTCTGGAAGAACTTCCCTGCTGTTCTTCTTGCAAATATTTTTAGTGTTTGGACCTGCAAAGCGTTGCTAATTGTCTCGTTTCAATGCATTGATGATCGAATTTTGTTATTGTCAATACACTACAATTGTTATAGTGCAACATTCATAACTCGAAAACTTATGATCCTTCTAAGACCAAATTTTGTGTACAATATATATGTAGATACAACTGTACTGAATTGGAGTATGATTTTTTTTTATAATTTTTGAAGTATATGGATAAAAGTTGTCATTATATAATCATTATATAATGCTTGACTTCTTATCTACAAAAGGATGCTATAGTAAATTAAATATTATTTTAATGTATTTGATCTTTTTCCATTATATTTTTCTCGAGTTTTGGACCTCAAAAGGCAGATTTAAGAATAAATAATTAATTTTTAGCATTTCAGTTTAGTCAAAGCACCTAAAACCGGTACCTATTTTTGCTCTGACAACATAAAAACTTGAAGTTATTGTTTATAAATATTTTGCTTCATATGTCGAAGTGTAGAAATTATAAAGCTAAAGTTAAATGTAAATCCCGTAATTTGATAATACACATATAATTAAATGCAATGACAAAATCTATATTATTCATCATTGTAAAACAACATTTTTAATGCCAAATTTCACAAAAGCTGGTATACTTCTCACTGTTTGATGCCCTTTCTCACTATTGTCACAATTTTACTAGTTTCTAACCAGCATTGCATTTATCTCTGCTCGTTTTGCAAAATGCGACAGAAGCGATTGCAGCTTAAACTATGTTCCGAACTAATTATTATTTTTGTTTTAAAAATAAAATTTATCGTTTTGTAACAAGATTAATACAATAATGGAATGTGTTTTTCATAGTTTAAAAAAAAGTTAGTAATTTGAGGTTGCTCTATATCAGAAAGTATACAAATGTGTTGATCTTAATAGTTTTGTTTATGTAAACATGGTTTTTTAATTAGGTTTAAAAATGTTTTAGATTGGGCATGTGGTGGACAGTGGAATCGTATGGTTAGTTTCCTTGCTCAGTTTGTTAGCAGTCTCCAAAAGGCAAATATTGATTTAGTAGTGTTCTTCAATGGGTGTACAGAGCCTCAGCGAATGGCCGAATGGATCGTTTCTCAGCAAAGGACACGTCAAAGAGTGAACCAGGTAAACTTAAACTCTTCACATAGCATGTTTTTACTATTTTATTCAAATCATAGGAAAACACTTGTATATATACACAGTAAAGAAAAATGACGACAAGTTAAGTAAATAGCAGAGTGTTTGTGTATCTAATCCTCACAACTTCTAGTAGTGACCTTTTCATAATTTAGCTTATGAGTACGCCTGTATATTAAAGTTAATTTATAACGACAGTTGGGAATATCTTAACTACTTTTTAAACCAACCTAAGTTCTCATAATTGCAATTTTTTACGTACATATTTTAAAGTGTGATTTTAGTATTTTCTTAAGCATGACTGCTAATAATATTAATTTATGAAATAGTTTTGTTATAGTTAATTTATGAGTTTGGTTGTTCTGAATTAAAGCATAATTTTAGTTATAAGTAGATTTATACACATCCAAGTACCCTTCTATAACAAAAATTCATCAATAAAAATATTTTGTGAAAAATGGTAGCCTCTAGCTATTTGTTTGTCAAGTGTGATATTACAGGAGATTTTTCTGAGTTTTTGTCCATGTCCTTAGATGTTATCAGTTGAGTTATCAATAAAATGGATTAATTTGAGGCCAGGCGGCAATATATTGCCGCCATAGATCGCGTCTGAAAAGTGCCAGGCGGCAAAATATTGCTGCCGGTGACATACGCGAAAAGCGCTAGGTGGCAATATCTAGTCTCCTTGATATTCGTCGTTTATTTAAATAAATACGACGTCAAATGATTAAAGTTTTATATTTTTTTATTCCCTGGTATATTTGTAGGTAATTAATATGAATATCATTTTTATTTTGGAGGTCTATGCATTTTTATTTCGTAATTGTTATGTGACATTATCAGCTGACTCTATCTGTTGTTGTTAATTCTTTATGCTTTAGTGTAATCGTACTATTGTATGCTGGATTCTTCTTCATTATTTTATTTTGTGGTTGTAAATATTAGTAGTGTTAGTTGTTACGTGCTTAGCTATTGTGTGTAGTAGTTACAATGACTGACAATTTGCAATCTCACGGGAGTGAAATTGTAAGTAGCACATTTTTTGTAAATAGAAAAAGTGTAAATAAATTTCAAATAAAATTGTGTAAATATTTCTTGGTAAATAGTGTTCTTTAACTGTTTATGGATCCTACAATCATCTGTTTACCGGTACATCCATAATGTGAATATTTATTTTAAATTTCTTGCAATGTAAGAGTCAGTTGCTTTAACACATAAAATGTTGCGAAGTACAATTATGCGTATTTATACAATTGTGTCATAAAAAATGTATTTATGAGAGAAATAACACAACATTTTGTATGGTTGTTCCTTTCTAATTGTATAATATAATAAAATAGCTTCCCACAGGAAAATTATTTTTTCTTTTTTAATTATTTGCAAAATAAAAAAAAATTTAGCAACATCTCATATTTGGTCCTGGCCCTAAAAGGGTTAATGGTTAAGATAAACTTTGATTGTGAAAAGTTTTAGAAAAAAGCCATTATGGTTGATATTATTACAACACTAATTAATTATCATGTACATAGCTAAGATTACAAACTTTCATCAATGGCGCATGGTTTGAGGAAATGTTATACAAGTGCATAATGTGAAAACAAAATAGATGTACTTTTATTTATTTTGTTATATGGTTATTATTAATATATTGATTAGTATTATCTTCAGTATCCTAATTTCACACAAAGCACATGTATTGACTGTTATTACTAAATATTTTAGGTACTGAAACACGTGTCTACCAAAGGAACACCTCCTCCTAAAGTATGGTGGACTTCTCCAGTATGTTTGAGGACAGCAATCCGTATGGTTCTCAGACACCTGAACGTTGCTGTTGTATGTACAATGGATGACCACAAACAAGAAGTTATTGCCTATTGTAGAGAGAACAACTTCCATGGGTTAATAGCTGATGATGCCGAGTATGTTGCGTTCGACCCTCCTCGTTACTTCTCAGCCCGTCAGCTCAAATTGACCTACAAGGTAATTATTTCAGCTACGTAGTAGTGTACACCTTCTATTCTATTATATGATCTCAGGTGCCTGGAACACCAGTGTAAATTCTTTGAAGTATTAATATAAAATCTTGTCATTCAGGGATCTCTGGAGTCCAAGGAATACATTCTTCCCGAACTGGTGAAAGGTCTGGGACTTTCGTCAGATAAAGTCTGTGTCCTTGCAGCACTTCTAGGCAACTACATTCTGCCAGAACACGAGTTGGCCGACGTCTACAAGAAGGCTGGCATTTCACAAATGCCTGGAAAAGTGAGCTACTTACAGTCATTGTTTAAAAATAATATATAATTGTACAAAAGTTATTGTAATGCTATAGCCATCACAAAACATTGGATTTTACTAACGAGTACGGTGAAGACAGTTTCATATATTTAGATCAGATTTCAACTGTAGTTGTTAATATAAATTGCTGCTTTAACTTTTTTGTCAGTTAACATATGTGTTCAAACCTGTTGGGGTATTTCAATGAACAACACCTTTACATACTCTAAAATCACATTAATAAGATGGACCAATTGTCTCCATGCTGCATTTATTTTATTTTACTTTGCAGCTATTTTACTTTCAAACAATCAACAATTTAAATAGTTATTTATATCTCAATAAGTAGCAAAATGTCTGGTCTATCTATTGTTCATACACCAGCCTTCTTGGAAAATAGCATAATTCTGCTGGTCCCAGTTGACTAAAATGGAGTAAATCATACTGGTGTAAGGACTTGTACAGTTAGAGAATATATCTTTGCATAACATTATTCAGAGCTGACATGTATAATTAATTATGTTCTATCATTTTTTGCAGCCAACATTTCTGTAAAATATTTAGTTATCCAAGTATCTAAGATGAGTTTTGTGAGTATTTTTAAAAATAATGTTCATTTACACTGCAAACTTTGTAATGAAGATGTAAGTAACTAAAGTTCATGTAAGTTAATGGTTATTAGATATCTGCTTTAATTCCAAGACTTTAGTACAGTAGCTCTATAAGGAAACTGGGTTTCAATAAGGTTGGTTCACCAGTGACCAAACATACATATGTATATTAAAATAAGAGTAGCTAAATACTGGGAATTCAATCTTGAATATTTTGGAATAGTTATAAATTTAGAAAAGCTTATGATTCTATAATCAGAGATAAAATATGGAGCATAATGGGACCTAGGGAAACTGGCAGAAGTGGAAGAGGATGATGTGGAGTGGAGAGATGGAGGCGGCTAATTGATGAGGCAAATGTCATGTAATATTCATGTCTCAATTCTATTCATCTTGTGCACACATAGAAAATGGTTCATCCTGCTGTCTGATAACATGTTTGTCTGCCTGAGCGAATACAAAAAGTTATAATTCTTTACTAGGTATCTAACGAGGTTTTTAATTTTCAGATCCCAGGAGATGTATTAATCAAGCAGCTAGCAGAAAAAATCAAAGATTTACAAAATGTGGACAATATCGAAGACACTGCCACAGCTATTCTAGGGTCGCCTACCGATTTGAGGCTATCCAAGTTGAAACAAAGTATTCAGTATTACTTAGATGGAACAAAGGATGGATTCCTAAGATACAGGCCATCTACAACAGGTAATAATAATGTTTGGACATTTCAGGCTCTCAAGTAGTTATTTCTTTAAGTCACAATATTCTTCAACTACATTGCACCTACTAACATATTTTGTGCTTTACATATCACCTCGGCATGAACGTAGAGCTCCTTGACCTTCCTGTCCAATTTTGGTCCACGAGTAACACGCATCAGCTATGTGCTTAAGCGCTGTAGCAGGGAAAGCAGACTTAAATATTAGCATATATATATGATTTTGCCCGAAGTGATGTTGCACCTTACAGAGCTGCGCACAACTCGACATGATTGATGTCCCTGTTTTGGCTTTGGTGCGTCATCCCTATATCAGTATTTCAGTAGTCATGCCTGATGTTGAAACTGGAAATAGGACGTTAACATCAGTAAGATAAAAAAAATTAATGGCAACATCTGTAATGCATTTGCTATAAATACCATACAAATTCTATTTCAAATCATGTTACAATTTCTTATCCGCCCTACTCCAGCACCATATTAGGCTGGACATACTGTACTTCTTAGAGTGTTTGATTACTTGGTGCTTCTCAAAAACTGTACATTAACTAAAAATTAAACATGTGATAATTTATGAGGTAATACTTAACATTTTTTATATATTGAAAATCATTAAAATTTTCTCGATGTCAACACTGCATCAAGCAATGACCACATGTCCTGCCACTGATACTTTTTCTTATAAAAAATCATTTATTGGTACACATGTTAATCCTTGAAATGGTGGCACATATGCAGCAAATTAGGCAGTCAAAAGGTGTTACCTCTATATGTAACACATTTACATACTTTCATGATACAAACCATTTAGAAGAGTATATTATTACCCTGTTTTCATAAAGTCGGTATGATTGCTAACATAAAATCAAGTATAACAATCATGTATATATATATATCAAGGTTTAACCCGCTCTAAAGACTGTAAGCGCATATATGCGCAAACTGATTCTTTGCCTTTTTTGTGGTTGTAGTTCTTAGTCTGCTACAGTATGCAGGAACTATGTTTTAGCAGTTAAGAGATGTGCTGCATACTACGTGACCACCTACGTGCTGCATACTAAGTATGTGCTTATCAATCGATGCTAGACCGGTTTTTGTCTTACAGGCAGTTTGGACCTCTCACCGCAAGCCATAGGGCCCATATACATGTTCGCTATTGCCTATATATACGCTATTTGTTCATTTAATTTTTGTTAAATAGAAAAAAATAAGCGTTTGGAAAATATAGTTTTCATTTATTGATGATTAATGAGCGCTAATCCAAAGTTTGGCAGCAACTATATAGCGCTTTAAGGATTAAAACTAAGTTTTACTGGCCAGAAGGAGCTGTGTGACAGTTGGAGTGTTTAAACACAGACTTGTGTAGAATATACAAATTGCTAATTTACACATTTTTCCTATCTTTATTGTGGCAAATTCCAAACTTGTGTTGCAGTTAAAAAAGGACGAGGAAACAAGTCGAAAAATGACATCATGGAGAAGGCCGGAGCCATAGAGGAGTCTCTACAGGAACCAGACTTGGATACTTCGAAATTGGCATCAGAAACAGCTGAAAGCGAAGTAAGCTGTTCATTTTGATAATTTTTAATAATTCTATAACAAATAATTTTTTATCTCGAGAAATGTAGTGTTGTGACACTTTAAATACAACCAACTCTCACGATGACTTGGGCTGGTGGAGAAGAGGACACACTTGTAGTTGTGTAGTCTATTCAGAGCCAACAAATAGGCTACGGGAGCCAACCTCAATGAGAGTCAGTATGAAAGTTTTAGTTTTATACTGTAAAGGTATGTTAATAGTATAATAGAGATATTGCAATTTAAAGCTGTTCTAATTGTGACAGACCAAAGTAAATTTAGTGAATTGCTGTCCAGATATATGGTCTACATAAATAACAAGATTGATATGTTTTAATATTTAGGTATGAATAAACTAGTGCAAGACTTGTTTGGTAAAACTATGGAGGTAAACAGTCTTATACTACCACTTTGCTGCTGCAGTCATCATGTTAAGACAGACTTCACTTATGTAGATAACTTTTAAGTGAAGAAAATTTAAATAGTATTTTATCTAGTAGTCACTGTTATTTTTTAACTGTTTATTTGCAACATGTTTAGGAGAATACCATTAAAGAATTCTGCCAACTGTTAACTTAATCAATCAGTATCATTTTCTTTAATTATGTCAGCATTCTAAAATTGCTTTCCATCAAGAAATTGTTTTTCGCGTAAAAGTGTGAAAGTCTGAAGGTACTAAAACCCGACTGTATTGTGGAGGGTACAGTAATTCCCATTTAAACTTAAGTTTTGCTGTTGTGCTTAGTGTAGTGTGAGACTTGATTACTGAATAGTGAAGGGATGTGAAAAGTTGTTACTGTCAATCTTCGGAATAATGGGAATTAACTCTCATTTATTACTTTTTCCGTCATTATAATATACTCCCATTTGTTGATAATTTTTATCAAACGGAAAAACTTAATGATTTCAAGGACTTATCAGTCAGTGATATAATTCTGCAGATAATGCAATGGCAGTGGCAATTCTACAGATAATATAATGGCAGTGACACAATTCTGCAGATACTATAACGGCAGCAGATAATGTAACATTGATTGAAGAGTTAATACATACATATGGTAGAGCAGTTGGGGCTGATAGAGAGTAGCTGACTTTGATCTTCATTCTCTTTTATTCCGTTTGAAAACAAAGTGAGATTGGTTCATGCTTTTAAAACAATTTTTATTTAATTAATTAATTCCTCTTGCATGAGGAATGAGGTCATTAATTGAATCAGGTTATGTATAATGCCAGTCAGAATCTTTGATCTGGAACTAACAGGATAATGAACTTCAGCTACTCCAAGTGCTACCTGGTAGACTGACTTGGCTGTGTTCAACTTGTCCAGTCGAGGAAGTACTTTCAACAACAGCATAGAATTAATGTTCAATGAAACGTAAAATTAGTTTCATGTTTCTGAGATCACAGTTCATGTAGGTATTGTCAAAGCTTAATCTTTTTGTGACCCTTCTTTGTATAATTCAATTTTTAGAATAATCCTATTTATGCATATTTGTCCAATTAACTAAAAATGTGAGCTGTGCTGTTAGGTTTTTATCAGGAAAGAATATAATATCAATTAGTGATGGTAAAATCCAGAATTTTCTAATCCCAAATACATTTCACAAACCTTAATAAAATTATTCGTGACAAATTTTGAATTCAAATAGCTATTTTTAGTCCGTGTTAGATTTAAATAAAATTATTACCAAACCAATTTCTGCCATTATTTGATTTTGTGATAGTACAAAAAGCTATCAAAGAATTTCTCTGTAATTTAAAAGGATTTACAGAGGTTACCTTTTACATTTATTTGATAGATTGTATGATGTTCTTATAAGTTATAAAAAAATGAATATTTGTATTTACTTGTATAAAAATGTGTTTGAAAGATTTTCAAACTACCCCTGGCCATGATAAGAAAATATTACATTATCAATAAATAAATATAAAATATATGTATTTTTATAGAGGAAATATTTATACAACTACACAAGTATTGTGAGAAAAACAAACATTAGTCTGGTCATTTATCACTGAGCAACAATAACAAACGTCTGCACATAGATGGAGCAGACACCGCAGCAATGCATAAACAATTACGTTGGATACATACCCAAGTCCTTCGTTACAGAGACAGCCACTAAAATGTGATAGTGTCCTAATTGTAATAACCTAAATCACTAAAGTCTATGTAAGTAATAGAAAGTGAGAGGGATACAATGAGTGTAAAGTAAAGTTTCTAGAAATTGGAAGAAGATTTACATTAAATGTAAGACTTACAAAGTCATAACATAATGAAAATAATATTATTGGTAACGTAACAAAAGTTGACTATGTTGCAGCTCGACAGTCTAACAAAGTACAAGGAGGCTACGGCATGCCTGACCGCAGGACCAGAAATTATTATCGATGAACCGGCTTTGAAAGAAACTCAAGAATTAGATTCAGGCGAAACTGACATCCCACCTTTGAATTCCATGAACGGCAGCAGTGCAAATGGACGACAAAACTTGCTCCTCAGTTCAAGTAGCTCGAGTAGTTCCTCTAGTGCCACTTCACCAGCCAGACTCACTCCAGAAGTGAAGAAGGTTAAACAGGTGAACAAATCATATATTAATCATCTTCAAAATCTCTTTCTTTTAGATACAACTTTTATTTCCGTTTTCAAGGCAAAGAAGCTTTGGCTGGTGTTGTGGCCTATGGGACTGTTAGGCCTTGAAATTCTTATTTAATTGACGTAAACATAAAGTAAAATTAGTTAAAATTTAAATAAACTAATTATTTTTTACTTCTCATAAATAATAACCCTTTTGCTATATGATATTTTGCTGTTAATGAAAAAAACTGCTTAGGCCGTTTTAATTCATAACACATGGTTTTATAAAATTACGTATTTTTGTTTAAACTTTATTGAATGCGTGATCTAATATTTTAAAATAATAAATAAAATATAAAATTAAATATTTAAATAATATATTTTAGTTCAAAAGCATCAAAGCAATAACAAAAATTAAAAAGCTAAATAATTAAGTAATTATATTACATAATTTATTATTCACAAAATTTATTTTGTATGTACCAGTAGCATTATTTAACAATTAAAATTTCTATGACCAAGAAAAATACTCCTCAATAAATACTCCTCAATGCCTTACCTAATAGATACAGTTTTACATTTTTATTATTTTATTCACATTTTGCTCTCTTTTAAGTTAGGAGGTAAATGCATGTAAATTTCAAACCTAAAAGTGGGAATTTTTTTATAACAGTTATGTGATTTGATTGTTAGGATATCTTTTCCTCTTCTATTATAATTATGAATGTCTTTTAGTTTGTCAAAAAATCGAACAGTTGAAAATCCCATTTCAGTAAAGTTTGTCTGACAAGAATCTCCTATGTCAAGTTTTAAAATTATTCTAATAGCACTTTTTCAACTGTCAAATTGAGTCTAATTTTGATTTGGATTCAATTCCATACAAGTCTGTTCTGTAAAGATATGAGGTTGTATGAGAGCAAAATAAATAGTTTTTAAAACATGTATGTCACACACATGTGACAACCTCCTAAGAGCCGTCAATAGCAAAAGGGTTAATAATTTTCCACTTAAAAAAATGAGATAATAAGTGTAATAAATAATATTAATTGTAGTTTTGATGTGTTGTCAACAATTGTACAACAATTTAACTCAAAATATTATTTAAGAGAAGCATGGAATGGTGGTGGTGGTATTACATTTTCCTCTGAATCTGCACCTTTTAAATTTCTCCTTCTGTTTTGCTTAAAACTCTATTTAAATATTATTCTATTTAAATACTCTCACAATGTTGATAATTTGTTGTTCTATAAACATTTCTCATAAAATTAAGTATAATTGGTTAAATTAAATTTGGTTGGTTGAAAAAAAAAAAAAACAGTTCATTATACATCATGTCGTGTTCAATGAAAAAGTCAGACGTGTGTAACTTCAAATGGATTATCTAAAAAATTGTTTAAACGTGAAAAAATGCTGTTAGATGTTTTGTAAGACAACTTTCTTTATGTGTAAAATCTATTTTTGGTGGTAGATCAATTGAAAGGATAATATGATTTTACACATTTGCCAATATTGCTGTAGCTAAAGAGTATTTGTAACTTATAATCACGGTATATGTTTGCAATCTTCTTATCCTTTTCTATATGGTTTGATAAATACTAAGATTGATTATGAATAGAGAAATAAATATATTGAATGAGGTGTGCTGCTGGACTGCTATCGTTCAGCTCATTGTGCTAGATGGCAGAGCTATGTACTGTTCACACACAATTTACTGGTACATGTCTATGCAATACTTACTGTGCTCGGTTATGTGATGGAAGTTTTTCTCTGAAACATAAAAGATCTACATACTTAATGCTCTTAATACACAAATACTTTACGATACAGAATTAAAAGATTGCTTTGACTAACAAAATTACTCAAAGGCTCACCTGTTAGATGCAAGTGTCCTACTTTTATTAAAGCATTTTTATCCTTCATATTTATGTCGTAATGTGATAAGAAGGCCTTGTCAAACAGAAGCTGAAGTAATTGGCTTCGATCCACTCAGCTAGGGCTAGGGTTATGAGTAGTAGGGATAACTAATCTTTTGACCTTTTTTTATTTTAAATAGTTGATATTAGCTTTTTGGCAATTTTTGAGATACAAGGGCTGTGAAAGAAAAACATATTATATACATTATAAAGCCACAATCCTAGGCCATTTTTCAACATAATCCCCATTAAAAACAAGGCACTTAACCATAGCTTGACACAAGTTTTTCGATTCCATCTGAGAAGAAATCCGTCACCCGAGATTTTAACTACTGGTTAACGCGGGTGTGAAGTTCCCCATCACTATCGAAGCATTTGTAATGCCCACCGTAGTTTTTGCAATTTCTTCCTTACTTTCTCAGAAAAAGGATGACGTAATCCTTCTGACTGACAGTTTGGAGATATTTTTTGGGTGTATCTATAGAATGTGTGTCCCCATTCTATATACTGTTTTTCTCACAATTAATACTATTCACCCATGTTTCTTCACCTGTAACAATAAGATCGAAAGTTCATTACTATCTTTATAGTAGCCTTCAAGGAAATTTAACAATGCAGCAAATCTTTATTTTTGTCATTCGTAAGGTTTTATGAAGCTTCCTGCAATAAAAATTTATGTTAGCCAAGCTTCTTTATATCAATTTCATGAACTAAAGCTTGGGGAATTTTTGAAAGTTCAGTGATTTTGAAACAGCGATTTTCACTACTAACTATGAACCTTCTTAGTCTGATAATGGTTTTGTGAAACTCCTGCAGCATTTAACAAAATTTTTAGTTTTTGCTTAAAAAAATCAAATGTCATAACTTTGACATAAGTTTTCCGATTTACAGTGTGGCGGACATTTTGAGCACAATCCATTTCTTAAAATATTTCGACCTCCTTGTGGAGAGTCATTTATAGTCAACAGTTTTGGATAAACAATGTTCAGCTAAATGTCATGAAGACACAAGCACCATCATTGAACTCGATGTTTCTGTATAGAAAGAATTTCAAATTTACGGGTCAGTTTGTACTTGAGATATCATAATTATGATCAAACAGTAGACAGGCATGTGTTAATGTGGGTTTTACTCGATGTTTCTGTATAGAAAGAATTTCAAATTTACGGGTCAGTTTGTACTTGAGATATCATAATTATGATCAAACAGTAGACAGGCATGTGTTAATGTGGGTTTTACTCGATGTTTCTGTATAGAAAGAATTTCAAATTTACGGGTCAGTTTGTACTTGAGATATCATAATTATGATCAAACAGTAGACAGGCATGTGTTAATGTGGGTTTTACTCGATGTTTCTGTATAGAAAGAATTTCAAATTTACGGGTCAGTTTGTACTTGAGATATCATAATTATGATCAAACAGTAGACAGGCATGTGTTAATGTGGGTTTTACTCGATGTTTCTGTATAGAAAGAATTTCAAATTTACGGGTCAGTTTGTACTTGAGATATCATAATTATGATCAAACAGTAGACAGGCATGTGTTAATGTGGGTTTTACTAGAAATTTGCAACTAGGAATATATTTATTCGTATTATTATTAATTATTCTAACGGAATTTATCATTATTTGCAGAAGTCGAGCAAGTCAGACAGTGAAGGAAAGAAAGATAAGGTATCGATTACCTTGCCTACTGTCCCTCCAGAGGTGATGAGGACTGTGAGCGAACGTCACAACAAGGGCCTCATGTCACCCTGCATCTACCAAATTCTTACACAGGTAGCTTATACACAAATGTTTTTGTGACAACTGACAGTCACCATGTTGTAGCAGTTACGTTATCACGGTGACATGTGATCTAAACGTTTGATTTGTTCACATGTTTTCAGGGAGAAATCAAACTGCCAGTCGTAATGGAGGACGAAAGCCACAAGGAAATTCCCAGTATTCATCACTTCTACAGACCAGTCCGACAAATGGTCTATGCTATTCTATTCAATCTTCATCATCATAATTATATGGCAACAAGAAGTAAAGACAGTAAAGCCGGTAAGTTATAACAATTAAAATTAATTAAATGTGTGACAATTGATAAGATGGGTGTAAGTCATTGGCATTCTATACTCACATGGACTCGTAAATTATTTCACTTCAATTATATGGTTTTGACAATTTATTTTTGTCTTAATTTGTAGACGCGAAGCCCCCAGACGTGAGGATACGTGAGTGGATCTGGACAAAGAGTAACCAGTATCAACGGGCTGACATTGTTCCTGCTGAACAGATTGGATGGGGAGTGCCTACGATTCAGCGACTGTGGTTTGGGTATGTTACAAGATAACTCGTTTTTTATTTTTGTGGCTATTAGAAAAAGAATTTAAATAAAGTAAACAGATCAAAGTCAAAGTCAAAGTCAAAGTCAAAGTCTTTATTGCACATTACATTTGAACATTATTACAATTTGTAATACGAGGGCTGTTTTTTTTTCAACTTCCGATGTGGTATAAAAATAAAACTAGGGAGAGTAATTAAATAAATTTACTATCAAAAGTTAGGTACATTATTAGTTACTTTTCAACATAATCGCCATTTAAATTGAGGCATTTTTCATACCTGGGTACAAGCTTCTTAATACCTTCTTCATAGAAGTTTGCCGCCAGTGATTTGAGATGGTTTTTCACGGCGTCTCGCAGCGCGTCGTCTGTTCGGAAGCTCTGCCCTCCTAGCATCTTCTTCAGTTCCGGGAAAAGGTGATAGTCACTCGGCGCTAAGTCAGGACTATACGCTGGATGGTCAAAAACATCCCATTTAAAACCGTCAAGAAGACGCTTTGTCAAAGCAGCACTGTGAGGACGGGCGTTGTCATGAATGAGCACTACTCCCGATGTGAGCATTCCTCTCCTTTTGTTCTGGATAGCTCTCCGCAAACGTTGTAACGTACCGCAGTATCCTTCCGCATTGATTGTGGTACCTGGCTCTAAAAACTCAACAAGCAATACACCTTTTTGATCCCAAAACACGGTGGCCATAATCTTTTTGTTGTTGAAAGTTTTTTTTTTGAATTTTTTGGGTTTGTTTGGAGAGTTTGAATGCATCCATTGTTGGGACTGCTGTTTCGTTTCTGGGGTGTCGTACAGAACCCATGTCCCATCTCCTGTCACGATTTTGATCAAAAAATCTTCGCCATCAGCTTCATAACGGTTCAGAAAAGATGTTGCTGACGCCATTCACCGAGCTTTGTGGTCATCAGACAACATCTTCGGCACCCATCGCGCACAAAGTTTTTTGTAGCCTAACTTGTCAGTTACGATAGAGTATAGGGCTGACCTTGAAATCTCAGGAAACTGATTGGATAGCTCCGTAATCGTAGGCTAAACCTTCGATTGCTTCTTACACTTTGGTCAACTCGATCAACGAGGTCTTCGTTTGCGACCGACTTTCGTCCTTGCCCCCCTTCATCATGAATGTCAACTCGTCCATCTTTAAATTTCCTACACCAATCACGCACTGCACTGTCACTCATAAAGCTTTCACCGTATACTCGTTCCATTCTACGGTGAATTTCTGCTGCAGATAACCTTTCAGCTTGCAAGAAACGAATGAAACTTCTCAACTCACACTTGGCGGGAGATTCTATCAAGGTAGCCATGTTTATGTGTCGCTAGATAAATTGGAAATGGCGTCGGCCGTCCGAAAATGAGTGAGGTTGTAGTGGGAGAGGTGCGCAGTCGACTGCCGCGCATTGCTGGCCGATACCGCTCGCCCAACCATCTAGCGGCACGATCGGAAGTTGAAAAAAAAAACAGCCCTCGTACAAACAGGTGCATTGTCATAATTTAATAAACAATGTTAAATTTAAAAGTAAAACAGTGGAATTTCCTAAAAGTAAGACAGAAGTATTCAACATACACACTTACTAGATCACAGAACGTTAGTCTAGTACTGGACAATAAGCTATAGTGCGCAGGCAGTAAGGGTTAGAAAGATAAGATGCGTAATGCACATGCACATGCACATGCGCATCCTTCTTAGCATGTGATTGTTATCAGCTGTGATCACAGTAGATCAAGACAGTATGATCAGGTTGTATTACCACAATAATTGGCTTCAATTGACATTGGCAATGTCAAGGAGCATTTGAAGTTTTACAACCGATGGGGTTTCTTTGGTGTAATCCAAAATATTAATGTTTGATACCATAGAACAACAATAATTATTTTTAATAAATAAACAACTTAAAACACTCTAGTGTTAAGATTTATTCCATGATAAATTCTGGTTAAATTGGACTAGTTTCAAAGAAAACGTGTATAGGGTTGTTATTAAAATTTCATTTTTTAAAATTTGTTTGAAAGTTGTAGAAAGTTTTGATTAGCATTCCATGATAATTTGTGGTTGAATTGAACTAGTTTCATAGAAAACAAAGTATATAGGGTTGTTATTAACATTTCATTTTTTTAATTTGTTCGAAAGTTGTAGGAAGTTTTGATTAGCAATTATTATTTGATTAAATGAACATAATTAGCTAGAAATATGTATTAACCTTTTGTTTAACTAACTTAATAACGTTTTCTGCTTATTTCAAGTGATATTTATGGTTTGCTCTCTGTACACATTACACGTTCTTACATTCAATTTTGCAGAGATGAACGAAATATTTTTGTACTGATCAAGATTTTTTCTGAACATTTTTATTAGAGATTGTGTTAGTTTAATACAATTTTAATAAATAAAGCCATCTTCTAATCTCTGACCATTAATTACTTAAAATTCTTAAACGACTTATTCTTTTGCAATCACATTTCATTTAACTCATTGCAATTTTTCAGGACCACAATCGATGACAAACGTAGGAGATTGAGGGCTTTTCTGACATGCATGCGCTCAGACACTGCATTGATGTTGAACCCTGACTACGTACCTCAACATCTCTTGATCATGGCAACAGTACTGAGGTAAATATCATCTCATTATTCAGGTATAATAATTGTCAACCTCTTATAATAATTGAAAGCACTTTAAGCTGAACTCTGAAGAAATCCTTTTATATTTATTTATCAAGCTTTTTCGAGTTTTTATTTCGTCTTCTTTCGCTTTGTCAATGTTATAAAGTTGAAGACAATAACATGTTGTTATAACTATAACAATAACTATAAGTTGTTTATGTTTTTGTGCTGCCCTGTTAAGAATTAATAGAATTATGGACTCTGTTTGACATTATATGGATGTGCCGACTCACAACCTTGTGTTTCTGACTTCCATACTTTTATTGATTCGTTGTCTAATTTTTTATTATTCAATTTATGTTAGTAATATAGTAATATTTATAAGAGTGATACTATTCATTATATTGCATGGATAAAAAATTAATAAGTACTATTGACTATTTCTGGCCAATTTTTAAATTATTTAAACTAAGTAACTATTATAGAGAACTTTGTAGACAAAACAAGGTCCACTTTTTTCTATCGTCTTTTATTATAGTTATTTAATTTTGAGGAAAATTGGTAATATTCAATAGTCTTATGTCAGCTGATTGCAGTAAGTAAACAAAGAAAAGGGGTTTTTTGGCTTTATTAATCAAATTTAATTGTTTTAGAACAGTGTTTGGGATTGTGACACATCTCAAAGCTGTGGATGTAAAACAGTATAGGGATGTATAGGGATGTCAGAACCCGATTGCTGGATGGATAGTGTCTTTGTTGTCTTGACAGCAATAAATCATTTAAGCATACAAAATAAATTAATCATAAAAATATTATGATAGATTTATTATGAGTTTCATAATGAGTATTTTTAGTAAAGAATTAGTAGAATTATGGACTCTGTTTGATATCCCTTATTACAATCATAAATATTTAATATATTGTTGAATAACTGAATTAAACTTTATTAACCCTTTTACTGCCGACGTCCGACATATCGGACGTCGGCATTTTTGCCGAAAACGCCAACGTCCGATATGTCGGACGTCTGTTTTTTTTATCGTTACTGGCTACTGTTATGTTCAAATGCCAAAATATTCGGTATTTTGGTTGTTTAGGAGCAAAGGATAATAAAAGAAGCCATTTGAAGAACTTTGGATTTCTATTTTTGTCGTCTTTGACTAGAATTGACGAACTACCTAGACAGCTGTCAAAACCAGATGATCGGATTATGTTACTAAAATCTTCGTTCATTGTTGTTGTTTACAATGTTATCGAAAGTTTTTTGAAGTGTTACTTTTGTTGATCAAGGATAAAATGAGTAAAAAGAGTTACATCTAACTCTCCTGTGAGTGAGGGAACAATAAGTAAGTGCAAGACGAACTAAGTGACGATTTCCTTCAGAATTTGTCAGATTCAGATGCCGAGAACGAATCTGATATTATTGTTAGGGCTATTGATGACAATCAAAGTGATGTGGATGACACTGATGACGATCCTGACTGTATCTTACCATCAGATAATGAGGAGTTATTAGATAGTGAGGGGGATGTGGCACAGATAAGTTTACCTTCAAATTCCACTGGTAGGCCTAGAGGAGGCCTACCAGTTTTGGGAAAATCCTCATAGTGCAGTTATGTTTCAAGGTAGCACCTTCAAATTTGGTATATGTTCTAAGCAATTGCTCTAGTTTATAATGATATCATGCTCATAATTTTAGTATAATTTTAAAAATAAATTATCAGATGCCAAAAACAATTTTTATTTTTTTATTTATTTTTTATTTATATCATTTTTAAAAATAAATAATGTGTTTGTTTCAAATTAAAATGTCTTTTTATTATTTAAAAAACAGCATTTAAATACGAGTAAATAAAATAAAAATTCATGCAAATCTAATGAAAAATAAAAAAGATACAGCATTTTTTGTAAATGAATGCACAACAGTGATTTTCCTCCTTGGCAATTTTGACTGGTACAATAAAAAAATGGCCGGCAGTAAAAGGGTTAATTTAATATATACTAATATAAACTCGCACAAAAAATGACTTAACCTGAACAACTAAACAGAAACATCAAATGGAACTTGGGGACTTGTTTGTGAAACCTGGGTAAGTTATATGCATTTGCTTTCAAAAAGTGGTTGGAAAGTTTGTCTTCAGACTCAATGATTAAAATATTGTTGTTTTTGTATTCTGTTGTCATGTAACACTTATAATGAAATCGTTATACATTACATATAAATCTACAAACTCGTTGACATGTAGAAGAACTGTTTTGTAACCAAATAAATAGTTCTGAAAGTAAGTAATAATTTCTGTATAGGTACATGATGTCTTTCCCAGAGAAGAAAGTCTTACGTAAGCCAGAACTAGATGCCTTTATCACCACTGCCATCATGCCTGAACTGATGAATGCTGAATTAAATCAAGATCTGCAGGTAACTAACTACAAGCATTGTAAACAGTGAAGTCTTAAATAGCACAATCTTAATAAAATGCAACATAATATTATGAAAGTATGCATAGTTGTAATAACTGTTTTATTATAGTAATTTATAATACTTTTTTATGAATAGTTCATTGTGAATTAATTTACATCTCAAATTGGTGGTTATAAATTTTTACTATTATTGTAGTTTTTTAAATTTAAATGTGTTGTTAGGTTTAATTTGATATTAACTTAATTTTTCTGAAATAATCACTTGTAAAACAGACTGTACATTGTGATTGTGATGACAGTTACAAGTGGTGAGCAGCCGAGGAGTCCAGCTGGCCACTATGTTCATGCAAGGGGTGGAGACAGCACTGCTGGTGAATGACGCTTGTGGTGCGCCTGTCCCGTGGCTCATGTGCTGTCCGTGGTTGTTCTTCGACGGTAAACTGTTCCACCATCAGCTGTCCAGGGCAGCAGTTGTCAAGAACATCATGGAGCTGTGCAACCACCGCATACGGATGGTCATGAAAGTGGAGAGGATGCGTCAGGCTGTGCTCGAAGGCCTCAATGTACAGTTCGCTAGGCCACCTATTCCGGGTATTGTCCAAGGTGAGCATTACATGCGGTCTGGGACAGTCATATCTATAAGTACAGTTTGTTATTTTAATTTAATTTTTTATGTACGTTTTAATAGCCTCCTATTGACAGATAAATAATATTTTCATGGTTAGAATTATTATTAAATTTAGGATATTAATAATCCATTTACTGCCCCAAACATTTTTTTTTATTTTGAGTTTTAGAAAAATATTTTCAAAATAGTTTTGGATACAATTTGTGGTAACAAACTTTTCAAATTAGTATTCATAAACCATTAAAGTTCATGCAGTCACTTCAGAATGGTGATCTCTGTTTTTGTTACATTTAAAGTTAATTTTGTCAGTGAACTATAGTGTTCATGCAGTCACTTCAGAATGGTGATCTCTGCTTTTGTTACACTTAAAGTTAATTTTGTCAGTGAACTATAGTGTTCATGCAGTCACTTCAGAATGGTGATCTCTGCTTTTGTTACACTTAAAGTTAATTTTGTCAGTGAACTATAGTGTTCATGCAGTCACTTCAGAATGGTGATCTCTGCTTTTGTTACACTTAAAGTTAATTTTGTCAGTGAACTATAGTGTTCATGCAGTCACTTCAGAATGGTGATCTCTGCTTTTGTTACACTTAAAGTTAATTTTGTCAGTGAACTATAGTGTTCATGCAGTCACTTCAGAATGGTGATCTCTGCTTTTGTTACACTTAAAGTTAATTTTGTCAGTGAACTATAGTGTTCATGCAGTCACTTCAGAATGGCGATCTCTGCTTTTGTTACACTTAAAGTTAATTTTGTCAGTGAACTATAGTGTTCATGCAGTCACTTCAGAATGGTGATCTCTGCTTTTGTTACACTTAAAGTTAATTTTGTCAGTGAACTATAGTGGACGATATGTTGCAGGAGCGGGACCAAGGGTACACCCCAATATGGGGCCACCAAATATGATGCCACCAGGACTCATAAGCAATGCACACCCTGGAGCCGGCCGTGGTCTTGCCTTAAGGGGGGGGCTCTCTCAGAGAGGCCTACCTCGCAGACCGCTCTCCACCAACCAGGGCGGCAGGCTGGAAATCGCAGGTGTTGTTGTCGGTTCCTGGGGCCCTAACTATGGACTGGCACCCATCGGAGTAGGCAGATCAGTTATGGTTCAACCACAGGTATGTTTAGTGTAATATATGTCAGCACTAAGTGTTTTCATACATAAAATTTGACAAAAATGCATTGAAATAATCTGTAATTTTCCATTGTCGATCTACTGTAGTCTATGAACACCAGCAGGCTTTTTTTGAGGGGTGAAAATAAAATACAAACTACACAAAATATTTATAAAAATTATGGAAATTTGATAATTTTGTTATCTTCATATTTTTTTTATATGGAAAGAACAACAATAACATGTTTTAGCAATTGGTAATTTGTGTAACTACAAATAAGGTGTCGTCCACAAATATACTTATTTGGAAATTGGGTGGATTCTTTAATGTGGTATCATGACCTTTCAAGCATATTTAAAGCACTTATAATAGTTTTATTCATAATTTTGTTATTAAATACTGCCATATCAAATGAAATGTTCGATACCATTAAGTAACAAGATATTAAGTATTGGGATCAAACCATCCATACTAATAATTTAACTTTCATATTCTTATAATTGTCAATACTTCACTTTTATAAAAGATAGGAACTTGAAAGGAACTTCAAATTTGTTTTATTTGCTATCATTGAATTTAGCTTATAGATTGTGTATAAAAAAATGTTAAAAGCAATGTTCTATATTTATTATAATAGATAAACAAAATATGTTCTTCCAATATTTACATACTTCTTCAAATAAAAAACATGATCAGTTAAAAAAGTTAAGTTTTTATTAAAAGCCTACTTAAAAAATGAAGTAGAAATTCCTTTGTCTTCATGGATTTTTGCACCCATTTAACCATGACCTTTTTTGCCTTTCTCTCCCAATAAAGTGTCAGCCTAAAAGAGTTAATTGTATAAAATATAATACTGTAATGGTTGAAAATTGGGACTTAATGTGGAATTGTTAGACATTCATCTCATGTACAAAATTATTACACAAAATAATTTATTAGTAATCATAACAGTAATACATTTTCTGAGATGATACCAATACATATTAATGTTATATCATGTAAAGTAGGGCTATGGCTAGTTGAAAATTGCACGAATCTGTGATTAAGAATGCTAAAATTAAAATAATGTTGAGAGTTTGTTTTTTATCAGGTAACATCCGTGGGTGGCTTGGGTGGGTATGGAGACCCTATGTATCGTGGCAGCAACAGGCCAACATTCAATCCCCGCAATCCAATCAAAGGAAAGGGACGAGGGTTCCGCCCTTTGGTAAGATAATTTCATTTTTTTAACATATTAGTATAGAAGGTAATAATATTTTCTTAAAATTTGCATTCCAAGAAATAATCTACATGTCAATGTTTATTTTAATGCTGTATATTATACTATTTAACACTGTCCCTCATGTAGGTAAGTACGTAATGTTGCTACTAAGTTTTTATATCAATACTAACCACAAGTAAGTTTTTAGTCACAGTCCCCACCTTATCGGAAATTTGGATTATCTGAAATAGGCTTAGTCCCATCAACCCTGGAATAATTGTGTTCCTGATGTCCCATGGTAAATTAATGTATTTGTTACAGACCAAGAAGCGTATGATGCCACCTACTGGAGGCAAGAGAGAACCCACCAAAAAGACAACTAAAGGAAGGGGCATGTCAGTCGTACTTCCTGCAACAGGGTAACTATTAATTAGTACTAACCATGAGGTGGATATATGAGAACCACCTGATTTATCTCTATTTTATTAATATAAAGAGCCATTTCATTTTCAGTGTTGGTTTGATGATAAGATAAATTTAAAGAAAGCCTCACAAACAGTTATTGAAGTACTAACATTGAAGTAAAACCTCCAAAACAATGATATTTTAAATCTTAGGACCACTTCAGTTTTCATAAATTTTGTTGGGTGTGACATTTTTGTCAGTGATAAGTAAATTTGATTGTGGAAAAAGCCTAAAAAAATGTCTATTTTATATAATTTTTATTAGGAAACTTTTTCAAAATGTTATTTTATTTACACATGTAAATGTTTTTTAAATTGATTTCTGTCACATTGTATCTGAATTACATATTAATAAATTGTGAGTTGTAGACATATTATGTGTAATTACAATATAATACGCTACAAAATACAAAAAGTACAATTGAGTTAATTTTATCAAATTATGAATAAGGTTTGTTTACAAAAAAGCCAAGAAAAAACTGAAAATCCTTATGATTTAAGGGTATGAACAAAACCAGCAATAGAGGACAAGCAGCTGTTTCAATGTATTAACATAAAATCAACACAATTGATCTTTTATTAGATTGTGAGGGTGAAATAGAATAATGATTAGTTAGATTACAATGTATTATGTTTTAGGGAGACTGTTTTTGCAACCGATGTAATCGATGACAAGCAGAAGAAGATATTGATGAACAAAGATGTGTCTGAGAAGAAGATGGGTTTACTTTCAGGGTAAGAATGGAAATTAAATGTAGCTTATATATTTATGTTTGCCTGTAACAGTTTCATTCCATAGTTGAAATTCCATTTAAGACCACCAACCAATGATTAAACGACTGTGATTAACGTTTTAAAAATTTGAATATTTCATTGATTTCAAATAAGTTTTTCATGTCACATGCTAAAACATGCATACCGGTCATTGAAGTCCAGGAAAAGTCTTGGATTACAGCTTTATCACACAAGTTTTCTGTTTAAAATATGTTTTTATAGCATAATGATTTATAACTAGTTATGTGTCGAAGCTAAAGCTTGAATCCATGGAATCTTCAACAAAGATTAGGATTCAAGGAGCGATAGAAGGGATTCGGCAATTGAATCTACAGACTCATTAATATCGCCTGATGTTTTGTTAATAGTATTTTGGTTGCAATTAGTATTTTTTTATATTTACGTTTGTGCATCATCCGGTATACTGTGCACATTCCCCTACGACAGCTGATCGGATTACACAAATTACCAATTGTGAAAATATGCGTTTGAAATATGTTTATGAAAACCCTTAGATAGGTTACAAACATAATTACACAATTTTTTAAATTTTGTAAACCATATTTAGTTTGTAGTTCTGTATTTACATACATGATTGGTCATGAGTCGGCTGCGTATATTTACTGATCGCTAAAACGCGTTTGGTTGTACTTTGTGTTTGAAAAACACAAGTAGATAGCCTTATTAACTAACTATCCGACTTATGTAAATAATATTCATCTTGCAGTTGGTATTTTCTATATTTATGTTTAAATCGCTGGAACATGTTTTGGTGTTGTAGATATTTTGTATATGAATCCGTAGATACATAACCTAATTAACAAATTATCTTAGTTTTGGAAATGATATGTTGCTTGAATGGTCACTGATTTTAGCTATACCTCAACAGTAGACACTCTGTAAAATGAACAATACTAATAAATGCCCTTTTATAAGTTTGTTGAATTTAGAATATACAATAAAATAAAAGGTAAAGTATTCTCTTAAAACCTTTTTTAGGATTCTTCCAAATATTTATTACTGGGCTTTATGGTTCACACAGTAAGTTACCTTTATTTTTTGTAGCTTTTTATCGTTTAGTTTTGTTCCACACACCATTGTTTATCATTTTGAATTATTGGTCTCTGTATTTGTTTACTATTATTAGTGGATTTGATTTTCAAGAAACAATGTCAAATGGATCTACTACATTATAGCTGATGGCTGAATAAGGCAGTTGTTGATACTGTTAATCAAAGTATGTTTCAATCATGATGATCTACTGAATGTCTTTTCCAGCACTGAACAGTTGATGAATGGCGGTGCTGGAGATGCCTCCTCTGTCCAGTTCGAGGACGCTACAGACCATGGTAATTAACAATATGTGTTTCAGTTATAGTTTTAATGAATAATAATTTTTTACACTTTTTTTTGTTAGTATCAATTAATGTTTAAATATTATTTATAAATTATTTTATTTTTTTAAAATTTGGTAAGATAACAGGATTTTTTTCAGAGATTTGCCTTTGTTCAATGGTACAAAAATTCAGTAACACTAAAGTAACAGGTCTGTAATCTGTTCTCTTCCTAACATGAATAACTAACTTAATACATAACTAAAATCTAAGTTTATAATATTTTTTTCAGTTGCATATCTTTCCATGTTAATTAATATATATACACTCCACAATGATTTCACTGCAAATGGTGTCATTTCGTATTCAAGGCATGCTAGGGAGTCTGCGCGCATGTACATTGTGCTGTTCGCTCGCTGCTTGAATAGTTACTTTGTAATGAACTTTACTTTTTCTGGATAACCCTCTTATATGTAAACAGGGAATAGTTTTGGGGCTCGGAGGATCATGTTTTGAATACATTTAAATTATTCATAAGTTCTACTATGATAAGAAATTGAAATAGGGTAATTTTGTATTAACGTCTACTTGAAAAGGAATTGAAAGAGTAACTGTTATAATATATTCCTTGATTGTTGCAGTTGACATCCCTGGGATGAATGGAGAAGGTGATGGACCAATGGGAGTGAAGCAAATTTTGGCTGCAGCCAAAGTTGATAATTAGACATTAAGTAAGTTTTGCACTAAATAGAATAGAGTATATATTTATTGCACATATTCTTGGAGAACAGAGCAAAGTTCATAAATGTTTGTGTTACAGTTTGTGTATGTATCAGTGTTTGTCAAAAGTTGTGTCCTCCATTGGACAATCTTCGATATTGTAGATTGGACACTTCAGCAAGTTTTTCAGGGAAGTTTTGAAGGACTTCTCTGACAATCCTTTTAGGGATTTGGGTAGGATATTGAATATTGCTCCTGGATATGAAGGTTTCTTTTCAAATAGGCTGGATGATGTTGATGTAGGAGGAAGTTGCTCCTGTGTCGTGTGTGTGTTGTAGTTGTGTAGAGCCCTATAACAGTCTGTCTATAAGGCAGATCTTAGTTCTTAGAAGGCTGCTCGGTGTATGTCCAATGGTCTTAGTCCTTTAAGAGCTCTGATTGTTCTCTTTTTTTACTATGAGCACTCATCGGAGATTTCATTCAGATAGTCAGTCGTACCTCCACAGACTATTAAGCTATATCTCAAGTAGCTGAGACAAGTTTTCTAGACCTTCTGGAACTTTCTAAGGTCGCGTTGTAAGGTCAAAAATACCCCAATATACTAATTTCACATATCATCATTTTAATTTTGACTGATCTACTTGCAACTTTTGTCCAAGTAAATATTAGCTTTTGACTAACTTTTAAACATACAATTGTATTTTGATCAGTATTTGTGACTATATTTTACATTATATATAAATAAAACTAACTTTTAAAAAACCGTTGATTTTATTGTTAGTAGGATTTGGAAATTCTCTTTTTTTACAGAAAAGTCGAAGAATTTCTTCAAGCTACTTCGCTAGACACCCTGTGTCTTTTATAAAAACATATTTTCTCAGAGTAAAGAGTTGTACCATTCAAGTTGGTCTAGCACTACTCGTTTTAGGATTTTGGAAAATGTGGAATGAGAGAGATTGGCAGGTAAATAGTGCCAATGGACTAGATCAGTTGCTCCATTTTATTTTTTGTGTAAATTTTGTGAAAAGTTTCAGTCTGCTGGTAAAAATTCATAGTAAAATATATTTTCTATATGATTATGTTTTAATTCATGTTTAGGACTTCAAATAGGAAAAATTAGACATGAAGTTCAGATGATGGAGTATTTTTACTGTTTGAGATTGTTTGATTTAACCCAATTGACAATGTTACTTTAGTTTTCAATTTTAGTTTCTATATCTTATTTGGTTTTTCTTTGATTTTCTATCATTAATTTATTTGACAAAGATTACTGTAATATTCTTAAAAATGTTTAGGTTATTTATTCATAACGACTTTTTAAAGTTGAGCCTGGGTTTCTCCAAGCTGATATTGTACGGTTTCAAGTCTTTCTGTGTATTTTTCTACATTGTTTTCTCATGTCTTAGATGTTTTCTTCTTAATTGGCAAGTCCAGCTTTCAGTCAAATGGTTTGTCCCTTTAAAGAGCACCATTCTCTTGCATATTACATAAGCCTGTACATTTTATCCCTGAACATTTGACACCATTAGTACAGATGCAGCATAAAATGGAAATTTCAATATGTCAATAATAAGTCTAATTTTCTGGTTTTTTTTTATAGCAGAAGACAGTTTTTTAATCCTGGTTTGACTGTTTTCAATTTTGTAATGTAAACATTTAATTTTTTTTCTAGGTTGGTCTACCCAGGTAGATTATACAAACCTACTTGTTGATGTTAAAATGTTTGAATTAATACTGTCTTTTGTACTTGCACTAAGTAGTCAGTACTTAAGCATTCAAAATGCATCGCAAAACATTACCAGCAGTCCAATTAGAAGTTTTATTTGCCTTTGTCTTCGTAAAATTCAAATACAGTCATAAAGTATCTATGATTGAAATATAATGATAAAGTAGTCATATATATATATATATATATATATATATATATATATATATATATATATAAATATATAATGTTTATTGATTTATAACTTCTGTTGTGGGTGCCTGTTTAGAATTAATAAAATGTATAGAGATTTTTATACAACACTGATGGTGCTCTAATTAACAGCCTACCTATTTTTTGATTTTTATTTATATATTCTCCAGTGTTGTTAATTAGTAATAAATCTATGATCGTAGTAATATTTTCAAAACTGCAATGTAATTAATTTATTTTTCAGATGGAAAAGCTGCTAGTAGTTTCACACAGACTCTTCTTATGTTTTGTGCGCAATTTTGTATTTTTTACCATTTAGTTTTGTGTAATTTTTTACGAAAATTTTTACGAAATGTTGAGACTTTACAACATACTGCCACTAAGTGTGAAAGTGAAAACAAGAAACATTATCGTGATGATCTTGTGACATCCACTAAGACTACCCTCAAGAAGACTGATCAGCAGACAAGAAGGAACCTACAGATTATGACTGAAAATCTGCAAGTGATATTTTTTTATTTGTTAGCGTCGGTTTGTATTCAGAGCGGCACTTTTTGTTAATTGTTTTCTAAGCTGCTCATAAACTGTTCGATTCGACGATCTTCATTTACATATTAAGTGACGAAAAGTGTTGATTGTGATATCAACATAAGATCTATTTTTCTAATAGTTTGTTATTATCACGATGTTGTTGAAAGAGAAAGCAGACACAATGCAAAGTGTTTCTTTAAGTTAGTCGAAATGTGATAATGCCAAGGTGCATGTTAGCTTGAAGATTATATATATCATTTTTGTTGATGTTATTTTTTATTTATTGATAGATAATATTGAAATTTTGGTACTCTTAGCTGATTATTCGAGATACAGTTTTTACAGTAAAACAAGATTAATGCGATGTGTTATATATTTATTTATAAATATTACATATATTTCTAGTTGGACATTGATTTGTTAATCTGATGTCTAGCTATAAACAATATTAAATAACAAATTCCCGGTAATCTGCAAACTAAGACATTGTTTCTATTTATCTTATAATCTTCATGTTAATTGAGAGGTAACGGATAGGAGGTAAGGTTACTATGATTGTTGGAACAAATGAACTAATCACTGGCATAATGCCATTTCTATATAGAAATATTCTTCATTATAGAATCATAGATGTAACTATCCCAAAATAAACTTACATTATTTTGGAAGAAATACAATGACTTGGGCATTAAAAATATCCTCACGGGGAACTAGATATCCTGACAGATGCTTGTTCATCTATTGTGACTTATTTGTTTCATATAACTGTGAAATATCGGAGAGCGTTCTTTGTCATATGAATAACATTAATTGAATGTAAAACCCAAGATTTCAAGTAGAACTATGACAATTCAAAATGAGCAAATCTAATCGTCTGAACTTAGTCAGAATGCACATAATATAATGCGTAAAATTTAAGGGGCAAAACTTAATACATGGATGCATCTAAGTGCCTGAGAGCTGTTATTTTGTTTTTCTACTTAAAGTTGAAATGAAAGAATTGTTGATTAGCGAGGGACCCACTGATGTATATAAATTATGACAATGGTTAATTTAAAGAGTATCGTACTCTTGTAGGGGTGCTTGATTTACTCCTGTCTCGATTTGACTTTGGAAATTTAAAGTGGATGCAAATAATATGCAATGTTTAGTTTTTAAGATACCCAATGGAATCAGTTAAATGTTTTCAACCTAGAAAGTGGTATGATTTCAATGTCATGAAATATAATGTAAGTTAGCATTTTTAATAACACTATAATGTTATCCTCATGCATATGTATATCTATATATTTAGCAGAAATAGGTTTTTTGTTGTAATTTTCCAAAATTTGAATTTTAGTTCAGTTTAGTTAGTATTTAGACTAGTAGCGTTTTGTTGTATTTTAATAGCATTTTTTATTCAGTTGAAATAAAAGTATATCTCAATTGATACGTTTTGTTTTATAAAATTAATTTCTGTGTTTCTATCTTAACAGAAAAAAGAAAAACAAAAAAAAATTAGCCTAATGGTATTAATTTAACAAACACTGCTCTCGATTGTAAAGAAAATGTATACATACAGTTGTGTTGTCCAATCTATGTAAATTATCAAGGAAATCTATTACGATTTGAAATATAAATAATATTAATATGTAGAAATAACTGTACATGTTTTAGTAACTCGAGATGTATGATCATAATTATCATGAATGAGTGTATGAGATTTCACTGGTGTGCATACACAGTTTCAGTCTGCATTTGCTGGCTTTCTACTTGTAAATGGCATTATATAGTTTCCAAACATTTGTGTTGAATGACTTGTGAATGGTTATATTTTAGATTAATGTTAATTTACCTTAAGTGCAACAAAGCTGTGCAAGTTGTTCTTTATTTTAAATAATTATATCGTAATCGCAAGTCATTGTCGATGTAAAAATACATCCTCTAGTTATAGTACAGGGAGACTAGAAGTCTCTCTACGTCGGTTCAGTAACAACATATATCAGTGCTTACGATGAATAGCTGCTTGTCAAGCTAAACAATGAAACGTACTCAGTGGGTCCCGGCAGCTCTGTGGACTTAGTTGCCAGCTACATGTCCTTTGCTGATATTTATTTCGTTTTATACGGAGTATATCGTGTTTCTTATAAGCAATTTCAGCTATCACATGTGCTATAAAATACCGAGAGTGTTTTATGCACTTACATTTATAAAGGTTTTAAAATGTGATGTCTCACCATCAACATTATATTTGTAATGTAATCATAGCACTTAAAGTTCATGATACAGTTTTGTTTTTTGTTTATTTAGGTATATTTATCTATTGTAATTAATTGATTTAGGCAGAAAAAGTGGGAGTAGCAATCTGTTAACGGTGGATAATTGGCATATTGGTACAAAAACACAAATGAGACATGGTTTGCTATCTCCTACTTTACTTCAATAGCAGTTTCAATGTTTGGGCACTACTTGAAATGAATAAAAGCAAAATTTGTTTTTCCAATATAGAATGGTAAGTTGTTTGTCATTTCAAGTAGTATGTGTAGTACTGTATTTGTTTCGATGTCCGTTTATGATTTTTATGCAAGTCAAGTGTAATGCAATAAAAATGCAGTATTTAAAAATCAAAACAAAACTGAAGTTAGTAGACAGTTAACTCTCACTAATCCCAGACACTTTGATTTGCCAATCTCGTCCATTTCAGATATTGTAACGTGAACGGAAAAAAAAACTTTATAAAAGTAAGCAACATTCACCTGCAGTTTTGACATGGTTTCTTTTTAAATGCCTGTAGAATGGTCATATATCTTCAATAGTTTTGTTGTTTTAATGTTGCAATCCAATCCAAATAATTTTTTGTACTACATTCCATAGTTGTGGGAGTTGGTTATTGTGTGAGAATAGCTTCATGACACTACCTCGTATGTTGCATGTGTACTTGGAAATATTGCGATCTTGTTCGTACAGTTTCCATGTCGCCTTGGTGATTTTGTGGATTCTGTTATTTCCCTTCTTACAGTGAGAGTTGACTGACTAAAGTTTTGTTTCATTGGCTATTTTTAAAATGTGCTGAAGGGTTGTATAACACTTTATTTTAACATTAAATTAAGTAGATAAATTTTGGTTCATTATGGTATGTTTTAATTTGTATTTGATAGAGATAATAATTTGATTATTTTTGTAATTCTCAGCCCTTCAGTTAAATCAGTAAACTGCTTATTGTTGTTTAATTTAAGCTTGTAACTAAATCTTGTAATAATTAACTTGCTTCGAAGGGGACATATTTATCTATGTATATCCACTTCATAAAGACTACTTTATGTAAATGAATTCCACAACACCAAATAAGTACTTTAATTTTAATATTCAAATCCACAAAATACCTGATGGTCAAGAATTACTGAAAGTCTACAGTAATAGGAATAGTACTCTTTATTTTATTGGTATTACAAATATAAATATATTATATTCAAAATTTTCAAAGGCAGTGAGTAATCGCAAAAACAACCAGATATCATTAATAAATTGCTTAGAAATTGTAATCATACTTTGCTTACAGTACTTTTTCAAAATTTCCACGTTCTTATAATTAAAAACACAAAATTGTGGAATTCTCATAAAGAAGTTAAACTTTATTGTTATATTATGAGTGTAGTTTTAAAATAATGCTAAATATGTAATCGTATTTTGCAATTGGATTTTATGAACATAATTTTTATTTGTTAAATTTTGTTTTCCAGTTAAAAGAAATCAATTTGGCAAATCTGTTGTTGGGTTTTTTCCGCTCTCCAACTTAATTACTATCCATTATTTTCCATATTAAAGGTTTTCAGTACATTGGTTTTCATATGAAATATATAATTTAACATTGTTAAAATTTAAACAGAATAATAGTTAATCATATATTTATCACTACCTGTTATCATGTTAGTTGTTCAGTCTATATTACGTGGTCTACATTTTCTCATAAGTAATGTGTTATGGATATCAATATCGTTTAATGATACAAAAATTATATTCTGTCAGTTTTAACAAATATCTAACAGTAATATTTCTAATTTAAGGTTAGGTAAGCTTGATGATAGATGGTTTAGAGAATCAGAGAATTGCAACATTTGGTTTGGTATTACAACAGCACCACATACATGGTCCTAAAAATAGTTGAGAGAAACAGCTAGAAAAGATGTAAACAATCATAATCGTTAATTGGCTTTAAAAACAGGAATGTAACTGGTGCTGTATAAGAGAGCGCTAATGAAAAATGAAAAGTTTTGCAGCTGGCTAGCGAATGGTTTTGTTCAAGTAATACACTTTGAATATGTCAATGGGTAGTTTTATTTTGTGTATCCCTTATCCCAATTGTTATTTAAGTGTACGCCTAACTTTGTCTGATAAGTTAACCCAACCCTTTCCTCTTCGCTTTTTCACATCGCGTTGAATTTCAATTATATATATATATATATATAGTCATTTTAGTTCAGTTATGATACTTTTTCATTTTTATGATGGCCCTGGCATAATGAAACTTTTGCCTGGCATTGTCCTTGGATTGCGTTACACTAGAAATGTTTGCTATTCAGTTTCGACGTATTGCAGATGTTGGTCCTGTCCATCGAACCACGAAGCACACCCTGCATAGTACTGGCCATTTGCCACATCTCTATGATGCTAATTTCAAGCGTTTGAGCATTCATTGGGGTTTCTATTTATTATTTTTCACTTTTGCTTACTTTTTTTGTTAATAATATAACAGCTGAAAAGTTGAATAGTTTTTCTCTTATGGATTATTCTGTGGAAGTGCAGTTATTTAATGGTTTAATTGGTTTTATTATTTTTTGGTTTGTATTCATCTTAACACTTGGTTGTTTATAATACAATTTACAATAACTGTAGTGAGCCAAATACTGTTCAATCTTAACCCTACGCAAAGGTGGCCCTTTTACCAACTACTAAATCCTATTTGCATATTTGCAAGGGTTTTTTTGAAAAAAAAACTACAGAAATAAATAACATGTAATATGAAAAAAATAACGAATTAAATATAAAAACTGTAAAAAACAAAATGAAATTATGAATGCGAGAACAAGGAACGGCTTTTTGAATCAGATTATCATTTTCTAATAAAAGCTAGATTTGTAGCCAATAGACAAATTGATCACCAATAGATTTTTCTGAACAGATCCAAAATATTTATATCTAAACAAAGCTGAAATAATTAAAAGTTAAGAACATTCAGAGCTTTATGACTGGATAGAACTGTCAGAGAAGGTAAGAGAACTGATAGAATTGGGCTTTTCCCAGAACAAGAAAATACAAATGATGAAACAGAACCTGTGATGGAACAATAGAAGACAGATTGTCATCTCGGAGAATCTGTACAGCAGAAAACTTGCAAAATGGGAAGAACTGAAAAAGATGTAGAAGATAACCTTAAAATCAATGCATAGAGATTAAAGAAATTTCAATAATAACAGGCTGAAGGAAATGACTATAAAACAACGCACATCTACTGAACACGTTCAAGAAAATATGACAGAGTACCAACTGCCACTCTTAGACTTCTAAGTGACTACAGAAAGCTGGAGACAAATCCTGCAAAGAACTAAAACTTCCACAGTGCTTTGAAATTCTTACCTATGAAGAACATTAGAGACTACAGTTTTGTTAAATCAGTGCCCAACGTCCACAACCCTCCATACTTTCGACAAAGGATGAAATTGTCACCATTATAAAATTATTGAAATATAACATCTGGAGAAGATTAATTGGTATCTGAACTATGGAGATTATACAACAAACACACCCAAATAAAAAGAATCAGAAAACATCTGGAAGACTGGTAAAATACCAAAAGAATTGAAATAAAGTCTTAATACAACTACTCCACTAAAAAGGAGGTAAATCAGCCCTAAAAATTGTAGAGCAGCATTACTGCCTGTCACATTAAATCAAAAACATCTAGATAACCCAATCAATTGGATTTGGGTTGTAGTCAATTAGAATTTCAGATAAATTCACAGGTAGAACAGCAAGTAGGATTCAGGAAGGGAAATTGTGCAGTGAAGCACATTTGTAAATTGATAATTATTAAGAAGTGCAGAACCATAGTAACATTTGTCGGCTTAATCCTCAAGACACTAGATGAGAGAGCCTGTTCCAACTGAATAAATGCAGGTTGGATGTTTTCTTCCGTTGGAGAACTAAATCAAGAAACGCATATCAGAAGTAAAATTTATGGGAAAATTATTGGAATCATGCCAAATAAAAAACAGGGATATGGCCTATCGCCCGTTCTATTTAGCAGTTCTGGTAAAAAATTCAAACATGGGAGAAAAGGAGTCAATGGGTAGACCCTTTGGTAACCAAGTACATGGTCACTGTGGAAATATAAAACGATGAAATTTCCTATGTTTTATGTTAAGTGATAAACAAAATGGGAATCAACATCAAACAAAGAAAGGACTACTACAGAAAACATACATACTTGGATACATGGAACCAGATGAACATTTCCACTAATGCGAATCTTGAGTATTAAAGGAGAGTATGTGGGATGTTTTGGGAAAGAAGCCGAACAGAGAACAAAAGATTAAAATTTGATGCTGTAAAATGTTTTTTGATGAAATTGTGATAAAGAATGTTGTCTATTGTCTTGAGAGTTGACTGTGTTTGAGTGCTCTCCATAAAAAGAAATTATTGATAAAATGTAATAAAGTTGTATATTGTTTTAAGCAGCCCACAAGGATTAACAATATGTAAAAAATATAACAATACAAAATCATAAGTATATATTTCATCCAAAATTTTAAGAAAAAATCTTCAAACTCGGTTTGAAGGACTTTTATCCTTATTTCAGTTTCAAAAGACTTAAAATATTCCAAATAAAAGAAAAACTCAATCGCAGTTTGTTCCCGAGAAGGCACGCAAGCTGATGCTCTTGATGCATTTGTTGGCCTTGACATGCGTGGTGGTCATCTACATACTGATCAATAATTGTTACCATGACTTTTTTATACAGTTGTAATAATGTGGTATCTACAGTTAATTGCGATAATAACATTTTACAACTAAAATGTAAATGAACCACGATCATGTGACGCCTACAGATTGTATGGTTAAAGAATTGGGTTAGAAAATAATTATTTTAATCATCCAGAAGTGGTATAATTTTAGCTAGATATCCATGAGTAAACTAAATGAGATTAATAACTTGTAGGATTTTCCGGTTTTTAATAATTACATATTAAAATTTGTATTATATAAGTACAGATGGTTAATTCTGTCAGTTCATCCAAGCCGTATGGCCAGCACACATTTTGATGAAGCTTGTAATATAAAAAATTTAATTACTTTTATCTCGACTAGTTTTTTCAACAATTTAGTTTCAACCGTATTGTAACACTTGTGAGGCCCCAAAGATAAAATCTATACAAAGATAAATTTTTATTAAAGCAGGTATTGCACCATCACACATATGTTCTATGACATAAATCAGTTATCATAATTGTCTTTATATAAAATATTACTGTGCAACAATAAATATTATAATAGTTAAATTAATTTGTTTATCTAGGTCGTATGCTCTAGAGAGAGCATACAAAATATTTATGATAATAGATCTATGTCATATAAGGATACTAATGTATTAGGATATGAGGGAGGGTAGAGGGGGAGGGAGGGAGAAAGGGAGAGAGAACTTCCGGCAAACAATTATGGCCAGGAAATTTACTGTTTTTGAATGTGCTAAGAAGGCCTTCTGTATAAGAAATAGGACAGTATTAGGATAATGAAATGATACAATAAAGCCAACTTTACTGCAATTTTACATTTTGACTCCAAACCCAATAGTCTTCCTTGAAGGAAAAAGATCGTGTGTACCAATATTCAAGACTCTACGACCTTTTGTGTAGAGTTACTTTATAGGCGGAGAGACAAACGACAAGATATTGAAACTGTGGTGTCCTTAACACAGTAGTTAGGTTAATGGGAATAGTATACCGTGTACGTGTTTTTCACGATTTAAATATATGTTATATGGTTGTTTATCCAGCTCGTTTGACATTTACGGAAAACATGTACAAGTATAGTTAAATATAAATGGTTTTGTATTAGGCTACATCGTGGAGTTGGGTAAGAAATAAAATCTCCAGTCTGTGTAATCAGCTAATGTCCTTATCACAACCGTGTCATCAACACAAACCACGCCTAACCCATCAGACCCACTGTGTCGGCTAATGTTGAGTGATTACACGTGAAGGTGGTGTGTATTATGGAGATTAGCCGCGCATCATAATCGCTGCCGGCTTTCAGCAAGAACCCCGTACATTTATATTTCGGACAAAAATTTAACACCTTGAGTTAGAAAAATGGAGTGAAACAATTTTCGAAGAAAGAAACTTATTCTGTATATATAATGTAATTTTATGCACTACAAAAGCCTCCCTCTGATCCGTCTACCTTGGGAATCCAGGGCAGACTGGATAACAATCATGACCGAATAAACAGACGTGCTCTTTAAACTCATTATATCACAGTTTCCCGAACGCTATGTACGAGATATAATTTATATATTTATGACCTAATAACTAAAAAGAGACGTTATTTAAATTTTTAAAGGCACCGTAGATGTACGTATATATAACGTAGAATAAGTCCCTTTGTAGGAAAAACGTAACACCTTGAAATACAGCCAGATATAACAAAACACTTAGGTACTGTATTGATGCCACATACAGTTCTGTACTATAGCCTACACTCAAAGAAAACAATTATTGAGAAATTCAACTAAAACATTGTCCACTTCTTATTTCATTTTCCACACTGTTTAGGCTTTGAAAAAAGGAAATGTTATTAAAATAATTCCCAAACTATTATTAAAAGAATAAAACATAAAATATTGCTGTTGCATAGTAGTAGCACTTTGATTAATAAGTGAAAAAGCTATTTAAACTTACTTCAAACAAGCTCAGGGTTCATTAAATAAAAACAATATTTCAAAGTTAATGCAATAATTCAGTTAATAAAGTTAATACAGTGTGTCTAATACTTCCAGTCAAAAAATATTTAAAAAGCGGGTTTTAATTAAATCTTGCACCCTAAAACTATTTAAGTATTTGAAAATAACTAATGCAGTGTTATAGTAGTATAGAAATAAAGTACTAAACTAATACTAATATTCCAAAATTGAAAATTTAACATTCTGTATGTATTTAATTCTCGATTTTATACAGAATTCTAATTCTTATATTGCTAGGGCTAGTGTCTTTAGAAAAGTGCAAATGTTGAAATTGCTCTATCAGCTCTCTTTAATAACCTAAATACCTCGAAGAGATCATTTTGCAACATGTTGTATTCTCATTGTAGTGATATTTGAAACAAAATGGGTAACAGCAAAAACATTTATCAAAATACATAAAAAGATTTTGACTGACAAAGTACAAACATTTTCAAAATTTGTCCATTTGGCTGTTGCAAATGACGCAGTAAAATATAAATACAGGATGAGGCGGGGTTTATGGTTAAAAACATTATTTCTGCCACTTATTTTTCACAAGCATCCTGTTTTTACTAAAACATTTATCTTTAAAAGATTAATATTTTTTATTCTTTAAACGATTAAGGTTTTCTCAGTTTCTCCAAAAATTATTAAAGATTATGAATGAACTATTTGGAATTACGATTTGTAGGTAAATGTAAGTACTTGTAATCAAATAATTAATTTTAAGGATCAATTAATTGAACTTAATATTAAAAAATTGTTAGGGTCATGTAAGACTCTTGATGTTATTGACATTATTTTATGGAGGATCAGCTGATATCACAATGAAAAGATCCAGTATTTCTGGCAAAACTACAAATTGAATTGTCGCTTCGTTCTCCTGAATTATTGGCGTTAATTGAATGGTAGGTGATATAGTTGGATAAATACACAAACAGCAGTATAGTCCCACGACTCAAGTAGCCGAAGAGTGCAAGAAGCTATACACAAGGACGTGACTGCAGATGTGATGGCGTTGTATGATATGGGCTCAGAATGTGAGTGAGTGCGGGTATATACAATTTGTAACCGACCGTAAGAGTGTAAGAATACACGCGGACGTGACTGCAGACGTGATGGCGTTGTATGATATGGGCTCAGAATGTGAGTGAGTGCGGGTATATACAATTTGTAACCGACCGTAAGAGTGCAAGAATACACGCGGACGTGACTGCAGATGTGATGGCGTTGTATGATATGGGCTCAGAATGTGAGTGCGGGTATATACAATTTGTAACCGACCGTAAGAGTGTAAGAATACACGCGGACGTGACTGCGATGTGATGGCGTTGTATGATATGGGCTGAGAATGTGAGTGAGTGCGGGTATATACAATTTGTAACCGACCGTAAGAGTGCAAGAATACACGCGGACGTGACTGCAGATGTGATGGCGTTGTATGATATGGGCTCAGAATGTGAGTGAGTGCGGGTATATACAATTTGTAACCGACCGTAAGAGTGTAAGAATACACGCGGACGTGACTGCAGATGTGATGGCGTTGTATGATATGGGCTCAGAATGTGAGTGAGTGCGGGTATATACAATTTGTAACCGACCGTAAGAGTGCAAGAATACACGCGGACGTGACTGCAGATGTGATGGCGTTGTATGATATGGGCTCAGAATGTGAGTGAGTGCGGGTATATACAATTTGTAACCGACCGTAAGAGTGTAAGAATACACGCGGACGTGAGTGCAGATGTGATGGCGTTGTATGATATGGGCTCAGAATGTGAGTGAGTGCGGGTATATACAATTTGTAACCGACCGTAAGAGTGTAAGAATACACGCGGACGTGACTGCAGATGTGATGGCGTTGTATGATATGGGCTGAGAATGTGAGTGAGTGCGGGTATATACAATTTGTAACCGACCGTAAGAGTGCAAGAATACACGCGGACGTGACTGCAGATGTGATGGCGTTGTATGATATGGGCTGAGAATGTGAGTGAGTGCGGGTATATACAATTTGTAACAGACCGTAAGAGTGCAAGAATACACGCGGACGTGACTGCAGATGTGATGGCGTTGTATGATATGGGCTCAGAATGTGAGTGAGTGGGGGGTATATACAATTTGTAACCGACCGTAAGAGTGCAAGAATACACGCGGACGTGACTGCAGATGTGATGGCGTTGTATGATATGGGCTCAGGATGTGAGTGAGTGCGGGTATATACAATTTGTAACCGACCGTAAGAGTGCAAGAATACACGCGGACGTGACTGCAGATGTGATGGCGTTGTATGATATGGGCTGAGAATGTGAGTGAGTGCGGGTATATACAATTTGTAACCGACCGTAAGAGTGCAAGAATACACGCGGACGTGACTGCAGATGTGATGGCGTTGTATGATATGGGTTGAGAATGTGAGTGAGTGCGGGTATATACAATTTGTAACCGACCGTAAGAGTGCAAGAATACACGCGGACGTGACTGCAGATGTGATGGCGTTGTATGATATGGGCTCAGAATGTGAGTGAGTGCGGGTATATACAATTTGTAACCGACCGTAAGAGTGCAAGAATACACGCGGACGTGACTGCAGATGTGATGGCGTTGTATGATATGGGCTCAGGATGTGAGTGAGTGCGGGTATATACAATTTGTAACCGACCGTAAAGTGCAAGAATACACGCGGACGTGACTGCAGATGTGATGGCGTTGTATGATATGGGCTCAGAATGTGAGTGAGTGCGGGTATATACAATTTGTAACCGACCGTAAGAGTGCAAGAATACACGCGGACGTGACTGCAGATGTGATGGCGTTGTATGATATGGGCTCAGAATGTGAGTGAGTGCGGGTATATACAATTTGTAACCGGCCGTAAGAGTACAAGAGGCTATATACACGGACGTGACTGCAGTGTCAATGTGACACCACTGCGTTCTTGGGCGCCCCAAACAGCTTCGTCGGAATGTGCTCACGTTCCTGGTCGGACTGGTTACACCTATAAATGAACATTGTATACCTATAAGTAAAAATAAACATGATATGAAACGAATGCAAGATAAATAAAATCAATAGGTCTTAATCATGAAATGGGGTGAAGAATTATTTCATTTGCAGTCTGTTTAATCACTATATATATATAGAATAGTATTTAAGAGACCTAAAAATTTGAAGAATATGCTTGTAAGGCCCAAAATTCATGTTGGAAAAAATTATGAAAATTTATCTTTTGGCTGTGAACCTTGTAATAAACCACGTTGTGGTATTTGCAAAATTATGGATAAGACCGATCAATTCCATAATTAAATTAATCAAATTAAAAATTGATCATCTGAACGACCAATTCGCTATAATAGTGCAGAAACTCGATAAGCTTGACAAAATTGACGGTATAATTGCAGGAATTTCGGGAAATCAAGACCGATATCCAAGCTATTAAGGCTACTGTGGATTTATTGGAACCGAGAGTGACCTCAAATGAGACGGATATTAAAGTAATCCACGACGAAATAGCCAAAATCAAGCAGACACGAGGAAAATTACAGTGGGGGTGAATCTGAGGAGATTGTCATCCAAGAAATCAACGAGCGTCTATTTCGGAAACGGAATATTATTATCTTTAACCTCAAGGAGAGCTTGAGCAGGGACACCAAAACTAAAAAGGAGCATGACACTTTGCTGATTTCAAAGGTAATTGATGCCTTGAATATCGGCATTCATGTCAACGGCCTAAAAATTTTCAGGTTGGGCAAGGCCATTAAAAGATAAAGATAGACCACTGAAAGTTGTGTTTTTGTTCGGTAGAAGACGCGATGCAGTTCGTTAGCGGCTTCTCTAAAGAGGCAATTTCTGACGTTGATCCCGCCCTCTCTGACATTTCTATATCGAGAGATCGCACCATGAAGGAACGGCAATATCTTAAGAAGCTGAGGGATGAACTGGGGAGGACGCAGGATGAATGGGGAAAGTAACATCACTATACGTTACTTGAAAAGGATCACCCTGTATAACTACCTTCGAGCCAAAAAACTAGAAAATGCTGGGGTAAACCAGTCAGCTTTGGAACTCTATTTCCAAAATGTCAACGGCTTAAGGACAAAGTTTACCTCATTGAAACAATCAATATCTGTCTGCCATAATTATGATATATTAATACTGGTTGAAACTAATTTATCTGCCGACATTTGTAGTGCTGAGCTTGGTTTGCAGAATTATAATATATTTCGTTGTGATCGTTCAGAACTGACCTCATCTAAGGTCAGCGGGGGAGGTGTTTTGCTTGCAATAAAGGATAACATACTATCCCAAGAAATCATACCAAAGAATAGATCTGTAGAATGTGTTTTTGCTACTGTCAAATTATCATCTAGTCATCGGATGCTGATCGGCGGAGTCTACCTTCCACCTAACATGCCCTCAAGCCAATACTTTGATTTTGCCTCAATTGTCGAAGAGCTGCTCTTCACCTCTGAAAAATTTTGAACCTATCCTGTTGTTGGGCGATTTTAAACCTCCCCAACGCGGATTGGGATCCTCTCGGCTCTCAAATTCATGATCCTGCGAGCCAGCCAATCAAAGATCTTGCCCATATCTTCAATCTTACACAGGTCAACGGTGTTAACAACGACCGTGGAATATTACTGGATCTAGTTTTCTCATCCAGGATAGACATCAGTGTCCGAAGGTCTCTTGATCGCCTTGTTCAGGTGGAATCACATCATCCAGCTCTCGATATTACCGTTCCCATGTTTCAGACCAGTCACTGATTAATAACAGGGACCCATATCTACGACTTTAGGAGGAGTCGAGTGATCTGTTTGAAGATATTTAGAGTGATTCAGGGTTGGCCGTATCCGGAAACTGAGCAACGTGATGGGGGATAGTGTGGAGACAGCATTCATTGATTTTTGTGGTTCTCTCAGTGGGGGTGATCAGGGACTTGACCCCCACGAAAAGTACTTGGAAAACGCAACTTCCCTTGTTGGTTTTCATTAGAGCTGAAGGCACTAGTCATTTTGAAAAAGAAGCTGCATGTCAAGTTCAAAAAGTCATTAAAAGACTCTGACTACTTGGAATTTCGTAGTGTTCGTGCAAGGTGTAGGACTCTATCCGCCTCCTGTTACAGGGACTATATACTTCGTATTGAAAACTCCATACCAAGCAATGTGAAGGTCTTCTGGGGACACATCAGGAATATGAAACGCAAGTCTTCAGCACTTTCCCAACCTGTACCTTGACAAACGTGACAGCGGACACCCCTAAATGCATATGTGACTTGTTTGCTTCTTATTTTCTCTTCTGTATACAGGCTCCCACAAACACTTCCAGTTCCTTTGGAGCTGGAAACCTCATTCCATCTGTCAGGTTTTCACATCTCATGTGAAGAAGTGGAGGAGACATTAGCTGGGCTGGATGAAAGGAAGGGCGCGGGGGCCAGATGGGATTCCCCCAGTAGTATTGAAGTTTTTGTAGTGGTATCTTGGCTCCACATGTCACCCAATATTTCAATGCTCTTCTAACTCTGGGCCATTTTCCCTAAGAACCTGAAGTCGAGCTTTATTGCACCTATCCTGAAAAGTGGTGATCCAGTAAATGCCAAGAACTACAGACCTGTTGCAATTCAGCCTGCCCTAGCCAAAGTTTTGAGTCCTTGGTCTTACGTTAGACTTTCATTTGAAGCCAAGAACATCATCTCTCCAGCTCAACACGGTTTTATGAAGGGAAGGTCGGCAACAACCAATCTCGTGACTTTGCAGAATGACATTACATCCTCTTCAGATTGGGCCACCAGGTCGATTGCGTTTATCTTGATTTGTCAAAGGCTTTCGACAGGATAAGCCACATTCATCTCCTAGCAAAACTTAGGACTTGGGGAAGTGACTAGATCTCTCTTGATGTGGTTCGAGAGTTACCTGGCGAATCCGTCTCCTCGTCGTGCGTTCATGCCGGTGAGACATCTTTTGCATTTGAGGCGGTGTCTGGGGTGCCTCAGGGTTCTCTGCTGGGACCTGCCCTTTTTTCTATCTTCATTAATGACCTTCAGAATGTCGTCACATCGTCTAGCCTGTTAATGTTCGCGGATGACGCCAAGGTATATAGGGAGATATCCACACTTCAAGACTGCCTCTCTGCAATCTGACTTGGAAAGTGTCGTCTCCTGGTGTGTGCGGGATGGCCATGGATATAATTTCGCAAAGTGCTCTGTGGTCTCATTCCATAGCTCAGCTAGGGTCATAGTCTTCAAACTACGAGATGGAGGGAACCATACTGAATCGCTCAAGTACAGTTAAGGATTTGGGAGTTATCTTGTCCTCGTCACTGAGCCCTGAACAGCATCTGTCTGCAATTTATAGGAAAGCCACTATTGCCCTCGGTCTTATATTTAGGACTTCTCGAGATGGGTTTTCACCATGGACACTTCGGGCCCTGTACGTCCAGTTGGTTCGACCAATATTGGAATACTGTTCGCCCTGTATGGTCTCCATACCTGTTGGGTCAGGTTGAACTCGTTTAAAGAATTCAGATAAGATTCATCAGGCTGATTGGGTTGAGACTTGGATTTGCCTATGACGGGGTTCCTGTTGAAGATCTGCAACGCCACTTTGGGCTCCTACCCTTGAGCACCAGACGCCCAAATTGCTGACCTGATGTTCTTGAAGAAGATTTTGTCATCGTCTTGTGATTCCCCGAGACTTTTAGAGAGGATCAATCTTCGTTGTCCCCGACCAATCTTCAAGATCTGTGCAGCTTTTCGAGAGGGGAATTCCTCGCTACAAACTATGCGTACAACAGTACAATACCGAGAATTCACAGGTTGGGAAATGGTCTTCCTGCGCATATTGATTTGTTCAGCATGTCCGACACATCATTTTCAAGAGGGAGGTCACTAAATATCTCTCTGGCCACACGTGAAACTCTGACACTGAACGTTATATTTTGCTTGCTGTTTTTTTGTTTTTGTTTTTTTTTGTTTTTGTTTTTTTTGTTTTTGTTTTTTTTGTTAACACTTTTGTTTATATTTAATGGCATCAAACCCTGCATGTATTGTCGCATATTGTATATTTCACTGAATAGAGATGGTTTCTATATTGCTGTTGCAATTTTTCTTTTTATTCACGATGTTGATGTTATTTGGCACTTGTTTTGCTTTTATTTTTTTGCTTCTGTTTGCTTTAGCATGTATGCATGTAAACTATTTATGTAAGTTGTTTATATCAAGCCTCTTGTATTTTCTCAAATACTATAACAAATGTGAAAATGGTGTATATACCGTATGTAAATAAATAAATAAATAAATAAATTCCAAAGTAGTGTCACTAAAAACCTTATCCCATAGCTGGTAAATTGGACTGTACCTCCATACAATTCAATTTACCAGCTAACCTGTAGGTTTTGTCCCAAGGACTACATTGGGCAAACCTCAAATTCTTTGCGGGTAAGAATGATCGGTCACCGTTTTTCTATCAATCACAAAGACGACAAAAAAACCAGTAGCCTTACATAGAGTGTACCATATGAATAGAGTTCACCATAACAAAAAGCTTTGAGGAATTGTTTACAAACTCAAAGCTATAAGCAAAATTACTCCTTGTGAAAAAACAGCTCTCGAAATGATTTAAATTTAAGGAATAATGAATTGGCACACCAACTTATATTAAAATCGAAACAACCATATGGACTTAAAATTCGCTAAATTATTGTTTTCCACTTGAATAATTAGATTGTGATACAAATTTACCTAAATTCAAAATTATATTATTTTATATTATGTTATTATTGTTAAATTAACAACTAATCAAAACTTGTTTACATGTCAAAATTGTATTTACATTTAGAATGTTTATTATCAGGTGTTTCTTCTTTTGTTTGTTTATTTTATTCTGTGTATATTAAGTGTACTTGAAAAAGTTGTTAATTACAACGAAATATTGTACGAAATAATTGTAGTTTTCTTTTGAACTGCTTTAAGAGACTATATATACATATATATATATATATATATAATAAAAGGACGACATTTTAAATAAAAATTCGACGTATAAGCATAAATAAAACTTAGGTTAAGCAATTTGTCGAAAAGTTATGATTTAATTAATGATAAGCTAATTGAATATGTAATGAGAGACGTAATGGAACGTGATGAATCTTAATTAATAGGTACCCGGAGTTTGTCATGATAACCATCTATTTGCTTTAACTGTGGTTGGCTTAGCATTAAATTTGTTTAATAAAGACACGGTGAGACTGATATCTCAAGATTTTATTGCTTTAAGCAATTTTTGAAACGGTGCGAACCCGAGATAGCTATGGCGGAGGAATTATAAATTTTCTGTAAGTAAGAATAAAATAGAAGGAGATATAGGGAAGATACGAGTCTATCATATGAGTGGTTCCACTGCATTGGTACATGGTGGTGTTTGTTGTAATAATTTGACGTGCAGTCGTCAGTGAGATTGTGGAACGCCTACCTTGCACACTTCCATTGGCAACTTAATTTATCACTGTGTCTGTCGTGTCCACAGCCATCTCTGACCACTACTCGTCATTACTAGTTGTCCTGCCTCATGTGAATTCTCAACATACAAGGTATGTTCAAAAAGTAACGGGATTTTTCATTTTATGAAAAAATGTATTCCTCATTCATCTACATTAATGTTGTCATCTTCCAAATAGTTTTCATTAGATATTATGCTCTTGCGTTTCTTCCAAATCCTCGAAACACTTATCAAACTCGATTCTTGGGATTGCTTAAGACTCTTTCTGTGATGCGCTTTTAATTCCATCTATGCACGTTTTTAACCCTTCCCCCAAGAGCCTGAGCCCTTTAATTGCCTTCATTTTTGGGAATGAAAAAGTCACACCATGCCTGGAGCCATGCCTAGAGAATATTGAGACTGGGGCATTGGTACAGTACAGCTTTTGGCCAAAATTTCAGTGACAAGCAATGAAGTGTGAGCAGGTGCATGGTCATGGTCGTTTTGCCACAAATCGGGGCATTTTTCGGATTGCTTGACGAAAACATCGTTGAAATGCAGATGGTACCCCTTATAGACAGTTTCACCATGTGGCAAGAATTTATGATGCACTATGCCATTAAAATCGAAGAATACAGTGAACATGGAAGGAACATACAGAAGAATCTTCACGTTGACTGAGCTTGTCGACCATTTTTCGGTGTTGGCGATCCAGAATGCCTCCACTGGAATGATTGAGCCTTAGTTTCGACGTCATACATGTAGACCCATGTTTTGCCACCTGTTATAACATGTTTCAGCAATTCTGCATGGTTGTTGACTCCATTTAGCAACTCTCCTGAGCAACTTCCATTCGCCGCTGTTCTTGTTCAAATTTCAACTATTTTGGAACAAGTTTTGCTGCCAAGCGATTCGTACCAAAACGTTCGAAAACATTTCATGCCATAAGCCAATTGATATGCTAACATTATCAGCGACTTCTCTGATCATAATAAGGCGATCGTTTATAACCATTTCCTTTACTTGTTCATGTGCTGAGGCGTCCGGAGGCTTTCTCATCTTTAATATCTTCACAGCCATCTTTGAAACTTCTATAACACTCGTAAAACTCGTTTTACTAATATCAGACTCAGCATAGGCTTTTATTAGCATTTCCTACACTTTGTTTCATTTTCAGACAAGATTCGCTCATAAAACAAGAGTACAGCGAGTCGTAACGATGTTTCCAGGACCAGAATGCCCCGTTTGCCCCCTCGATGACTGTGCCCGAAAGATGAGGTGACCGGAGTGATAAGAAATTTGAAGAATTCAAAGACAACTGATGTCAATGGTCTGCCTGTATTTCTTTTTTAAAAGTGCTCAATTCAGCTTCTGAAACCACTAACTGGTTGAATTAATCTATCTTTTGTTAATTTATGGCCAATACTAGGTACTTAGTAAACAGCACTTAGTGTCTTCTCACCTTCTCTAAATCTCAAAACTTAATCAAGCACAAACTAGTGGTTAAGACCTATAAGAAGAGATGGACGCAGCATTTTTAAGTGCTGATAAGAGTTTAAAAAGCGTCATTATCCGACCAAAGTTAATGTGAATGTCTTAACCCCCCTGCTTCGTTAGTGTCTCCACCTTGAAGAGAAGACCGAGGTAATTTCACCTGTGAAATAGTGCTCGAAAATTGTTGCACAGTTTTCACGGACTATGCGAGTAGACATTCCTACCTCGTATGTGTATTTACGATGTAAACTCTACGACCGAATTATCAAACAAGTCTACGAGAGAGGCCTGGTATAACTGAGAAATATATATATATATATATATATATATATATATATATATATATATATATATAAAAGGCACAGTTATGTAAATACGAGGTAACTGGCGTTTTGAACAAATCGGTATAATTGATTAGTTATTGAACTGGTAAAATTTCATTATTGATTTCTTGTAGTGTAACTTACATGCAGTATATTTTTAGTTAGTGACTTTTTAATAAAAAAATAACATTTTTACAACTTAGCCCTTCAAAATTAGTTTGTGCACTCATTTTTAAAGGTTACATTAAGAAATCATTGCAAAAATAAATGAAAGTGAAATTGGATTGAAACTGTAACTTTGCATAGATATTGCAGTTGGAAAATGTTACTGCATAGGAAATTATCTTAGTATGCAATTTTATGTGAATACAATACTATAAACAGTCAGAGAAGCAACAAAGATTGAAATAATTAACGCCAATCATGAACTGGCTGCTCACTGGTTCGTATCGAGATGTACTCGTACTTTCTCCACTTTCAGTTATATCCAAATGTTTAAATGTAAATGGTATCGAAACAAGATATTTTTATTTGACTAAATACCCTTGTAACGGAAAATAAAACCCAGTTAGTAAAGTAACAGAATAAAGAGTTTTAATCATCTCAAAACAAACTATAGAAAATTAATACAGTTGAACAATACTAAGTTTTTACCAAACACATGTGATGTAAACATATGATAGTTTGTATTAATAATTTATTCACCACAACCCTACCTTCCTAATGGGTAATACACCGTATCGCTTTTTCTGTCCATATGTGCAGTATAGGTCCAGTGACAAGGGATGTGAAAAACAGTCAGATTATACCATAAGTACGATAATTCTTGGACATTCACATGCCGCTTTTTAGTTACTATATAGATCCCTCTAAATGTCCATTTTCGTTACAATGATTCTATGCTATTGAACGTCACTGTAACAAAATCAGTTATGGAATACAACTATTCTCTCCTAGAGGATATTTTACCGAATCGTTTATTCTGTTAATTCTGTGCAGTACCAAGTTATATAAACAGCTGAGCAGCAAAAAAGACCAAACCAATTAATAAATTGAGGGTTATTCTTGACCAGTCAGGGGGGGGGGGGGAGCTGCTCATTGGTTAGTGTAGAAATCTATCTCAACCACGTGTTTGATAATAGTGTATAAATATAACTAATCGTTATCGAAACAAGATATTTTAATTTGACTAACGACATATCTCACCTTTGGAGTATGTCCCCTCCCTTCTTCTGTCCATACTATGCAATGACAAGTGATATAAAAATAGTGACACCAGCCTTTAATACCGAATATTCTTGGCCAGTCAAGTATTCTAGAAGAAGTGACTAAAACATTAAGTAAATTTAATTCTTTACAAAAATGGTACACTATTATTACGTCTTATATATTATGATTATTTGTTAAGATTGCGGAAGAATAGTGAATGAATGAAGCCAGTGTATATAAGTAATATTTGAAATAGACCAATCATAACTCCATAGATACTAATGTGTTCATCTATAAGCAAAATAAATCAAGTTTATGATTAAAAAATTAATAGATAAGTTAAGGAATGTTATAATAATAGAGGAATATTATATTATTTGTCCCTGACATTACTATCGAGTGTTGTATTATTTCTTCTATAAGCATTATTAATTGCAGAATACCTTTTAATATCTAATACAAGTTGAAAACTAATTATTTAATACATTTTAAATTAATTAACCAAAGTTTTCAGTTTGTAACGTTGAATTGTTCATAAATGTAACTGTACTGAAATAAAGTGATAGGCATAAAATACATAAAATAGGTGTGCCTGCCATCATCTAAAAGGTCATGACTGAACTGGGTAATCCATTAACTTTATTCCTGACCTAGACTATACGTCATAGAGTTCACCAGCCGTATTGGCCTGTATACATATAAAAGCTCGTGGTTGAACTGGGCAATCCATTAACTTTACTCCTGACCTAGACTGTACGTCATAGAGTTCACCAGCCGTATTGGCCTGTATACATCTAAAAGCGCGTGATTGAACTGGGCAATCCATTCACTTTACTCCTGACCTAGACTGTACGTCATAGAGTTCACCAGCCGTATTGGCCTGTATACATCTAAAAGCGCGTGATTGAACTGGGCAATCCATTAACTTTACTCCTGACCTAGACTGTACGTCATAGAGTTCACCAGCCGTATTGGCCTGTATACATCTAAAAGCGCGTGATTGAACTGGGCAATCCATTAACTTTACTCCTGACCTAGACTGTACGTCATAGAGTTCACCAGCCGTATTGGCCTGTATACATATAAAAGCTCGTGATTAACTGAGCAATCAATTAACTTTACTCCTGACCTAGACTGTACGTCATAGAGTTCACCAGCCGTATTGGCCTGTATACATATAAAAGCTCGTGGTTGAACTGGGCAATCCATTAACTTTACTCCTGACCTAGACTGTACGTCATAGAGTTCACCAGCCGTATTGGCCTGTATACATATAAAAGCTCGTGGTTGAACTGGGCAATCCATTAACTTTACTCCTGACCTAGACTGTACGTCATAGAGTTCACCAGCCGTATTGGCCTGTATACATCTAAAAGCTCGTGATTGAACTGGGCAATCCATTAACTTTACTCCTGACCTAGACTGTACGTCATAGAGTTCACCAGCCGTATTGGCCTGTATACATATAAAAGCTCGTGATTAACTGAGCAATCAATTAACTTTACTCCTGACCTAGACTGTACGTCATAGAGTTCACCAGCCGTATTGGCCTGTATACATATAAAAGCTCGTGGTTGAACTGGGCAATCCATTAACTTTACTCCTGACCTAGACTGTACGTCATAGAGTTCACCAGCCGTATTGGCCTGTATACATATAAAAGCTCGTGGTTGAACTGGGCAATCCATTAACTTTACTCCTGACCTAGACTGTACGTCATAGAGTTCACCAGCCGTATTGGCCTGTATACATCTAAAAGCTCGTGGTTGAACTGGGCAATCCATTAACTTTACTCCTGACCTAGACTGTACGTCATAGAGTTCACCAGCCGTATTGGCCTGTATACATATAAAGGCTCGTGATTAACTGAGCAATCAACTAACTTTACTCCTGACCTAGACTGTACGTCATAGAGTTCACCAGCCGTATTGGCCTGTATACATATAAAAGCTCGTGGTTGAACTGGGCAATCCATTAACTTTACTCCTGACCTAGACTGTACGTCATAGAGTTCACCAGCCGTATCGGCCTGTATACACATAAAAGCTCGTGATTAACTGAGCAATCAATTAACTTTACTCTTGACCTAGACTGTACGTAATAGAGTTACCAGCCGTATTGGCCTCTATACAGCTGAAAGCTCGTGATTGAACTGGGCAATCCATTAACTTTACTCCTGACCTAGACTGTACGTAATAGAGTTCACCAGCCGTATTGGCCTGTATACACATAAAAGCTCGTGATTAACTGAGCAATCAATTAACTTTACTCTTGACCTAGACTGTACGTAATAGAGTTACCAGCCGTATTGGCCTGTATACAGCTGAAAGCTCGTGATTGAACTGGGCAATCCATTAACTTTACTCCTGACCTAGACTGTACGTAATAGAGTTACCAGCCGTATTGGCCTGTATACACATAAAAGCTCGTGATTAACTGAGCAATCAATTAACTTTACTCTTGACCTAGACTGTACGTAATAGAGTTACCAGCCGTATTGGCCTGTATACAGCTGAAAGCTCGTGATTGAACTGGGCAATCCATTAACTTTACTCCTGACCTAGACTGTACGTAATAGAGTTACCAGCCGTATTGGCCTGTATACACATAAAAGCTCGTGATTAACTGAGCAATCAATTAACTTTACTCTTGACCTAGACTGTACGTAATAGAGTTACCAGCCGTATTGGCCTGTATACAGCTGAAAGCTCGTGATTGAACTGGGCAATCCATTAACTTTACTCCTGACCTAGACTGTACGTCATAGAGTTCACCAGCCGTATTGGCCTGTATACACATAAAAGCTCGTGATTAACTGAGCAATCAATTAACTTTACTCTTGACCTAGACTGTACGTAATAGAGTTACCAGCCGTATTGGCCTGTATACAGCTGAAAGCTCGTGATTGAACTGGGCAATCCATTAACTTTACTCCTGACCTAGACTGTACGTAATAGAGTTACCAGCCGTATTGGCCTGTATACAGCTGAAAGCTCGTGATTGAACTGGGCAATCCATTAACTTTACTCCTGACCTAGACTGTACGTCATAGAGTTCACCAGCCGTATTGGCCTGTATACACATAAAAGCTCGTGATTAACTGAGCAATCAATTAACTTTACTCTTGACCTAGACTGTACGTAATAGAGTTACCAGCCGTATTGGCCTGTATACAGCTGAAAGCTCGTGATTGAACTGGGCAATCCATTAACTTTACTCCTGACCTAGACTGTACGTTTTTTAGCGTTGATAGGTATCCATCTCTGCATTTAGGTTTATGCAAAGCTAATCCAGCCCTGCGTAAACCTAAATAAATGATTAAAAAAAATCTCTGAACCTATTTTTTAATTGTAAAAATAACATCGTATTGTTTTGGGTTTAAACTAAAAATGGAAATTCGTCCCATAAATTACTTTGGCAAATTAACACTTTTTAACTTCCATCTTCCTTTGTGGTATGCAGAAGTCATTCATAAATTTTCTGTGGTGTTTCAATATTATAATTGACTGCTAAAAATATGACAATTTTATAAAAAAATTATTTCATCTGATCATTTTGATAGTTTTGCTTATCGATGTCATTTTTTATGACCAAAATCAATACTAATTAAGTTACAGTGGTACAGAATTAAAATAGGGAAATCATTGAATATTTCATATAACTACTAATTTATCATCTTCACACAGAGAAAATAATCAGATTGTGCCTTAAGTAAAAGACTTAAGTAAATTTTATTTATCGGTAATTGTACATCAATAAATAAAGTGCCTTTTGTGTATTTTTGGTATATTTGGATTTTGTGGTTTTACTTCATTTTTTTTAGAAACTGGAGTCAATGGTCTTCCATCTTTTGATACAATAACTTAAAGTAGAAATGTTCAGTTTAAAACGGCCATACCAGCTTTAACATCGAATCCATAAACAATCGAAATTTGGATTGTTTTCTAATCCAAATTTTGCATCGAGCCATAATTTGCAGCACGCTAACTTTCACGTTTAAAAATCTTAATCTCTTTTCTATGCTTGAATATCCAAAATAAACCAGGCAAAGAAATGATATTTTCTTAGAGATATTCAGACTTTCACTCGTTCCAATGCATTATTATACTACGGACCCAAACTATACAACTCTTTATCAATTTAACCTAAATCAATCAATAGGGTTAACTGTTTTAAGCCCTGTTTAATAGCCTAATTGGTCTGAAAGGAATTCTACAGACTTCAAGAGGTGATGTGTGAGAGCGGTGGCCTAGTTCTAGAATTATTATTGGGTTCTAATATAGTATATGAATATATTTTTACTAAAATAACATGTCTTGCAATGCGATAAAATATCTTGTATAAGTTCGTAAAACGAGCACCTAAAACTGTAAAATTCTAATGTGCGAAATAAATGACCATGACCATAAATATAAGAAAAGTTTTTTGATCTGGTGAATTTACTAAGTAATCCACCGATTCTACGAATGTTCACCAGTCACAACCGCTTATTTATGGCGGACCCTCCTAATGGTTACCTCAGACATGTGACTTGTAATTATAATCGTACAATATCACCGGGCTATCCTGGCTGTTTGTATGTGGCGCAAATGAGTTGTTTGCCTCTACCTCACATTATTGATTTATTTAAAAGCAAAATATTAGTGTTTTAACTGTCATTTGTTTTTTTAGATCAACTTTGGGTCCAGGTTAATGGAAGGGAACAAATTAATGGATTCAACGAAAAACGTATATGGGGGACTAAGGACATTTATCTGGACCTTTAGCCTAATAAATCGAAAATTTTCGTTTAGTTTTTATTAACGAGAGCTATAATGTTACCGTAAACATATCTTTTTCAGTATTTTCGTATTGTAATACTGAGAAAAAAACAACCTTCGTTTTGAAAACGTGTCGTTACTTCTTAAAATATACGATTTTATAAGACAAAATGTGTTTGTTTCAAGACATTTTTCAGTTAGTTTGACGAAAATTTGAATCTCAGTAAATAATTTAATCTGTCAATTTAAGATATAATAAACGAGTGTTAATAATATACCTCAATGCACTTGGTATTATTTAATTAAAAATACATGAGCAATATATTCACTAACTAGAAGTTAGCCGCTCATTGCACGCAACTTTCTATTGATTAAAAGTTACGTTCTATTCTCTTTAAACGGTATAATAAACACTCCTAAAAATAAATGATGGTCGCTGAAAATTATTTTAATATCCTAATCGATTCTAGAATACATAATTGGATTTATAAGTTTAAACAGCAATGTTTTGGAGCCCTGTGTGAAGAAGCATTTTTGATTCGAGTCAGTTTACAACCCTACACGCCATTGTAGAGTTTACCATGTTCCCACTATGAAAAATTTATTAAAATACTTGGTCTAAGAAGCCTACTGTAGTTATAAATTAATAATTTCGACTTTATAAACTCTCTGGATTTTATTCACTTTCTAGGACATCAACAAGTTGAAGAAAAAAAGTATAGTTATTTTAGGGATTTTTAACCCTATTTGAACCCCTATGAGTTGTTGATTTTCATGTATTTTGCATTTAATTTGTCTGTTGAAAGCATATTAAATCACTTATGTGTCACATTCCATTACTCTAGACCATTCAAAAGTTGAAAATCAAAATATAGTCCTTATGAGCGTGGAAACTCTATTTCAACCCCTATGCATGTTTGATCTTTATGAAAATGGTTTAGTTTTTCTATTTAAGTCACTCAACATAGACATTCTTGTGCCAAATTTGAACTTTCTGTGATATCGAGAAGTTGTTCTACATGAGAGCGAGTGAGGGCTTTGCTTTTTATACATAGAGATTACGTACAAGATTGATTTTTAAGTACATAAAATACCACTATTGCGCTTCTTTTGTTTGTAAATCGTCACTTCAAGTACGCATTAAATTTTCTTTTTAAATACCACTGTTATACGTTTTCATAGTTTATATTAGTATAATCGATACTGCTTTATTAGAAATTGTTCATACAAGTTTATTTAGATGATTTTGCTTTACTCGGAGATGTAAATATATTTTTCATGCTTCAATTATTTTGAACTTCTGCAGAAGTTTCAAGAGTATAGCTGCACAGCTACAAGTAGACTTGTCACATCTATGAGTGACGTTCAGTTGAGTACAAACGCTGTATTATTGTATCTCGTGTGTAAAATAAGCGGCGATGGTAGGGGTGGGGGGTATCGTCCGGTATCTGATATCAGTCACGTCGTCTACCGTGACCGGACTTACAATCCCGTCTGACGTGATTTTGTTACACAGTTCGGGAGCGATACACAGGACCTTGGCACCTTTGATGACGTAATTTCCTATACCAAACCCTATCGGTGAAGTACACAAAATGTGCGGTATTTTTACGCATATGTTAAGCAGAACATTTTTGTCCTGGGGCAAAAATATTTGGTTTTAAAAAGAGAAAATCACAAATATTCACCATAAAATGTAGATTGACTTTAATCTGTAAGATTTGCGTTTCACGTCATGATCATATGTAAAGTGCTACCACGATCAATTCTACCATGCTATTACTTTTTTTAAAATTCAGTACCGTAATGAAATGCAAATATTTAAGAAATCTTAAACTCTGACTCGTTTTACGTTAAAACCCCTTAACACCTTCAAATCATCTCATTGGAATACATTAAGAATCACCAATGTTCATTTCTGAAGTTTAAAATTTAGATACGGTTTGTTTTGAAAGAAGTTTTACTACACTAGATACAGTAAATAAGAATTTACAAAACATCACTGTAGGAGTTGTCATATTATATAATGTCGTTACATGTATACAGCGTTTTAGAAATAAACAACCATTAGCTAGGCTAGGAAACTTCTCATAGTAATTTATTGTTACTAACAAATCCATAACCTCCAGAATCACTATATTGTTTGGATTTTATTTTTCACAATGCAAAACCCTATCACATACACATTGTTTATAAATACGTTTCATATAACGGTATACACAACACATTGTTTTCCTGCCATTACACTGGGAAACTAATGCTTGGTGAATTTTTGAACCATTTTTAACAACGTGTCGTACACACGACTGTAGTTCTATTATACGAGTAACTGAAATAACACGTTCATTACCGTTGTGGCTTGTTAACGTTATCATGCAGCTCTCCGTTCTATATTCTTTATGTTATCAATTTTCTAGATGTCTGACATTTTTTGAGTTTGGCTCAGTATAAGCCTGCTACTGTTTAGGACTCGAAATTATGTTACTAACAGATCCACGTGACTCATTGTTACTGCCATTATTGCTGAATGAAATAGTTTGAGCAACATTGAAGTTGCTATCATTTTGTTAGAGTTACTATTGAGAGCTCTGAAGCAAAGTTGAAGGTGATTAATTGAAGTAGTGATGGGATAATCAAGAGTAAAATAATCAATTATCAATTAAAATAATTGAAATACATAATTGAAATGTAGATCAACAGATGAAGTGTCATCTAGATATGTGTAGAATACTTGGTTGATTCACATTGATTTGGTATCGTCTCAAAATATCGTAGTGTACTAAATTGTACACCTGATGTGGCAATGAGAACAATGTTTCATCTAGATTACATTTGTTTGTAGTCTAGGTGTCTTTGATCTCAAAACGATGTGGAGAATTCGTTTTGAGCTTCATAGTCACCGACTATGGATCTCTTCAGATGGTTGTTGATTCCAGATTCCAGGAGTCAAATCTGTCACAGTATTAAACTTCAGACTCTGCACTAATTGGAAGGTGAAATGGAGTTGAACTTAATATTCTTATTGGATCAACCCTTCCCACCATCGCTCTACGTTATGTGTATGTTATTTTATTTGTTGTAAGATGTAATGAAAATTTATTTGCTCGTAGTGGAATGAATTAAATATTAAAGTCATACTAAACTAACAGTCAGCCATAAGACACGGACTTTATTGTTTTCAGTACATTAAAATATTTCAAGGTCTTCGAAGCAATGTTAATATCAATTGTTTCTAATAACCTATTTCAGTTAAGAGAAGATTTGTTATAAATATTTCGACTATTAATGTTAATGAATCGTATGCTTTTTCATTATTCTAGTTCATATTTAATAAACATACACGTATTTCATAAATGTATCTGCATTGTTTTGCTGCATGTTTTATCTAATGTACCTAATCTGTGTGGTAATTGTCTTGTTTGAAAATGCAAGATTTTAGTCATAACAAAAAGCTGATATTCTATAATTTTCATAGTTCTATTTACTGGGAATAAAACCAATTGAAAATTCTCCAATTAATTTATTTTACTATCACAACATAATCAAAATAATCGAATATTTAATTCGATTACTTTTTCCATTATGTTAATTAATCAAATAGGAAGTTTCGATTATAAAATATAACCGTTTATTTCATGACTAGTTTTAAATAGCTGACAGGACTTTGATCACGTGGATCTTGTTATAAGACACAGTGACCCATTGTTGAAGATTTTGATTTGTACTTTAAAATTTTGTTTAAGACGCGTCTTGAGGTATACAATAAAACTTTGCGTTTTTGGTATAAGTTGGAAAGATTGTTTTAAGCACGATGGTAATGAAAATATTAACCATAAATAGTTATTTTACTCCCAAAATTGTCGCATGATACTAGATTCATTCATATTTGAAGGTATTTATTTTTTATATTGAAAAAAGTTTATAGATTAATACGGTCAGAGACACTGTTGTGTAAAATATATCATTGATTCGAGATAGTGGGAAAACATAGAATTGTAAGTTAGATGGTTCAGTACTCTCATGTTGAAATAATCACTCTGGTTCTCCACATCGGTAAAAACGCACAATTGCCTGGCAGGTCGAATATTATGATCCGAGTGTAACCACAATATCAGCCAGTATCACAATAGACCCCCAGGGTGCCACTTTACGGTCGTGTCTCCGACTTGTGTGATTGAAAGCAAACTTACTCCCAACTCTTGTCAGGCACTCAGATAGAGATAGTGTGTGTGTGTGTGCTTCATCTGGTGTTTCTGATATCAGCTATTTTTATCTCTAAAATACGAGTAAATGATGCATTGGTTAAAGAAAATAATTATTAGTATATATATATATATTAGTATATATATATATATATATATAAATATATATATATATATATATTATATATATATATATATATATATAGCATCGTTATGACAGGTATTTGGTCTTTCTTCCGATCATATGTTAGTTTGCTTATTTAAACGCATATGTGACAGATACGGCCAAATATAAAATAATTGAATCGGAAAAAGTAAGCGCTCTGTGGTGTAATGGTAGCACAAGTACTTTTTTGCGATTCAATGTTTATTGAAATTAAATAAGGCAATTGCCATTTATACAATTTAATTAATGTAAATAAAAAGTCGTTATTGACAGGTATTTGGTCTTCCGATCATATGTTAGTTTGCTTATTTTTAAACGCATATGTGACAGATACGGCCAAATATAAAATATTGAATCGGAAAAAGTAAGCGCTCTGTGGTGTAATGGTAGCACATTCACCCGGCAAGTGAGAGATCCGGGTTTCGACTCCCGGCGGAGCAAGTACTTTTTGCGATTCAATGTTTATTGAAATTAAATAAGGCAATTGCCATTTATACAATTTAATTAATGTAAAATAAAAAGTCGTTTGACAGGTATTTGGTCTTCCGATCATATGTTAGTTTGCTTATTTAAACGCATATGTGACAGATACGGCCAAATAATAAAAATAATTGAATCGGAAAAAGTAAGCGCTCTGTGGTGTAATGGTAGCACAATTCACCCGGCAAGTGAGAGATCCGGGTTCGACTCCCGGCGGAGCAAGTACTTTTTGCGATTCAATGTTTATTGAAATTAAATAAGGCAATTGCCATTTATACAATTTAATTAATGTAAATAAAAAGTCGTTTGACAGGTATTTGGTCTTCCGATCATATGTTAGTTTGCTTATTTAAACGCATATGTGACAGATACGGCCAAATATAAAATAATTGAATCGGAAAAAGTAAGCGCTCTGTGGTGTAATGGTAGCACATTCACCCGGCAAGTGAGAGATCCGGGTTCGACTCCCGGCGGAGCAAGTACTTTTTGCGATTCAATGTTTAATTGAAATTAAATAAGGCAATTGCCATTTATACAATTTAATTAATGTAAATAAAAAGTCGTTTTGACAGGTATTTGGTCTTCCGATCATATGTTAGTTTTGCTTATTTAAACGCATATGTGACAGATACGGCCAAATATAAAATAATTGAATCGGAAAAAGTAAGCGCTCTGTGGTGTAATGGTAGCACATTCACCCGGCAAGTGAGAGATCCGGGTTCGACTCCCGCGGAGCAAGTACTTTTTGCGATTCAATGTTTATTGAAATTAAATAAGGCAATTGCCATTTATACAATTTAATTAATGTAAATAAAAAGTCGTTTGACAGGTATTTGGTCTTCCGATCATATGTTAGTTTGCTTATTTAAACGCATATGTGACAGATACGGCCAAATATAAAATAATTGAATCGGAAAAAGTAAGCGCTCTGTGGTGTAATGGTAGCACATTCACCCGGCAAGTGAGAGATCCGGGTTTCGACTCCGCGGAGCAAGTACTTTTTTTGCGATTCAATGTTTATTGAAATTAAATAAGGCAATTGCCATTTATACAATTTAATTAATGTAAATAAAAAGTCGTTTGACAGGTATTTGGTCTTCCGATCATATGTTAGTTTGCTTATTTAAACGCATATGTGACAGATACGGCCAAATATAAAATAATTGAATCGGAAAAAGTTAAGCGCTCTGTGGTGTAATGGTAGCACATTCACCCGGCAAGTGAGAGATCCGGGTTCGACTCCCGGCGGAGCAAGTACTTTTTGCGATTCAATGTTTATTGAAATTAAATAAGGCAATTGCCATTTATACAATTTAATTAATGTAAATAAAAAGTCGTTTGACAGGTATTTGGTCTTCCGATCATATGTTAGTTTGCTTATTTAAATGCATATGTGACAGATACGGCCAAATATAAAAATAATTGAATCGGAAAAAGTAAGCGCTCTGTGGTGTAATGGTAGCACATTCACCCGGCAAGTGAGAGATCCGGGTTCGACTCCCGGCGGAGCAAGTACTTTTTGCGATTCAATGTTTATATTGAAATTAAATAAGGCAATTGCCATTTATACAATTTAATTAATGTAAATAAAAAGTCGTTTGACAGGTATTTGGTCTTCCGGATCATATGTTAGTTTGCTTATTTAAACGCATATGTGACAGATACGGCCAAATATAAAATAATTGAATCGGAAAAAGTAAGCGCTCTGTGGAGTAATGGTAGCACATTCACCCGGCAAGTGAGAGATCCGGGTTCGACTCCCGGCGGAGCAAGTACTTTTTTGCGATTCAATGTTTATTGAAATTAAATAAGGCAATTGCCATTTATACAATTTAATTAATGTAAAATAAAAAGTCGTTTGAACAGGTATTTGGTCTTCCCGATCATATGTTAGTTTGCTTATTTAAACGCATATGTGACAGATACGGCCAAATATAAAATAATTGAATCGGAAAAAGTAAGCGCTCTGTGGTGTAATGGTAGGTAGCACATTCACCCGGCAAGTGAGAGATCCGGGTTCGACTCCCGGCGGAGCAAGTACTTTTTGCGATTCAATGTTTATTGAAATTAAATAAGGCAATTGCCATTTATACAATTTAATTTAATGTAAATAAAAAGTCGTTTGACAGGTATTTGGTCTTCCGATCATATGTTAGTTTTGCTTATTTAAACGCATATGTGACAGATACGGCCAAATATAAAATAAATTGAATCGGAAAAAAGTAAGCGCTCTGTGGTGTAATGGTAGCACATTCACCCGGCAAGTGAGAGATCCGGGTTCGACTTCCCGGCGGAGCAAGTACTTTTTGCGATTCAATGTTTTATTGAAATTAAATAAGGCAATTGCCATTTATACAATTTAATTAATGTAAATAAAAAGTCGTTTGACAGGTATTTGGTCTTCCGATCATATGTTAGTTTGCCTTATTTAAACGCATATGTGACAGATACGGCCAAATATAAAATAATTGAATCGGAAAAAGTAAGCGCTCTGTGGTGTAATGGTAGCACATTCACCCGGCAAGTGAGAGATCCGGGTTTCGACTCCCGGCGGAGCAAGTACTTTTTTGCGATTCAATGTTTATTGAAATTAAATAAGGCAATTGCCATTTATACAATTTAATTAATGTAAATAAAAAGTCGTTTGACAGGTATTTGGTCTTCCGATCATATGTTTAGTTTGCTTATTTAAATGCATATGTGACAGATACGGCCAAATATAAAATAATTGAATCGGAAAAAAGTAAGCGCTCTGTGGTGTAATGGTAGCACATTCACCCGGCAAGTGAGAGATCCGGGTTTCGACTCCCGGCGGAGCAAGTACTTTTTGCGATTCAATGTTTATTGAAATTAAATAAGGCAATTGCCATTTATATACAATTTAATTAATGTAAATAAAAAGTCGTTTGACAGGTATTTTGGTCTTTCCGATCATATGTTAGTTTGCTTATTTAAACGCATATGTGACAGATACGGCCAAATATAAAATAATTGAATCGGAAAAAGTAAGCGCTCTGTGGTGTAATGGTAGCACATTCACCCCCGGCAAGTGAGATCCGGGTTCGACTCCCGGCGGAGCAAGTACTTTTTGCGATTCAATGTTTATTGAAATTAAATAAGGCAATTGCCATTTATACAATTTAATTAATGTAAATAAAAAGTCGTTTGACAGGTATTTGGTCTTCCGATCATATGTTAGTTTTGCTTATTTAAACGCATATGTGACAGATACGGCCAAATATAAAATAATTGAATCGGAAAAAGTAAGCGCTCTGTGGTGGTAATGGTAGCACATTCACCCGGCAAGTGAGAGATCCGGGTTCGACTCCCGGCGGAGCAAGTACTTTTTGCGATTCAATGTTTATTGAAATTAAATAAGGCAATTGCCATTTATACAATTTAATTAATGTAAATAAAAAGTCGTTTGACAGGTATTTGGTCTTCCGATCATATGTTAGTTTGCTTGTTTAAACGCATATGTGACAGATACGGCCAAATATAAAATAATTGAATCGGAAAAAGTAAGCGCTCTGTGGTGTAATGGTAGCACATTCACCCGGCAAGTGAGAGATCCGGGTTCGACTCCCGGCGGAGCAAGTACTTTTTGCGATTCAATGTTTATTGAAATTAAATAAGGCAATTGCCATTTATACAATTTAATTAATGTAAATAAAAAGTCGTTTTGACAGGTATTTGGTCTTCCGATCATATGTTAGTTTGCTTATTTAAAACGCATATGTGACAGATACGGCCAAATATAAAATAATTGAATCGGAAAAAGTAAGCGCTCTGTGGTGTAATGGTAGCACATTCACCCGGCAAGTGAGAGATCCGGGTTCGACTCCCGGCGGAGCAAGTACTTTTTGCGATTCAATGTTTATTGAAATATATATATATATATATATATATATATATATATATATATATATATATATATATAAAACAATAATACTATTATTATTAAAAATGTTACCTTAAAACGATATAATATAGTATTACGTCCTTGTATTTAAAGATGTAGTTTTTATTATTACCATTTACAATACACTATAAACAATGAATATTTAATATCATAACAAAACCCATATATCCCAGTCAAAGAATGATCGTAGATGGTAAGTCATTAAGCAGGAACATTAACTATGGGTGTTTTTGGGATACCGGGTAGTATAAAATACTACTAGTACAATCCTCAACCCTTGGGATGCAGAAGAGGGAGGGGATTCAAATGTACCTTTTTTAGGTATTATGCCTATATCTGAATAAATTCTGTGGGATTGGTCCTACAGAAAATGTACACATATACAAAAATATAAATACATTTTCTACATATTTTTATCTTGTAGTTAACTTCTCTCACAAGTGCCTCAAGTCTTCACTCCACATCATTTGTAAAGAGGGGTGTTGCAGAGAATTAAATTTACTTGAATATAAATATTTTACTTACAAGACTTTTTTTCGAAAACCCCCTGCGTAAAGTGGAACCTGGTCTAGAAAAGCTCTTTAACTTTTAGGCTTGGATACAGTTTTGATGTACTAACAGAATACAGAACAACTAACAATAATATAGTCAATTATTATTTATAGGTAGGTATAGTACGAGACATTGCAAGTCTGGGTACAAATAATACTTTAATAACACAGTATTACAATTCATAATTGTGATATATTTACATCAATAATAGACAATAAAGCTAAACGGCCAGACTTGCAATGATATGTCTTGTACTAAAAAAATGTACATACTATTATATATAATGTATGAATGAGTACGCCTCACCATTTACTGTGGCGTAACGGGCTACGCTAAGGCTGCATGGAAAATGTCAAGGCTATAGCTCATATCACTCTTGAGATGTCATGCTGACAAAAATAAAGAGACAGACAATCATACAGAAAAGACATTTTTACATCTCCCGTCAGAAAAAAGAGAATTAGGTGTCAGCCTATTGAATGGTAAGCTTAATTGACGCTAGTCAACTTACATGGTTGGGCATGCACCATCATAGAACCCAAACTTGAGATATCTTGCCACACGATGAATAAACATATTTGTTCATAAAGTTATGAAGTTTATAGTAGTATTCAAGTACTAAACGTTTCGGTGGCTAGGGATGATACTACAACGCAAAGTGTGCTGATATGAAATCTTGTCAACGACTTTAACACCGAATTTCCACTCTATAATTTTAATTTTTACTCTGGAAATAAAAATGTTCATTCTTTAAATGATTGTACTCAATATATTTATCATAATATTTTTCGTCGGCATAATGTTTTTGATATTTGTTATTTATATTATTTTTTACACATATAGGGGAAGAATTATTAATAAGTGAAGAAATTAATAAATGCATGTGCAGAATAATCAAGCTAAAGTGATTAATGAGTATCAGGATGTACTAGTCTAAGGGAACATCAGGACGAAATTACATCTGACAGATATTGGGAGTGTCAGCTTAGGCGAGGAATTTTATTTCCGGTCACACAGCTCAGCTGATTGAGTCCGACTCTGGAGTGTGCCGTAACGCCTGGTGCAATTTATAAGGACGAACATCTCTACGATTTCGTTATTAATAATCGAGTTATTCATTTCGAGCTCTTTTAATTTACTTTTTTTATGTTTGCCCATAGATTTCTTCTGAAATTACTGAACCGATTTTGATTGAACCGTTTTTAATGTAAGATGACAGCCCACGTTTGTTCGATTATATTTCTTTAGGATTGGACCAGTATAGGAGATTATTATTTAAAAAGAATCATACATAATGGAAAAGTGAGACAAAGTAAATTACAGAGATTCAGTGTTCTGAAATTATACAACTTATCTCGGTCAAGCTAGGAAACATTACTTTTCATATTTGACTTCGGGATGACATTTCTACTGGAGGCAATATAAAAGGTCCGTACTGAAATTATGGGACATGACAGAGTGCGGAGATAAGTTTTTCAGATAAGCAAATGTGATCTCAGAATGCGGAGATGAAGGTTTTCAAATAAGCATACGTAATCCCACAGTGCGGAGATAAAGTTTTTTAAATAAGCATACGTGATCTCAGAGTGTGGAGATAAATTTTTTAAATTAGCATATGTGTTCTCAGAGTGCGGAGATGAAGGTTTTCAAATAAGCATACGTAATCCCACAGTGCGGAGATAAAGTTTTTCAAATAAGCATACGTGATCTCAGAGTGTGGAGATAAATTTTTTTAAATTAGCATATGTGTTCTCAGAGTGCGGAGATGAAGGTTTTCAAATAAGCAAACGTGATCTCAGAGTGCGGAGATAAAGTTGTTCAATTAAGCATACGTGATCCCATAGTGCGGAGATACAGTTTTTTCCAATAAGCATACGTGATCTCAGAGTGCTATGGGGAGATTCGCTGCTCTAGTTGGTGATTCTCTGAGAGTCCTCTGGGGCATTGAACGACGAGAGATCCAGGTTACGCTATCTTTGGAACTCTCGTATAACCACGTGTGAAGAGCCTTAGACTGACTAGCATGCTGAGAAAGGTTTTATTTCAAGGGTAATTTATAACAAACCAACCCAAGAGAAAATTGTGCTATCCTTGTTTTATTTTTGTTTTGTTTTTGTTTTTTTCTGAATATCACACTTTATTTTTTAACTTTAAAATATAACCAAAAAACAATTTTTAATTTAGAAAATAAAATATATTTAAAGCCGATACCACACAATTTTGAAGACGACGCCTAATTCTAACTAGACTAAAACTTAAAGGTATGAAAGCAACGAAAACGTTTGAAAACGTATAAATACAATTGTAGAAAGTAGTAAATTTATTGTGGTTTCGCAAGCAAATTAATTTAAAAAAAAAAAAAAAATTGATCATATTCTTTTTTTAAATGAAATTCCAAACATTCAGAATATAAGTGACAGTCACTGACAGATATTCTAATCTCCTGATCCACTTTAGGTTTAAATTTAAAGCGCAGGATTTTGAAACTCTGAAGTCGGAGAGTGAAACAGTTTTTAGAAGTACCCATAAAATAACTTGAATTTCTCTTCAATATTCTATGAAAGTTTATTGAATTTCGAATTACTTCATTAACTATTTAACTACTTTAGCCCAGTGTGGAGGAATCATAAAGCCAAAGTCCTCAGTTTTTAGTTAATGTTCTTATGATGTAATAAGTGGTGGGGCTCTATGTAAATTTGAAACGGGAAGTGGCATATTTTAGGTACGCATTATTATAACAGTGTTCATGGTTAAGAGTTTTAGATTTTAACTCATATTCCGTATGGTTTTTATTTTAGGTTTTTTTCGCATGTATGAGGATTTCTGGTTCGAATAAATTATAGATTTGATGGCAAGTCTGAGTTTGCTTTGTTGCTCCTATAAAGAAAAAAAAATTATACACAGTCTGAAAAGCTCTCATCGGCCATAAAGCGTCTATTTTCAACCTTTACAATATTCCAGTTTAAGATATTTCTGGAACCATAGTTGAGTTTACTTTCATACCCCGATCAAGAAAATGTATTCATATGGAGTTTATGGAGTTGTTACTTTTAAGTTTATTCTATGCTTCGAGCTATAAACGTAAAGAAATGTACAATTGTACGTAAATTAATAAAAATATGGTTGTGTTATCACATTATAATGTTTACAAATGATACAAAATGTTGATTACAAAACTATCTGGCATTTACTATCTGCCAGAAGGGAGTTAAATGAACATAAGAAGTATAGAAAGTCTTCTTCGATCAAAAAGCAACTAATTTCGGCTATTGTAATCTACTTCTCGTTTACAGTATTTCCGGTATCGATAGTCTTTTGAGAGTATAACACTCACGACACATGTGCGTTAAATTGTGCCTTTTTAAGACAATGAAAAGTAAAAACAAAAAATATAGTTCTTCCATCTCCTATTTTAGTCACTATTCGTTGCCGTTCTTCATGAAAACATGTTTGTTTTTTCTTTAAGTCATGTACTTGTGTCAAATTTCAACTGTATTCCAAACCTCGGGAAGTTTTAAAAACAAAAATTATGTGGTATTGGCTTTAAATAGTATTCTTTTTCCAAATTATAAATTTTTTTAGTTTATTACTTTATTTTAACAGTGGTATTTGAATTCGGTTTAGTTTGACCTTTAAATCTGTATTATTTGCATTGAACAAACAATATAATATACATTATTTACAAAATTATCGTCGGTGAAGTCACGCTTTATCGTTTGGTTAAAAGGAGTATAGAGTAATTTAAATTTGAGCCTAACTAAAAACATATCTGAGAGAGATAAAAGTTGATTAAACACTAGAGACTATTAAATTATTGTAATTGTTGAAATGTTTCATCAGTTTCAGTTATAACGATTGGAGTAGGCGAAGCGCGTAGTAATAACGCAATCCTGCTACTTACACGATAAAGTACGTCTAAAAAGGAGGCTGACTGGTAGAAATGTGAGCAGAAAAACTTGTAGATATTATCAAGTAAAAAGTTCCTCAACTGAATCCAGAATGGAAGGCTTTTTGCAGTGCCGGCTCGTCTGATATTAACAAAGTTTGCTACATACCTCCTGCCCTCAATACACAGTTCTCAGCAATACATCTCACCACATACCCTAATAGGAATTGGAACTTATAATCATGTTTCAAAGAGTTCAACTCGTGCCTCACACAATACAACATAATATTTAAAATAATATGCATGATGTAATCACTGTTCTGTAAATAAAATTTTACAAGATGTTTAACAGTAGGCTAATCGGGAAAACATACGTTGAATATACAAAAGAAAGCTTTTATTGAATAAAATGCATTGCGCTATGTACATATGCAATGATGTAAACAATTAATAAAATAAATATCGTAACAATTATTTTTTTCTTTTTCCATACAAAATTGTTGAGAGCACAACTTTATCAGTTTGTTGCTTCAATATGTAAAGTATTATGTTTTAAAATCAATGGAAAATAAGTGTAAGAATATCGTAGATAAGAAGAAGGAAATAAGTATAAATAGCTAAGGAAGATAGAGATTTGCTCGGAATAGGTCAGCCGCAGGATCTCCCGGGCGGTTGGCTTCTTGTGTTACCCGGTGTCTACGGCAGGCAGCATCCTACGTATCTTGTGTTATCCAGTGTCTACGGCAGGCAGCATCCTACGTATCTTGTGTTATCCAGTGTCTACGGCAGGCAGCATCCTACGTATCTTGTATTATCCAGTGTTTATGTCAGGCAGCATCCTACGTATCTTGTGTTATCCAGTGTCTAGGGCAGGCAGCATCCTACGTATATTGTATAATCCAGTGTTTACGTCAGGCAGCATCCTACGTATCTTGTGTTATCCAGTGTCTATGGCAGGCAGCATCCTACGTATCTTGTGTTATCCAGTGTCTATGGCAGGCAGCATCCTACGTATCTTGTGTTATCCAGTGTTTACGGCAGGCAGCATCCTACGTATCTTGTGTTATCCAGTGTTTACGGCAGGCAGCATCCTACGTATCTTGTGTTATCCAGTGTTTACGTCAGGCAGCATCCTACGTATCTTGTGTTATCCAGTGTTTACGGCAGGCAGCATCCTACGTATCTTGTGTTATCCAGTGTCTACGGCAGGCAGCATCCTACGTATCTTGTGTTATCCAGTGTTTATGTCAGGCAGCATCTCAAGTATCTTGTGTTATCCAGTGTCTACGGCAGGCAGCATCCTACGTATCTTGTGTTATCCAGTGTTTACGTCAGGCAGCATCCTACGTATCTTGTGTTATCCAGTGTACACGGCAGGCAGCATCCTACGTATCTTGTGTTATCCAGTGTTTACGTCAGGCAGCATCCAGTGTCTACGGCAGGCAGCATCCTACGTATCTTGTGTTATCCAGTGTCTACGGCAGGCAGCATCCTACGTATCTTGTGTTATCCAGTGTCTACGGCAGGCAGCATCCTACGTATCTTGTGTTATCCAGTGTTTACGTCAGGCAGCATCCTACGTATCTTGTGTTATCCAGTGTTTACGGCAGGCAGCATCCTACGTATCTTGTATTATCCAGTGTTTATGTCAGGCAGCATCCTACGTATCTTGTGTTATCCAGTGTCTACGGCAGGCAGCATCCTACGTATATTGTATAATCCAGTGTTTACGTCAGGCAGCATCCTATGTATCTTGTGTTATCCAGTGTCTATGGCAGGCAGCATCCTACGTATCTTGTGTTATCCAGTGTCTATGGCAGGCAGCATCCTACGTATCTTGTGTTATCCAGTGTTTACGGCAGGCAGCATCCTACGTATCTTGTGTTATCCAGTGTCTACGGCAGGCAGCATCCTACGTATCTTGTGTTATCCAGTGTTTACGTCAGGCAGCATCTCAAGTATCTTGTGTTATCCAGTGTACACGGCAGGCAGCATCCTACGTATCTTGTGTTATCCAGTGTTTACGTCAGGCAGCATCCAGTGTCTACGGCAGGCAGCATCCTACGTATCTTGTGTTATCCAGTATTTACGGCAGGCAGCATCCTACGTATCTTGTGTTATCCAGTGTCTACGGCAGGCAGCATCCTACGTATATTGTGTTACCCATTGTCTACGGCAGGCAGCATCTCAAGTTTCTTGCGTTATAGAGTATCTACGGCAGGCAGCATCTCAAGTATCTTGTGTTATAGAGTATCTACGGCAGGCAGCATCCCAAATATCTTGTGTTATAGAGTATCTACGGCAGGCAGCATCCCAAATATCTTGTGTTATCCAGTGTCTAGGGTAGGCAGCATCCCAAGTATCGCCTGTGTAATGTTTCGGAGGGAAATTATTATAATTGTTTCTTTCAATCTTGTGCTTAAAGTATCATTGTTACCGCTGAGGAGTTAATCTAAAAATCCAGACCCTATATCCTTCTCATTGTAATTGAACCGGATGCTAACGGGCTCCAAAACGGGAACCACCTACCTTACTTAACAACAAGAAGTCCCTAAGTACACTCTAACACGAGTGATAGTCAATGAGAGAAATAATTTATCCTTACACAAATCCTTTTTCGCTAATCTAGGAAAGGAATTTATAATAATATCATATAAGGCACTCACCAGACTATATTATGTATAAAACTTTGAAACATCAATTTAATAACAGTGAAGTGGTAAACATAACTAGCTGCATAAGTAGCCCTTTTCTCTTTGGTCGGTATATAATTTAGTACAGCAGGAATTAAGAGTATTTAAAAAAAAATTGATTATGATAGATGTCACTGAATCTGAAGCTAAGTTTGAAATAACGAGGCTAAGAAACAAATGTAAGGTGTAAAAGAAACCAATATGCACAGAAGTAAATCAAATGCTTTAAAAAGCGATAGCGGTAAAAATAATTCAATCTCTCAAATTTATATGCGTCTAATTTCATAATAATATGTTTCACTTTGTATTATTCACTTTTTCAATGATACATCATGCTTAATATTGTTAATATCTGCAGAGATCTGATTTTGATGTTGTGTAGCAAATAAAATATTATAACATTTTGAACATGATCACAATAGCACTAAAAAGTGATCTAATTTATAATTTATGAGATTCATATTTTACCACTGTAATCAATTACGGAAATGTATCTTTAGTTCGTTTAAAATGGTTGGGCAAGGGCGCACAATGTAATTTTTGGTATCAAAGCTAATGGCTCAAAGCTGAATAATGGGAGCAGACCAGAGAGCAGCTCAACGCTCCAGATTATACGAGTTATATTTATTGAGATGAGCTTTTTGTAGTCAGTAAAAGATGAAAATTTTCATTTTTGTACGACAAGAAAATCTTAATGTAATGGTTAATATTGGCGAGTCTCATTCAGCCCAGAGGACCCTTACCAGTCAACTAGTCAAGTATACGTTTAGAAAGAAAATCTTTAACGTTTTATGCGTCAACCCCTATACTCGACTTACTTAAAAAGACAAAACTAGGAAATTCTATAGACACTAGTTGAGATGGTGAAGTATTTTACACTTAAACTGGAAGCTTATTTAAGTAATAATGTAAGTAGTATAGTTGGAAAATTTCGAACTTAAAATTGATCACATACATGTAAACAAATACATCTGCACGGTTAAATTCTGCACAAAAAAGACAAATACGAATAACGTACTTTAGGTGAATTGAAGATAAAAAATCAAGAACAGATTGAATCTCTGAAAAAAAAAAAAAAAAAAAAAAAAAAACTGTTTGAGTACTAGTTTTATGATATTAATTATTGTACTTGAAATTGTTTGTTGTATTTTAGACCGTATTTCGCATTGTAATAATTTGAAATGTTCCGTTTATTTTTGTACATATATTTATGGTTAATTTACTTAATAATTTGGTTAGTATTTAGATAAAGTCTAGGAGCGCAATACTATAATATATTATAATAATATAAAATATACTGACAATTTTATTATATATAAATATTTATTTTTCACTAGTTTTGTTTACAGTTAATTAAGTGTGAGGTATGTAGTTTGTGTATTTTGGGTTGCACATTGTGTTGTTTCCAAAGAAATTATACATGTATAATATAGTCTACTTACATTTCATTTCTATCAATCAACGTTGTCTTTTTTAATATTTAATGGCTCTTAAACAAGATAAATATTATATATATATATATATATATATATATATATATATATATATATATATATATACAGGGTGAGTTTTTTAAAGTGATCCAATAGCTAACTTTTTAATTACACGACTTAGCACCACACTTTAAATTTGGAACTTGCTCAATTTTATGTTTCACTCAGGAATACATTTTCAAATTTTTTGAAGATGGCCGCCATTTTCCAATATGGTGGTCAACTTTAAAATCTCTATTGGACACCCTGTATTTTATGTTGTTTTTAGATTCTACCCAACAAAATAATACATTTTTGCTTTTGAGAGTTTTTCAATATCTCTAATGGTTCAGGAGCTACGTGGACTGGAAGTTTTCATAATTTTTGCCAATATGGCGGCCAACTTTAAAATATTTTGTGGAACACCCTGTATTTTATGTTGTTTTTATATTCTACACTACAAAATAAGACATTTTTGCATTTTAAAGTTTTTCTATATCTCTAATGGTTCAGGAGCTACGTGGACTGCAAGTTTTTATCATCAGTCCGAAAAAATCCGAAAACTTGCAGTCCACGTAGCACCTGAACCATTAGACATATAGAAATCCTCTAAAATGAAAAAATGTCTTATTTTGTAGTGTAGAATATAAAAACAACATAAAATACAGGGTGTTCCATAAAATATTTTAATGTTGGCCGCCATATTGGCAAAAATTATGAAAACTTCCAGTCCACGTAGCTCCTGAACCATTAGAGATATTGAAAAACTCTCAAAAGCAAAAATGTATTATTTTGTTGAGTAGAATCTAAAAACAACATAAAATACAGGGTGTCCAATAGAGATTTTAAAGTTGACCACTATATTGGAAAATGGCGGCCATCTTCAAAAAATTTGAAAATGTATTCCTGAGTGAAACATAAAATTGAGCAAGTTCCAAATTTAAAGTGTGGTGCTAAGTCGTGTAATTAAAAAGTTAGCTATTGGATCACTTTAAAAAACTCACCCTGTATATATATATATATTGCTAAGGATAAAAGAGGCGAGTCTGCCATCATCCAAAAGGTCGTGATTGAACTTGGTAATCCATTAGTTAACTCCGGACCTAGACTGTACGTTTTAACGTTCGCCTGCTAGATTCACCTGTACATCATCCCAATATGCCATTAGGCTATGAACTTGGTAATCCATTGAATTAACTCCCGACCTAGACTGTACGTTTTAGCGTTCGCCTGCTACATTCACCTGTACATCATCTCAATATGCCATTAGGCTATGAACTTGGTAATCCATTGAATTAACTCCCGACCTAGACTGTACGTTTTAGCGTTCTCCTGCTACATTCACCTGTACATCATCTCAATATGCCATTAGGATATGAACTTGGTAATCCATTGAATTAACTCCCGACCTAGACTGTACGTTTTAGCGTTCGCCTGCTACATTCACCTGTACATCATCTCAATATGCCATTAGGCTATGAACTTGGTAATCCATTGAATTAACTCCCGACCTAGACTGTACGTTTTAGCGTCCGCCTGCTACATTCACCTGTACATCATCTCAATATGCCATTAGGCTATGAACTTGGTAATCCATTGAATTAACTCTCGACCTAAACTGTACATTTTAGCGTCCGCCTGCTACATTCACGTGTACATCATCTCAATATGCCATTAGGCTATGAACTTGGTAATCCATTGAATTAACTCTCGAACTAAACTGTACATTTTAGCGTACGCCTGCTACATTCACGTGTACACATCCCAATTTTATCTCAAGGATTATTATACAAAATTAACACTTTTGGTTTTAAACTAAACGGACTTTCCATGCTTGGTAAATTGATTGATAAATTACAGTTGTTCCTATATTTAGAAATGTAACAAAAATAAAATTATAATTTTATTTGAGTATTAACGTGAAAGCTAGCTTTGGTCTTCGGTATTCCATTCCTGACAAGGTTTTGTAACCGAATCCTGTGGTAATGAAACCACTACGTTATAATTATATAAGAAAGTTTGTATAGAAAACATTTTGTATATTTTCCAATTGCACTTTTTAAAAGTACTCCAAAACATTTCACACAGAGAATAGTCAATCAAATAAAATTGAAATATCTTTATTGAACTGTATATGTCATGGATACTATTAATTTGGACACGCTGATCATAGTTTGAATGCTAACACACCAAAATGTACGTTCACTCGCCAATATTTATTTATTTTTATTATTTACTCCCAGACCCAGCTTCGAAGTCAGCCAAATAATTGGATATAATAACAACAATATATAAGTGTAATATTAAAGATATCACTAATGAATAGTTGGATCTAGTTGTAAGATAATAAATAGATCTACGTGTTAACGATTGTTCTGGGACATTCAGGATTTGCAGATTTGCTTACTGTTTTGTAGAATGTTTTGTACTATGGTTATTGCTCTTCATGTGATAAGATAAACACTCAGCACATAGAGTATAGAACAAGCGGGCGTTAGGATAAAGCAACGAATACATACATGTGAGTCTGGATTTTCGGTCTGGTGCATTTCTATAGTAATCCACCAACTCGTGAATTTCCACAAAAACAACCTCTGCTTATTTAAGTTGCTCCTCTCATGTTTACCCCACAAACTAGTCACTACTTGTAACTAAACTCGCACCAGGTCACTGTACATGTTGCTTAGATCATCTGTTAAGGGTAACTCATAATAATAATTATTGTTTTGTCACGTGTTTATACATTTATCATCGCACAACTTGGCAACGTTGGCACTGATAAGCGTCATCGGGCACTGTCGCGACATCTTGCGGCACAGATTCAACTAAAAATTGAGTACTTAGGGTATCGACTAAACATTTTAGGCGTTCCCCCCTCAGAAAACATGGACCATAAAAGTCTCACTGGAATACAGCTCACAGAGCCACACTACGGCCAGGCCTAGAAATCACGATCTATAGACAGCACAGAACTAGCAAGTTCTGTTTTTTCTTGGTGGTGTTAACCTTAGTGGAACGTGTAGGTTTGATTGTATGTTTCATTTCCCACATCCCAGGGAGACACGGTGAGAAACGCTGAGTTGTTGTATCTCGTGTGTAAAATAAGCGGTGATAGGAGGGAGGGTGATCGTCCGATATCTGATATCAGTCACGTCGTCAACCGTGACCGGACTTGCAATCACGACTGACGTGATTTCTTTATACGACCTCAGAGCAAAACACGAGATTCGGGGGCTAGCTGCAACTTACTTAACTAAAATATTCAATCAGTAAAATATACAAAATCAACGTTGAATAAAAACTGTCATGTGCACCACACATTTTAGTGTCGTCGACGAAGAGATTTGTATATACATTTTTATGTATATACATATTATACATGTATTTTAATTGTAGAAATTTGTGATTACATGTCATGTTCCGGTATCTGGTCCATACATTTTAATTTATTCAGTTTTACTAGGCTAATCATTAATGGTTTGTTTTGAATCCAGAAATAAGGTACGTATGTTAATGACTAAAATATCAATACTTTTAAATTATGCTCTTTTTGTTTTTGAGAGAACATTGCACGCCTTATTGGCAATGCAAGATTTACAAACTGTATGTTATGTTCCCTCAAGAACCATTAAAGATACCGTACTTCAAATTATAGGTGTACAATCAATAGAACTACTGTCAATCAATGTGATTTTTAGTCTTTGGACGATTATTCCTGTTATTAGCTTAAAAATTGTACTTATATTTTAATTCCGTACACAATCAATCTTTCAGCTTCCACTTTAACTTTTGCACCACTTACAAAGACTTCCAGTCTTGTGATGTCTCCTTGGGATGGCCTCGCAAAGAACCATTAATTATCAACATTTATACTAGATGCCCTTTGGACCAATTTCCATATCCTCTGTCTCAAATAAAAAAATATATCCTCGAATAGTGGGTGCCATTAGATGTCAGTATTATTTTGTGGAGGCGAAATGATCTATTTGAGACCGTCATATACAACAAACACATTATTTATCAACAAAAATCTCTCTTGTTCACTTTAAAAATGCCTCACATTTATAAGTCAGTCATATTTCATATGTATTAACTCAGTGTCTACAACAAATAAATTAAATATATGTCTGAAGACAATGCTACAAACAAAATGAAGTTGTTTAGAGACATAGAGTAAGTCAAGGTACACAAGTTACTACCTTCATTTTTGAGTAATCACTCTGGGTTTCTACATATATAAACGCACAATTGCCTGGCAGATCGAATATTATGATCCGAGTGTAACCACAATATCAGCCAATATCACAACGGCCCCCCAGGGTGCCACTTTACGGTCGTGTCTCCGACTTGTGTGATTGAAAGCAAACTTACTCCCAACTCTTGTCAGGCACTCAGATAGAGATAGTGTGTGTGTGTGCTTCATCTGGTGTTTCTGATGACAGCTATTTTATCTCTAAATTCCTGAGAAAATCAACGCAATATTAAGAGATGACTAATTTTACCACCACCGTAATACTATTCCTAAAATAGCGTTCTATAAAACCGTATATGCCAATATATTTCTGTATATGGAAATGAATCAGTCCTGTAAAGTTTATTATATAATACTTCCACTACAGAAAATGTCCAGTCCCTTTAGATACACTAAGTTAGAAAGTGACACAACAGGCATTTAATTAACACTTATTTACAACAGTTATAAATTCTTAATCTATATCTATGCTATTATATAAAAATATAATGGTGTCTATATATATATATATATATATATTATATATATATATATATATATATGTGTGTGTGTGTGTGTGTGTTATTCAATTACATAAATATATTTCACCAATTGTACTGATATTTTCATCAACATTTATAGGGTTCCAAGTTAACAAATAGGACTATTATTAATCCGGAAAACCTCCGGGCTACGCCCTACTGACATATAAAGTTTGCTTTACAACTATTAGATATTATTAATTATTATAATATCTAACATATCTAGATATATTATTAATATTAAAAACGTCTGATATTTAGGTCAAACCAACCAAACACGGTTGTTATTCTGTGCTAATACAAAACTGACTACAAAATGATAATAGTTTTGTTAATAGCAAACAAAATAATTTTTCATCAATGTTTTTAATGTAATTATTTTTATTTTATTACCCTATATAAATTTATCATGTTATAAACCTGTAGTAACATAATTTGAGCGATCTTTACAGAAATCCAACAGTCGCTTTAAACGAGAACAAGCAAATGTACGCGACTCCGCCGTGTATTAACGGCACAGTTTAGGCTATTCGCTTTGTTTATTAAATCTGTCATGACATGCTGCGGTTCGTTACAAACGCGTTCTGCACAATAACTCCAGTAATAACACATACGAGCTTGAATGGACCGCCATGTTCACCGACTCTGCTGTATATTAACGGCACAGTTTAGGCTGTTTGCTTTGTTTCTTAAATCTGTCATGACATGCTGCGGTTCGTTACAAACGCGTTCTGCACAATAACTCCAGTAATAACACATTCGAGCTTGAATGGACCGCCATGTTCACCGACTCTGCTGTATATTAACGGCACAGTTTAGGCTGTTTGCTTTGTTTATTCAATCTGTCATGACATGCTGCGGTTCGTTACAAACGCGTTCTGTACAATAACTCCAGTAATAACACATTCGAGCTTGAATGGACCGCCATGTTCACCGACTCTGCTGTATATTAACGGCACAGTTTAGGCTATTCGCTTTGTTTATTAAATCTGTCATGACATGCTGCGGTTCGTTACAAACGCGTTCTGCACAATAACTCCAGTAATAACACATTCGAGCTTGAATGGACCGCCCTGTTCACCGACTCATTACGCGGAAAATGAATGAACAGTGAAATTTAACCTACTTTTATATGCAACATACAATCTTCTACAATGATGCAGCGTTAACTATTATACACACTTATTATTGTATAGAGCATTAATATACGTGGGTAATCCGATAATGTTGTCTGGCTGAATATCTTTTACGTAGCTTATTTTATTTGAATGGAATATTTTTGAATATATAAGACTGTGTTAGAATGATAGCTCTCACACGTGGCTGGACTAATTTTGAATAATTGACTGGCTTGCAATATTTAAAATTACGAACATTATTTTTTCATCACTTTTTATAGTAATGCGCTACTTTCCAATACAACTGAGCTCTGCGATAGTCATCGTTTCCCTCCGCCATGTTCACCGACTCTGCTGTATATTAACGGCACAGTTTAGGCTATTCGCTTTGTTTATTAAATCTGTCATGACATGCTGCGGTTCGTTACAAACGCGTTCTGCACAATAACTCCAGTAATAACACATACGAGCTTGAATGGACCGCCATGTTCACCGACTCTGCTGTATATTAACGGCACAGTTTAGGCTGTTTGCTTTGTTTCTTAAATCTGTCATGACATGCTGCGGTTCGTTACAAACGCGTTCTGCACAATAACTCCAGTAATAACACATTCGAGCTTGAATGGACCGCCATGTTCACCGACTCTGCTGTATATTAACGGCACAGTTTAGGTTGTTTGCTTTGTTTATTAAATCTGTCATGACATGCTGCGGTTCGTTACAAACGCGTTCTGCACAATAACTCCAGTAATAACACATTCGAGCTTGAATGGACCGCCATGTTCACCGACTCTGCTGTATATTAACGGCACAGTTTAGGCTGTTTGCTTTGTTTATTAAATCTGTCATGACATGCTGCGGTTCGTTACAAACGCGTTCTGTACAATAACTCCAGTAATAACACATTCGAGCTTGAATGGAACGCCATGTTCACCGACTCTGCTGTATATTAACGGCACAGTTTAGGCTATTCGTTTTGTTTATTAAATCTGTCATGACATGCTGCGGTTCGTTACAAACGCGTTCTGCACAATAACTCCAGTAATAACACATACGAGCTTGAATGGACCGCCATGTTCACCGACTCTGCTGTATATTAACGGCACAGTTTAGGTTGTTTGCTTTGTTTATTAAATCTGTCATGACATGCTGCGGTTCGTTACAAACGCGTTCTGCACAATAACTCCAGTAATAATACATTCGAGCTTGAATGGACCGCCATGTTCACCGACTCTGCTGTATATTAACGGCACAGTTTAGGTTGTTTGCTTTGTTTATTAAATCTGTCATGACATGCTGCGGTTCGTTACAAACGCGTTCTGCACAATAACTCCAGTAATAACACATTCGAGCTTGAATGGACCGCCATGTTCACCGACTCTGCTGTATATTAACGGCACAGTTTAGGCTGTTTGCTTTGTTTATTCAATCTGTCATGACATGCTGCGGTTCGTTACAAACGCGTTCTGTACAATAACTCCAGTAATAACACATTCGAGCTTGAATGGACCGCCCTGTTCACCGACTCTGCTGTATATTAACGGCACAGTTTAGGTTGTTTGCTTTGTTTATTAAATATGTCATGACATGCTCTTTTACTCTACGAATCGTTGTCTCAACGACCCTATTTTTATATTTGCAATATTAGTGTTGGGTCTTTTACACTACTAATCGTTGACTCAACGACCCTTTCTGAAAAAATAACAAATAACAGGGGGTCTTTTACTCTACGAAGCGTTGTGACAACGACCCGATTTACTAAGAAAACTAAAAGTTCAATCCAATGGTTCTTTGTCACAACGACCCATATACCGAATATAAGAATAGAACTACAAGTGGGTTCGTTGACACAACGACCCTTTTTCTATATTTTTTATCTAATTCATTAAATTGGGCCGTTTACACTACGGATCTTTGTATCAACGGCCCAAATATAAATTAAAAGTTGAAAAGTAGAAAAAGGTTCGTAGAATCAACAACCTAGTTTCAGAATAAGTTGAAATATATGTATTAAGGGGTCGTTGACTCAAAGACCCTATAATGCATCTAACCTCAAATAAGACATTCTAGGGCGTTTACTCAACTGATCGTTGTCTCAACGCCCCTCCGTCCCAAACAAGCACTTTCAAACGAAACAGGGTCAATCAATCAACTCCTAGCCCGGTAGGCATCTAACATCTGATATAAGGGTAAATACTTTGTATAAGTATTATATCTAAATATTTTTTTTATTATACGTATATATTATTGAACTAGATTTAAAGTCTGGTAACAGTTGTATTTATAAAATATAAGAAATATTTTTAAGACATACATTTCTAGTTATGATTCCCATTTCTTGTTTATGTATTAAAAATATATTTCACTCATGTACACAAACTGAAATAATGTAACTGTCATTCATATTTCTACTTCTGTCGGAAACAGGTTGAGGTTTCTAATTATTATTAAATGGTTAATCAAACAGTACCCAACGTTCAAATTAAAGTTAAAATGAAAACATTGCAAACAAATGAAAACACTAATACTAGATTTTGACAACTACAACTCCAAACATGCACTATGAGGAATTCGATTGACAGTGCCGAAGCCACTCATCTGAGAAGGACGAAAGATTTAATTTCTGTATGTCTGTATGACCGCACAATATATCGAAAACGAATTGACTTATATATGGTTACTGATTTATAGCGATCACTTTTAAATTGCTATTGCGGTTAACCGTACAGTGACGGGAAAATCGCAGAAGAAATAAATTTGTAAGCAAACTGTGTACAGTCATATGATATTTTTAGATGTGGCATGGTAACAAAAGTACCCTATCCATCCGCAAGATATTTCTAAAAATGTCTTTTTTGTGTGCTTTAAATTTTATATGAATCTTTATTTATACATAGACAAGAAGGAGCTCCATTTTGGCGCATGTATACTCATTTTTTCGGCTGAGCGTAATATATTAGGTATATTGTAACATATACGTACTTGAATTCTGTGCGCTCCACTACCCGTATGTTATTTTTATTATATCTGATTGAGTTCATTTATAAGTCTAGGTGAGTTACTGTAGTCGACACTATATACATCATCTGATATCAAAACTTTCTTACCACTCAGTAGCTAATCCCATCGTGTAACTGTAGAATATTTAGCGTATCAACTATACCATGTAATCGATTTGTTAATTACATGTATAAGTTGTTAAAAGAGGTTTGCTTGCATTGGATAGTTTTAACAGTTTAAATTAATCTATGGTCAAATATCAATGGAATGAAACTTAAATATTCTAACTACAACTACAGAAACAACAGTGAGGTAGTCTCAGGTAAAGGCTCGGGTGAGGTGGTTCCTTCCTCAAAATGGTGTCGTTAGCAGACAATGCAATAGTTTTATTGCAACCGGTCTCGAGTTTACGTATATAAAATATACGTACATGTATATTTTGGAAATTTAACATCAGAGACACACCTTTCTATAAATAAGTTGCCTGGTAGCAAAATAGTTAAACAAATTATTTAAAAATACTAATATTAAAAGGAAGTAGTTTTGCTGAAAAGGTTGATTGGCTTGCCGCAACATCTCCCTTTGATATATATTTTTCATATAAAGCCATCCTATAATTGACAACAATGACTGTAATTCTAAAAATCTAATATACCAAATAAATTGCAAGTAATGCTCCATACAATACATTGGCCAAACATCTAACCATTTATGAATCCGTATGACAGGGCATAGGTTTGATATATTCCATAAAAATAAAGAAAAACCATTAGCAAGACATGGTCTAGAACATAAACAAGAGTGTTTTACATTAAAAGGAATACACCAACTACCACCATTCCCTGATGAAAATTACAACAGATTAAAATTAAAGCACGTAGAGCAAACTCATTAAATCATGTTGAAGACAAAAAAACCCATTTGGTCTAAATTTAATACAAATTTTTAAAGATATAAATTTAAATTATTGTTAAAGATTAAAAATTTGTCAAAAATTAAAAGTTTTATTCCATCCTTTCTAAAAATTAACTGTTCGAACAAGATTAAATAAGAAAAATTTTACGTCAGCTGGACTTTATCAAATGTTATGCACTGTGTTTAAATTTATCATTTCATGATTCTTGTTTACGTTTTATAGATTTGTATTAACTTAATTTAAAACTTCCTGAAGACGGTATTAAATCCCCTGAAATATAAAAGTGAAAAATGGTTCTTTTATTTTCTTCTATTTAACACAGTGACGATAAATATTATTGAACACTGCATAATTTTGTTATAGGTGAAAAGGAGATTGTATATTTTACAGTATTTCTTTAAGTGCAATAGAGTTTTTTAAGTCTCATAAAAGACAAAATTATAAGATGCAGCCTATTTTAGCTTTGTGAAATGCAGCCAGAATAAGAATGTTTTGTAAGTTTTATTGAACATTAAAACCAGCTCATTCACAATAGTGTGTTATCTTTTTAAACTATTACTAAGGATTTTTATCGTTCGTTGAAATAAAAACAAATATTTTCATATTCATTTACAACTTTATTTCACAATTGACCCTCCGCCACCCCCCAAGTACAGACAGTACCTGAGACTACTAAGCTGTTATAGAATTTGTAACTACTGTAAGTTGGATCAATTCATGAATTCAAGAGAATGTCAGATCCTACAATGGCATTCAAGCCAATAAGAAGGAATGGCGGTATTTCTATTTATAAGAATTATTTTCTTCAACTAGTAATTTCAGGTCATGGCTTGCCATCTCGACCGTTGACAGGGAACTGTGTTGTTGCAATCCGTAAAATTTGATTTCTTCCACTGAGAACTTTAATGTCCAGGCTACTCATCTAGATATTTGATAAGAAATTGTGGTCGACAAGGAATTTTGCAGTGGAAATCCATCAGAGTGGTTCCGCCTCGGAGAATTTCAGGTCCAGGCTTGAAATCTAGACCGCCGACAAGGAATTTTGCTGTGGCAGTCCATCAGAGTTGTTCCGCCCCGGAGAATTTCAGGTCCAGGCTTGACATCTAGACCGCCGACAAGGAATTTTGCTGTGGCAGTCCATCAGAGTTGTTCCGCCTCGGAGAATTTCAGGTCCAGACTTGACATCTAGACTGTCGACAAGGAATTTTGCTGTGGCAGTCCATCAGAGTTGTTCAGCCTCGGAGAATTTCAGGTCCAGACTTGACATCTAGACCGTCGACAAGGAATTTTGCTGTGGCAGTCCTTCAGAGTCGTTCCGCCTCGGAGAATTTCAGGTCCAGGCTTGAAATCTAGACCGCCGACAAGGAATTTTGCTGTGGCAGTCCATCAGAGTTGTTCCGCCTCGGAGAATTTCAGGTCCAGACTTGACATCTAGACTGTCGACAAGGAATTTTGCTGTGGCAGTCCATCAGAGTTGTTCCGCCTCGGAGAATTTCAGGTCCAGGCTTGACATCTAGACCGCCGACAAGGAATTTTGCTGTGGCAGTCCATCAGAGTTGTTCTGCCTCGGAGAATTTCAGGTCCAGGCTTGACATCTAGACCGCCGACAAGGAATTTTGCTGTGGCAGTCCTTCAGAGTTGTTCCGCCTCGGAGAATTTCAGGTCCAGGCTTGACATCTAGACCGCCGACAAGGAATTTTGCTGTGGCAGTCCATCAGAGTTGTTCCGCCCCGGAGAATTTCAGGTCCAGGCTTGACATCTAGACCGCCGACAAGGAATTTTGCTGTGGCAGTCCATCAGAGTTGTTCCGCCTCGGAGAATTTCAGGTCCAGACTTGACATCTAGACTGTCGACAAGGAATTTTGCTGTAGCAGTCCATCAGGGTTGTTCCGCCTCGGAGAATTTCAGGTCCAGGCTTGACATCTAGACCGTCGGCAAGGAATTTTGCTGTGGCAGTCCATCAGAGTTGTTCCGCCTCGGAGAATTTCAGGTCCAGGCTTGACATCTAGACCGCCGACAAGGAATTTTGCTGTGGCAGTCCATCAGAGTTGTTTCGCCCCGGAGAATTTCAGGTCCAGACTTGAGATCTAGACCGTCGACAAGGAATTTTGCTGTGACAATCCATCACAACTATTTTCTTCCACTAAAATTTTCATACTTTTGAGTTTAGGTTCTTGTAATGAAATCCAGACAGCTAGCAAAATATTCAACTATTAGTTTTCAGAAAACGTTTATTTAAACTTACGGTTTCAGGTACTTAGGACGATATCCTGGTCACCGACAAGGATTAGGAGAATTTTATCCTTCAAAACTTCTGTTCCCACTGATGACTTGGTCCTTGGAAGGCATCGTGGCAGCCGGTACGGATTTAATCATAGTTTTGTTTCCTACTGAAGATTATGACTATTGAGAATGACATTCTTGTTTAAACAAGACTTAAAGTTGTAGGCATGAAATTTTACTTGATAATACATTGATCCACTGTTTTTATTTAAAATGATGATTATTGAAGTGCAGTTTTGAAAATTTTACAGTAGCTTGGTCTGACTTTAAATTTTGAATGAAATTACGTTTCACTTTCCATAACCATAGTTACTGATGTCAACAATAAAAAATTAAGAAGTTGACTATCCTGTTAATTTTAGCACCTTTATACCAATTGCTTGCTAAATAATCTTTAGTACTATCGCTAGCCAGTACACACTATGGTGTCACCCACAATCAACATTTTAAACGTTCAATAACTGTCCACTTTGAATCCGTGTCCACAGTAATCCGAACGCACGCTAGTCCGAACGACCTTCAGTCTGTATTTTTAGATTTTTATGTTACAATTTTAAATCCAGTGTGAGCCACCGAGCATTATATCATTAGTTGTAGAATGTTTCTGATAGTTTATTAATATTTCCTCATATAAAGCAAACAATCGGATCAAAGGCACGCCTTTACAAGTTGCTAACCTTTACCTTCAATATACTAAATTATTTTGAGTACTCCCAATGTCACTCGCAATGTCAGTGTATCTCTGAATATCGCCATATTTCAATTCAACTGCCATTCAGAAAGTATTTTTGTAACGAAGTTATATAAAACTCGAAAACTTATGTACATTTAAAAGATTAATATAATTATCTTTGTAAATAATAAGGCAATGCTTTTATTTTGGGAAGTTCTTATCTCCCTATAAATTGTATTTGTATTTTTATCAAGCCGCATATAAACATTGTCCCGTAACTCTTTTTTGCAAAAGTGTTCTACCAACAGCACAGTAAACTTTATTTCGAAATTTAAAAATTTTCAAACCAGATACAAATGTTTGAAAATTTGACCAAACATTTGATACAAAATAATAGAATACAAAATGGTGGTAAGGAAACTTTTAGGTGCATGTAATAATAAACAGTTGCAATTTACCTTATGCTGGAATCTCCGGGAGATATTTAGGATTTTCAAGATCACAACCCCCAGAATCCATAACCACTACAGACCAAAAATGTATGTAATATATATATATATATATATATATATATATATGTGTGTATATATATTTATTTGTTTATATATATATATATGGCTATTTTAACAACTACCAACCATAAATAAAAGAAACAAGGTTTTTGTTATTCCAGGTTTTTATCTACTATTATTAATTTGATCTATATTCTTGATATTTAGAATTGCTATTTATCGTTACAATTTCCATTTTTAATATTTATTTGCATTCCATTTTTATCACTCTTACTTGGTAATGTCTTATCATTACTGCTTATAAAGTATATCTGTATCCGGTAAAAGGGGTTTATATTAATATAATTTTAAATGAATACAAAACAAATTATTACATTTGTAAATTTATAGTGGCAAGAGAATTATGTACGCTACATCAATACGAGCGCAACATTCAGAGCCGTACGACTGGTGCGCGGTAACATCTCGCCACAATGTCCGGCTGCACGCAGTTGACACAAAGACCCTAGTAGACTAAAAGAACCTCTGAACAGTTAAAAGTAGGTCGTTGTCTCAACGACCCTCTTACTATATTTTATCCATTGAGTTAAAAATGGGTTGTTGTCGCTACGACCCCTCTTCACATTGCTTATACATTTCTCCATTTTGGTCCGTTGACACAAAGAATGGTTGAGTAAAAGACCTGGTTCTTTCAATATAAGCATTTAATATAATTTAGGGTCGTTGAGACAACGACCCATCTTTTGAAATATTAAACTAAACTGGAAAAAGTGGCGTTGTTGCTACGAACCCAGTTGAGTAATTGACCCTTTTCATTCATTTTACTGGGTCGTTGTCACAACGAACCTATGTAGAAAATCTTAAATATCAAAATGGGGTCGTTGTCTCAACGACCTGTAGACTAAATGACCCTGTCTTATTTGTTATTTTCTCAGAAAGGGTCGTTGAATCAACGATTAGTAGTGTAAAAGACCCGTCACCAATAACCCCAGTAATAACACATTCGAGCTTGAATGGACCGCCATGTTCACCGACTCTGCTGTATATTAACGGCACAGTTTAGGCTGTTTGCTTTGTTTATTCAATCTGTCATGACATGCTGCGGTTCGTTACAAACGCGTTCTGTACAATAACTCCAGTAATAACACATTCGAGCTTGAATGGACCGCCATGTTCACCGACTCTGCTGTATATTAACGGCACAGTTTAGGCTATTCGCTTTGTTTATTAAATCTGTCATGACATGCTGCGGTTCGTTACAAACGCGTTCTGCACAATAACTCCAGTAATAACACATACGAGCTTGAATGGACCGCCATGTTCACCGACTCTGCTGTATATTAACGGCACAGTTTAGGTTGTTTGCTTTGTTTATTAAATCTGTCATGACATGCTGCGGTTCGTTACAAACGCGTTCTGCACAATAACTCCAGTAATAATACATTCGAGCTTGAATGGACCGCCATGTTCACCGACTCTGCTGTATATTAACGGCACAGTTTAGGCTGTTAGCTTTGTTTATTCAATCTGTCATGACAGGCTGCGGTTCGTTACAAACGCGTTCTGTACAATAACTCCAGTAATAACACATTCGAGCTTGAATGGACCGCCATGTTTACCGACTCTGCTGTATATTAACGGCACAGTTTAGGTTGTTTGCTTTGTTTATTAAATCTGTCATGACATGCTGCGGTTCGTTACAAACGCGTTCTGCACAATAAATCCAGTAATAACACATTCGAGCTTGAATGGACCGCCATGTTCACCGACTCTGCTGTATATTAACGGCACAGTTTAGGCTGTTTGCTTTGTTTATTCAATCTGTCATGACATGCTGCGGTTCGTTACAAACGCGTTCTGTACAATAACTCCAGTAATAACACATACGAGCTTCAATGGACCGCCATGTTCACCGACTCTGCTGTATATTAACGGCACAGTTTAGGCTATTCGCTTTGTTTATTAAATCTGTCATGACATGCTGCGGTTCGTTACAAACGCGTTCTGCACAATAACTCCAGTAATAACACATACGAGCTTGAATGGACCGCCATGTTCACCGACTCTGCTGTATATTAACGGCACAGTTTAGGTTGTTTGCTTTGTTTATTAAATCTGTCATGACATGCTGCGGTTCGTTACAAACGCGTTCTGCACAATAACTCCAGTAATAACACATTCGAGCTTGAATGGACCGCCATGTTCACCGACTCTGCTGTATATTAACGGCACAGTTTAGGTTGTTTGCTTTGTTTATTAAATCTGTCATGACATGCTGCGGTTCGTTACAAACGCGTTCTGCACAATAACTCCAGTAATAACACATTCGAGCTTGAATGGACCGCCATGTTCACCGACTCTGCTGTATATTAACGGCACAGTTTAGGTTGTTTGCTTTGTTTATTAAATCTGTCATGACATGCTGCGGTTCGTTACAAACGCGTTCTGCACAATAACTCCAGTAATAACACATTCGAGCTTGAATGGACCGCCATGTTCACCGACTCTGCTGTATACTAACGGCATAGTTTAGGCTGTTTGCTTTGTTTATTCAATCTGTCATGACATGCTGCGGTTCGTTACAAACGCGTTCTGCACAATAACTCCAGTAATAACACATTCTAGCTTGAATGGACCGCCCTGTTCACCGACTCTGCTGTATATTAACGGCACAGTTTAGGTTGTTTGCTTTGTTTATTAAATATGTCATGACATGCTGCGGTTCGTTACAAACGCGTTCTGCACAATAACTCCAGTAATAACACATACGAGCTTGAATGGACCGCCATGTTCACCGACTCTGCTGTATATTAACGGCACAGTTTAGGTTGTTTGCTTTGTTTATTAAATCTGTCATGACATGCTGCGGTTCGTTACAAACGCGTTCTGCACAATAACTCCAGTAATAACACATACGAGCTTGAATGGACCGCCATGTTCACCGACTCTGCTGTATATTAACGGCACAGTTTAGGTTGTTTGCTTTGTTTATTAAATCTGTCATGACATGCTGCGGTTCGTTACAAACGCGTTCTGCACAATAACTCCAGTAATAACACATTCGAGCTTGAATGGACCGCCCTGTTCACCGACTCATTACGCGGAAAATGAATGAACAGTGAAATTTAACCTACTTTTATATGCAACATACAATCTTCTACAATGATGCAGCGTTAACTATTATACACACTTATTATTGTATAGAGCATTAATATACGTGGGTAATCCGATAATGTTGTCTGGCTGAATATCTTTTACGTAGCTTATTTTATTTGAATGGAATATTTTTGAATATATAAGACTGTGTTAGAATGATAGCTCTCACACGTGGCTGGACTAATTTTGAATAATTGACTGGCTTGCAATATTTAAAATTACGAACATTATTTTTTCATCACTTTTTATAGTAATGCGCTACTTTCCAATACAACTGAGCTCTGCGATAGTCATCGTTTCCCTCTAAGCTAAGTCAACTGATTTTCGTTTCTCAAAACATTACTCTCCTTATGTAAGTAACTGTTCCAAAGTAAACATTTATTTCCTTGTATAACAAATAAAATTGAGATCCGTTATTTGTTTTGGCAGTCCTATGTTCAAACAGCTGATTGTAACACCTGTAAAAATTGTAAAAATAGCGTTACATCTCTTTATGGAAGAATAGTAACTAGACTACGAAATTCTAAACTAATATTTTAAAAGATGTTCTGTGCCTTTTTCAATAATGATGAAAAGTGCCGCTTAATACTAGTCTCAAACGTTCCAATAACATTTCCACGGTCAGCTTCGCCTCGTGCGTAAATGAAGTCTTGCCACTCTAGAATTGTAAAGAAATGTACTATTTCAGCAGACTGTAAAAATAATAGCTATTTTTCGATTTTAAGTTGGTCCTTAAAGTGATTGTTTTTCGTTACCTTACAACAGAGATATGAAAAATCAGCTGGGCACAATTCAACTTTTTCAGTCCGCTAACCTCAAAGTTAGCTATTTGTTCAATAGAAGTAAATGCATATAACATAGCAAACCCTATAGAAACACAAAGACTAACCACCGCTCATAGGAGTTGAAATGAGGCCTAGAATATACATATTTTTGTTTTTCAACTCGCCCATGTCCTACTACGAAGAAGATTAACACACTTGTAACTTATATTATCTACATAAAATAAAAGATTTTTTCTATGCAAATCAACATCCAACGGGGTAAACAGGGTTCTAGCCATAGAATAACTATATTTTATCGTTTATACGTACTATAAACATGTATACTTCCGATTCAAAATTGTTATAGGGCTCCGTAAAGTTACACTGCAAATGTAAGATTACTAAGACGGACTTCGTGTTCCTCTACTTAGTCCTAATATGTTACTTTACTGAAATTGTTGATTTTATTCATTCAAATTTTATGGAATGTTGCAGAGAATTTTGTGGTTGCCGCTGGTAGTTATGTAATAAAACGAGTAATTTAAATTTTTGCGGTTTTTATATTTAAACCAGCCACATATTAGCCATACGAGTATATGTGCTCCAATAAAGTAATAATATATTCAAGCCAAATAAAATAAGCCACATAAAAATTATCGATTTTATCAGCTTTCACTTAAACCATAAATATTGTATACAATAATGAGTATACAATATGAGTAAACTATTTTATGAGTATGAGTATGTATGACAATTAACGCTACGTCATTGTAGATGATTGTATGTTGCATATAAAAGTAGGTTACATTTCATTGTTCAGTCATTGTCCGCGTAATGAGTCAGTGAACATGGCGGTCCATTCAAGCTCGAATGTGTTATTACTGGAGTTATTGTGCAGAACGCGTTTGTAACGAACCGCAGCATGTCATGACAGATTTAATAAACAAAGCAAACAGCCTAAACTGTGCCGTTAATATACAGCAGAGTCGGTGAACATGGCGGTCCATTCAAGCTCGAATGTGTTATTACTGGAGTTATTGTGCAGAACGCGTTTGTAACGAACCGCAGCATGTCATGACAGATTTAATAAACAAAGCAAACAGCCTAAACTGTGCCGTTAATATACAGCAGAGTCGGTGAACATGGCGGTCCATTCAAGCTCGAATGTGTTATTACTGGAGTTATTGTGCAGAACGCGTTTGTAACGAACCGCAGCATGTCATGACAGATTTAATAAACAAAGCAAACAGCCTAAACTGTGCCGTTAATATACAGCAGAGTCGGTGAACATGGCGGTCCATTCAAGCTCGAATGTGTTATTACTGGAGTTATTGTGCAGAACGCGTTTGTAACGAACCGCAGCATGTCATGACAGATTTAATAAACAAAGCAAACAGCCTAAACTGTGCCGTTAATATACAGCAGAGTCGGTGAACATGGCGGTCCATTCAAGCTCGAATGTGTTATTACTGGAGTTATTGTGCAGAATGCGTTTGTAACGAACCGCAGCATGTCATGACAGATTTAATAAACAAAGCAAACAGCCTAAACTGTGCCGTTAATATACAGCAGAGTCGGTGAACATGGCGGTCCATTCAAGCTCGAATGTGTTATTACTGGAGTTATTGTGCAGAACGCGTTTGTATAACGAACCGCAGCATGTCATGACAGATTTAATAAACAAAGCAAACAGCCTAAACTGTGCCGTTAATATACAGCAGAGTCGGAGAACATGGCGGTCCATTCAAGCTCGAATGTGTTATTACTGGAGTTATTGTGCAGAACGCGTTTGTAACGAACCGCAGCATGTCATGACAGATTTAATAAACAAAGCAAACAGCCTAAACTGTGCCGTTAATATACAGCAGAGTCGGTGAACATGGCGGTCCATTCAAGCTCGAATGTGTTATTACTGGAGTTATTGTGCAGAACGCGTTTGTAACGAACCGCAGCATGTCATGACAGATTTAATAAACAAAGCAAACAGCCTAAACTGTGCCGTTAATATACAGCAGAGTCGTGAACATGGCGGTCCATTCAAGCTCGAATGTGTTATTACTGGAGTTATTGTGCAGAACGCGTTTTGTAACGAACCGCAGCATGTCATGACAGATTTAATAAACAAAGCAAACAGCCTAAACTGTGCCGTTAATATACAGCAGAGTCGGTGAACATGGCGGTCCATTCAAGCTCGAATGTGTTATTACTGGAGTTATTGTGCAGAACGCGTTTGTAACGAACCGCAGCATGTCATGACAGATTTAATAAACAAAGCAAACAGCCTAAACTGTGCCATTAATATACAGCAGAGTCGGTGAACATGGCGGTCCATTCAAGCTCGAATGTGTTATTACTGGAGTTATTGTGCAGAACGCGTTTGTAACGAACCGCAGCATGTCATGACAGATTTAATAAACAAAGCAAACAGCCTAAACTGTGCCGTTAATATACAGCAGAGTCGGTGAACATGGCGGTCCATTCAAGCTCGTATGTGTTATTACTGGAGTTATTGTGCAGAACGCGTTTGTAACGAACCGCAGCATGTCATGACAGATTTAATAAACAAAGCAAACAGCCTAAACTGTGCCGTTAATATACAGCAGAGTCGGTGAACATGGCGGTCCATTCAAGCTCGTATGTGTTATTACTGGAGTTATTGTGCAGAACGCGTTTGTAACGAACCGCAGCATGTCATGACAGATTTAATAAACAAAGCAAACAGCCTAAACTGTGCCGTTAATATACAGCAGAGTCGGTGAACATGGCGGTCCATTCAAGCTCGAATGTGTTATTACTGGAGTTATTGTGCAGAACGCGTTTGTAACGAACCGCAGCATGTCATGACAGATTTAATAAACAAAGCAAACAGCCTAAACTGTGCCGTTAATATACAGCAGAGTCGGTGAACATGGCGGTCCATTCAAGCTCGAATGTGTTATTACTGGAGTTATTGTGCAGAACGCGTTTGTAACGAACCGCAGCATGTCATGACAGATTTAATAAACAAAGCAAACAGCCTAAACTGTGCCGTTAATATACAGCAGAGTCGGTGAACATGGCGGTCCATTCAAGCTCGAATGTGTTATTACTGGAGTTATTGTGCAGAACGCGTTTGTAACGAACCGCAGCATGTCATGACAGATTTAATAAACAAAGCAAACAGCCTAAACTGTGCCGTTAATATACAGCAGAGTCGGTGAACATGGCGGTCCATTCAAGCTCGAATGTGTTATTACTGGAGTTATTGTGCAGAACGCGTTTGTAACGAACCGCAGCATGTCATGACAGATTTAATAAACAAAGCAAACAGCCTAAACTGTGCCGTTAATATACAGCAGAGTCGGTGAACATGGCGGTCCATTCAAGCTCGAATGTGTTATTACTGGAGTTATTGTGCAGAACGCGTTTGTAACGAACCGCAGCATGTCATGACAGATTTAATAAACAAAGCAAACAGCCTAAACTGTGTCCGTTAAATTACAGTAGGGACGTGAACATTCAAGCGATTATTGGATTTCGGTAATGTTCTCTTATTAATTTTATTTCTATTAAGTAACACATAAACACTTGGTTACCACCTTCGTAGAAAAGATTAAAGATGGTTTAACACGATTATAAATACACTGAAAACAAACACTTGAAATGGGTGACGCAACAAACTATCTGCCCATCTGCTGGGTTAAAAAAGGATTAGTTTACATAGTTTAAAAGAACATTTTACAAAAATCCATTTTAGGGTATGTTTTAGAAATGAAAAAGATGCTCAGATCCTTTTAGGACATTGTTGCTTGAGTAATTGTGACCGTTTAGCAACAAAGTCCTTCAAGATAGACCAGCATCTTTCCCAGTTGGCATTACAGACCGCGCATTGCTCTGCCGAGGTTGACGATTCGACTCAAAGCCTTCCAAAAAAGTGTACTGACATCATAGTTTTCTCATATCTCATTTAATATGTTGGGAATATGAAAATATGACTTGGGGAGTGATTTTGATCGCATCCTCCACACCCTTGTTCATTGGTTCTTCATTAAGAGATAAATTCCAGTTGGTTGTCATGTCTTTTGACCGTATTACTCTAGCCATTAAGATGAAGTACATTTTGTTTCGTACAATTAAGGGTTTTGTTTCTATGGTTTGTTTCAAAAAGTGTTCCATAAACTTTTGTAGGATATTAAAAATAAGATGGTCCGCCACCTTTATGCATAAAATCTCATAGTTAATCGCCAATTTTAAAAGTAGCGTCCAAACTTCTTGATTTTTGTAATATGTTTTTCATGTTGTTTATTCAGATATAATGAAATAGTCAGAGAAAAACAAAATAATTTTTCGCATAAATGCTGTTAAAGTTGATCCCGGTAGAGCCCACTACCAGATAGAGAGCCAGTCACATGTGGTGATGTAGCTCTGGCACGAATCAGCGTTATCGACCTCTCGTTTGGCCTCATTGTTCAAACAGCTGACATATCTTCCTTTCTTTGGTTCTACACCTGGAATACTGTGCGTGTATTTTACTCTATAACCAAGCAAAACATAAGAATCATAACACACTTGCGTTACATTCATAAATTGTAAACCACTAAATTAAGGTTTTCTTAATATGTTTTACTACTCCATAAAAGAGGAAATTCCAAAGTTGAATAATATAATGGTAATTCCCTGAATAAAATCAATTATAAAAAGGTTGAACGAGTGTGCTTGTTATTAAAATTTGAACTGACTGTTTATAAAATAAATACGATCATTTTGTTAACGGTTTTAAGGAAAGGTACAAACATCGTATCCACTAAGAGACGAAGCTTGTGTACTGGGCCTATTCCATTAATTGTGTCTGGCGAGAGGCCAGAGGAAATGATTTGCTCTAAAGCGGAAACGGATCAATCAACGGTCTATCTGTAAAATGAACTCTCAGGCAAAAACTCTTTTTCTACTTCAGAGACGGTCTTTCACATGCCTCAATAATACGAATTTAAAAGTAGAATGGAGCCCTTGTCCAGAAAAGGCAACACACGAGTATTTCGTTTAGTATGTACTTTGTAGTCGGCCCTCTTTATTGTGGGTGGATATATTCCAATTATCCTACCTCTTATTTCTGCTTTGTGACACAGTTCTCAAATTAAGCAATAAATTATTATGTTTACAGAAATGCTAATGTGAGCACAGCAGACTACCAAGAAAATATCGGAAAAAACTGACATTCAAAGGATATTTCGAGTATAAATCTTTGAATTTTTTTATGCTCTACTTTGCTCAATTTTAATTCATTGAACTTTAGCGATGTGAGCTGGAAAAAAATATTTTTTGTCTGTCTGTCCGCACGATATCTTGAGAACGAACTGATATGAATGAAACCTATAGATTGGAAATTTTCGTGGAACTTTGAGGAATGATACGAGGAACTCTGAGGTCGATGATGGCGCATATCACTCCATGGGATTTGGCTGAGCGTTGGTGAATTTTTTACATTGGTCTTATGGTTAACCATGATGGAAACAAGAAAATTACAGAATAAATAAGTTTTTAAACTGATTATACTCATAAGATATTGGAGTATGTGACATATTAACACATGGCGCCTAATTATCCCAAATCATCCAACATTACTATATAGTGACTTGGTATGTATGGTTTCATAATTTAAATTCTGATATGAAACTAAGTTTAATCAAGAAAAATGTGAATGTACCGTTTAGCAGTATATCTAAAGATGAGAAAGATTTCATCTGTAGACTTCAAACTTTGAACGAAACTATTTCTACATAAACAAGAATGAGTTCTATTATGATACACGTTCAACAATGTAATTTGGGTGAGGGTCGTTGAAACTTATTCTTAGTCGGGTTACACAATTTTTATTTTATTTGTCGGAGATGTAAAAATTTCTTTCCTGTATGATTGTCTGTCGTTCTATGTGTCAATAATAAATTGAGCTATGGACCTAAAAATTTGCATTGAATCTTAGCGAAGCCTGTTACGCGACAAATGGTGGGCCCGCCTTGTATTTTATAAAGATGTATTCATTTCATTAATTAAAGATATAATTTCATGTTCATTTAATACAAGACCTCAGAACTGCTGGATAAAATTAGTTTTTACAAATTAGATAGAAATTAGTTAATACAAATAAAAAGCTACCCGGAATATCCAGACTGGACATTTAAAAGTAAATTAAGTAACGTTTCCGTATGAAAATCTCATGACAGCTGTATAAATTGCGCTAAAGACAGAGCCACTGCTGCAGACAAGATTTTTAATTAGATTGAATGAGCGAAGCTTCGTTACTAATTCTGTCTTTCTCTGTTGTGACGAGTGTGTCAATAACAGAGACTTCCGAGCTGCTACTCTTATTGTATTCAAGTTGTAGAAATATAATATTTTATATTATTCAAGCCAAGGCCATACGTTAATACAAAGAAAATAACGTTTAGTGCTGCTATAAATAAAAAAATCAACTTGTTTGCTGATATGTGGCTGTAAAATACTACAAAAATGTAACTAATCAAATTTTTACGATTTTTAGTTTCGATTAGTGACAAAGTTTATAAGTAAAGGTGGACTGTTGGAAATATATCTGTGTTTTGAAGATCTAAAACAGTAAAATACACTTTTTGAATACACGCAGGGACTCTTTTACTAAGAAAGAAATTTCTTTAATTAGTTCAATGCCTTATTGATGTGTTTATATATTTAAATCATATAAGTAAAAATTGCCATATCGTAGCTTTAGAGGTAACAATTTTGATTATTTCACATATAACCTAAAATAATTTTCAAAATCTAGGAAAAACATCTTCAATTTTAAATTTCATTCGGGTGTGTTTAAAACGCTTTTTATTTTTGTAATATTTTAGATCTTTGTTGTTGTTAATCCTGGGTTTTTCTAGAATTTGTAAAATGTAATGAGAAAATATCTCTTTTTTATACCCCATTTAAATGATGTTTAACGTGTTTACATTTCTTTTCAGAAAATGCGTTACATTTTGAAAAATTGGGAGCTCATAACCAAACATTATGACTTTTATAAATGTATGACTTTGTAAAATTAAAGATGAAAAACTGTACCAAACTTCATATGCAAGTATGTTAAAAACGAAATAGCTTTAAAAATGTTGAGTATATTTTTGTAGAAACTTTTTAATTTCCATTTTAAACTTGCAATATCTTATAACAAATATTATATGATAAATAATTTTTAACTTTAAGAGAAGGAATATTTTATAAATAACTAGTCCGTATTGTCTAGATTAGTAATACAAAGAGCCAAGGCTGCCCTAGAGAACAGAGTTGTCCTAGTTATTTGTCCTACTTTCGAAGCCACTAATGAATGAAAAATACACCTTATTGTTTTCAGTATCTTTAGCCAATTAGTCATATTATTACTTGAGGTGTAAGGTTTATACTATACTCAGAACAGTCTCCATTTTACTAGTCTTTATTTAACAAATTACAAATATTCAGTTTGTTTAAGACCAAAATGAATTTCTAAGTTTTCCTAAAAAGCAGTTAGATGTAAAACTGGACTGAAACCTCTGAAAGAGACCACTTTTCTTACGTAAAGGATACCTATTGGAATCAGATAGACTAAAGAGTACAATTTTATAATATATTGTAATTGGTATGGAATGTTTTCAACTAGCATGGACTTTCAAACCTATTAATTTGAAAGATACTCAACATTTATGATGATCAAATTGGTCAGTACCTATTTGAAATCCCTAAACATTAAGCATAACCTTCAAAAGTTTCCTAAAACTTTTAAACTTTGCTAAGGCGAGTCATAAGATTATCCTGTGATATCTAGGATCCAAATAAACATATTTGACTGACAGCTTAAATGCGATATAAATGTTGTAGACATTTGCTTAAGTGCTTCACATTACAAAACGAGATTCAGAATATATAGTATTAATTTAAGCAAATCTTACTATAGGAATAATTTTTTTTATATAAAAATACCTTTGAGTATGATAGTAGGTTAGGTAATAATCGTGACAAATGTACAAAATCACATGTACGTGATATCGAGTGAGCTGATCTAATTGCACAGCTGAATATTGAGCATGTGAATGCAGTGGACCGGGTTCGGCATGTAAATGCGTACTCGGCATGACACTTGCCATGCAGAAACATTGTTCGTGTAGCCGCAGGATCCGTTGAGCGTGACTAGCCGATTTTTGTCATACAGAGGGCGTACAGTTGGAGGAATTTAGCTGTGCTCGTAGGCCCCCAAATACTACCCTTTCAATAAATAAACGATATCTGTGTGGCGGGTTGCGTTTACGTGCTAGCCGCTGAGATGAAGGCGCAACAATCTCTTTAACGACAGCATAATGCTACCCCGCCACCCCTCCCGCCAATCACCACACCTCAAGGTCACGCGCGCAGCTAACTATATCTAGCCAGTACTAGGCAAACCCCATATTTCTGCGCAACTAAAAGCTTCCAAGATTTCCTCTCCAATTAAATATCTACAGGATGAATACAAAGTCAGGACCCCCTCCTCTATTTTGTTCTCTTCGCAAGTGGATCGCTCTGAATGATGACACTATTCTCATTGTCTCATCAGGTGCACAAATGAGTGAACTACGATGTTTTAGACACGATCTTTAAGCTCAGTGGAGCAACCGAGTTTTTTACAGTGTTAATTTTGAGTTTAGATTCACTCCACCTCCCTCTTAGTGCAGTGTCTGCAATCTGACGCTGTCACAGACTTGACTCTTGGAATCTGGAGTCACGTTCGTATGAGGAGATTGAAAAGAAGTGGCGGCAAGGAAGCTCAAAATAAATGAATTGTTGCTTATTGTACCAAGTACATGAAAATGATAAAATACAGTTTAATGTTAATTTACGTTAGAGCTCAGGGCAAGTGTGAAATACGGACTGACGGTGGTCTAATTTATCTTTGTTTTATTGGGAAAATATTTGCTTAAATTTTATAGATATTCAAAATAACTTTCCCGCACTTTTTTATTACTTTAACGAGGAATCATATGTTATTAACCATATCTTAATACAAATGACATCTGAAAATGTTTGAAATATGTAAAAAAATATAACTTCCTATGTTGTTTTATTAATTTATGACTTAAGGAAATTATACTTTTTAATTAAATATAATATTAACAAATAACACATTAATTATTTATGCATAGAAAATGTGTCACTCTTGTCATCAGGTCACGTACATACTGCAAAAAGCTCATTTCCTTATCTTAACAGTTTTCTCTGGGCATGATTATAAGATGTCCAAAAATTCTGCTCAAATTTCATACCAATTCTCGAGGTATTTCCCCCCTTTTTTCGTGTTATAAGAAATCGTATCTTAAAGAGTCCAAAATTTCCCTTAAAAATAACAACTATTTAACAAAAAAACCTATTGTACCTTAATATGTCATGGATGTACAATTTATGGAATCAAACTTCGACTTATATTCTCAATTTACAATCAGTCAGCAACTCTTGACAGAATTTAAAGTGATATATAGAATATGTACATATTCATCAGGCTTCCCATTTACAAATATGTGCCTGATCTAAGCAGTTGAATTGGATTGATTTCACATACGAAATAATTCAAAATGTATAACGTAGCTGTTTCGATATTTTTGTTATTTTTATAATTACACCTCAAATTTTTCTTTTCAGAAGATGTATTTAAATTAGTTTCGGTATTTAAATATGAACCATAGTCACAACTATAAAAGTGTGGCGGGTCCAGTTAAAATGCTTTATTTCAAGGCCAAGAAAACTGTTAGAAATGTATAAATATACTCCACTACTTGTGCAAAGACATAAAGGTTGAAAAGATAACACGAGAGTCTCTACTATACATTTTTTTTATTTTACTAAAATTTACTAACATTTGCTGTCTTAATTGCACAGTTTCGGTTGTTTAGTACCTTCACTTTTCAAAGATAATCTGGTTAGCAGGCGGATAAGAGATATTTACATTGTCCACTGGTTAGTACTTCTAATTATGCGAGTTTAAAATGTAAATTCTCTACCCTTAAAGCTCCATTATCCCCCAGGGTGGTAATACTTAACTATTCTGTGTAATTGCTCCGTTTCTTATTTTTCATATTCCAGTAATGCTTCTATAATGACCAATTAAATAATGTTAATTAAAAAATGAAGCATTTTGGTTTCCGTCGTATATAATTTGTTAAGATATTGTAAAGGGTTTTGTAAGAAAACTATAAAAGACTGACGTTTCACCCTATTTTGTAATAAATAAAAATTATTCTAATTTTAATATAAAACAGTGTGGAAGAGAATCATAACATTCACAACAAGTTATATTTGAAATGGCTTATTCAAAATAGTGATATGGAATATACAGGCAGATATGATTTTTTATAGTGAATGCTGCTAAACATGCTCCCGGTAGAGTCCACGTCCAGATAGAAACAGAGTCAGACCAGCCCCATGGGGACGATGCAGCAGAGCTACCAATCAACGGTATCAGACCTCTCGTTAGGCCTTATTGTTCGAAATTGCTGACGAACCATTTCTTAGTGTCTGCGCACAATAATGCATTATCGCCTACTGCTAAACATACACAGCGTATTCATAATTTTGTAATGTATTAAGAAAATGAAAACATTATCCTATCTAAAACGCTGGATTATTAATTTCTTTAAAAAATCTAATTGCACTAACAAAGGGCGTATTGTTACATTGATTAACTTGTAAATTAAAAGGTGCAAAACGTAGGACGAACTAACTGTTTATGCAAGGTGGCCGTTACGAGACGGAACTTGAGTAGCCGACTTTATTAATTGTGTTTCACAGGAGCAAAGGGAGCTGTTGTTATAGAGTGGAAACTGACCGATGATCTATCTTTATGTAAACTAATCTCTTTGACAAGTGCTAAAGTGGTATTGAACTCATGTCGAGGAAAGACAACTTATTACGTTTTATCTTTACTGTACTTTGTAGTGCAGGGATTATGGGCCACTTTCTCTCAGTGAACCGCAACGCAGTTGGCTTACCCGGTATTCGGACCTATATTATAAAATAATCAAGTTAATCGACAAAGTTCCGTGCGGAAATGAACGATATTGTTGGATATTAACGCAAGTAGACTATAAAGGAATATGAGATAGAAATTACATGTGCCAGTTATTTTGAGTATCAACTGAGGTGGAAAATTTCATTTCTGATTACATGGAGGTTTTGAGGCCCACTATCAATAAAATATTCCGAGAAAAAAAATCTTTAATTTAATTTTAGAAGGATATCAATCTTTAAAGGCACCTACTAGAGCTACACGTACGAACATAATCCAACGGTTGATGGTTCGCCAAGGACCGTATAGTGTATCTGAATCTCCATCCGGTACCCAGCACTGTTGCCAGTTTTACATAATGGAAAACTAATGACCTGTCTCAGCCTGTAATAATAAACGTAGATTACGGTTGTTACAGAAAATTATATAGATACGTATGTTTTCATTTAAATATTTTGCATACAACATGTAAATACAGCACACAGTATGTGACCATATCACATCATAGCGGAAACAGCTGGTGGGCAGCAGCGATATGGCAACACTGCCTCTACGACATCGGACTATTTTGGTGCGGGCTACTCTATTTGTGAATTGTTCGGGTCTAATATTATTATTTAATATATTTAATTTGCACAGTAATGTTGGGTCAAGAAAAGTGGTCTGATTCAATTAAATTCAATAAAGATTAATCACTAAATGTCAAGGGGTAAGCTTTCAAAAGACAAGATTTACTTTCATACAGTCGTACTAATTTACATAGAAGATTAAAGTAGTAAGAACACCTAATTTTTTCACACAGATGCTCACTGCACACATGTCAATAAAAATGTCAAAATTGAGTTATTAATAAAAATTACTAAATAAGAAATGGAATAATAATAAGAAATAATAATATGTAACTTATTAGCATACTTTATAAGCAATGGGGATGTTAGACATCACAAGTTGAAATTAACCATATACATATATCCGCCATGCCAGTACGAATTAAGTCAGTGAAACATTCAAACCAAAACATGATTTACAGTTTTTATTATGTTGCTATTAATTGAATGTTTGGGATGAGAAGATCAAGCCTTTGACAAACTCTAGTATAGACTTTTTTATATTTTTGGAAATATCCTTTTAATCTAAGGAAGCACTGAAGATATTTATATCCATGAGAATGTCGTAGGAATGTAGCCTTCTGTCATTGCCACTCCTGAAATGTTTTCCAATTCAATCCCTTCACCAAGACAGGTCTATATATGTACTTATGTAAGCTTAAGCATGCAGTACATTACTTATTAAAGCGTTGAACTGAGGATGGTGGGTTACATCATAATACGAAATAGGTCTCTAAATATGCCCTGAGATTTTTAATTAAATAATTAATTGCTAACGTAATGAACAAACCAAAATGTTAGATGTGCAAAAAGACTTCTAAACAAAAGAAGCAGAAAATAAAAAAAATTTACTGCGAGGATGTTGGTGGTCAAGTCTGACTAGAAGGAATTTATAAGCTATGCAAAGTTGACGGGGTAAAATATTATTCATACTTAAGTAAATTATCCGACAAAATAATACAACTATTTCAATAGCTTATTCGATGTTAGTATGATCATATTAACAGATTAAAACAGTTATTGTTATAATCGCATAACAAAAGTTACAACTATTTTAATTTAATTATACAGTTTAGTATCTTAAAATTATTTTAAACAATTTATATTATTTAGATTAAATTGTATAAATGAAATTATATTTATTTAATAAACATTTAAAAACTCTATCTCATATTAGGAATATAAAGGTCACTAAATACGTTCAGTTAGAACATTTGGAGTAAATATACGAAAAGCAATGATACAGTAGTCTATCAACTTAGGAATATAAAGGTCACTAAATACGATCAGTTAGAACATTTCGAGTAAAGATATGCAAAGCAATGATCTAGTATTAAGGGCTAATTACTTAAAATGTGGTCATTTGTAATAAAGACTAATGCTGACAGTGTAAGGCTTTTACTTTACATTCATTGAGTCAGGGCTTCATTACTGATTCTGTGTGTTTCTACTGGGGTTAGCGTGACACGACTTCAGACCAGTTTCACTTATTATTTTCAAATTATAAAACTGGTTTACGTTCCTTATTAGAGCAAAAATAAATTGTGGATTATTTAAAACATTCCTTGCTTGCTACTTCACAGTATTTCATAGGTTTTTTATACATGGGACATGTAGAGCACGGTTATAATGATCCTTAATGTTGCTTTGGCTTGGTATTTATACTTTATCCGCAGAACTGCACCATCGCTGCTCATTTGCCACTCTACTGATGTTCTTATCCCATATCACCTTGTTCCTTTCCATTACCTAGACTTTATGGATAGCAATATGCAACCACATGTAAGTCAGGAGTTTTTACATGTTTACTCCTATGTGGATAGGCTGCAATATTTGATATGAGAAGTTTTTAACGTTTTGTATTATAATCATTGAACTAGATTACTGGGAATATGTTTTCTTATCTAAAGAAGCTCTAATAATCCTATTTTTTCTTTCAATTAAACAAGACAATAACTATTACATATAGCAACATCATTCAAAGATTGTTTTTCATTTAAAACTTATATTTATTTACTTTTTTCAAAAACCTTAATAATTTGATGTTTGATGGAGAAAATAGTTTACATTTGTAATAGAATTAAAAAAGAAGGCGATTAAATAATTCAACCCGTGTCTATGTTTCTATTTTATGATTACACTTTATTCTTTTTTTGTCATTTCAGTTTTTACACAATTTTTAATTAATTTTTGTTTATATAAATTTGGTTTTATATTAAAAAAAATTTACAATAAGAAAATACAGCAGATATTTACCTTATCCCACCTTCTGGATTTTATTCAGATCTTATTTACCTCTCACTGTACCAAACCAGTTGTTTGAGAGAGTTGTATGTTGACCGTACGATTTACTGACGAAGCATTTTTATTGATAAACCGTTTATATTTATGTTTAAAAGCATAATAGATTAATATGTTGATAAAATGCGGGGATTTTGCATTTTTATGGTCTGAATTTTGTTTATAAGTTATGTATACCATCTAAAATGTACAATTCATGGGTTGAGTTAATTGGGAACGTAAATTCGTAATTAATTAAGTAATTGTTATTGGCCTATGTAATAGAAGCTGCACTGGTTATTTTGTTCCGTAGAGTAATATTTTTAGCGACAATTGGCCCATGGCTAAGAATCGGCAACGATTTAGTCACGTGTCTGTGAGCAGGACCGCTGCAGATCCTAGCGGAAGGAACTGCTTGTTGCGTTGTTAAATCATGTCATTAGTAGTGCCTGACCATCTCATCTACACCTCCCTAGTAGTTATTAATTAGAATAGTTCAAAAATTGGACTAAACATTTTCAGGGTTTCAATGGAGTGGAGTACAAATTAAAGAGATTAGTCATGAGAAAAAATTATTTATGATCAATTTTCTAGTTAGTAGTTTGGGCATCTTTCGGGATTAATAAAATTTCTTTCTATTTGTGAAGTTAATTGCCCTACAATAATAGAGTTATTTATCATCGGTGGTAGAAATTTACCCACGAAACATAATTCAACACTTAAAGAATGTAACGTATGGCTGATTGTTGACCGCCATGTTGCGTTCATTGTTGCCAACCGGACAACTTTAGCACCAGAGCTGCGCGACTGTATCTAGACTGTGCTGTCACTATGCTCTCAATAATTGGTACGTCTTTGTAACCGTATTTAACCAGATATATTAGTACCCAGAAATTGTATTTGTTTCCTTCTGCCAACAATCTGCAGAATGAAACATCCTTCTAAACTCGTGCTTTCTGAAACAAGTGGTTGATTGGGTTTAGCATTGTACAGTATTTTGTATTGATCTGTAAATACTTATTTACGCCTTACATGGTTGCTATATATAGGAATATAGTTTCAAATTCTATAAATGACATACACACAAACATTAATTTATATATACCATTCGTCTATTAATGAATGAGTTTCCAATGAAATTTTTTTGGTGTGTACGTTTCAGCATATTTGCTAACCATAGTATCACTCTGTGAGTATCAAGGTCGGCTCAGGTAATAGATTAAAATATTATATATTCAGCAAATATTGTGCATTATCTTACAGCCCACGAAAAGAAAATGCTTTAATCAAAATTTAATTAGGAGTCCTAGCAGATATTACTTGGTAAAACAACTTACAAACTCATCCAAGAAGTGACGGATTTTTGCTGGCGGGGTCGCTTTTGTTTAATATTAACAAAGTTTGTTACATACTTCCCACCATCAGTAAAATGTTACAACACATTACCCAATCGGTACAGGATTGTGTTTTCAAGTTTAAAAACTTGGTTAAAATGGTATAATAATACTAGTATAAACATAAAACAAATTTATATTTACATAGTGGTTTGTTAAAGATTAAAAATATTTCATATATTTGTTCATTGTTTATCAACTACATGTGTAAAACATGCATTGAAAAGAACATATGCCATAGGAATACTGCTCGAGAAATTCCAGAAACCTTTGAACCAATAAAATTATAATTTAATTATATAGTTACCTCAAGAAGCGCATTCAGGAGCTGCTTAACAGTGTAATTGCAGCTATAGGTACAGCTACAGTGAAGAGCTCGAAGGTGATAAAAATGCCGTGATATGCAACACAGATTTCACTAAAGATCACTATTCAATGTTTAGTTAAATATTTGAGTAAATATGGTTCGACAGTAATGTGCCATTGTACTCATACATTGCTTTTACAAAATTGCAAAATTACTGTTACAAGTATAAATAGAAACAAATTAACAACGAACGTTCATCAATTTGCCAGAATTTCTACTTATTTAAAATCTCATAAGTTATCGTTAATCTACATAACTACATATCATTCGAAAAAAACAACATTTAACTTCATAGTGGTGCAGAAAATATTGGACTCCACTGATTTTTTAATACTTTTTACAGCACTGTAATATAAAAAAAACATGGAAACAATATGAAATGTTGCTTACATATTAATGTTACAAAATACTCACTCGACCGGAATCTTCGACTTTAGTCCTCCTATAGTGACTTTCAGATCCGTGACAACAGTTTTTTACTATGTTTTTACTTTTTGTTTCTAGTGTTGTGAGTCAGGAATATATTTCATTTTGGAAGTGTAAATTTTATATTACCACGTGTCACGTAACAGGCTTCGCTGAGATCAACACAAAGTTTTATACTGAGCGATAGCCAATCGTATGGCAAAAAGAGTTTTACATCCCTCGTCTAACAGAAGAAGTCTGTGTTGGCGTTCTGACTGGATAGGCTTCAAAGACCTTCAGTTAAATTCAACGGTTGAATATGCAACATCATACAACTCATTTATGTCTATTGCGTACACATTTCTTGCCATGTCATGCCAAATTTCAAGTCTAGGAATGAAATATTTCTCCAGATATCTTGCCACATAATACATTGCCGTCATGGTTATCCATAAGTGTAATGTAAAAGTATTCGCTAACGCTCAGCTGAAACCCATGGAGTTGGCATGGGTTTCACTATCAAAATCAGTGTTCATCATATAGATATAGGCTTCATGCAGAATTCCTGTATTTATGTAAGTTCATTTTCGAGCCATCGTTGCTACTTCCCATAGGTAACTAAAGTGCCCTAGCAGCTCAGAAAAGAAGGGCGGGGTCGATAAGATCCAGAGAACGATAATAATTTATAAGTACGCTGTGAGAGCCGTGAAAATGGTTTAAATACAACAGATAAGAGATCAGTGTCCAATTGATCTAACTTATTCTCATTACAACTTTAATTAAATAGGGAGTTCAAGAATGTGAGCTGTTTAAATTTTATTAAATTAATTTTCATAATAAAGCTTTAAAGACTTAATGTGACTCTATATTGAATCTTTTATATAGTGCATCTACAAAGGCATTCACTATACATTTATTTGTTTCAATGTCTCTGAACAGTACAGTACAATCAAACATTCGATTGCACAAAGGAATATTTTATAAAGGATTTCATTACTACTAAGGGCTAATTTAGCGTCAATAGGTAATAGTCAATGTAATTAGGCCATTCAATTAAATTAAAGTCAGAGAAGCCACAATGTAACAATTTTCACTGCAATCTATTGAACTTAGCTTTCTACACAAGTTAACTGTTTTAGTATGAAAGATATGTGAATTTTTGGTCAATATCTTTGTTTAAAATGCGTTACTGACGATAGCTAACACAGACGTCACAGATATTTGCCATTATTTGTTGTAACAAAAATAATATACCAAAATTATATAACATTTCTGTTATTATTTCGAATTCACAAAGGAGTTTATTATCTGAATTGTAAAACAACAATATTAATGTTCACCAATTTTATAAGTTGTTGATAGTTGAACAGTGATAATTTTGAAATTTTACTGCGGTCATAAACTTTCCCATACAGCTTGGCTCGTCTGCCTGGTTTGAAAGAAACAAACGTCCCATTTCAAATAAACGATGAAATATTCTTGTCATTTACACTCGTGACAGCCTTTTCCTGTGTTTTTAAATCAAACCTCAACTTTGCAAAACATTTTTTGAAACAGTTGTATTTTTTGAATAGTATAAAACTTATCATTAATGATAGAGTATTATTTCTACATATACAGCAATTTTTAGATCTTAATCTCTGACAATTTCAATTTGTCAAGTTTTAACCACAGTTACAAACTGGCAGACTATAGTCTTACTGGTATACTTAGTACATTACAGGCGGACCGCGTTAATCCAAACCCACAGTAATCTGGAAGCTGCGGTATTTCCGTAACGCTTTCAGCCGCAATCTATTGGTATTTTTTAATTTTCATGTGACAACCTGAAAGATCGAGTGAGTCACTGGACACTGAGGGATCTGATGTGTTAGTTGCTCCTCGGGAAATCCAAAGCATTTTAACAATCAGAACGTCTCGAGCAAACACATATTCGGATTAATATGACCCTCCTGTATTACCTTCCTGGCCCATTGATATTAATAGGCCTTTCGCAGCAGTCTGGTATTAGTAATTTAACGTATGTAGCCTAAACCATCAAATTAGACTGAGGAGAGTGTTATAGTGGCGCAATTATTAAACTTGTAAGATCTAAATGTATGATAATGGTTTATTTCTGATAGTCCATCAATAAATACATTTGTTTACAGTTATACACGGTGTCGTTTCATATACATAGATAGAAATGCTTCACAATGTTCTATTCACTGATTAGACCAATAATTAACTTATAAAAGACAAAACCTGTGATAAAAAATTGTATTGGTCAGCATTAACCTAAAACTATGATACTTTAATTAATTAATTATTCATGATTTATCAATATGCGGTGCAGAAAATTAAATAAAAACCCAAATAAAGTAAACTAAACTTTCTTATATATTTATGGCCAACAGACATTTATATTAATCCCTAAAAGTTTATTTATATATGTGGTTAGTCATCCAAAAAGAGGAAGAATGCGAGAGCGATCGGAATAGTCAGGCTAAAGTGATGTAATGACTACCACGATGTACTAGTTAAAGGGGAATATCAGGACGAAATTACATCTGACGGATATTGGGAGTGTCAGCTGAGGCGGGGAATTTCATTTCCGGTCACACAGCTCAGCTGATTGAGTCCAACGACTCTGAGTGTGACTTAACAGCTGTTACAATTTATAACGAAGTAAACTAATAAGATTACAAGATGTGTTTGCATTATGAAAAGTTGTAATTTATCAAATGTAAGGTTAACGTTATAGTACAGGAGCTAATTTACGCACACAACCTGGTTTTTATTGGAGTCAATATAAGTTTAATAAAAAAAAGAAAAAAAATCGTCAGCCAAGCTAGGTTTTTTGAGTCGAAATAGGATGGGGGTCTTTTCTAGTATGTCCCCGCATTCTCTATTTTAATTTCTATAAGTTAGATTACGTTACTAGAGCTACAAATGTAATTTCTAAAGGTAATTGAGGTTAGATTAAGCTAGGTTTTTGACAATAATTTGCAAAAACAATTGAAAAACGAGTTTATTAATTTGTACGAAAAAACACAAATTAGTAATGAAAGATGTTTAAAATAATATACTATTCTGGTGGGCAGAACGCTTTAATGTCCTCCAGGATTTGTTCGAACAAATCTGTGTTTTGGTGGCGATGTTTCCACAGAAACTTACACAAGTATGAGTCTAGCAAGTTGCGACTTGTACCGCATTCGTTCCTATTACGCCGTTTTGCCGACGCCCAGAGCGATTCGATTCTCTGTGTGTGTGCTCCTGTTGTAGGATCCACAAAATTTTCAGAATAGGTTAGATCACGCGATGCTTGCCCGCTGCGCAGCGCTTCGCGCTGCTTGCTCTTTATAAAACAAAAAATTAACTCGAGCTTGCAAAGCCCAAGCCCAGATCAAACGGCGCGCGTTTATCACTGATAAGATAAGACGAGTTTATACTAGACGTAGTACCTGGACTACTGCCCTACGAAAAAAAAAAAAAAAAAAAAAAAAGAACTATTGAATGCACTACCCCAAATTTCTTTCAAACACAATGATCGATTTCCTATTTATCCTTAAAATAATACCGCATCCCCGTAAAAAATAAAGCACTTTATTTTTTCTTCAAGTTTCATTTATGTATTTTTCTCGCCAATTTCCCGATAAATCCTATCGCTTCTGTATTCCGATTGGTCCATCTGTAGAAATTTCTTCTTTGCGCATGTGCGTGGAGATAGTATATATTGAGCTGAGTGGAAAACGCACCTTATATAGGTAGGAGGTGGCCAAACTCGTGATTCGTCGGTTAAAAGTGACCAACCAGAGTTTCAGGATTTCCCGCTTTTCAATTGACAATGAATTAACCGCTTTAATTACGATCTTTGTGAATGCGGGGACATATTAGAAAAGACCATAGGATGGTACCAAAAGGGTTAGAAATATGAAATTATAGGCTATATTTGTTCTCAGATCGTATTTCTCCTACTTTAACAAAATTAAAACCATTCGTCAGACACGTTAATATGTTAAATCAGTGGCACCTAACCAGAGAGTCATAGAGAGGCCATTAAAATGGTGATGTTCAGTTTCTTTATCACTAGTCTGAGAGCAATATAACTATTATTTATATCAGACAATCGATGTTAACTGTATCAAGCCAGGAAAAACAAAATCTGAGATACAATATCGTTTAACTCTTTTGATACCCTCTCATTTCAGCCTCTACCAAAACTAGCGTACCAAACCAGTTGATTTCTTTCTTAAGAAAAATGTCTCTATGGATTGAAGACAAATCAGGTTGTTCGCTTATACATTAAAAATTGGCATTACTGGACTATTACAGTTAGGTGGTTAATTGAACCTTTTACATAACTCGGTTTACCATTTAACGGGTAACAAAATTATCAGTAGTTTTTAAATAATGCACAAACCACAAGAAATTAAATCACAAGACTTGCAAATTTTTATAAAGACCAGACTTATTTGTGAAACATAATATCATCGAGAAGATGTCCAGAAATCCGGTGCAAAGTTCAACATATGTATGGGGTTCCAGCAAATTAGAGTGGTTACTTCTTCAATTACTCAAAATTTCGCGGTTTGATGATTTACATATGGGTCTTGGGGTACCTCCACTAAACATAATCATAGACTATCAATTCGGGAGATGTGGGAAGCCAATGGCGTATCCAACACATTGCGTCGGAATGTATCCAACACGTGATCCCCGCAGAACTGTGACAGTGTTGTACCGAATGGACGAAACACATGGGGTTGGATACCGCTGAGGTCATAGTCATGAATATTCGATTTTCGAAGTTTAGTTATATGTTTAATTGTGGCAAATAAACATAAAATCACCACTTCTAGATGATAAAAATAAAATAATATATTGCCACGTTGCTGCCAAATAGAGTGATCATGAACTAAATTATATCATAGGGTTGGGTCTAATAGTTCCAATGTTCCAACTAATTAATTATTTAAATTTTAAAATTGACTTCTTTTCACGCTGATGTCGACTCACAAGCGCGGGTGTCAGCATCTTGGTTTGACATTGCAGCTGTGGTCGGAAAAAAGTGAAGATTAGTAAACTAGAAGTCTAAAGTTGAAGTTGAAATCAGGGACTCGAAGTTAAAATCAGACTCGAAGTTGAACTCGTCTAAAACAAAATTACGACGGTATTAGCCATTATAGAGACAACTTAAGATTCATGACAACGTGGTCTCGTCAGAAGGACATCACCACACTATTATCAATATTAGTCTACTAAATAAAACATCAACAAAAGTAAGTTACTTTACTATTTACAACTTTACTTTAAATTACATTCAATATTAGATGTGTCGCATGAAAGGGCTAATTTATAGTACGAAAATATAAATGTTACTTACGGATATGGTGCGCGAGATGTTGCTCGGCAGCAGGAACGGGAGCTACAAGTTCACGAGAGAAAAAAAGTTAATACGCGTCCCAATTAGATTATTAATCCGCTAAGAATTTAGTTCCAAGAACATCGGATGTATCTTATATTAAAAAGTAATGAGTAACAGGGTTGGGAAAATATGTATTATATAAAATACAACTAAATAGAGGGCAGTGTAAGGTACGTGATGTGGGCCATAAAATGTAGAATTTTAATTTATGTCGTTAAACATATACTAATTTTAAAATTTACCGAGTATTATTTGATTAAAAATACCCTCTTCCGTGGGTCATCCTGAATGAAAAATGTACTTATTACCAAAAAACAGTCACAGGACATCTCTTTTATCGTTTCGTTAATGTACTAAAGAATAAATGGTAAATTAGCCTAATTCAAAGATACATGATAGGAGAGGATGGTACTGTTGTTAAGTCTACAATGTCCTGGACCTATAGTGAGAAGATACGGACATACTCGTAGATGTCGAAAAGGTATCCCTCCCAATCAGAACCACTATACTAGTAGATGCTTGAGAACTTCTTCCCATCTTATAACGGTAGGCTACCTAGCGTTAACTGCTTTTTTGTCCGTACAGTTTCAGACTTCATGCAGCGAAACGGGAAAAGATGCATAAAATTACCGCAACAACCATTATTGAGGAAGTTTATAAATAATAAATAAATAGTTAAATAAAATAAATTTTATAATTTTTCCAAGTGAATATTATGATTACAACAGTTTTACAAATTGGCATTTACCAAGACTTAATCATTAAAATGGCCCCATTTCTTACTAAAAGAACAAATAGACATCAAGGCTTTACATCACGTAGCAGAACATTGTATTCATTGGACGTAAAGTATGTGAACCTTCTCTTGGTCCTTTCAAAGTGAACCTTTGACAGTTGCAGCATGACGTCTGTCCTGTCGAGTGTGACAACCACTAACATCCGACCCTTTTACAAGCTCTCTTTAGAAATAAATAATTTATGAACTAGTGCAACTGTGTGGTTCTAGCTATTAATATGTGTGAAACATTTACCTCATGAAGAATGGTAATCTTGTCTTCTAGTTTAAAAGAACGCTGTAGATAAACCTTAACGCCATATTAGGGATCTTCTACAAAAGAGTGATCATTTCTGGTTTAAACTACAGCCAAATGATTATGAGGAATGTATACAATTAAATATTTAACAAACTATAGATGTATCTGTACACATCTGTATTATGTTTTGTTGAAACACTGCTCGCCTATAAATCGGATGAGAAAGCCTAGCAAAACTGACATTTGAATCTACCTTATTCCAAAATGTTTAATTGTACCACAGTTGAACAAGACAGAACTGCTCAACGAGTGAAATGAATTGCTAAACAGGTCTCAAGATTAGTCAAAAACCTTACAGCACCGTTTATTGCCTGAGCTGAAATAAGGCTTTCCTTAGATTCAAAGGATGGTATGGCATCAGACGCACCCAATGGTCACCATGAGAAAACCTTAGATTCACTATCAGAGTAAAGGGTTCTTTGCACTGTACTGTGTTTTTTTTTCTAAAACAGAAAAAAGGTATTTTGTCACTATTACTAATCATTACGTTTTGCAAAAATCCATTCAAATGCATGTTCTTTGTGGCAGAACATACTATGAGAAAGTGTAATGTAAACATAATACTAATAGTATAGGTAATTGCGAATAAATTTATCAAGCATTGATCTACAATTTCTTCATTCCTGATTTGCGAATGAATTAACATCTTTCATTCCAGAAATGTTTATATAAGACAATAAAGGTTAAAAAAACGGTTTAATGTAATATAGTACTGTTTATGAAGTGCGCTATAAAAATACAATGTACAAAGAGGTTGTCGGCTGAGGATTTAAAGCATAAAAACTTGTACATATACTAAGTAAAAAAGTTTCTAAGCTAATCCCAGAAAGAAAGGCTTTTTGCAGTGCCGGCTCGTCTGATATTAACAAAGTTTGCTACATACCTCCTGCCCTCAATACACAGTTCTCAGCAATACATCTCACGTCACCTACTGTGTATTGAAGCACATGATTATGTTTCAAAGTGCAATGTAATAGGAGGTTGAGAAAATCTTGTAGATATTGCTAAGTAAAATCGTCCAAATTTAAGGATTTTTGCAGTGCCGGCTCGTCTGATATTAACAAAGTTTGCTACATACCTCCTGCCCTCAATACACAGTTCTCAGCAATATATCTCACCACATCACCCACTAGGTATTGGAGATCATGATCATGTGTAAAAGTGCAATGTACAAGGAGGTTGTCGGCTAAAAAGTTAAGCAGTAAAACTTGTAGATATTGCTAAGTAAAAAAGTTTCTAAGCTAATCCCAGAAAGAAAGGCTTTTTGCAGTGCCGGCTCGTCTGATATTAACAAAGTTTGCTACATACCTCCTGGCCTCAATACACAGTTCTCAGCAATATATCTCACCACATCACCCACTAGGTATTGGAGATCATGATCATGTGTAAAAGTGCAATGTACAAGGAGGTTGTCGGCTAAAAAGTTAAGCAGTAAAACTTGTAGATATTGCTAAGTAAAAAAGTTTCTAAGCTAATCCCAGAAAGAAAGGCTTTTTGCAGTGCCGGCTCGTCTGATATTAACAAAGTTTGCTACATACCTCCTGCCCTCAATACACAGTTCTCAGCAATACATCTCACGTCACCTACTGTGTATTGAAGCTCATTATTATGTTTCAAAGTGCAATGTAATAGGAGGTTGAGAAAATCTTGTAGAGATTGCTAAGTAAAAAGCTACCAAAACTAATCCCAGAATGGAAGGCTTTTTGCAGTGCCAGCTCGTCTGATATTAACAAAGTTTGCTACATACCTCCTGGCCTCAATACACAGTTCTCAGCAATATATCTCACCACATCACCCACTAGGTATTGGAGCTCATGATCATGTGTAAAAGTGCAATGTACAAGGAGGTTGTCGGCTCAAAAGTTAAGCAGTAAAACTTGTAGATATTGCTAAGTAAAAAAGTTTCTAAGCTAATCCCAGAAAGAAAGGCTTTTTGCAGTGCCGGCTCGTCTGATATTAACAAAGTTTGCTACATACCTCCTGCCCTCAATACACAGTTCTCAGCAATACATCTCACGTCACTTACTGTGTATTGAAACTCAGGATTATGTTTCAAAGTGCAATGTAATAGGAGGTTGAGAAAATCTTGTAGAGATTGCTAAGTAAAATAGTCCAAAATGTAAGGATTTTGCAGTGCCCGCTCGGCATAACTGTTTCCTTTACCTTCTAATAGTGATTGATTTTTAGATCTAATGTTGAAATTTTCCTATGTAAATCATCATTGATAGCTCCCCAATTTGACAATCCCTATACTTAAACCATTCTCCTTTCACTTGACTTTGACCTGAGTTACAAAACAGATCTATTAGGCCACTTTCTTGATTTTAAAAGGGCTTAAAACCATCTCTATAGGAATCATAATACATCCGACATTCGTAATGCATCCTTGATTTAATCGTGGCAAACATTTATAATCTCTTGTGCCTTATTTAAATCATTCATATTTTTTATTATATCATGCAGAAATAAGGGAGTTATTTTAAAAGTACATGATAATGATGTGTCTGATTCCGAATGATTGTTTGCAGTCAGTAAGTTTACAAGTAAGTCAGATAAAAAACCTCTAGAGTTTTCTTCATGTACTTATTACATATTCAAGTTCATAAAATCGTGGTTTCAACTCTTGCTTTCTTCAAACTTTAACAACGTTAACACGCACGGTGAAAATTTACGATTTAATATTACTTGCATAAGGCAGTTCAATACTTCAAATTAAGTTGAATATTAGGGTGTAAATTGACCCATTCACACACTGAATTAAAGTTGAATAAGACCTATAAGAAAATAAAAAAAAATTAAGACTTAATTCTACAAAAACTTTTACATTTTACAATGAGACCTCTAACTAAATATGTTCATATTTAGGGATAATTTATTTACAAAACAAATGATGCAGATCAGAATTAAAATAATTATTTAGAATTTAGAATAGATGTTTAGAACAGTTGTGAAGAATTTAGCTGTGCTTTTTCCAGTATCTCTATTTCTTTAATTTCAAAAGACTCCGCAAGTAAAGTTTGAACATTGTGTTCAGTTCGTTAGAACTTAACAATACCACTGGGGAATGGCGTACTGTATAATTTTCGGTGTCAAAAGCTAATGAATCAAAGCTGGATACAATGGATAAAGAACAAGAAATTCACCGCTTCAGACGGTACAAGTATTATGATTTATATTTATTAAGATGATGTTTCTATAGTAAATATCGTTTTCAGAATACAAGAAATACGCGAGTTACTGTAACGTGTCAATGGATGGTTATGAGTCATATCTCGCTATAATACTACTTACAGGAGTTCCTGTGTGAGTTCAGGCTAAGTATGATGGATTGGCTTGGCTTAACTTGTCATTGATGTACCATTTGCGGATTCGGAGCTCTACCTTTCACCCTCAGTTCCGGCATTCAGCTCAAACACTTGGCGCGTCATTCCAACAGGATTTAACCAGATCTCTCTATCTGCTCGAGTAAACGTGTAAGTCTGAATAGAAATTAAGATCTGCTTACAGAATATGAAGCGAGTGGTTGAATAGGTTGGTTCACGTGTTTACTTAGCTGAGCTTTAGCGAAGCCTGTTACTCAGGCTTCATTTCTATATCAGAAACACTGAGTTAGATGATGGTCCTATGGTATTTGTCTGAGCGTTAACGAATATTTTTATATTGGTCTTATGGGTAACCATGATGGCAAAGAGAAAATAGCAGAATAAATTTTGCGAACAAACTCAATACACCCATGAGAGATTCAAACATGTGACATACTATGGCCACAGACGAAGAGACGTAGACGATATTTTCGTCGAGAGGGAATCTTACCTTTGACCTCTCTTTTTGTAACATCTATTTCAGTTTTGGTTTTCAATAATAACAGCCTATTCCCTAAATATTCCCACCAGTATAATACAAGAAACAAAACAGTTATGCAACAGTTTAGTAATCATGCGATTACTAAACTCTTCGATAAATCATTACTATATTTGGAACCCAAAACATTTAATTCGTTACCTGTCAACATAAAGAATTGTCCTAACAATCTTCCTTTTAAACCAATGCTTGGATCATTTCTTACAAATAGAGAAATGTATATCGGAACTTTTAACTGTTGCTCACAGTTTCACAATTTTATGTATGTTAATAGTACAATACCTGAAGACTATGATTGAAACATTATAATATATCAATGAGCAATAACTATTCTAATAATATTGAACATTTCTTACTAAACCAGCTATAAAACTATTAGCCAAATAATCACCACAATAAAAATACGACACTCTTCTCCATTTTGAAGTGATTACAGGGTGCAAAGTCTTACGAGAACATTACAGACAAATTCTGGAATATTTGCAAGCGAGCTCAGCCAAAATATACTGGGGTCCCATAAGTTCCACCCCCCCTTCTAACTTTTGAATGGAATTAAACAAACCAATATCCTTTGGGGGGTATTTATATAATGACAAATGATGATTTTTGCGCTACATGAGAACTTAGCCCCTCAACCCAAAATGGGGGGTTGGGGGTCAAGTCAAAATTTTTAAATGCAAACCCACATGAAATGACACTTCAAGTGAGAATTGTTTCAAGTGATTTGAATTATTTTTTTGTATTAATTTTGAGAAGTTGTTGTTTTGTATTTGAATTAAAACTTTATTTTTGCCAAGAAGTAAATGGGGGCCATTTTGAGCATTTACTTTGAGCTTAAAAAAGGTTGAGGTAAGATTTCAACATTAAGTTTAATTATTTTAAGTTTAATTTAGCACTACTTAGTATTAAGAATAAGTCTGAACAGATGAGTTAAGAAAAATAGTGTTTTTAGCGTAACTTTTCAATAAAACTTTGACAAGCCGTTGTTTCGTACTGGATTGAGATAGAGACCTCTAGTCTGTGGCATTGTTCTTCTTTTATAAAGACCTTTAAAATGAAGCGTCATTTGATGGGGGTTTGCATTTAAAAATTTTGACTAGACCCCCCCAACACCCCATTTTGGGTTTAGGGGCTAAGTTTTCATGTAGCGCAATAATCACTATTTGTCATTATATAACCATCCCCCAAAAGATATTGGTTTGTTTAATTCCGTTCAAAAGCTAGAAGGGGGTGTGGGACTTTTGGGACACCCGGTAGTTAAACTGAAATAGGAATGTATATGTTAACATTGAAAATGAAATTCAAAGTCCTAATATAACAGGTTCATCTAAGGATTGTGTTTAGGCTTAGGTAGGATCTACGAGTGTAAGAAGTCTCGGGCAGGAGTTACATACCTGTCACTTGTTATCTATTACCTCATCCTCTGTCTGCCTTTTATAGTCTGGCAGAAAAATTGCTTTTCATTTGAGATTTATTTCGCTCATGACTCAGTTTTTGTTGGATTTTGTGGATCATCCTTCATCAAAACTGTACCATACACGTTACATATCTACTTCGTTTATGACAGAAACAAACACCGTTTCAAGTGAATAGACACGGTTCTAATTTATGACGGCATGATTTAGTTAAAAAGTGAATACTTATAATTCTGTATAAAATACGAGTATTTGGATCCCTAACTTGTATAAAAAATCAAAGACGCCTTATAAAAAATACTGGTAGCAATTTCATAATTATTATTGATTGACGTCAAAAGATTGTAGGAGGAGGGCATACACATTTGTAATGTTTATCTTTAACGTTGTAGACAATTCCTAAAACAAATATTCTAATAAGTTCCTGATGGTACAATAATAGTGAAGTGAACTGCTGACGATGACTCCCTAAAAGCCCACACCACATACAATAAGTGTACGTCCCTGTAACACTGATTTTAAAGATGCTCAGAAATATAAATATTGAAGGTCATAACGCAGATCTGTATTTAATTCATGAAAATAACCAAGTAGACCACTGCAAATCGCTATGACAACAATCCGGTTTTTAAAAGATTTGCTGCGGTATACGCTTTGTTTGCATAGTTAATTATATTCACATTGGCTGTTGCACTGTACCAAATAAATGTATCAGGTATATGTTACGACAGAAATATATGTATGTACTCATATATTTAAATAATTTATTTCATAAAAGTAAAAAAAAAAACAAAAATAAAGGGATTACCCAAAAAGTATACGGGTACACATATAAAAATTAAAAAAAAAACAGTAGCAGTCGTGGGACTGCCGATAGAAGTGAAAACGGAACTATTAAGTTGAGAGTAATTAACAATACGTTATAGTAGCAGTACATCTGTAATTGTAAATGTAACGCGTTTTTAATTTTCCAATTTTAAAATCCACGAAAAAATATTATCAAATAACTAGAAATCTATTTTACCACGCTAGTAAGATAAATCTTATACCGTAATAATACTCATTTCATGATGAAGAGGTTAAATATTAAAAACATAATTAAAATGCATAATGCTAAATTTTAAATACAAATATTCGTACAAATATTAAAAATGTTTAAAAATATATTCGTTGTTTTCATTATTCATTTATCTGTATAAAAATATGTTGTAATTGCTCAATATTAATAGTTAGTTAAACATAGAATACAAGTGAGTAAACACCGAGTGAACAACAGTGAGTTGAACACCGTTGTAAATAATACAGTTATTGCTACGAATAAAGTATATAATTGCAATAACAATTAAACCCACAATATTTTTAAAACTAATAAATTAGTTAAATTAACTTGGTTCTTTCGTAAAGGTATTTTTATTGCACAATAAACTAATTTATTGAGTTAATACGGTATCAGTGAGCCAATGCGCCAACTACAGTTCCGGCAGAAACGTTCACTCATCACTTCATACGCTACTACAGGCTAAACTAAACTTCCAATAAAAAAATGATAAATTACAAAAAAAATATTCATCTATTTTCCCACAACTTTCTCGCTGACAAATTTTGTCTGACCAAAAAATAAAAAAAAATCCTCGCTTACTACTTTTTTCTTGTCATTGTAAACGCTATGTAAAATGTAAACAATAATCAAAATTATTTCGAAATTTTTTTAATATTTAAAAATGTAACCAATAGATTGCCAATATTAAGAGCTTTAATTTGACGCATCTTACAGAATTGTACGACATTGGCTTCACTTTTAAATCGCGAGAGGAAGCCGTAAAGGTCACTGATTTTCGCAGTCTGTTTTCATACTCCGCCGGGACAGTTGTAACACAGCGAGACTGACTTTTTCATGCAGGTTAGTAGTCCGCGGCCAAGTCTACGGTTAAAAAACACAGCGAGACTGACTTTTTCATGCAGGTTAGTATCATTAGCATGTCGGTGACGCGAACCGAGGATTTTACCCCCTACCAAAACGCTCAACGCGCCTAAAGAAGTTTTCACTTCAAAAAATATAGTAGTTACAGAGCCGTTTTTTATAATGCTATTATTGTAGTATTTAAAAATAATAAATTCTTAATACACTCAACCTAGGTAATATTAACTAGTAGAAATGCTCGTCGAATAATAATACAGTGGCCTAAGAAACATGTTATTACAAGATTATCTCAAATGTTGAATAAAATGGTACTAAAATGTAATATGGTTGACATTAGGTATTTAAAAATCACTAAAAACTATAGCTTACTAATGGTACGGATAAACATTTTAAATGTACTGTTTAATGGGGTGTGTTATGTTTTGCTTTTTGTTATTTTAACATTAAATTGTACCTTAGGAATTCTACGGTTGTTTTAAATTCTACGGACCAAACACGCTTCTGTTACATTGTTTGTACATAAAATGATCTATAGGGGCGCTTAAGTCACGCGGCATGGATATTATAAATATAGAAAGCATGGGAATATCGTACAAGAAAATGTGAAACAGTATCTGAACATTAAAAAATAGCAGAAGAAATGGGGAAAGGTCCGGAGTGACTGCCGCGACCCGAGCAATAAACTACGGCAATGTATCGTGACTGGCCTACATCGTAACTCAACACTCGAGATGTCTGTTCGTACATATCTCTTGTTTTAGGCGAACTGAGATTTTGTGTATGCCACAATGTGCTTGTTAAATATCTGACAGTGTTGTTCCTGAGAGGTTTAGAACAATCTGTTTATAATAATTATATTAATTATTAATATTATTATTAATACATAACTTCTTGAACACTTTAAAACACTTCCAATAAGATACGGTATATTTAGGCAATAAATTATAGTGAATAATACGTTTATAAGAAATAAATATGGTTTAAAAGTAGTTTATAGGTTCATGAAGTGCATATTTGTTGACTTTGCGGACACTTTCACGAAGCCATTCCATTTTACCATCCAGAAACGGAGATGAGTGCCTTTACATCTAGTGTGCGCGTTCACCACGAGCGTCTATGTATATACTCTACACGCTTATATCTTACGCAGACATCTGTAGCTAGTTTTAAATTGTCGGTGTTATATAGTTTATACTAAATATTTACGTGTACAAACTTATTTTCATAAGGGAATTGTTTAAATTAACATAAAAGTCAATCTCTATTCAACCCGTATACTTCTCCTTTACCCCAAAATTAAAAAAAAAATCAACTATCAAAGTACCTTATGAACATATTAAATTAAAGGGGGTTAAAAGAGAAAATATTGTGCAACGGGATGTATATTAATTTTTAAATTATAAAAATAAAATAAACATATTACATTAAAATGCATAATTATTAAGACATTTTATGAATAACTGAATATACATTTTGGAAGCAGTTCTTATAGAAAAATGACAATTTCTTACAATGATTTGTATATTCATATGAAATAAATTTGAAATATTGTAATTTTAAAATTATTACCAATTGCATTATAAGGATCCGCCAACAATAAATCTATACATCGACTTTTGGTGTCTGGGAAAGTTTCAAATTAGAAATTAACTATAGAAATGTATATTTGATATTTTTAAATTGTTGTAGGAATACTTGTGTCGTGAATAGACAGTCTATACTATTGGAACATTGCGGGAGAAAGAGGATGGAATTACATAATTCCTTATTTACTAAGTTTTTGTACAATCAAATTACCTTGATCGCATCAAATTCGGTTGATCAAAACTCTAATTTACTTTTGAAATTGAAAATGTTCATTCACTCATTACGAGAAGAATTAGCGTTTAACTAGTGTACAGTATATATAAATTGAATAAATAATACGCAATTTAAAATAACCTTTAACTTTACCTCCTTAAGATTTTAAGATACAGGTCATTCAAATTTCTAAAGACAGAATCATTATATCTCTGCTATTGAGCTATTAACTTCCGTTGTGTTCTGTTGGCAATAAGGTTTATTGCTTGACTTATAGCAATACGAGTTATTGAGTTCTCGTAATTAATTGTAATTGGGTTTTGACGTTTTAACTCGGATGTTAAAATATTGATTATTTTCTTCGTAATGTATAATGTAATTACTTATATCGACTTCATTATTTCGTTTGTTTAATTATTTCTGGAGTTTAAGTGTAAGAAAGGGCTTTATGTATTTAGTTTTGTCTATGCAAATTAATATTGTTATATTTAGTTTCAATTTCAATTCCTTAAGCATCGTAGAGGAAACTGGAAAAGGTTCTAGAATTCTCAGGTTACACAAAGCTTTGTGAAGTAATAACACAGTAATATAGGAGCAATATAAACTCATTCCATCGCTTACACAAGTTTTAACTTTCATCCAAACCTAACACGCTTGTATTCGATATGCTCTGGACGAGAAGTTTGTATCCAGTTAAAAGTTTCAGTATGGCGATCGTTTATAATACCTTTATTTTCTTAATACAGAGTAATATTTAGACTATTGTAAATGATTTTCAATTTCTGAAACATTTTTTATCGTCATGACACAACGTCAAACTAAAATATATAATTTATGAATATTCGAATAGCTTGATTAAAAATGTTGTTACATAACTTCTGTTTTGTCCTGCAGTTCACACGTCAACGCGCATTTAGCTGCGTTTTTCATCGACCCACGAGCCAAGTGAAGTGATCCACCGTTCAGGGTAATCTTCAAGTCGCCTCACCTCGCGGTAGCGGTCTTGAGTGGTTGGACCGAGGTCCTTGGTTGTGCCGGACCGGTGCCTCGACCGGTCACGACACACTTATGGCTGACTCGCAACATGGGTTGCCAGTGCGAAAATATTTGATATTTTAATAAAGAAATAAGAAAAAAAAGGATTCGTTACAAATTAACATTAAAATATTAGTGTATTTTCAATGTAATACATAAAGGTAACAGCCAGACGTCCATTCACGTTTTAGCCGACTGTCCCAGAACTCGTATACGATTACGATTGACTGAATACTGAACTGCAATATCACATTAAATAGTGCTATAGTCCCCAAGGTGACCGAATATTTGCAGAGGTAAACCCTATTATCATAGCATTTTTATATTTTTGTACAAGTATCTGATTGACAGTCACATATGTACACATGAACAAGATAGAAGTACGAAGATTCCTGAAACAATTATAAAGGTTTTTATACAACTACTACATATCTAAATTAATATAGGAACAATGTGTGATTATTATTAGTTGTATAAAGAAGATAGAATTAATCCACACCAACAGTCGGAAACAAGTTTCGCGGAGGTTTTATGCACCATTTTACGACTGTAGCTCATTTTACTAGGTTACATGTGTTACTGAGCCACATGTTACAATTTCGTATGGTTGTACTCAATTCGTTTACAATTTATTTACTCTGCGATTTTCTCATGGTTACCCATCGTAATCCTAATAATATTATTAATGCGAAATTGCCATTGTTTGTTTGTTTTGTTTTCATGTATAAACTATCAAACCGATTCTACTGGAATTTATATGGAGATGCTTACAGTTCTTGGTACGAATATTTTTATTTTGAAAATCCCTTCAGGTTACGCCCCACTGGTCTTTAAAGTAATGAAAAATCCCAGCTTGGTCTCTAAAGTTGTGAAATATTAATTGTAATAGCCTGTCAAATGTAATCACCTTCTTCTTAGTGAACTTTTTTTATTAATTCAGACAAACATGAACTGGAGCTAAACTCAACATTCACATACTAATACTGTTGTGAAAATTAATCTAATAATACATTTTAATCCTAATTTTTTTATAACAGCCACAAATTATATTTTTAGATTGATCTCAAAAAATATCTTAAATATTTTAATAGGGATTGTAAAGCTCTTATTAAATATACTGTAAACATTTCAATTACATATTAATTTGTGGGTATGCATCCAAAGTGTAATCTAAGTAACTGAAATAGTTTTAAATTAGCTACATAAACTTAAAACTTTTAAAATAGGTTCATCAGTATTCATATAAATAATTAAAGCTCGGTAAAATAATTTCTGGAATGATGTTGGAAGTACTTAAAAATACAAATGCATGAAAATAAAATTAATAATTGTGATTCAAACGAGAAGGATACGAGAAATGTAAGACTGTATTGTAACACAAGATGGTTAATGTGATGATGGTTTACGAAAGCTGATAGCCTTGTTAACAATCTTAGGAATTCACCTGAAATTCTCCTAAACCTATTTAGTGCTTAGATAATCCACATTATACGTTTAAGAATCAGGACTACAAACATGCCTTTTCTACATTCTGCTATTTAGATATGTAATAATAACGCCGTGATCAATAATAACAAACTGTAATGTATACATTATGAGATATTTGTATACATAATAATTTATTGGCACTCTAACTTAACCAACTTTGCATATGACACATTATTCGATAAAACAAATATTGTAAGAGTACTACTTTATAAAAATTACATTATAAACTTTCTTGATCTTGGGATGAGTTTAAATTAAAGATCACCTTTAGAATTATTGGTGGTTAAAATTTAATAGTTACAATGTCCATGCAGATTTGGATTTACGACCAAGGGTCCAGAATTTTTTTGGATGTTAAGTACCTTCTGCTCAAAACGAGCTAACGAACTATCTTTGGTAATATTGGTAGCTAGGTAATTCATGTAGCTTTTGTAAAACCAAATTATTGCATTCACAAAGCTTCTAGAGTGTGTATGCAGACAATTATATCAATCTAAAAGATCCGTATGGCCGAATCCTATGGATCGGTTAGCCTTAACAACGAGTAGAACTTGTAATATATTTTTATGATGCTAATATAGGCTTTCGAAATGTTCTGTACAACAGTAAATAAATGCTCATAATTGGTTTGTTTTAATTAAATAAACTAGAAACCCATCCAACATTTATTTAAAACGTCAAAAATACAGTAGCGTATGAAAATAAGGCAAATCGAAGGATGATTTTGTAGAATGTAAAAATTGTGTGTGACAATCAATATTATTAAAATGAAAATGAAACGGAAAAATGCTGAATCAACAACCATATATTATGGTAATATACAATACTATAACAGTGTTCTAGTTTAAAATATTCAAAGAAAAGAATAAAATATCTGTGTTAAAATTATTATTAACATAAGTAGACTGATGGCAATTTGCTGACCAAATAAAGTACTTGCACAGGACACCCCTAATTGTTTCGTTCGCTAATTTAATTTGGTAAACGTCCTCTGGGTTTATTTTAGTTCATATTTTTCAAAGAATCTAATGAAAACTAATGGCTTTGGTTGTATGCAACAGTGTTTTACGTTAAAAATTCAGTAACTTTCTTTCCAAAATTGTAAAGACTCAATATATTAAAATATGTTGTTTTCTCTTAAAAATGATTAGGTCTTATAAGAGTTTATAATCTTTCATCCAAACAGGTTTCAAAGTGGTGTGTAGTTAAAATATAAATATATCTATCTGCCTTGTATTCTGTAGTTGTTATAACCTTAAAATGTATTCATTAGACAAATACAGCATGTATAAAACTAAAACACAACTAACTAATTATAATATAGCGTGAGACAAAACTTTTCCAGAGCATGAACGTCCAGTAGAGTCAATATGAATTCTCATCACACATTATACAATCTCTACTATAGCACCATATTTGAATATTTAAGATTGAATGATTTTTTGGTGAGAAACTTATTTTGTAAATGTGAATGAATGAATGAGGACTGACATGTCTTTCAGCAAACAAATGCACCATAGACACAAAAGATTTACCCAGTCGCTTCATTCCCACAGGGTGTCATGTTTCTCGCGATCGTTCTTTCACACGTGACTGACCTACATCCCATTTATAGAACAATGACAGTAGATATGGCGCAAAGTGTATATGTTGTGGCAGTATGCGGTATACTAGTACACTATTAGTCATCCTATTATTTGTGTGTGCTTGCGTCATGAGATAAAGAATACATGCGTGTTATTGTTATTGTTATCAGATTATGAGACGAGGGTATTGGAAACATCAGAGGTAGATAGGAATTTCATTTCCTACCTCTCGATGTAGAGCTGAAGTCGATACCGCCAACCGCGCCTCGCTTATGGTACTAGTCTGTCATTTTCCCCTCAGAGCATTATTAATATCAAAATACATATATTTTAGCCTTCGATAAGGACCTGGAGTTGATAATTCCCAGCACACTTCATCACAGTTTGTAATTTATTTCCCTAAGTATTGTAAGTATAAAAGTATTAGATGATAATCGTCGTATCTATTATCATATACTAGCTGTTTCCCGCGGCTTCGCACGCGTCTCTTAAGCTTTGCCCGTATATTTCTTTGCCTTCAAATAGTGTTTGGCTATTTAATATACGTAACTGTGTCGTAATTGCAGTTTATAATGTGCAGGCGCTTTGATAACTTTTATATCTTGCAGTACAGCCTGGTGGTGAGTTACATCAATGGGCATTGCATATAAACCTTCTACATAGAAAAATACAAATAAATACAAATTTTCATAGTGATCGGTCCAATAGTTTGTGAGTCTATAAAGGACAAACACACAAACATTCATTTTGATATATTATTATTGATCATTGGTGCAATCTGAATTTAAAATTAGGCAATGACGTCTTCTATGCAACCTGCATTACACTACTGATCAAGCACTTTACAATAAAAATTTCTAAATTTTAAATGTAAACAAATGTTTCTGCCTCTTTGATGAACTTCAGCTGAAAGTATTAACAGCTGTTAAGTATCAGTTCGCTTTGTATTATGTGTCGTAGCGCAGTCTGTCGGATCCAATATAAAACACTCTAACATCAACAACGATTTATAATTAAAAAATTAATTGAATAAACTATTTAAATTGGACCAAATTTACTCTAGTATGTATGCCTATGTTACTTCCAGGAACGTGTAGAATCACTGTACAAAATTTCACGATGTTTCGTGCATTGGTTCCAGAGTTATAACGGAACATACAAACAAACATTCGCATTTATATATATATATTAAATATATATATCTATTAATTATATATATATATATATATATATATATATATATAGATTTTGTTGGTTAAGCACGTAACAATCCGAACTTATCGACAAGGTACGCCACACCACGTGTCACATGAGAGGATTCGCTGAGGTTACATAAAATTTCAAGTTTATACCTAATCTTATTCTTGAGAAGCCCTGCGAACAGACAGATAGACAATAATATAGAAAAGATATTGTTACATTCCCCAGCAGACAAAAAAGAAACTGTGCTACCACACTTTGTGATAGGCTTCAATGACGGTAGCAAAATCTCATCAATGGACATCAAAACTCGTTGTTTTGTACATAGAAAAGCAGCTTCATACACCATTTTCAAGTCTATATGTCAGTTTGTTCTCGAAATATCGTACGGAGAGACAGACAGAAATCATTGTATATTTAGTGTCTTAAAACCATTTGTACACCTAATTGCCATAGCTTGTCACGAACTGAGTCATATGAATATTCTGTATTCCACGTTTCTGTTATGCTTAGTACTGACCCTCGCAGGTGAAAAAGTCCAGGTAGTCTATCGACATGTTGTCTCATGGTGTCATATTCCTTACCAGGCCTCTACAGCGAAAGGGGTAGGATGTAATCTACTTTCGCTCTTACATTTGCTTTAACTCAAAATTGAGCTAATCGATGTGAACAGCTTCCACTACCGTAAGCATAGCTTACTGAGATACAGACGGTGACCGCTTTATCTGGAAAATGGTATTTTTCCATCCAAATTAAAATTGTAAAAGGCCTAACAATATTCAAAAAAGGCAATCAGGGCAAAATGGACAGTTACCACCCCATTTCTATATCACCAGTCCCGAGTAAGATTTTTGTAAAAGATCTTTTAGAAAAGTTTCAGCATTGCTTAAATAGATTTAATATTATGGGTCCGGAACAGTTTGGATTAAGAAAGGGTAAGTCTAGTATTAACGCTGTTACTACCTTTGTAGATGGATTGGAGAGCTGAAACGTGTACACAGCATATTGTTAGATCTCTATTAGAGAACTACCAACATCTCAAAATGTTTGCCTAAGTCCATTAAGTACTTGCTGCTGGTAGACCTTCTCTCCCGAAAAATAAGTTGGTAAGATGGTCAGACGCTATGAATTGTCGTACGACATACTCGGAAGCCATACTGCAACTACCAAAAGTTCTCTTGTAACCTAACCTAACCTAACCTAACCTAACCTAACCTAAACCTAACCTAACCTAACCTATCCTAACCTAACCTAACCTGACTTAACCTAACCTAACCTAACCTATCCTAACCTAACCTAACCTAACTTAACCTAACCTAACTTAACCTAACCTAACTTAACCTAACCTAACTTAACCTAACCTAACTTAACCTAACCTAACCTAACCTAACTTAACCTAACCTAACTTAACCTAACCTAACCTAACCTAACCTAACCTAACCTAACCTATCCTAACCTAACCTAACCTAACCTGACTTAACTTAACCTAACCTAACCTAACCTAACCTAACCTAACCTAACCTAACCTAACCTATCCTATCCTAACCTAACCTAACCTAACCTAACTTAACCTAACCTAACTTAACCTAACCTAACTTAACCTAACCTAACCTAAAAAATATTGAGAGTGTGAAGGGGTGGGGTCGGCCGAGTATGATGCAGCTGTGATTAAAAGTTTCCATTTTGAAAATGTTCAAAAATGAACTATCGAAGATGTAACTGTAGGCCATAAACTTGTAGAAAAAGCAGCAACTTTGGCGATGGAAATTAAAACGTACAGAACGTGAGTGACAGGATCTCACCGTTGAATACCATCAGCGTTTCAAGATGCTAATAAAAAACCTGAGCGATACCACTCTACTCTGCTTTGTACTAATTGCTTATATACATTCCTAAGTCAGCAATCCTGCATTTCTTTGAGGAACTTGCCTTTGTATGTGATAACCCACGGGTAAAAAGTAATTAAACGTGTGGTTATTCTGCCATAAAACAATGTTTACACGGAAGATTTGATTACATTTAATAGGATTCTTCAACTAATAGCATTTGCTTGCTGCAATGTATTTCTTAGAGAAAGTGTTAGAGTCCAGTGAGAGTTTGAAATAGGAATAGGGCTATATAGGGAGTTCACAAACGGGTGTCAGATATTATTCAAAATTTCAAGCTTAAAGTATTCTATAAACATAGGTCGAGAAATGTGTCGTTTAGCCGCTAGCCGCTATTTTATGTTCTTTTATATAAATATTAAAACTATAGAACTATTAAAACTTAAGATACCAAAAATTGGCGCATAAGTAGCAATAAGTAAAAGGATAATTAAACAAAAATAGAAGTTTAATTTGCTCTAATATTAACGAAATGGCGCCTGTTGAAAATTGTTAAAGTCAAATAAGAAAATACCATTACATTTATAAAAAAATTACAAGAAACCAACTATTTTGTTTTGAAAAAATTTCAACGGTGCATTACACAACGAAATCCGTTAGTGCATAAGCGAGCACGACCACTTTAAAGGTACGTTTGCACAAACAGGAGCAAGTAACATGTCACAGTTAGTCAGTTTTTTTTCATCTCGGCTTGTATATTCGAGATGATGCATATAATTATGTTTATTCAACAATGATATGAAACTGGGTCAGCCGATGGACGCATCATGTAAGGCGTCGAGTTTTGGATCTGAGTTACAGACAGCGCGGGTTCAAATCCTGCCTGTGATTATTGCACTTTTTATCAGTCCTGTTGAACTTCTACTGTACCGATTATTCCCCTTGTTCTGTTTTATCAAACCACCGCACAGGCCAGTGACCCACGGAGCGAACAAATAAGGCTAACAGAGAAACATGTTCTATAAAAAAATAAAACAGAATGTATAGGCGGAGGTAGGGCTATTTTAACCCTCACATGCACTCAACCTCAGGATAATGTGTCACTGTTATTGCAACATCATTGTTATTGTTACTTGGCCAATATTGCTTGTTTGGATATTGCACCAGCTCGTACAGGTATGTTGGTTATGTTGTTTTTAAGGTAGCTCTATCGTTGATAGTGTGTACTCGATATTCGTACCAGAACATTGTTTGATTGCATTAAAGGGTATTCCATTAAAAAGTTAAGTCAATTTTGGCTTAGTTTGAAATGTGATAGAAAGGTGCGCAATACGAATATAAACAATGTCTATAGCGTATAGTCATTCTGTATTTAATATATTGCAAACCACACATATTTGTTTGATTTGTAAATAAAAGTAATAATTCAATTCAAATATATATTTAAAAAAATGAAACAATACGCACTACAGTCTTGTTGCTATCCCTATTGCTAGTGGATATTTGAGGGAATTCACTCAATCTATCAACTATTATTTATACGTTCCCTATTTTACTATACATACTAATATTTTTAATAATGAATAACAATATAAGTTTAGATACAAATCATAAACAAAATGTAAACTCCAAATACAATCAACACATGTATTACATAAAATAATAATTTTGATTGGAGTTACAGAAATAAACAATTAATTAAGCAATAAATAATATTTTATCACTAATAATAGATACACTGACGCTTTACCAAACTTAATACTAAATTCATAAATTTTTATTATAGATACAAATAAAAGGAATTCCTACGTGACGTCTAAACTATGAAATAAGAGAACAAAATTACAATAAATTTAAAAAAGCTACAATTTATTATCATTACAATATTAATAACAACTTCTTTATAACACAACAATATTTCTCCTAAGTACTAACTAAACCTTAAATAACTTGTAATAACGATACGAATGCAGTACGTCTAAAAAAATAATACACAATAAAACTATAACACTCATAATTATTACAAATAATTTTGTTACATAAGTATAATGTAATGTCTACATAAGCCCCCAAGACGGTCGGAAGCAGAGTAATAATAATAATAATTACTCAGTCGTAATAGGCTAAAAATACTCTTAAGTAAACATTTTTTATTTTATAAAATGCAGTGGATGTGTGTTCATACTTATCAAAGGAATTTAAAACTATAGGGTGAGTATGTAAAATGAACTTTATAACTTTGAAAGCACTTTTTGTACAGACATATTTATAAAACTTACGGATTGATTCGTCAATTTGTAGGAGCAAAACAATATTTTGATTCATCATGTTTACAAATATTTCTATTGGAAATTAGCCTCTCGCCATACTCGTTCGTAGTTGGTTCGAGCATTCCTTATTATTTTTCAAATCAATAATAAAAGTAGATTAATACAAACTTTTAATATAACATCACAATTTGATATGTTTCCATGATAACCTAAAATAGACACAAAAATAATACGCATTGACTATACAAGTTAAATAAACCCTCGTTAGCTGCTGAAGCTGTGATATTGTATATGAGACAAACTGTTGAAAGCCAAGCTCCAGCATTTAGCCGATCTAGCCAGAAGAACCTTTACCAAATTCACCTTATTCAATTTTATAACATTTAATTTTTCATGGTATGTTTCAACGAAGATGAATATTTGTATTATTACTTTAGACTGAATAATAAAACATTTTTTAAATTTAAAATTATGTTGTAGCCTATTAGAAGACGCAAAAAGTTCAGTTATCACAACCAAATACAATTTAAATGATATTTCAGAATTCTCAAATTTATACTTGTGACCTCTAGTTTCAATACACTGTTGATAAAATATGATGCAATTATTTTAAACCGATTCTCTATATGTGAGTAACAGTTGCCTCGTAAACAAATCAGAGTAAACAAATGTAAAAATACATTTCATACTTTAATTTATAATTTAATATAACCTCTGTAAAAATGAATATATAGAGACAGAAACAAAGACTAACCGTTATGTAACGTACAGGGGGACAACAGCCCGCAGCAGGGTTCAATTGACATGGTAATGCTGAGTAAATACCTCCCTTTGTTGTTACTGTCTACTTCGTTGTCATTTTGCAGTAGTAAAAAACTAGAATATTGTTAAAAATAAATATAGGCCTACATTGAATCACTGAAAGAATTGAATCCTTAAAGTATTCAAGTTTTTTTAAAATAAATTAAGGACTCACGTTTCACAAAATAAAATGATTTACTTTCCATTTTTCGAAGTGATTTTAGTTAATATTTTGTAAAATTCGTACATAATGAGAAATAAAGTTTTGTCTGAAAAGAGTCTTTCAAACCTTTGAAGGTCTTTATGCTTATCCGATATAAAAATTCACGAACTCCTTTTCTGATAGTTAGAGGAAGGTGTAATACTGCTTGTCATTAGGTACTTGAAGTAAAGGCCATAATCATACTGAGCTGACGTTATATATATATATATATATATATATATATATATATATATATATATATATACACACACACACACACACACACCACATACACAGGGTGTAACAAAACTCTGTAAACATACTTTAGGATATATTCCCATGGTCCAAGAGGGGTTAAATACTAAATGCAGCAAAAGATCTATCTCTTTTCGTTTACTGCCTGTCTTTTTTATTTAGTTTTTATTGTTATTTCTGATACAAATAGAGATATACTACAACTGAAATTTGGTACAATTATATTTGTTACAGCTACAAACCAAGAGAGAAATGAATATATAAAGACGATAAGAATATGTAAAAATAATATAAGTATGGCGGACGGTTGAACTTTTAAAGCTTAATGCCGGAAAACATACAAGATTATGAAAACTGTTATAAAGTAATCAATTTTGCAATATATAAGCACTAGTATTTAGACACCTATATAATAAAAATCGATCAGTAAATAATATAGTTATGAGCTTGTAATGGTTGTAATGCACGGTTCATTTTTCTGTAAACATATAAACAATGCAAATTATGCTTTTGGTCCATTGAAAAATATTCTGAAGTTTGTGTAGAGAATTTTGTTATACCCTGTATATACATAATGCTAAGGAACATATAACATTTATTTTATTCACACGCACAAAAACACTACCTGTAACAGTTGAAACTCTAGGATCCATGGACTTCCATTCTTGATTTTTCACATTCGTCAATGCAAAAGTAGTAAAGGCAATAATTTGATATTCATTGAAAAATTCTTTTTTTGAATTTTAAATATGGATTATTAAGGATAATATATGTATTTTGTAAAATATCTATCTGCTAGGGCGTATTGAGGAGTTTTCTTTCTTTAATTTGAACAACTTGTGGTTTTACACAGACTACAGTCAAGGGAAAACCGGAAGAAAGGTTTCAAGGAGTTTAAAATGAAGACGTAACCAGCATTTTCTATCGTTTTTTCCGGTCTAATTACTAAGAAAATACATTAAGTGAATATATATTAGGTGACTTATATTAACAATATTCAACCTTGTTTCACCATCTAGAACAAGTATGATTCTGAAAATTTTAAAAGTCATCTTCAGGGATATTTCATCTGTTTGAAACGTTAAAATGAATCTTTCCTCACTTCATATTCCATATTTTCCGTACAAAACCGAGAAATAGAAACTTTAAAGGATGAAACATACCTCCTAGTTAAAACTGAACTTGAGTATTACATTGTTATAGAAGAATGTGGGGTGGCATCATGAGTGTTGTATTTCCGAGATATGCTGACGGAACAACCCGATGCAGAGTTGATGGAACGTCAAGGATATCAAGACTTCCTCACGGCCGGCGACATTCTTGCTAACTTGGATTCTCGGGCGAAGAAGATCCGTAAAGATACACAACCAATTATCACATTTCTTAAAATTTTGGTTTGTGTAAACAAATAACATTAAAAATTCAAACGGACTATACTTTTTCAACATTTAATCGCATATGAGAAATAAATTCTAGTTTTTAACCTGGACAACTAAACTGATAAGATTTTCACAATCTAACTAATTAACTTGGTATCAAACCAATCAGTCCGCCGTGACATTTATCGCGCAGTCCTGGTTAACCATAGAAAGAGCATCTTTAACTGAGGAAAGTGCTGCACAACCCATGGCTGTATATATATATATATATTTCTATATATATATATATATATATATTATATACATTAAATTGTATAAATGGCAATAGCCTTATTTAATTTCAATAAACATTGAATCACATGTGATTCAACAATTTTATCTATATATATATATATTTATAATAAATAATATATTTATTTATTTATATAAACACACACACACACACACACATTTATATGAAGTATAATTAATTTGGGTGTATTGCATTATGTGCCCGCATTTTCCTTATTATTTTTTTAATTTTTTTTATTATTTTAGAGTTGCTCCTAACACTTTCAACATACTTATGACGTATTTAAAATATATGACTCATTTACAATCGTTATCTTAATCTGTATTGCCTTGACCTCCTGTGCCACATTAACGCTTTTGATTATCTTCGATTCTGGGAAGTCTGTTTGCAATTGATGTCATGTCGCTGTTAGATACAGTTTGTAAATTATTAGTATGTAGAAAATAACGTAGAAAGTAACTATGGTGGGAAGGGTTGGTACAATACGAATGTTGGATTTATCTCCAATTCACCGTCCATTTAGTGCAGCGACAATGTCACAGACTCGACTCATGGAATCTGGAGTCCGCGTCCGCCTGAAGATATCCAAATAAACTTGGCGTTTCGACATCAGAGACATCTAGAGTACAAAAGAGCTCCGTCTTGTTTACACAGCAGCCATCCATTGTAATCTAGATAAAGAGGTGTTCTCATTTTCTGACCAGGTACTTAAAATTGTGTAATCTGAATTTTGATAAAAAAACAAGAAGCGGTGAGAATACGGTTTGTTAGAACGTACTATGTTTTGTTTTATCTACCGTTTTAGCGATATTTTTGGTTTTGATTAACTGTTTTAATTTATAGTAATCTTTATGGATGAATAAAAATGCACATTAAGCATACAATTTCATTTTAAGTGAGTAACATAACTAATTTAAACATGAAATTAAACTTTGAACAGAATTGAAAATATCGTTGGGTAAGTTCGTTGAATAAGGTATTTTTTGATACTACGTTTTTATTTATTTTAGCAGTTGAGCTGCATCGCTACATTCTAATCGAACGCAGATGTCTCGAGAGCTCAGTTAATTGCGTTCATTAAAATCCAATATCGTGCAGTATTCAAAGGAATGCGGTCGGGTCTGTCGGAGAGCGTATTGAAACTATAAAACAATGAAAGAGTGTTGTGATACAATCCTAGTATTGACAAACATCTGCAAAAATTGGCAAAAACCATTAAAAATGAAATTATATTTGTCTGTAAGTGTTTTCATTTTGTTACCATGAGAATCTTATCTGAATCCATCATTAATGTGTAACTTATTTACTATTTCAGTAACTACCATAAAAGGTATAGTTGATTAAAAATATACTTCTGCGCATGCTAACATACTACTAATGCTTCTTTTTTCTGCTTAAAGTATGTACTGAACCAACAGTTGATTACAACAAAAAAATTACAGATTACTTAAAAAATACAAACAAATACATATGTATTAGATGAATGTATAATTTAGTTATACTTTTCGGGGCTAATGCTTTTTTAAACATGTTTCCGTAATTTGTTTTAACTAAGAAATAGGTTTGAAATAGATATTTTAAAACTTATAAAAAAAATATTTTTACTAAACATCTAAGCCCAAGCTTTATTTTTACGTGTGACACGTAGGTCGTGCGAGTTAAAAAGAGTAATTGACTGAGCGTTAGCGAAGGCTATCAACCGAGGGAATAAAAAATTCCATTTCTATCTGTCTGTCTACCCGCAAGATAGGTATCACGAGAACTCATTATAGTCGCTATGGACTTGAAATTTTGCGTGAAGCTCTTTGCTACATAGGTAATATCGAGTTCGATGATAGTGTATGTCACTTCATGACATAGACTTACTATTACAAAACAATTATACATTGTTCTCATGGGTAAGCTTTATGACAATGACAAATTCGATGAATAAATAAGTTAGTAAAGATAAAAACAGAATCAAATGACTTTTTAACATGTGGAATTCTATACATGTAGCCTTGTGAAATGAAATACATTTCAGGAAAGCCTGGCGACAAGTGATATGCAATACTCCTACCTTGTTTATAACTAATGTTTTCACGAAAATGTCTTAGACAGATTAAAAAGGCAAGCTAAAATTAACAATCATGTTGAAATAAGATAAATATGCCAGTGTTATACGTATTTTCAAGTTGTACAATTTACCTTTATCAAGAAAATGTAGCAAACTCTCGGAGATGTAACGGTAAATTGGTCGAGCTAGCGGTTTTATCAAGAGCCTTTCATATTTCACATTTGGCCCTTTAGTAGTTTAGTCTCAAGATTTATTGACCTAAACTTAATCACATTTTCATTCTTTTGTTCTGGGCTTTCATCTCATGCTAACACAAATCTTTTATATCTTCAATTTCTTTCACCACGTATATTTAAGATTTATTTAACATCAATGTTTTTACGTTATTTGATATTGTAAAATATATTTACTATGAAATTATCATTTGAAAATTTCTGAAATTTTTCACAGTAGGAAATTAATGTTACTGTTCTTTAAGAATTTTTAACATATAACTAAAACGTATTTATTACTATATTATTTATATATTAGAGTAGGCGATTCAGAATAAATATATGTAATAATAAGCATTCTGCTCTTTCTCTTGGTCAACAATTTCAATTCCACCGACCTCAGTGCTGTCATCGAAAGTAAATACAATTTATTATAATTAATTTACTTCACTATAAATTATTGATTAAAATAATTATCAATTTAATAATTTACAATCATCGATTAAAATTTTAAAAACTTAGAAAGATTAATATTGAAAATGGCGCAGACATATGTATGACTGAACTAGGCAAATATAGTTATTTGCCCCTAAAAGCCGTAAATAATTGACAATAACGTTACTGCATATACAAGGTGTCCTGTTATAAGTCTTAAGAAAAACATTGTTTTAAAGTACTTGGTATTGGTTTCTAAATGTTGAATATTTAAGCAGTCATATTCTTACCTTAAAGGAATAAAAAGTATTTACTAAAGTAAAGAGACTTGTTCAATTGAATTTCTCACTTTAAATATTATTTGTCATACTTTTTAGTGTCATTTGCGGGACCTACATACATACACACAATTTTCTACAACATTAAGCACTATTTGTTTTGATTTAAATATGTCTGTAAGATTTCATTCATGTCTAAACTTTAAATTTGTGGTAATTAAAAAAATATCGATAACTTACAACGTAGTTATAGTGGGAAAGGTTGACTTCAAGTGAATGTTGAGTTTAGCTGCAGTTCACCTTCCTCTTAGTGCATCGTCTGGAAGCTGAAGCTGGGACAGACTTTCACTTCTGGAATCTGGAGTCACGTTCTTCTAAAGAGAAACAATTCTGCTATAAAGAAGCTCAAAACGAACTCTTTACATCGTTTTGACATCATAGATACCCAGACTACAAACTATAAACACATAACGTAGCTATTGTGAGAGGGGTGATTCAATAAGGATGTTGGGTTTAGCTCCAAGTTCACCTTCCTCTTAGTGCATCGTCTGGAACCTGACGCTGGGACAGACTTGACTCCTAGAATCTGGAGTCACGTTCTTCTAAAGAGAAACAATTCTGCTATAAAGAAGCTTAAAACGAAGTCTTTACATCGTTTTGACATCATAGACACCCAGACTACAAACTATAAACACATAACGTAGCTATTGTGAGAAGGGGTGATTCAATATGGATGTTGGGTTTAGCTCCAAGTTCACCTTCCTCTTAGTGCATCGTCTGGAACCTGCCGCTGGGACAGACTTGACTCCTAGAATCTGGAGTCACGTTCTTCTAAAGAGAAACAATTCTGCTATAAAGAAGCTTAAAACGAAGTCTTTACATCGTTTTGACATCATAGACACCCAGACTACAAACTATAAACACATAACGTAGCTATTGTGAGAAGGGGTGATTCAATATGGATGTTGGGTTTAGCTCCAAGTTCACCTTCCTCTTAGTGCATCGTCTGGAACCTGACGCTGGAACAGACTTGACTCCTAGAATCTGGAGTCACATTCTTCTAAAGAGAAACAATTCTGCGATAAAGAAGCTCAAAACGAACTCCTTACATCGTTTTGACATCATAGACACCCAGAGACTATAAACTAGAAACACATAACGTAGCTATTGTGAGAAGGGTTGATTCAATATGGATGTTGGGTTTAGCTCCAAGTTCACCTTCCTCTTAGTGCATCGTCTGGAACCTGCCGCTGGGACAGACTTGACTCCTAGAATCTGGAGTCACGTTCTTCTAAAGAGAAACAATTATGCGATAAAGAAGCTCAAAACGAACTCTTTACATCGTTTTGACATCATAGACACCCAGAGACTATAAACTAGAAACACATAACGTAGCTATTGTGAGAAGGGTTGATTCAATATGGATGTTGGGTTTAGCTCTAAGTTCACCTTCCTCTTAGTGCATCGTCTGGAACCTGCCGCTGGGACAGACTTGACTCCTAGAATCTGGAGTCACGTTCTTCTAAAGAGAAACAATTATGCGATAAAGAAGCTCAAAACGAACTACTTACATCGTTTTGACATCATAGACACCCAGAGACTATAAACTAGAAACACATAACGTAGCTATTGTGAGAAGGGTTGATTCAATATGGATGTTGGGTTTAGCTCTAAGTTCACCTTCCTCTTAGTGCATCGTCTGGAACCTGCCGCTGGGACAGACTTGACTCCTAGAATCTGGAGTCACGTTCTTCTAAAGAGAAACCAATTATGCGATAAAGAAGCTCAAAACGAACTCTTTACATCTTTTGACATCATAGACACCCAGAGACTATAAACTATAAACACATAACGTAGCTATTGTGAGAAGGGGTGATTCAATATGGATGTTGGGTTTAGCTCTAAGTTCACCTTCCTCTTAGTGCATCGTCTGGAACCTGACGCTGGGACAGACTTGACTCCTGGAATCTGGAGTCACGTTCTTCTAAAGAGAACCAATTTTGCGATAAAGAAGCTCAAAACGAACTCTTTACATCGTTTTTGACATCATAGACGCCCAGACTACAAACTATAAACACATAACGTAGCTATTGTGAGAAGGGGTGATTCAATATGGATGTTGGGTTTAGCTCCAAGTTCCCCTTCCTCTTAATGCAGTGTCTAGAATCTGTATTTAGATTTTTTGCGGCACCAAGTTCCAAATATTAATCGAAGACATTGAATCACCAGGAAGCGAGCTAATGATATGTTAACGAGATGGTGCACCTCCACATTTCTTGCTGGAAGTTTGGTTGTTGTTGACCGAGAACTATCCAATTTGGATTTGACGTGGAGGTGTTGTAGCGTGGCCCTTTGATACCCAGACCTAAGTATATTGAAATTTTTTGTGTACATGAAGAGTTCTTTGTGTGCCAAAGAATGATGCTTGCAGCGAAAAAAGTGCGAGGAAAACAGATACTTAATACATAATTGTATGGTGCCATTTTAAGTTTATGTACTGGTTAATTTGACACAACCCAGAGTCGAATGGTTTGCTAAATTTTAGACTTAATTCAGCTGTAAATATTATTTGGGTTTTATTAAGTAATTCAAATTTAAATTTCATAAATGAACGAACGCTTACAGAATAATGAAATATAGACAGTTGTACTTATTCATATAGTAAATTTTATGTAGATTTTGACATTGATAGTAATAATAACAAAGCAATAGTATTAATTTTTAGAAATATTTATTTTATTACGTTATATTATTAAATATTAATCATATTTTTATTAACTTACAGTTAGAGTAAGACCCATTAAATCTGTACCAATGAGTAGTCAACACGAAGGAATTTAACAAAGATGTTTCTTAACACTCATCGCAGGACTCCTTGTATATACTGTATGTGGGAATACACTTAGATAGTTAAACAAAACAATTGAAAGTGCAGAAATAGGGTTTGATTGGTAAAGTCCACACCACCATTTGACGTTTATGAGTTTACCTGCCCACATATCTGTCTGTCTAACCCCACTCGTCGCCCACATCACTACTATTACGATCGTCATTACTACTGTCTCGCTACACACCTGGCTGCATTGGTGCTCGTACATCACTAACATCCACATCATTACCATTACGATCGTCATTAATACTGTCTCGCTACACACCTGGCTGTATTGGTGCTCGTACATCACTAATATACACATCACTACCATTACGATCGTCATTACTACTGTCTCGCTACACACCTGGCTGCATTGGTGCTTGTACATCACTAACATCCACATCACTACCATCACGATCGTCATTACTACTGTCTCGCTACACACCTGGCTGCATTGGTGCTCGTACATCACTAACATCCACATCACTACCATCACGATCGTCATTACTACTGTCTCGCTACACACCTGGCTGCACTGGTGCTTGTACATCACTAACATCCACATCACTACCATCACGATCGTCATTACTACTGTCTCGCTACACACCTGGCAGCATTGGTGCTCGTACATGACTAACATCCACATCACTACCATCACGATCGTCATTACTACTGTCTCGCTACACACCTGGCAGCATTGGTGCTTGTACATGACTAACATCCACATCACTACCATCACGATCGTCATTACTACTGTCTCGCTACACACCTGGCAGCATTGGTGCTTGTACATCACTAACATCCACATCACTACCACCACGATCGTCATTACTACTGTCTCGCTACACACCTGGCTGCATTGGTGCTTGTACATCACTAACATCCGCATCACTACCATTACGATCGTCATTACTACTGTCTCGCTACACACCTGGCTGCATTGGTGCTTGTACATCACTAACATCCACATCACTACCATCACGATCGTCATTACTACTGTCTCGCTACACACCTGGCTGCATTGGTGCTCGTACATCACTAACATCCGCATCACTACCATTACGATCGTCATTACTACTGTCTCGCTACACACCTGGCTGCATTGGTGCTTGTACATCACTAACATCCACATCACTACCATCACGATCGTCATTACTACTGTCTCGCTACACACCTGGCTGCATTGGTGCTCGTACATCACTAACATCCGCATCACTACCATTACGATCGTCATTCATTACTACTGTCTCGCTACACACCTGGCTGCATTGGTGCTCGTACATCACTAACATCCGCATCACTACCATTACGATCGTCATTACTACTGTCTCGCTACACACCTGGCTGCATTGGTGCTCGTACATCACTAACATCCGCATCACTACCATCACGATCGTCATTACTACTGTCTCGCTACACACCTGGCTGCATTGGTGCTTGTACATCACTAACATCCGCATCACTACCATTACGATCGTCATTACTACTGTCTCGCTACACACCTGGCTGCATTGGTGCTTGTACATCACTAACATCCGCATCACTACCATTACGATCGTCATTACTACTGTCTCGCTACACACCTGGCTGCATTGGTGCTTGTACATCACTAACATCCGCATCACTTTTCTGACTATAAATCTAATCACAGTGTTGCAACCAAGTTTACTAAACATAACAAAACTATGTTAGGAATGGTAGATTTACTTTGAATTTCGAATTTTGCTCCAGTTAAACTTCATTTTATTGCAGCATCTGGTATTGGCAATCGTGCACCTGATGAAGCAATGAAACTACCATTCAAATGTTAAATTTAACTATTTACTTATATATTAAGTGCAGTAAGGAAGTTCTCTTGTAATGAGCAGAGTTTTATAAATTAATGTAGTTAGTTTTAGAACCATGATCGAGGAGGGCTATATACTCTATGATTGATATGCCTCAGATAATACAGGCTTGCTAAATTTTTTCCAACTTACAGTAAGTGATTTTAAATATAACACTTAAATTCACGACCAAATCTGTTGGCAATTAAAACATAAAAATTTATATAAAGGTTCTTAAAACAAATCTGTGTAGTTACCGTGCAACGTCTGATATTTGGATATTTTATAATTAAGTGTTGTTTATTTAACATACAACTTAGTTTAGTAGCTTTGAATTTTAACTTAAATGAAGCGTTTAAATTTTAAAAGTTTAGTTACATAATATTAGAAATTAAAGAAAACAGATGACCATTACGCATTTTGTAACAACATATGAGTTAGATCATTTAAAACAATCTTGAAATAATATAATAGCTGATAATTTCGTGGCATTATGGGAGTATTGTAAGTTGAACTGACGGGAGATATAAGAAGTGGATGATTCGAAGGAAGACCGAAAGCAGCTGAAGGATGTAAGTGACGTTTATCAGATTTAACCAACTTGACAGGCTTCTCTCGATTAGAATATTACTCTGTAATATGGTAACTAGAGCGAGACAGTTTGTATGACATTGAGTTAGCAAACAAGTAGACTACTTAGCGAATGTAGACAGGAACACTATGTTATCTGTACTGAAACTGTTGTAAGATTTAGCTCGTACGAGCAGTATTTAAACTTCACAAAAAATTATTCTTTCCCGTTTTTCACTAGAGTGTACCCATCCAAATAGGTTTTTTAATACATAAACTATTTTTAATAATTGAGCTAACAAGGATAACTATGTGTCATAGACTATAGATTGTTATAACTCACCAGGTGTTACCCGCGGCTTTGTACGGAATTTTACATATTCAAGTCCTTATAATACTTATCAAAAGCACTTACGATCTAATATGATACGAGAAAGAAATCCTACCTACATCCTGTGTACTCTGGTATAAGTGGTTAAGTCCTTAATTTAGTTCATGCAGTATTTAAAATAATCGTTTAAAAGGTTTTTCGTGATAGAAGCCTTGTTGTTATTCGGATTGTATTCTGGGAGGGCATGACTCGTTGAGGCTTGTTAGTGTTAATTTAAAAGCAATGATTAACTATTTCACTGTACTTTGGTCAAATGTCAGCAAGGTGCATAAATAAGCCCGGTGTAACGTAGCCACCAAGTTATAGTGTTTTATGAAAAGACATAAATTTCAAGAGCAATGTAGAAGAGACAGGAAATTATAAGTCAACTTCAATATCCTCCCCTGCTGATATTATTTACGATAGCGATCTGCTTGAACATTGATCGTAAACTGTTTAGACAGCGAATTGGATGGATTTTCACACGATTTATTAAAAATAAAATATATTCCAAATTTACTACACTTTGAACATAACTATTTTTAAAAATATTACTGACGAGTGCGAAATATTTTCCCAATGTTTCAACTACCAGTGCCATTTGTATTTTTTTTCATTTTATTTAATTTTTATTTATTTTTATCTAATACACGGTATTTCTATGTATCCATTTAAATTAGTATGTTACCTTTATTTTTGTGTTATCTGACTTAATGAAATATTGTATACATTAATATTAATTATATTGCAAAATGTGATACCAACGTATCATTGTAGGATGACCTTTTATCGGAAAAAAACCTATTGTACTAAAGGAATCAAAACTGCCCAATAGTTTTGAATGGATTTTACAGAGCGTTCCAATATCTTATATGCCATTTTCAGGTGTGATATGTGTTTATTATAAATTATAATTTTATATATTTAAGTTTTGTTGAGCTTATAACTTGTTATAATATTTATGTTTCAAATTGCTTCAATTCACCCTGATGATGGCATATCTTTGATATAGAAAGACCTCGTGCAATAAATGTAAATTTTCGATTGTTGATTTTAGCTCCATTTAATTTTCCTCTTAGTACTGCGTCTGCAATCTAAAGCAGTCGCAGACTTGACTTCTGGAATTGTCTCCAACAGGTTACTCCACCGGGCTTCGGTATCCTGTTTAAGACGTCGTAATGCACTCAATTGTACACTTAATGAGACAATGAGAATAACTCTTTAGCTAGAGTAAACTATATATTATTATCTAGGTGTCACAGATGTCGAAAGGAGTTGATTCTGAGTTTTTCGTCGTCGGCTTTTTTATCACTTTAGACAAATATGACACCAGATTCCAGGAGTCAATTCAGTTCAGGAAGGTGAACTGGAAGCCTACATTTTTACATTCACATTGAATCAACCCTGTCCGCCTTAGTGTAAATTTAAAACTATTGGACAAGTGTGTATTTCTTTTACTGCATGCAATTGTTTATCAATATAGTCTGTTATTAGTAGTTATTCTTCGATGTGTGTAATCGAATATACACATGGTAACAGGGGATCAGAAGGTTAACAAGATTTCCCTGAAACAGCAATATGTTCGATACGTTTGGTCTCTATACTACAGCACAGTAGTTACGTGCTACACGTAGCCACAACAGAGCGCTTGATATTGACTTGTTACAACACCACAGCCACCACGCTACAATTTAGCCGTTTAAACTTTTATTGGATGTTTTCCTTGATAAGAACGCTATGTTCAGTGACACACAGTCCTAGCTTAGTTTTAGTTGGTAATATAATATTAGAATTTTACAGTTTCTTAAAAATATTATATCCACATAAGTGTATATTGCTTGTTTTTTCTTTTATTAAAATTCTCGTTTTTATTCAATGAAATGAAATCATATAATATATTTATTTGAAAAAATGCTTTATACTCATGTTGATAATGTATTTTTATGTTTATTGAACAGGCTACACAATACTTATAAATATCATAGCAGTCTGGAAAATATATATTTTTTAACAAAATGAACGATTTATTACTAAATTATATATGTACAGCTATATAATTACTATAGGACACCTATATTCCTGTATAAAGGTATTCCTGAACTTATTAAACACTAAATGACTTTAAATACTTAAAACTGTTATATTGCATTGCACTCCATAAGAAAGTATTTGAGGTTTTTATATGAAATAAAAGCCACACTCCTCCCCACATTTCACCAGTTCTAAACACATAAATTATTTATAGGCTTTAGCACTTAACGAAACGAAGTGAACGAACGAAAGTGACAGAGCAACAAATATATTGTGATAACAGATATCAGGGGTGTGGAGATACTGGAGTCGGATCGGAGATTTTCATTTCCTGTTTCTCTAGAATCGTTCGACAATACAATGATCGTTTGTAAAAAATAGTGGAATATCACTTGCTGTAATCTGATGTACACAGATACTTTTATAAATATAAGCAAAATTAATATGAAACCGTTCTTTTAAGATGATAAGCTACTGCAGTTAATTTTGCAAATTCTTGTAAATTAGCGCCTGGATAAAAAGAGCAATAAATCGTCTCATGCTTTTACCACGTATAAAATACAACTTGTATGGTTACTAAATAAATACAGTTATTGCAGTTTTTACATTAAAATGAGTTTAAAATTTTCTTTTAACCTTAAAGAAATCATTTAACTAGAAATTGTAAAGCCCTTTACATTATTTTATGGATTTAAAGTACAATAGATCTTTTATATAATATACCGTAAAATATCTGCGATGTTCCATGATTAAATCTCAAACAACGGCTAGTAAATATATATTTTTGAATAAATGATAGCATTAAAATCTAATTTCAAAATTATTGGGGTTTTAAATGGGGATTGATGTAAGTCGCAGTTTATATGTATAGGAAAAGAAAATATGGAAAAAATACAACAGCAGATGTGAAAACTTTATTGTTTGTATTACTTGTATAATCAAAACTTGCACTCAACTCAACTCAACTTTTGTACTTTTATCAACTTATATTCTGTGGTTGGAATTGTTAAAAGCCAATCTGCTTCGTATTTGACAATTATAAAAGGAATTGAAGCTGTGGTTTACTATTATAAAGTATTTTATTTTAAAGAAAAGTCTTAAAATAAGCTATGGAATCAGATGCTGGATTTAGGAGAGAGAAATATCAGTCTAGTGAACGAAAGGAACTCTTGATTTCTAGTTAGTATTTCAGACAGTTACATTGTTAAAAAGAACTGGAATACAAGTAGTTCTGTGAATTTCTCGTAAAGTAGACTTCTGATGAAATAGCCTCCAATAAACTTGACGGTCTGAGCAAGGGCTGAGTTCAGCTCATTTTCCCTTTTTATTTCTTTGAGATTTATTTCATTTCGCAGCAATAAAAACTTACTTGTACACACATAATTTAACGTAAACGTTATTTAATATCAACAGATAAAACATGTAGGACACATAGTTTACGAAATTTCCAATATTTTATGCTAATTACATAAAGTATGCAATATTAATTGTTCCAAATTATTTTCGTAACATATTAATTTCAATCTCATGGTATGATTTGATAAAATGTTAAGATGACCTAAGCGCATAAATTTTGATTTATAAAGCAGATTATTTAACAAATTAGTTGGCTGACCATAACCAAAGTATAAAAAATAAATGACAAAAAATTAAAGTAGTGTATTTTATTTTAAATCATTTGAGTAGAGTTTTTCTTCCTTTCATGACGTTTAAATATTAATTTTGATTAACGATTGAATCTGTATCAATTGTGATTATGCAGACTAGTATTTCATCTATCACCTATTTGTTCGTTCATTTAATTCACACTATTTACAAAATTTGTAAAAGTTATTAAACAATACGATTTAATTAGGTTTTATTGTTAAAAGTATTTAATATAAAAAATATTGTGTTGAAGCCAAGAGAGCTCCTTTGGTTGGTTTTTTAAACACATATCGGTAATGTCTGAGCGTTAGCGAAACTTAATTTCTTTCTACCCTCACGATATCTCGAGAATAAAGTGACGTGAACATTTTCTACATAGGCTACATTGAGTTCGATGGTTGTGCATGTTACTCCATGTGATTTGCCTGAGCGTAAGTGAGCATTTTTACATCGATCTTACGGGTACGATGGCGATGAGAAAATTACAGAAAATGAATGGATTTGTAAAAAAACCTACAAAGTACAATTATATGACATTTTAACATCTATAGACTTGAAATCTTAGCGAAGCCTGATACGTGACAAATGTTCTAGTATACTCCCACCTATTATATACCCCATGTTCTAGTAAATTAGTTTAACATAAATCTAGGGTACCAACCTAAATTAAATGCTGAAAATCCAGTAAAGTGTATGGTAGACTACTATAGAACGATTTGCTAAAAATGTAAAAGTGGTTTAGAAGAAATGATTACTTATAGTTTATATCAATATTTAATCGAATTCACATTACGCGTGATTGCATATATTACCTAGTATTATATGTTTTTTAACACTAAAAAATAAAAATATTAATTTACTTGTAAACCTATTCCGTGACATTTACTTGAAACTGAAAACTGTCGTATAGTATGTATACGATTGTCTTGAATTTTGTCTAGTGTTTATTGGTTTAGAAATGAGTGTATTAAACATTTTTTTCTGCCTAGAGAAAAAAAGACTAAGAAAACAAATATAAATAAGAGATGCTAAAATATAGATTGTTGAAAACTATCGCATTGTAACCATACGATGGTCTATACTATCGTCAAGTGTTTATTGGTTTTGAAATAGGGTTATCACTGATTTTTTGTGCAGAGAGAGAAAGAGACTATGTAAAAACAGATATAGATGAATTATACTAAAGAATATATTGTTGCACGAACGTCCTCCAAACAGAAATTAAATGACATGTCCAAGCCTGAGAAATCGAGATGTAACAATCGATGGTTCCCCACAGCTCCACAGCTGATATGTGTAACATTTCCCTCGCGGCTGTGGAACCGCGGCGTGACGGTTCGCCACTGGAACAATTTATCACGAGACATGGTGATGATTACCATCATGAGTACAACTGTTGTGTGTAGTTCATACATTGCTACTCGGATCTGAAAATGTGTATAATTTCGAATAGAAAAATACACGCACCTAAGTTCTAGCTACTGAAATGTAATTCCGTAGACTTTTCTTAGGACAAAACGTGAGAAGTTAGTCCTAAAAGGACTTGATATGGTAGTCTGGATGGGTAAGATTGGAGGTAGGTGCCAGCTCTGTCGAGATTCAAGAGGAAGGATTTTGGGCATTAATCTCAGTCATGTCTCCTTAGGAGAAGGTGAGGACAGCTCTGAAGCTTTGACCAGCCTCTCCAGTCAAAGCGTGCAGAGAGTGGCACGCTCTTATGTCTGGGCTGACAACAGCCTTTAACAACTAGAGAGCCCATTAACAGTCATCTCCCGCAGTACACTAGACCTATTGATCTATCCTTATACCCCGATAACACTAAAATTTGCGGTTAGTAATTTGCCGTTCCCAGACATCCATGGTTGACTACATCAGTGCTTACTGTTACCTGTCAATGTTCAAGTGGAAGGTATAAACCAGCAGATGAAAATTCAGTAGATTATTGGAAAATTTAAATAATTGATGTATGGTCAATTCTGTTTAGGAATGCGATTTGAAGTCTTTAAGAAGTAGTTTAACGTAATTGAGTCACAATATCACTTTAACAAATTTAAATAATGGTAATTTTGTTAAAGTTCTATATATCAATATCAATTTTAATTTATTTTAAACTGTTTAATACAACCACTGAGCACTTAACGTTACATTAATTGTCTTAAATTTCAAAATTATTCACTCCACAACTCATCATTCTGCATCAAGTATTAAGTATAAATTAAAACATTTTATACTAGTATAAACATTTTATATTAGTAGATAACAAGGTTAGTGGTTATATTGCGAGACAATGCAAGCTAGACTGATTAAACAATAATGTTAGTCATAGGTTATTGGTATTTAGGATATAATAGGTATATAAGGGCTTTAATATTAAAAATAAAAACTAATTTTTTTTATTCCTCGGATCTACATATATGTATAAAAACATTGTTGCATAGTGTAAAGTCAGTTCTGACTTCTAATTTGAGTTTAATTTTATTACATTTAAGAAGCTCAAGTTAATCTGACAAGTTAAACAACTTATGTCATTATATAATTTTATATTTAAAAGATTCAACAAGTAACATGGTATATCATATTACCTCTAAAATATCTTTATTAATCATATTATAACGATTCGTACGAAGACATACATGTATTATGACATATGTATATCCTTTCAGCATCTCTTGCCATTCTACTAATATAATAATCAGTCAAACTTTTCAAATGAAATGTTAAACTAAAACAACATTACTTGAAAATTATAAAATTTAGATTATGAGTGCTAAATTACAATAACTTTATCATTGGCTCTTAGAACTTTATTTTTAACGCGAACGTCTTAGGATCCCAATGTTAAGTGCACCCAAAGTCGTGTAATCTTGATCCAGGCCAGCTCTCACTTATTACCATCAAACCAGTAGTATGTCAGAATCTATATAAGATCTTGGATCAGTACCTTCGGGAAGCCAAAGTAATATACTTAACCAAGTTGTGTTTTTCAGATGTTAGTATCCTTAAATTTAAATTAGCTATGATGGGTTGGATGGATGTCCCGGTAGTGAAATTCACTAAGCACTTTTAAAGTGCGTCTAGTTTTTATCCTTAGGCCTTTAAAATTAATCTTAGTCCTGATGCAGCAAAATTTATATTGGAAATTACATATCATTGGTAGCGAAACTGACGAAATATTTTGTCTAAGTTGAAACTGTTCAATACTACACTTTGATTTTATTTGAATTTTATTATTAATTTGTCACAACTTGTATCTTATTATTCGCACTATAGGAATTTTCAACTTCATGGACGATCTGTGTCGAAAATTTATAAAGCTAAAGTATGGTCAAATTTATGAAATTGTATGCGAGGAGATAAATAAATTGGATTTGATTTGAATTGAGTAATTTTAATTCAGTGTAAAAAACTTTCGTTCGTCACATAGTTTGCCACAAACTAACGAATATTATCGAAAACTTGAGGGATTAGGGTATTAATCAGGTCAAAGAAAGAGATTTTGTGGTTGAATTGACCTAACAAGATTTGCGGTACCGGTCTACCACAGAACCACAGTGGGGGGTATAAACCTCATTGTCAGAATGTCACTCACATCGCTCCTCTTCTCGTCAAGTGCTGACATATTAACACGATTTGTAATAAGATAGAGCTATTAAATACGTCCTTGATAATATTCATATTTTTGCTAGCAGAATAGTTTTAGTAACCTAAACTTATTAATGTGTTTGACTTATGAGAGTTAAATATAGAAGTCAATTTTAAAGTTCAGACACAAAAAATGATTCTACATCGCGTGAACTCTCACAAACAAAACGTCTTTAGATCAGTTGCTAGATGGTGCAGGAAATCATAGAGTCCTAATTGGAAAAGATTTCTTATATTAAAGGTTTCAGAGATGATAGAGCTTTAAACTAGAGAAAGCTCACTCAAGACAATCAAGAGCTTAACGGGTTTAGAGACTGGGTAATCTCAGAGGAACTCTCGGAGGCTTTGTCAATACTTCAGTTATTTCCAACATAATGTTACTGTAGTTAGTTTTGTGCTTGTTGTCATGAACTGATGTAAATGTTACATCATATACGTAGTTATTTGTATTTATACATATTTTTAACCTATAGTCATATTTTTTAATGTTTAGAATATTACTGTGTAATATAAGCAAATTATTTTATCGATGATCAATTAAACAAATATTATACTATGTCTAATTACGAAATTTAAGGTACGACTTTCATTCTTGATATTCTATTGCGGTCAGGCATCTACATACGATCTTTGACCAGGGCTGAGGGAAAAACAAACTTAACCCTTTAGATGTAGCATGTATTTAATGATTGCTATGCTGAAAATTTCATTGCCATAAGTCTCTTAGATATGCGCCCAAAGTTTAACGTTGAGGATGACGTTTTGTGGGAAACCAGCTAAATACCGACAATAGCTACTTAGCTGCTCCAATAGCGACTTAGTGGTTCTCCATAAGTTGGTGAACGTTGAGATGGTTTGCCCGGACGTCCTTCAACTCCTCAATTTCAAGACACCATCCAGCACTCGTTCCAATGACCTCTTCATCAGGCAACACTATGGCACAAACTATGCAGCAAACAGCACGGTGGCTCGCCTGCAGAGGGCCGGCAACAACCTGCCTATAACTGTCGACCTGTTCCATGATGGCGTGAGATCATTGAAGCGGAAAGTGAAAGGTGCAGTGCTGCCAACGTAAATGCCTCCACTTAATGTCTATGTTTGTTCATTTTCTCTGTTAATTGTATGTCATAGTTTGTCTATTTACTATTGTTATTTTTACTGTCTGCTGTTTTGAAACACTGTTATGAATATCCCTGTTATATTATTTTATAGTTTATTATGTTTTTTCTGTTATTACTGTTATTAAGTTATTTCTGTTATTATGTTATCTCTATTATTATAGTTTATTTATTGTTGCGTTCTTTCATTATGGTATTGTTATAGTTTTAAAACATTTATATACGTATTTATTCTAGCATATATCATGCCTTGCAATAGAGTATAATATTTCCTTTCAGTCTTTCACATGTTTAGTTGAGGAAACTTTTTTGTTTAGGTTAAGTTGTAGTTATTGATCTTGAATTATGGATCTTGAATGTAAAAATGGAGTGTGTCCGTTGGAAATAAATAAATAAATAAATAAATAGCTCCTATACCGTGTTTTTAATTTTTAATTTTTTTGTATGTAATAATTATAACGCGCAATAATGAGAGTCAGTTTTGAAGAAACATTTCTCAAATATTTTGCGCTGTTGTGGTGTTCTTTGTCAAAATCGACATAGCGAGGGAAAATATAGGAAATCTTCTGGATAACTACAAACAAACGGGGATGAAATTAGGCGTTTATTACTCATCAAAAAGGTGACATGGGAAATAAACTGATTACATTATCTTACGTTACTATTTTTTGCAAATTTTAAAGTAGTAACAATTATAACGAATACCATGTCATCGTATGATTTGTAGTATTAAAGTCAACACAAATAGTTGTAGGGGTACTTTCCCATTACAATATATTTTTAACAGATGCTCTTGTTTCACACTTCAACGAAGTTGACAAGAGTCAATATAGCTTTAACCTATAACTACAGGAATCCGTTATAGCAAAGTCAAGACCTGTGCAGCAGTACGAGTAATTCCTTACAAAAGTATTTAGTTTTCATTCTCTTTGCATTTGCTCTCTTATATGTATAGTTCGCCTGTAGATGCAAAACAAGTGTTGAATAATACATGAAATAATACGAGAGACTATTCCCGTTGAAATTCTATGTAATGCATTATCTAAATTACCTGGTTGCATAATACACGTAGCGCGAGCTGTGAGCCACATTTTACATTTACATTCTCTTTCATTGCTTCAGTTAAACAATGCGTTCAATATCTCCTCTCAACTAAACAGGCTACGTATCAATGTGTGTCCTTAAACAAGCTAAAGACGATAGTATAAAGTTTTATTCAGAATAATTACATGCTGCCTTTTTAGATATTCAGATAGGTTAATTACCATCAAATCTTTTTTATATGAGGCAGCAAGCATACTTTTCTTAGTTTGTTACCTTTACTCAAATATTCGTTAAGGATTTCCTAAAACAGTCATGCTGAACCCGTGTCGTCGAGATAGCAATAGTTAAGTAGATGGCAAAGTGGTGTTATTGATTGATCATAGGGAGTCGAATATCACTCCAGGGGTTGGAAAATATCATTTCTGTCTGAATTTTTCCATCTGTCTGTCTGTCCGATCGTTACTCAAGAAAGAACTGACCTGTAAGTTTTAAGTTTTACACAGTGCTTTATTTCTAATTATGTTATGCAAAATTAAACTTCATGATTGTGGAAATCCCTCAATGGAAATGGCGTGAGCGTTAGCTAACATTTCTACATTACTCTTTTGTGTATCATGATCGCCATGAGAAAATCAAAGAGTAAATAAATTTGTAAATATACTGAAAAAATCATGCCTCGTTTTAACATGTAACATAGTAACATATCCTAATTGAATAAGCTATGGCGGTGAGTACTCCTAATCTATTTAGAATAATAATAATAATACCAAGAGTAAGGAGAATGAGTGAATACATGTTATGCAATCATTTTTACAGGTTTATTTTTTTACACGCAGATCCCCTTGGAAATTTAGAATTATTGGATTTTTGAATATTACTAATATCCCATCCATCAGTAAATTTCAATTTTACTCTTTGATTTTCATCTTCATATCCAAATAAAGTACTTTATAGTATTAATTTTAATTGCATTTTGAAAGTTTTGAAGGATATCTAAAGATAATATAAGGATCTATATACGAGTATTTATATGTTAACCATACACTAGATTGTAATGGTGACATTTCCCGTGATAAATCGTACCTGTGACAAACCGACACGCTGCGGTACCACAGCCGCGAGGGAAATGTTATCCACATCAGCTGTGGAAGTGTGGGTAACCATCAATAACATTCGATCTCTCAGGCGTGGACAAGTCATTTGATTTTGTTTTTAAGCAAATGCGGGCAGCAATGTTTTATTTTCACACATCTGTCTACACTTTTTTATATAATAATTACGTCTCTGTAAAGTATATTTCGTAAATTGTTTTTCATCAATATTAGATTTATAAACGATACATGACTTAACGTAGTAACAGTACCATTGATTTTTTTAGTGACGCAATGATATACCAAACGTCGGTATCAATCATGTCTCCCCAAATATATTTGAGTATTAGAATGATTTATTGGTTAAATTTAAATACAAAGCAGTATAACAATATCATCAGAATTTGTTATGTTTGCACATTTTAGAATTACTCTTCAACCATAAGGCACATAACTAACAAGGATAAGCGGAGAAGCGGAGTATCTGTATTGTTAAGGATATTGAAGGAGGGTAATTTCCTGCGATATTTATAGGCGTTACGTTGTTTAGACCATAAGTTACTCACTTGTATCCTTATAAAGCAGTTAATCATTATACTGTAAAAACTTACATACCGTCATAACGTTACTTAATAATAACGTAAGGTTACATTTAATCTTAAATATATCCTCATTATCATTTTTATTGCAAAAAAGAAACATGGAATGATATTTTTAACGGTACTTGGGCTAATTTTTGTCAATATCACAATTAAATATTTAGGTATGGAACCATATTTAGGTTGACAATTTATTAACTTTTTAATCAGCATCGTGCTCTAGGTATTTCTGAGTAGAGTAAAACAACTTACCTGCACTGGTTGGAAGCATACTGGTCTCTTGACTCCTTCAGCATACCGAGGATGATGTCCTGCATCTTCTGGGAAAGTACTCAGCATAATTCCTACCTTGTCATTTGAAGGGCCTCTTTAAAGCCGTCTTTAGACTTCCCTGTTTGGCCAACAGGCGAGTTTTTGCTGATCTTGCTATACTTTCCTTTAGGTTGATTTCCTGAGGATTCCCTAGAGCTGTTTCCTGGTGTGTTTCCTCAGTAACGTTAGTCTTCTTTCCAGACTGGATAAATTCTGCAGTGATTTATGATTTTCTAGGCCACGTGGTCCTTCTATCTGGAGGCATAGGCTTTGATGCTTCTTCCTCCCTAGTCTCTTCAGCGATTCTTTTCTTTAGAAGCCTCTTCACGAATCATTTACACTGTTCTTTTTTACTGTTGAATAACAGTATAGCTTCTCAACCGCTTCCAAGAGTTCCATAGGATCTTGTTAAGATGGTTGTTGATTAACATCCAGATCCATTTTACTCGGATATGAATATCTCTCGATCTGAGATGAACTCGAGAGGATTGCGAGAGGTTCTCTCACACTTTCCTATCGGTTATGGAAGTGATGAGGCCCGGACATGGGACCGGTATAGTGGGCTTAGATTAGAAACGATTAGGTATTAGAAACGTTTTATGGAGTTTACACATAGTCAATATACCGTAAACCGTTCAGATAACTTAAAAATGTTTAGTAAATACTATATGCATTCCAGAACACATTTTGTCTTTCTCTAGGTACATAAATAAGGTATAAGTTTAAAAACAATTGTAAATGACCGCCGTATTGAAACTCCAATGGCGGACTAAGCTGGCCAAGGACCTTATCCGAGACATTTTGAAGTTGATTGAACTTTTTTTGATATATAAAATGTTTTATACCGGGAGATGGTTTAGTCGCGCAACTTTTAAGTAACGTATAAATATTTGGCAAGAACTACCATGAGGGTGATTGTAATAGGCTGAATTTGTGTATAACATCTTCCTAAGACTCAGGCAATCTTTTTTTTTATTTCCATACACTGCTTTCGGGAAGTCCGATCACGAAGTTTCAAGAACACGATCAGCCGACGTAGATGCGGCGTAGTGTCACAAAGATTTATGACATCTTCTGGTTCTTGAGTATCAAAATAGTTTTTTCTGTTCTTTGTTACATTTCAATAAAAAAAAAAAAAAAACTGGTGATACAATTTTTACTGTCGGTCCTGCACCATTGCTATTAAAAATTTCACGCCAATCAGTCTATTCTTCGTTTAAAGTTTGTTATTCAAGGTTAGAAAGGAAAACAGAATTTCGGCCATTTTCCATCGTTATAAGTTACAAAAGGTATAACACAATCAGTCTATAAAATATCATAGACAAGTCGTTAATATATTATACACATTACTCAGAACGCCAAACATGTGTCAAAATAAAAACAAATTACGTTGAAAATTAAGCAAAAATGGTTTGTTCTTATGCCCAGAGGACTCCCTCACTGTGTAAAAGTGATTGGAATAACACGGAGAGCCGAATAAATAAGGTCTTGATAAACGAGATTGTACTATACTATATAATATCTTAAATAATTATTCTAGAACTATTAAAATATTTTCAGTATGCTGTTTTCGCCTAAGCATACATATGATGAAAGATTTAATAAGATTGAATAGTTACGTGGTGGCTGTAGTGAGGTAACGAGTCAATAATAGATGTGTTGCGGCTGGGTGTAACACGTAACTACGACACTAAGGGTAGTCGCATAGGGGACAACATGTCAAACACCTTGTCAGATTGACAGGACTGTCTTGATAGCCTTATTTGCTTTGTGTATATTCTCTTATATCGAAAAAGAGTTATTAAAAGCAAACCATGTTGTTAAAACTTTGGATAAAATTACAGTAAAACTAATAAAAATTACGCTCGGTCCTGCGGGTTAAGAATTTTTTTACAGTAACATTATTTGTGAAAAAAAAGGTTTATATACTCTATTTGTTATTGACAGTAGTGATAATATCGTAGTCACAAGAGATGGTTAAACCAATAATCTTACCGCTAGCAATTTGGGTTATTGGAATTGTAGTAAAAGTTTCAAGTTCAGTATAACCTACCAACAGCATGTTTTCAGTTCTTACGCAAATTTCAATTTCTACAATTTAAAACTGCATTAAAAATTGAATACGCAAGATGATAATTCAAATACATCTAAAAGTTGATCATAATACATTATTTTTAATAAAAGTATAATATACAAGTTTTGGGTGGTTTTTTATTCACTTAGAAGACACAGAGGACAAAAGCTGAATAAATCCCTCATTATAATTATTCCAAAAAATCTTTGCGCTTGCTTCCGGAGTGATAGAATGTTCAGGATTAGTAAGGTAGAGACTGCCATCTATCGAGGACTCATGAGAAAGGATGGCGAACAGTATGCATGGCATGGTACCATGAAAGAAAGGGAGGTTATCTCTACTCTAACCTCTTCCATTCTAAGTAGGTAAGGAAAAGTACTTCCTCATGTTTAGACTAGAAACAGCCTTTAACACTAAGGGAGCTCCACCCACACTAACAGTCATCCTTCATCCTCCGCAGTAAAATAGACCTATCAATCTAACTATAGCTACGTTATATATAAAAACATCGTGATTTCGGATCGTGTCTAAAACATCGTAGTGTACTCAAATGTGTACGTAATGAGAAAATGAGAACACCCATCAATATTACACTTGATGGCTGATAGATAATCCAGACAAACTTTCTTTTGCAGTTTACGAGTCCCTGACGTCGAAACGATGTAGAGTTCGTTTTGAACGTGTTCGACACCAACGTTTTTGGATCTCTTCAGACGAACGTAGACTCCAGATTCAGGAGTCAAGTTTGTGACATTGTCAGATCTCAGACACTGCACTGAGCGGAAGGTGAAATTGAATTAAACTCAATATTCGTATCAATTAACCCTTTATACCGACTCTTCGACATAAGTGGTTAGTGATATGCCATTTCTGGAGATCCATGGACTTGCCACCCAGTGTAAGTTTGACTGAAAAGTATAAACCAGCCAGAATTGAACACTCTTGAGGGTTTTGGGTACCTTTTACAGAATTTAGATGTACCTTTTCGTTACGCTTTTCAATGTTTCTAGTGCAAAATTACTCCTTCTGTTTGATACTACCTTTATTTTAATTAAAATATTAGGTTATTCTATTCCTAACTGCACCAGACAGCTATATGAGTCACGGGAAGAAACAATATTCTTTCCCATCTTGCTGTGACATACCTGTGGATGTCGTGCTTTCCACAAAGTGTCATGGTCAACACTTTCATCTCCAAACATTCCTCGTGTACCATCACCTCGTGATATTAACAAGATCATCAACTTGTTTTATTTTCAAAATTATGTTATGAATTCCTGAGGACAGATTTGGTAAAAGGGAAAATTGAATAGGTGCACCTTCATCTCGCTGAAACATCGCCACCTATAATATGGACATCATTCACTATCCTTAAACAAAAACAGTTGAAACAACAACGCACAATATAGTTGATTTAATTTCAATTTATCCACTTTCCGCTTTGAATTTTGAAACAACTGAAGTTATTCTATCTGAAGTAGTCGTAGCCTTGACCTCTGAAATTTATGGTCTACACCTATCTGAAGAGAACAAATAGATCAAAACAGGAAGAAAATTCTATTATAAATAATGAAATGACTATATTTGATTTAGGCAGTCACCAAACGTTCGTACAGCTAGGCAAGTACAATTTATATCGACTTTTGGCTGGGCTATGGATGATGGATGACCAATTGGATGACCAATCCAATTATCATCGATTGGTTTGAAACATAATTCCTTTAGTCCTGTTAGATGTAAATTTCAATTCATTCACTTTCCGCTTTGAATTTTGAAACAACTGGAGTTATTCTATCTGAAGTAGTCGTAGCCTTGACCTCTGAAATCTAAACCTACCTGAAGAGAGGAAATAGATCATAACAGCAAGAAACTTCTATTATAAATAATAAAATGACTAAATTTAATTTAGGCAGTTGCCAAACGTTCGTACAGCTAGGCAAGTAAAATTTATAACGACTTTTGGCCGAATGGATATGGATGATGGATGACCAATTGGATGACCAATCCAATTATCATCGATTGGTTTGAAACATAATTCCTTTAGTCCTGGTAGATGATTGCGTTGAAGGATCAAGAATATATCCGAAACAGAATGATTACTACTTTCGCCATTTATTGTAGAAGGTTTCAACCTGTTTGGATGTCTTCGGGTAGGTTTAGACCACAGATTTCAAAGGCCAAACCTACGACAGCTTCAAATATAAAAACTTCGGCCATTCCAAGGTTCAAAACGGAAGGTAATTCGAGTGAGGATTGAATCAGCTATGTTGATTACCATTCCCACTAAATGCTTTAGGCTATGTCTAAAATATTTAGCGCAACTGTAAACTAACTGTAATAAACGTAATGAAATGTAAAAAAGCTTTATCAATATAAAATACCAACAAAAATAATAGTATGTGTGCAACATGAAGATATTGCAACTATATACTGTATATATTGCACAACTTCACGTGCGAAACTGTGTAAGTAACTTCATGACCGTGACGTCATACATGACTCCACAGTGTATGCAAGTGAAAAGACATGTATGACAGAGAAAATTTCTTTCCTAGTGCATGCCCCCGTGCTTAGAATGGGTTTGTTTAGACACATTTCACTTTGGGTTCTTGTTTTCCTATACCAAATTACAAACCATTATCATAGCATATTTTACCCACTTCAAGAGTCTTTACTATTATTGTTATAGTATACGATCCGAAAATAATGTTTCCTTCTGCCTGGTTGGCTTCCGATTATGCGATCGAACATAGAACGCTTGAAAACTGTTTATATTTTCAATAAATTGTAGATTTTTTTTGAATCAAGTGAGTTTTCATTCAGGACCATTACTTCATCAGTACATTACATACAGCTTATAAATTTTATTATATAGTTTCAACATAAATTAACTCATATATTAGTGCAATTAATGTATTAAATTTTGTAAATTAATAATAAATAAAGTACAATTTACAGTAAGTAAATAAATAATTGCCTCATAGGTACGAGGTTTAGAGATTTACGAGATGTATTTATTAAATAGTTATTTAATAAATGTCAGATGAACACTATGTCAATTTTTTTTATTTACGAAAATGTTTTTAAGAACAATGTAATTTTAGTCAGTCATTGCTTATTAATACTGGCAATGTTTTATTCGATAAAAAATGTATTACGTTGGCTAAAATGTACAAAACCTTTAAAGCTTATTAAAAAGTTTTAATTCTTGAAATAATTGGAAAGGTTTAATTGTTAAAATAATTAGATTTTAATTTAATTTAATAAGATCTTAATTTGACTGTGGAGAAATGAACTTGGGTCCCCAGTTGGAATTTGTGACCTCAATTTGAAAACTAAAACAGTTGTTTTAGAGGTGGACAATTATTTAATTAGATCTGCAACAGCTGCCCTGTTTTACAGTCGAACAAAACTTAGTATAGATCATTAACCTAAATGTGACCTAAATTGTGGAATTCACTGCAGACACGTAATGAAACATTAGTTACTGTTTATTCCTGTTATAGCATGTTCAGCGCGTTTTAAACTCCACTTTTTATAATAACAATATAACATCACACGGAAAACTATTCCTGTTGAAATTCTATATTATTGTCTCCATCATTAGACGAGTAACAAACTCGGAGAAGCATGTTTGTTAGATAAATATGACATTTTACTTTAATCAGAATTACACAGATGTTCAACACTGCTTCACCACTAACCTTGCTATCTACTAATATAAAATGTTTATACTAGTATAAAATGTTTTAATTTATACTTAATACTTGATGCAGAATGATGAGTTGTGGAGTGAATAATTTTGAAATTTAAGACAATTAATGTAACGTTAAGTGCTCAGTGGTTGTAGTAAACAGTTTAAAATCAATTAAAATTGATATTGATATATAGAACTTTAACAAAATTACCATTATTAAAATTTGTTAAAGTGATATTGTGACTCAATTACGTTAAACTACTTCTTAAAGACTTCAAATCGCATTCCTAAACGGAATTGACCAATGATTTCACAATTGAATTAGTTACAGGATAATTCCTGAAATCTACGGAATTGTCTAGGTATATTCTCATCTGGCTGGTTTATAACCTTCCACTTGAACATTGATTGACTGGTAACAGCAAGAACTGATGTAGTCAACCATGGATGTCTGGGAACGGCAAATTACTAACCGCAAATTTTGTGGTATCGGGGTATAAGGGTAGATCAATAGGTCTAGTGTACTGCGGGAGATGACTGTTAATGGGCTCTCTAGTTGTTAAAGGCTGTTGTCAGCCTAGACATAAGGGTGCCGCGCTCTACACGCTTTGACTAAAGAGGCTGGTTCAGAGTTGGCCTCACCTTCTCCTAAGGAGACATGACTGAGATTAATGCCCAGTCTCGTGAATCCTTCCTCGTGAATCGCGACAGAGGTGGTTCTACCTCCAATCTTACCCGTCCAGGCTACCATATATACTCCCGTAGCAACGCATAGGTCCTTTTAGAACTTAATGCAACGTCTCAATTTTTCTCCTAACTGTCTGTATTATTAAATTAATAATGAGAATAATTTATTCACACAATATAACTCAAAGGTTTTCTGTGCAAGTCAAAACATCAGTATCAAAAGTGTTTATAAAAAAAGCAACAGAACAGCGTACAAATTAAAGGTAAAAACAATAAATTCTTGTAACATTTTAAAGCGATTCATACTGAAAAAATCGGCCTAATCAAGATATGGGTATCACTAGAGCCTCGTGGAGACTGTATAAAGCCTTCCCGATCAAGTAAGTCCCGATCCTGCTGAGGAAGAGGACTGAAGATCCAGTTCCTCGGGAGATCCTTCTCGCCAAGGATAAGAATGGCTTAACGCCTCTCCACAAGGTGCGTCGAATTTCCATTACTATCCTTAATGGAACCATCCTTTACTATACTAATGAATGTAACGCTTAATACATTAGTTGTAAGCCTTATTACCTTTTCAATTAGCCTAAAAACAATAAAATGTTTGTTTTTATACAACGGCTAAGAGTCCTTCCGACTCAGATGTCGGAGAAGACAGGTAGATTTTGTGACAACTTAAACATTATTTATTTATTCTCATGAGATTTACATGTACGCAATATCTCAAAAACTGTTCAAAATAAGTGATAATTACAGAATGTTTAGTAAATTCTACATGCATTCCAGAACACGTTTTGTTGTTTCTCTGAGTCTATAGAAGTAATGGAGTTGTGGATTTTTGTGTAAGTTTGAAAGGCCGCCTTATTGACAGGATGTGGCATACTGAGCATGCTAACGAACGTATCTGAAATATTTATAAGATCAATGTTTGTAACCAGTTTCAACTTGTTTTGGGGTTTTTAATTGCCAATTTATCGTCCCCACAAGCCATGGGCGATTTATGAAGATATGCAAAAACTGTGGGAGCTCATTCTACATGCACAACTTTTCTACAAGTTTAATTAAAATTTTTGATCCGTTTCTTACTGAAATAACAAAGTTATTTTCTACTATTTTGTAAAAAATAAAACTCATAATTGTCCAATAATTTTCATTTTCTCACACGAGGCCTGTAGACATATAAGATGCCATCGTCAGGTGTTCTTAGATGTCGAAAGCCCTCGTGTGAGAAAGTTAAAATTATTGGAAAATTGTCAGTTTTCTTTTATAGAAAATAGTTTTTCCAATAAGAAGAGCTCCTCCTTCAATACAACAAAGTTATTGTTGCACAAAGATGGGATAATGTGTTTTTCACTCCATTTTTCATTTGACACTAACTTTCTCTAACCTACTTAATTTACAGTTCTGGTACCTCTTTTATTCCATTTACCAGATCAAAAACTGTAAGAAACGATTGAATTCGTTCCTTAATCTAGCTTACCAGAATTTCAGCACGATCTTGTTTTACATGGTGAGCTGAAATCCGGGCGAAATCTTTCGCTAGCCGTAACTCGCTAACGAAGCATTTCCGGACCCGTGATTATATACACTTTTTCCATTATTTTTACATTTAAAATGAGCTCCCACAGTTTCTGCATATCTTCGTGAATTGCTATGTATAGTATCTACAAGTATAAATAACACATTTGAACGAAGGGCGGATTGGAATGGAGTGATATGCATGGAAGGGTGGATTTTGAGGTTTATCTGTTCTGTGATAAGTATGTTAAGTATACAGAAAAGTTCGGTAAGTGCTACTGTTAAAATTGCAATAGAGAAATTTTGTATATAAAATCTAACTACAATTGCTAATATTAAGTTGCTACATATAAAGACAACAAATCAAGAGAAGGCTTTAACTCGCCTTACAAACGGCTGCTTATTATTGACAGTTTAGTTAATTGTCTGAATAAAGCGATGCCGAATATTTAAAGAGGTTAATTGTGTAACCACTGTTTTAACACGATGTGACTATAATGTTAGTTAGGAAAGCTTAATAACTAAGAAGTAGTGTATTTAATTGAGTGTAAATTTTAATGAATATTGTACAAATAGTTTACAATAATAAAATTTAGAAAATCATAATGAAAATCATTAATGAAATCTAAAAGCTCTTACTGGTTTAAAGCTACTGGCGTGTAAAATTCCGTTGTAGGGTAAAATACTATTTTAAACGCTCAGCGAATGAATTCTTAAAGACAGTTGAGGCGTTCCTGAGGTACTATTACTTTCGGTCGTATGGAGAGTCGTGGTGTTACGGTTTTTTCGTAATCCAAGGAACAATACAAACACTCAATCCAAGTGTGTTATGTGCCTGCAACTCTTAAGATATCCAAAACAGCTCATGAAAACAAGGAAACCGTCTTTGTGATTGTTTAAACTAGATTACAAAAGTATTTGTAGTCTTCGAACGGTAATACCTTCGGCTATCAATGAGGGCTGCGGCGGACTAATGGTTACGAACGAAAACATCCCTTGATACACTGTAGTCATAGTACCTTATCACAGGAAAAAATTCTAGACGGTCGACTACAACAAATGCTTGAAAAATAACGTTTTACAGTGTTTAGGGTCTGCAGAATAGTTTAAGAGTTGTTTGCAGATAAAAGACATCGACCCAGAGTCTCTTTACTCCTGCATGACCTTTAATTTCTTGCACCCTTCCTTGTTCTCCGTGTACTGTTCTTTTTTTTTGTCCACTAGTTTGTTATATTAGGTTATCGGGACAAACATTGACCACTGTTTCCATGGTGATAGACTTGTTGCATTACTTTCTGATGGAACAAAATTTAAAATATTTCTAATGTTTCATTTGATCATGGAAATGTCTGACGTATGTTTTAGGAATGCATCTTTTAGAAACTGAATACCAAATTTTAAATTGATGGCGCAAAATAAATATATAGAAATTGGTATAGTATTCAGAAATGTTGTACATTTTTTTAATACAGAATGTATCTCATGAAGCATTTTTCTTTAGGTTACACCAACTTTTAGTCTAAATTTGTTGACTGAGATATTATGAATTTTACATTGAACAATTCCAAAATGTAAAATTTAGCGTCACATGTTCACGATATAAGATAGTGCTGTACGAGTATGTTCTTTAAGTATTACTGTTTTTATAACGTTAGATTATATTTCTTAAGTTTATTTCCTGGCTGTAAAGAAATTACGAAATACTGACGAAAATAGGTATTTTATTTAAGGAATCTATTTAAATTCTCACACAATAATTTAGTCTCCATACTAGTGTTGATGTGGTGTGTGTAGAGTAGGGGGGTGGTGTTGTTGGGGGTCCCACCCCCCTTGTCTATGCCGCTCCGTCCAACGCGACATAGTGTAGCGGTCATCCTATCTGTTTGGGCATTCATTACCGCTCCCAGGGGTGTTACATGACGGTGCCACACATTGCAGGAGTGTGAATTTTGGCCGATTGGTTGAAGGCCGTTTCAGCAAAACCGTCAGGTTTCAGTTGTTTCAAAGATGCTCCTCTTGAAAGAGCGCTTTTCCTTTTTGAAGTTTTGGCAAAGAAGATGAAGAATCTGGTGAACCTCGGACGGAGTCCTCTCTTCTCGAACCTCTCCTGTTGAACTCTCGAAGAAGCTGGAAGAACTTCTTGATGCTCCTCGAAGACTTTAGGAACTCCTTTGGGTTGAAGTTGGTCCGAAGTGTTTGAAACTGTTCTCTCTGGGCTGTTAACCTTTCTGATACACGAGGTCCTGAAGGTTGGTGAGAAAACTTCTCAAATCCTTCTTTTCTCGGCTAGTTCTGGGGGTTCGGTGCCTTCGGAAAACTTCTAGTTCGCCTCGAGTTTGGTACTTCCTCTTATACCAAAGGAACTTCCTGGGCTGAGTGGAAGGAACTTTCTTCTTTTCCTTCTCTGCGGAACTAAAGGAAGAAGAACGCCTCTTAAGATTTACCTTCTGAACTTCTTTTCAAACTTCCTTTTCGAGTAACTTTGGAGCTTTGTTTGTAGAATGCGGAGATACCCTTAAACCCTTAACACGTCTGACTAGCAGAAATCTTTTTGTAAAAAGACACCTGGTTTCCGCAGAAATGGCTAACAATAAAGATTTTAAATTTTATTGTGTTCATATGGTAACAAATAAATAATGAAATAAATTAAAAGATCTCTTTATAATCTTACTAGCTGTATCCCGCGGCTTCGCACGCTTTTCGTAAGCTTTGCTCGTGTATGGGCACTTCTGGTTCAAGTGAATTATATTTCCAGTGCCGATGACGAGTTTCCCTTGTTGCTACGATCAAGAAAATCTGTGTATGTTTATAGCCATCATAAACTTACATGTAATTTATTATAAAGTGGTCTAACACTCAAACTTTAAGTTCAATCAGAAATTTATCTTCAAGATAAATATACATCATAACTTCAATATAGTGTTTGGTTATGTAATATACATAACTGTCTCGTAATTACAGTTTTTAGTGTGCAGGCGCTTTAAAAACTTGTATCTTTTGTAGCACTGCCTGGTGGTGAATTCCATCAATGGGCATAGTATATAAACCTTCTCTGTGGAAAAATACATATCCATAAAAATTTTCATAATGGGCGGTTAAATAGTTTACGATTCCATAAAGGACAAACACACAAACATTCATTTATATATATACATTGACATGAATTACATGTATTGTATGTAATCTAATATATGATATCATGATCTACTTTGAACTGTTTTTTAATTTGTACAAACTTTAGCTACCTAAAAAACTTTAGTTAACTATTATAGGCGTGATACACTGCCGTGCTAATGCTTGGAAGATAGAATTGCTCTTATTTAGATAGAATAATAAAGGGCATTAACGAAATTGCCTTGGAGCTTTTTTGAATTTCAGCTGTCTGAGCAAAGTTTCACACAGAGCGATTTACCATATTAAATACTCACTCTGTTCGTGATGGTATATTTCAAAACTTAATGGAATAAATTAAAATTTTATAGAACTGAGTGGGTACCGTAGCATAATAATTATAATGTATTATTTGCTTAATGTGTCTGCGTGTCTAAATATTGCATTATTTATTTTAATATATTCTCTAGTTAAATTCCTTATTCGCCAAGCATGGTGGTATGATAATACTACCTTATCGCATATAATAAACAATACAATGTTCCAAATGTGGAAGTCTGTTTGAAGATTCAGTGATTATATCTTTGTGTACTCATAATATGCTATTTGAATCTCATTGGTTTTAATCAAGGAGCCAATTTGTTTTATAAGGATCAAAACTGGCTTTTCTTGAAATATATCGAGGAATGTTCCCTAAGAAATAAATTGATCGTCAGTCGCTTAGTTTTGGCTGGAGGTTGAAATAGAAGGGTTGCAAAAGGGTTCAAAATATTCCATGATATTATTTCTCGCATATTTTTTAGCTCAACACTTTAAAAACCAAGTGTCAGAAAGGTAAATAGACGTACGCTAACCATTTGCAGAACCTTAAAGTGGAGACTTTCGATCTAGTTTACTGACGATAGATGCAGTTTCCAGCTAGGACATAAAGTCGTCTTACAATAGCGAAAACAGAGCAATGTTGAATAGTGCAGGGGAGACCAATTAAAAGCATCCTTATTTTTTCCTCCGTAGCCTGGGTTTTCTTTTTCATTTGACGAATTTGATGTTCGCAAATCGTAAATGTAATAGAAACCAGTGTAACTAACAGGATTTACTCATAGCAATAATACACGGTACATTTATTACTTCTAGCCACGGTATGCTAGAATGCACGGTATATACACTTCTAGCTACCGAAATGTAATTTCGTAGATTTTTTGTTAGGACATAATGTGAGAAGTTGCACTTAGTCCTAAAAGGACTTGATATGGTAGTATGGGCGGGTAAGATTGGAGGTAGGTGCCAGCTCTGTCGAGATTCGAGAGGAAGGATTTTGGGGATTAATCTCAGTCATGTCTCCTTAGGAGAAGGTGAGGACAGCTCTGAAGCTTTGACCAGCCTCTCCAGTCAAAGCGTGCAGAGAGTGGCACGCTCTTATGTCTGGGCTAACAACAGCCTTTACAGATAGGGAGCCCCACCAACTCCAACAGTCATCTCCCGCAGCAGACTAGACCTATTAATTGGCCTACCCTTCTCCCCCAATATCACTAAATTTGCGGTTAGTAATTTGCCGTTCCCAGAAATCCATAGAGTCATAATAATAGTTTAATAAATTTTCTTAAAGGTAACTTTATTAAAATTAATTTAATATTAATAAAAAATGAGGTCTAATTGATTTTAAATTGTTTGTTTTATGTTGTGTACATTTTATGTTACAGTAAATGTTTTAATGCAGTAATTTTCGTGCTGTAACGTATAAATAATAACTAGCGATCCAACGCCGATTATGACCATTTATGAGGCTGCAATTGTCTGATCCTAAACAGTAAATCTGGGAACTTGCGATGATGGACGATTCTTACAATAATTTCCGCTAAAGACATCCCTTTTCTTCATAACTTCCAATCATCCAGATGAGACGGCTCTCTAATACCACTTTTGAAACAAAAGGAGTCAATAAAAATGTCCAATACATGATTTGACACAACGAATTATATTGTTAAGCAATGCAAGCTAGAGTGAGTAAAAAATAATGTTAGTCATAGGTTATTGGTATTTAGGCTAAAATAGGTATATAAGGGCTTTAATATTAAACATAAAAAACTAAATATTTTTATTCCTTGGATCTACAAATATGTATGAAAACAATGTTACATAGTGGAAAGTCAATTCTGACTTCTAATTGGAGTTTAATTTTATTGTATTTAAGAAGCTCAAGTTAATCTGATAAGTTAAACAACTTATATCATTACATAATTTTATATTTAAAAGATTCAACAAGTAACATGGTATCTCCTATTACCAGTAAAAAATCTTTATTCATCATATGATAACGATTCGTACGAAGACATACATTATTATGCCATATGTATATCCTTTCAGCATCTCTTACTGTTCGACTAATATAATACACAGTCAATACTTTCAAATAAAATGCATTAAACTAAAACAAAATTACATGAAAATTAATTAATTTTTTTATTAATTATTTATAATTTAGATTATGAGTACTAGAATTAAAAAGTGCCCCTTAAGTCGTGTAATCTTGATCCAGTCCAGCTTACTTACTTATTAACATCAAACCAGTGGTATTTCAGAATCTAAATAAGATCTTGGATCAGTACCTTTGGGAAGCCAAAGTAATATACTTACCTCAAAGTTGTATTTCAGATGTATATATTTAGTATCCTCAAAATGTAAATTAGCAGTAAGGGGGTTGGATGGATGTCAAGGTAGTGAAATTCACTAAGCAGTTTTAAAGTGCGTCTAGTTTTTATCCTTAGGCCTATAAAATTAATCTTAGTCCTGATGCAACGAAAATTATGTTAGAAATTACATATCATTGGTAGCGAAACTGACGAAATCTGTTGCCTAAGTTGAAACTGTTTAGTACTACACTGCTATTTTATTTGCAGTTTATTATTAATTAGTCATAATTTATATCTTATTATTCGCACTATTGGAACGCTCAACTTCATGGATGATCTGTGTCAACAATTTCTAAAGATAAAGTATGGTCAAATTTATGAATTGTATACAATGAGATAAATAAATTGGATTTGATTTGAAATGAGAAATTCTAATACAGTGTAAACAAACTTCGGTCGTCACATAGTTTGGCACAAAGTAACGCATATTATCGAACTCTTAGGAGATTAGGGTATTGTTCAGGTCAAAGAAAGAGATTTTGTGGTTGAATTGACCTAATAAGATTTGCGGTACTGGTCTACCACAGAACCACAGTGGGGGGTATAAACCTCATTGCCAGAATGTCACTCACATCGCTCCTCTTCTCGTCAAGTGCTGACATATTAACACGATTTGTAATAAGATAGTTATTAAATACGTCCTTGAAAATATTCATATTTTTGTTAGCAGAAAAGTTTTTAGTAACCTAAAATTATGAGTATTATCAATGTGTTTGACTTATGAGAGTTAAATATAGAAGTCAATTTTAAAGTTCAGACATGAAACAGGATTCTGCATTGAGGTAACTCTCACAAACAAGAAATCAAAGAGATCAATATCACTTCAACAATTTGAGCCCTAGATTAATTGCTAGTTGGTGCAGGAAATCATTGGAGTCCTAATTGTAGAAGATCTCTTATATGAAAGGTATCAGAGATGATAGAGCTTTAAGCTAGAGAAAGCTGACTCAAGGAAATCAAGGGCTTAACGGGTCTAGAGAATGGGTGATTTCAGAGGAACTCTCGAAGGTTTTGTCAACAATATAGTTATTTTAAGCATAATATTGCTTTAGTCAGGTTGGTGATATTGTGATTTTTCACCCTCGATGTAAATGTTACATCATACATGTGCAGATAGTCTTTATATATATTTGAACTTAAAATAAAATTTTTAAAAGTTTACACTATTAGTGTGTAATATGAAAAAATTTATTTTACTGATTATCATTAAAATAATTGTATACTATGTCGATTTAAGGAACATAATCTAGAATTATTCTTGATATCCTATTATAGTCAGACATCTACATAAGATCTTAGAAGCGCGCCCAAAGTTTTACGTTGTAAGATGATATTTTGTGTGCAATCCGTTGAAGACCGATAATAACTCCTATGTCGTGTTTCTAATTTTTAATTAGTGTTTATATTTGCAAATGCACCAGCACTAAATAGAGACGTTTTTGAAGAAACATTTGTTAAATATTTTTGTGCTGCTTTTATATAGGAAATTTTCGGACTAACTTCAAATAAACGGGGATGAAATCAAGCGGTTATTAGTCTTTAAAAAGTTTACATGGGTATTAAACTGATAAAATTATCTTACGTTACTATTCGATGCAAATTTTAAAGTAATAGCAATTATAATTCCGTTACGTTGTATTTTTAACAGCTGCTCCCGTCTCACACTTTAACAAAACTTGACGAGAGTCAATATAGCTTTAACCTATACCTACAGGAATCCGTTATAGCAAAGTCAAGACCTGTTCAGCAGTACGAGTAATTCCTTACGAAAGTATTTAGTTTTCATTCTCTTTGCATTTGCTCTCTTATATGTATAGTTCGCCTGTAGATGCAAAACAAGTGTTGAATAATACATGAAATAATACGAGAGACTATCCCAGTTGAAATTCTATGTAATGCATTATCTAAATTACCTGGTTGCATAATACACGTAGCGCGAGCTGTGAGCCACATTTTACATTTGCATTCTCTTTCATTGCTTCAGTTAAACAATGCGTTCAATATCTCCTCTCAACTAAACATGCTACGTATCAATGTGAATCCTTAAACAAGCTAAAGATGATAGCATAAAACTTTATGCATAATAATTACATGCTGCCTATTTAGATATTCAGAGAGGTTAATTACCATCATATCTCTTACATGAGGCAGCAAGCAAACTTTGTTATCGTTACTAAAATGTTTCCTAAAACAGTCATGCTGAACCCGTGTCGTCGAGCTGGCAAAAGTTAGGTAGATGGCAAAGTGGTGTTATTGACTGATCATAGGGAGTCGAATATCACTCCAGGGGTTGGAAAATATCATTTCTGTCTGAATTTTTCCATCTGTCTGTCTGTCCCGATATTCAAGAAAGAACTGACCTGTAAGTTTTAAGTTTTACACAATGCTTTATTTCTAATTAATTAAGCAACTTTAAATTCCATGATTTTTGAAATCTTACTTAATGGAAATAGGGTGAGCATTAGCTAACATTTCTACATTACTCTTTTGTGTATCATGGTCGGTACGAGAAAATCACAAAGTAAATAAATTTGTAAATATACTGAACAAATCATATCTCGTTGACAGGTAACATAGTAACATATCCTAATTGAATAAGCTATGGTGGTGAGTACTCCTAATCTGTTTAGAATAATAATAATAATAACCAAGAGTAAGGAGAATGAGTGAATACATGTTATGCAATCATTTTTAAAGGTTAATTTCTTTACATGTACATCCCCTTGGACAATTAGAATTATTGAATTTTGGAATATTATTAATATCCCAACCATCAGTAAATTTAAATTTTACTCTTTAATTTTCATCTTCGTATCCAAATAAAGTACTTTGTAGCATTAATTTTAATTGCATTTTGAAAGTTTTGAAGGATATCTAAAGATAATATAAGGATGTATATATACAACAGTATTTATATGCTAACCATACACTAGATTGTAATGGTGACATTTCCCATGATAAATCGTACCTGTGGCAAACCGATACGCTGCGGTACCACAGCCGCGAGGGAAATGTTATCCACATCAGCTGTGGAAGTGTGGGGAACCATCAATAACATTCGATCTCTCAGGCGTGGACATGTCATTTGGTTTTGTTTTAAAAGAAATGTTTTCTTTTTACAAGTCAGCCTACACTTTTTTATATAACGTTTTACGTCACTGTAAAGTATATTTTGTAAATTATTAGTTATCACTATTAGATTTATAAACGATACATGAATGAATTAATAACGTAATAACAGTACCATTGCTGTTTGCAGTAACGCAATAATACCAATCGATAGTAACAATAATGGTTCCCCAAACAGGTTTGAGTGTTAAAATGATTTATTGGTTAATATTTAAATACAAAACAGTATAACAATTACATCAGAATTTGTTATGTATGCACATTTTAGAATTACTCTTGAAAGGCACATAATTAACAAGGATAAGCCTGGAGAAGCGGAGTATCTGTATTGTTAAGGATATTGAAGGAGGGTAATTTCCTGCCTTCTGTGATATTTATAGGCGTTACGTTGTTTAGGCCATAAGTTACTCACTTGTATCCTTTTAAAGCAGGTAATCGTAAAAAATTACATACCGTCATAACGTTACTTAATGATGACGTGAGGTTACATTAAATCTTAAATATATCCTCATTATCATTTTGATTGCAAGAAAATAAGTATTGCATGATTTTTTCTACCGGTACTTAGGCTAGTTTGTATCGATCACACCATTAAATATTTAGGTCTGGCGCTATATTTAGGTTATTGATTTATTAAGTTTTCAATCAGCATCGTGCTTTAGGTATTTCTGAGTAGAGTAAAACAACTTATCTCCACTGGTTGGAAGCATACTGGTCTCTTGACTCATTCTTCTGTTCTAGGCCTCATGGTCCTTCTACCTTTAGAAGCCACATCAACAAGCCATTCACAAACTGTTCTTTGAAGAACAAACTGTATAGCTTCTCAACAGCTTCCAAGAGTTCCATAGGATCTTGGTGGTTGTTGATTAACATCCAGATCCATTTCTGTGGGGTATAAATAACTCTCGGTCTGGGATGGAGTCCAGTGAGTTGCAAAAAGTTCCCTCACACTTCCCATTGGTTATGGAAGTGATGGGGTCCCGGACTTCGGACCGGTATAGTGAACTTAGTTCTTGGTATTATAATATACTATACCGACTATAGTTATCCCAACTTTTCGACATTAGCAGTTAGTGATGTGCCATTCCTGGAGATCCATCGACTTGCTAAAATTTAAGTAATACATTAGTTTTTACTGTACACATCAAGTGTAAGTTTATATTGTAAACTATTCAAGATAACTTAAAAATGTTTATTATAAAATGTTTAGTAAATATTATATGCTTTCCAGAACACTTTTTGTCTTTATCTATGTTCATAAATATGGTATAAGTTAAAAAAAAGTTTAAACGACTGCCATATTGAAACTAAATGGCGTACCAAACTTATTCGATGCATTTATTAAGTTTTTTTAAACTTTTTTTGATATATAAAATGTTTTAAACGTACGATAGTTTTAGTCACGTAACTTTAAGTTATGTATACATTTTCGGTAAGCGCTACCATGAGGGCGACTGCAATAGATTGATTTTGTGTACAAAAACTTTCTAAGACTCAGGCAATCTCTTTTGTTTTATTTCCATACACTGCTTCCGGGAAGTCCGATCACGAAGACATTTCAAGGGCACCATAGGCCGCTCTAGATGCGCCTCTTAGTGTCACAAAGATTCATGACACTTTCCGGTTCTTCTGTAGCAAAATCGTTGTTAGTATTCTTTGTTACCTTTAAATAAAAAAAAAAAAAAAAAAAACTGCTCATACCATATTTTACTGTCGGTCATGCACCGATGCTATTAACGTTTTGACGCCAATCAGTCTGTTCTTTGTTTAAAGTTTGTTATGCAAGGTTAGAAAGAATAACAGGATTTCGGACATTTTTTCTCGTTATATTATATGTTACAATAGGTATAACACAATCAGCCTAGATAATTCATATAAAAGTTGCCAATATACTATACGCATTATTTAGAACGCCAAACATGTATCAAATTAAAACAAATTACGTTGAAAATTCAACAAAAATGGTTTATTCTTATGTCAAGACAACTCAATTACTTTGTAAAATCGATTGGAATAACACGGAGAGCCGAATAAATAAGGTCTTGATAAACGAGATTGTACTATACTACATAATATCTTAAATAATTATTCTAGAACTATTAAAATATTTTCCGCGCGCTGTTTTCGCCTAAGCATACATATGATGAAAGATTTATAAGATTGAATAGTTACGTGGTGGCTGTAGTGATGTTACGAGTCAATAATAGATGTGTTGCGGCTGGGTGTAACACGTAACTACGACACTAAGGGTAGTCACATAGGGGACAACATGTCAAACACCTTGTCACATTGACAGGACTGTCTTGATAGCCTTATTTGCTTTGTGTATATTCTCTTATATTGAAGAAGAGTTATTAAAAGCAAACCATGTTGTTAAAACTGTAGGATAAAATTACAGTAAAAACGAATGAAAACTACGCTCGATCCGGCGGGTTAAGAATTTTTTACAGTAAAATTATTTGTGAAACAAAAGGTTTATATGCTCCATTTGTTATTGACAGTAGTGATAATCTCGTAGTCACAAGCGATGGTTACAAAAAAATATTAGCGCTAGCAATTTGGGTTATTGGAATTGTAGTAAAAATTTCAAGTTCTGTATAACCTACCAACAGCATGTATTCAGTTCTTACGCAAATTTAATTTCTACAATTTAAAGCTGCATTAAAAATTGAATACGCAAGATGCTAATTCAAATACATCCTAAAATAGTTGATCACAGTTCGTTATTTTAATAAAAGTATATACAAATTTTGGGTGGTTTTTTATTCACTTAGAAGACACAGAGGACAAAAGCTGAATAAATCCCTCATTATAATTATTCAAAAAAATCTTTGGGCTTGCTTCCGGAGTGATAGAATGTTCAGGATTAGTAAGGTAGAGACTACCATCTGTCGAGGACTCATGAGAAAGGATGGCGAACAGTATGCATGGCATGGCACCATGAAAGAAAGGGAGGTTATCTCTACTCTAACCTCTTCCATTCTAAGTAGGTAAGGAAAAGTACTTCAAACAGCCTTTAACACTAAGGGAGCTCCACCCACACTAACAGTCATCCTTCATCCTCCGCAGTAAAGTAGACTTATCAATCTAACTATAGCTATGTTATATATATAAACATCGTGATTTCGGATCGTGTCTAAAACATTGTGGTGTACTCAAATGTGTACGTAATGAGAAAATGATTACACTTGATGGCTTATAGATAATCCAGACAAACTTTATTTGCAGTTTACGAGTCCCTGACGTCAAAACGATGTAGAGTTCGTTTTGACCGTCTTCTTAGCTGACATTTTGGATCTGTTCAGACGAACGTAGACTCCAGATTCAGGAGTCAAGTTTGCGACATTGTCAGATCTCAGACACTGCACTGAGCGGAAAGTGAAATTGAATTAAACTCAACATTCGTATCAATTAACCCCTTATAATGACTCTTCGACATGAGTAGTCATACCTTGAGATCCATGGACTTGCCACCCAGTCCATAATGGGGATAATGGGTTCGAATTATCATCGATTGGTTTGAAATATAATTAGTTTAGTCCTGTTAGATGATTGCGTTGAAGGATCAAGAATATGTCCGAGACAGAATGACTACTACTTTCGCCATTTATTGTAGAAGGTTTCAACCTGTTTGGATGTAGGTTTAGACCACAGATTTCAAAGGCCAAACCTACGACAGCTTCAAATGGAAAAACTTAGGGCATTCCAAAGTTCAAAGCGGAAGGTAAATGGAGTGAGGATTGCGTCAGCTATGTTGATTACCATTCCCACTAAATGTTTTAGGCTATGTCCCAAATATTTAGCGAAACTGTAAACTAACTGTAATAAACGTAACGAAATGTAAACAAGTTTTAACAATATAAAATACCAACAAAAATAATAGTATATGTGCAACGTAACTTCACGTGCGAAACTGTGTAGGTAACTTCATGATCATGACGTCATACATGACTTTAAAGTGTACGTAACTTACAAGACATGTATCACAGAGAAATTTCTTTCCTAGTACAGGCTCCCGTGCTCAGAATGGCTTTGTTTACACACATTTCACTTTGGGTTCTTGTTTTCCTACACAACATTACAAATCATTATCATAGTATATTTTACCCACTTCAAGAGTCTTTACTATTATTGTTATAGTATAAGATCCGAAAATAATGTTTCCTTCTGCCTGATTGGCTTCCGATTATGCGATCGAACACAGAACGCTTGAAAACTGCTTGTATTTTCAATAAATTGCAGATTTTTTTTGATCAAGTGAGTTTTCATTCAGGACCTTCATCAGTACATTACATACAGCTTATAAATTTTATTATACAGGGTGTTCTGAAAAAAGGTGCCCATAAGTCAGGGCGTGATTCCTCACATCAAAATAAGAAAAAAGGTCTAATTAACATAGGTCCGAAAATGCTTAGTTACCAAGTTATACAGGGTGAAAGATTTCGTCTGAATTTCAGTTCCCCTGCTGCAACGAAGCCCTACGGGTATTTGTTGGCTGTTAATTAAGATGTACAATTTAGCGTACTTTATGTAAAATGAACTGAAAAATTGAATAAAACCGTTTCCAGACCTGTAGCTACAGTAATGTTTAAGATATGTGACGAAATACGCGAAACTTGGTCCCGAAAAACAAGTTACATTTAGGTTTGAAGCAGATTTACTATGTTAAATGTACAATAAACACAAAATATTTTTTCACGGTACTTGTAGAAAATTTAATTTCGAAGAGAAAGATGTAAAATAAGTCTATATTAGACAAACGCAAACTTTAAAAAATAATCCTTAATTACATACAAAACGCATGAAAAATAGACAAAATCTGTTAAGCTCTCTACAAATGTAATATTGAAATTAAAACAGCTGTTTTATTAAAATATTTGATTTGAGAAACAAAGTAATTTCTATTTAAAACATATGTTTTAACAATGTAACATTGTTTATAATAATTTAAATAAACATTACAAGCAGCTATTTTTCACTTACGCTGAGGAAAATTACATGTAGTAACATGCACCTTCATCGAACTCTATGTTGCCAAATTTTTAAAGTCCTTATCATACTCAGGTACTTCTTATCATACTCATAAGGTCATTTTATACTCGAGTTATCGTTCGGACAGACAGACAGATATAAATGATATTATTGGTGCTCGTTTGGCTACGTTTGGCTAATAAAATGTTTCTTCTGTGTATTAAATACTTTCAATAAAAATTAATTAAATCATAGTATTTAATTGTTAAGCAATTGTTTACGGTTTATATGAATTAAATAAACAAACAAATAGGAAATACCTTAAATTTAATGCTCAGCTGCGAAATCACAGTTGAGAGATAAATAAGTGTGAATCAAAGTGTTTAAAACTAATATAAAACGCCACGAAAAGATGACAAACTAGGCTAAAATGATTCAAAATAAAATAAACTACTATAGTTTTATATTATTTTTCATGAAAACTTAGATTCTGGTCGGCCGACTACTTTACAGAAGAATCTGTTTTACAAACAAAAATTTAAGTACTTAGGGCACCTAAACATTTGATAAAATCAGATTGAGTTTTAACTAGTATTTTACAAAAATATATTTGAACAAATAATATTACATCAATATTTTATATAATTGGCTTAGAAATTCTGTAAATTATGAGTGCCATATGTTTTATCGGTTGATAGTAATAACTTTTCCGTTAAATTATATGTGTAGAAGTAAATAAAATAAATCTCAAAGAAATAGAAAGGGAAAATGAGCTGAACTCAGCTCTTGCTCAGACCGTCAAGTTTATTGGAGGCTATTTCATCAGAAGTCTACTTTACGAGAAATTCACAGAACTACTTGTATTCCAGTTCTTTTTAACAATGTAACTGTCTGAAATACTAACTAGAAATGAAGAGTTCCTTTCGTTTATAAGGCTGATAATATATCTCTCTCCTAATTCCTGCATGTGATTTCATAGCTTACTTTAAGACCTTTTCGTTACAATAAAATCCTATAAATAAAGACTTTATACGAGTTAACTACAGCTGTATATCTTGTATAACGTTCAAATACGATGCAGATTGGTAATGTAACAGTTTCAACTGTTTATTATACAAGCAATAAAAAATAAATACATTGTCACATCTGGTGTTGTATTTCTTTTCCTTATTTCTTTGTCCTATACATATAAACTACCTTTTTAAATCAGTCTCCATTTGAACCCCAATAATTTAAAAATTAAATTTGAATCCTATACATTTTATTTAACACATGAGTCGTTTTAAATGTGATCATAGAATATCATAGATATTTTATGACACATTCTATCAAAGATTCTAAGATTCTATTCTATTTTTAATTGATAAAATATTTGAAATATACAATTTCAAGTTAACTGCATTCTTTAAGGTTAAAACATAATGTTATACGCACTTTAATGTAAAACCTGCATAACATCTAACTCATATTTATACATACCAGTTGTACGTTATACATCGTAAAAACATGAGGTAAGTTATTGCTCTTTTGATCCAGGTGCTAATTTACAAGAATTGTAAAATTAACTACAGTAGCTTATCATCATAAAAGAACGGTTTCATATTAATTTTGCTTATATTTATAAAAACAGTTGTGTACATCAGATTACAGCAAGTGATATTCCACTTTTTGATACAAACATGCATTGTATTGTCGAACGATTCTAGAGAAACAGGAAATGAAAATCTCCAATCCGACTCCTGTATCTCCACACCCGTGATATCTGTTATCACAATATATTTGTTGCTCTGTCACTTTCGTTCGTTCACTTCGTTTCGTTAAGTGCTAAAGCCTATAAATTATTTATGTGCTTAGAACTGGTGAAATGTGGGGAGGAGTGTGTGGCTTTTATCTGATATAAAAACAGCAAATACTTTCTTATGAAGTGCGATACAATATAACAGTTTTAAGTATTACAATCATTCAAAGTCATTTATTGTTTAACAAGTTAAAATCACGTAAAAAATATGAGCATTTATATTCCTTTATACAGGAATATAGGTGTGCTATAGTTATATTAATTATATAGCTGTAAATATATAATTTAGTAATGAATCGTTCATTTTGTTAAAAAATATATATTTTCCAGACTGCTATGATATTTATAAGTATTGTGTAGCCTGTTCAATAAACATAAAAATACATTATCAACGTGAGTATAAAGCATATTTTCAAATAAATATATTTTATTATTTCATTTCATTGAATAAAAACGAGAATTTTAATAAAAGAAAAAACAAGCCATATACACTTATGTGGATATAATATTTTTAAGAAACTATAAAATTCTATTATTATATTACCAACTAAAACTAAGCTAGGACTGTGTGTCACTGAACATAGCGTTCTTATCAACGAAGACATCCAATAAAAGTTTAAATGACTAAATTGTAGCGTGGTGGCTGTGATGTAGTAACAAGTCAATATCAAGCGCTCTGTTGTGGCTACATGTAGCACGTAACTACTGTGCTGTAGTATAGGGACCAAACGTATCGAACATATTGCTAGTGACAGGGAAATTTTGTTAACCTACCGATCCCCTGTTACCATGTGTATATTCGTGAATGTACTTGACGCATGCATGCAATCTAATAATTGTTGACATATTAAAGATTATTATTATTCGATTATATCGAAGAATAACTACTAATAACAGACTATATTGATAAACAATTGCATGCAGTAAAAGAAATACACACTTGTCCAATAGTTTTAAATTTACACTAAGGCGGGCAGGGTTGATTCAATGTGAATGTAGAAATGTAGACTTCCAGTTCACCTTCCTGAACTGGCTTGACTTCTGGAATCTGGTGCCATGTTTGTTTGAAGTGATAAAAAAGCCGACGACGAAAAACTCAGAATCAACTCCTTTCGACATCAGTGACACCTAGACAATAATATATAGTGTAATCTGGCTATAGAGGTTATTCTCATTGTCTCATTGAGTGCACAATTGAGTGTACTACGACGTCTTAAACAGGATCCCGAAGCCCGGTGGCGTAACCTGTTGGAGACAATTCCAGAAGTCTAGTCTGCGACTGCTTTAGATTGCAGACGCTGTACTAAGAGGAAAATTAAATGGAGCTAAAATCAACAATCGAAAATTTAAATTTATTGCACGAGGTCTTTCTATATCAAAGATATGCCATCATCAGGGTGAATTGAAGCAATTTGAAACATAAATATTATAACAAGTTATAAGCTCAACAAAACTTAAATAAATAAAATTATAATTTATAATAAACACATATCACACCTGAAAATGGCATATAAGATATTGGAAGGCTCTGTAAAATCCATTCAAAACAATTGGGCAGTTTCGATTCCTTTAGTACAGTAGGTTTTTTTCCGATGAAAGGTCATCCTACAATGATACGTTGGTATCACATTTTGCAATATAATTAATATTAATTTATACAATATTTCATTAAGTCAGACAATACAAAAATAAAGGAAACATACTAATTAAAATGGATACATAGAAATACCGTGTATTAGATAAAAATAAATAAAATGAAAAAAATTCAAATGGCACTGGTAGTTGAAACATTGGGAAAATATTTCGCACCCGTCAGTAATATTTTTAAAAATAGTTTTGTTCAAAGTGTAGTAAATTTGGAATATATTTTATTTTTAATAAATCGTGTGAAAATCCATCCAATTCGCTGTCTAAACAGTTTACGATCCATGTTCAAGCAGATCGCTATCGTAAATAATATCAGCAGGGGAGGATATTGAAGTTGACTTATAATTTCCTGTCTCCTGTACATTGCTCTTGAAATTTATGTCTTTTCATAAAACATTATAACTTGGTGACTACGTTATAACGGGCTTATTTATGCACCTTGCTGACATTTGACCAAAGTACAGTGAAGAAGGTAATCATTGCATTTAAATTAACACTAATAAGCCTCAACGAGTCATGCCCTCCCAGAATACAATCGGAATAACAACAAGGTTTCTATCACGAAAAAACTTTTAAATGATTATATTAAATACCGCATGAACTAATTAAAGACTTAACCACTTACACAGGAGTACATAGGATGTAGGTAAGATTTCTTTCTCGTATTATATTAGATCGAAAGTGTTTAAATAAGTAGTATAAGGACTTGGACATGTAAAATTTCGTACAATGCCGCGGGTAACACCTAGTGAGTTATAACAATCTATAGTCTATGACATATAGTTATCCTTGTTAGCTCAATTATTAAAAATAGTTTATGTATTAAAAAAAAACCATTTGGATGGGTACACTCTAGTGAAATTCGGGAAAGAATAATTGATAAACGTGAATAATAATGTGAAGTGTAAATACTTTTCGTACGAGCTAAATCTTACAACTATTTCAGTAATGATAACATAGTGTTCTATCGACATTCGCTAAGTAGTCTACTTGATTGCTAACTCAATGTAATACAAACTGTCTCGCTCTAGTTACCATATTACAGAGTAATATTCTAATCGAGAGAAGCCTGTCAAGTTGGTTAAATCTGATAAACGTCACTTACATCCTTCAGCTGCTTTCAGTCTTCCTTCGAATCTTCCACTTCTCATATCTTCCGTCAGTTCAGCCTACAATACTCCCATAATCCTACGAAATTATCAGCTATAATATTATTTCAAGATCTTTTTAAAGGATCTAAGTCACATGTTGTAACAAAATGTTTAATGTTTATCTGTTTTCTTTAATTTCTAATATTATGTAACTAAACTTTCAAAATCCAAACGCTGCAATTTAAAACAAAGCTACTAAACTAAGTTGTATGTTAAATAAACAACACTTAATTAAAATATCTAAACATCAGACAATGCACGGTAAATACACAGATTTGTTCAACATTTCTATAAATTTTTATGTTTTCATTGCCAACAGATTTGGTTTTAAATTTAAGTGTTTTTTACTGCTAATTAGAATAAATTTAGCAAGCGAGTATTTTCTGAGGCTTATCAATCATAGAGTATATAGCCCTCCTCGATCATAGTTCTAAAACTAACTAAATATTAATTTATAATCTTACTATTACAAGAAAACTTCCTTACAGCAGTTTATGAATGAGTAAATAATTTAATTTGAAAGTTGGATTTGCTCCAGTTTACCTTATTGCAACATCTGGTAGGTGTCTGTCGCTATATTATATATCAAATCCTAGAATCTGAAGTCCTATAAGGCTGAAGAGATCCAAAGAAAGTCGGTGATGAAGAAACTCAAATTGAACCTTTAAATTGTTTTGACATGAGAGACACCTATAAATACGGGAAGTGGTAGTTTCATTGCTTCATCAGGTGCACAAATTGTCAATACCAGATGCTGCAAGAAAAGGAATTTTAACCGGAGCAGAATTTAAAATTCAAATTGAATCAACTCTTCCTAACATAGCTATGTTGTGTATAGTAAACTTGGTTGCTGCACCGTGCTTAGAGATCATGCCAAACATCGTGGTGCACTCAGTTGTCGAGCCACCAATGCAGCCAGGGGTGTAGCGAGACAGTAGTAATGACGATCGTAATAACAGTGACGAGGATGTTAATGATGTACGAGCACCAATTCAGCCAGGTGTGTAGCGAGACAGCAGTAATGACGATCGTAATAACAGTGACGAGGATGTTAGTCATGTACGAGCACCAATGCAGCCAGGTGCACAGCGAGACAGTAGTAATGACGATCGTCGTGCAGCGAGACAGTAGTAATGACGATCGTAATGACAGTGACTTTGATGTTAATGATGTACTAGCACCAATGCAGCCAGGTGTGTAGCGAGACAGTAGTAATGACATAGTAGTGACGTGGATGTTGGTGATGTACGAGCACCAATGCAGCCAGGTGTGTAGCGAGACAGTAGGAATGACGATCGTAATAGCATTGACTTGGATGTTAATGATGTACGAGCACCAATTCAGCCAGGTGTGTAGCGAGACAGCAGTAATGACGATCGTAATAACAGTGACGAGGATGTTAGTCATGTACGAGCACCAATGCAGCCAGGTGCACAGCGAGACAGTAGTAATGACGATCGTCGTGCAGCGAGACAGTAGTAATGACGATCGTAATGACAGTGACTTTGATGTTAATGATGTACTAGCACCAATGCAGCCAGGTGTGTAGCGAGACAGTAGTAATGACATAGTAGTGACGTGGATGTTGGTGATGTACGAGCACCAATGCAGCCAGGTGTGTAGCGAGACAGTAGGAATGACGATCGTAATAGCATTGACTTGGATGTTAATGATGTACGAGCACCAATTCAGCCAGGTGTGTAGCGAGACAGCAGTAATGACGATCGTAATAACAGTGACGAGGATGTTAGTCATGTATGAGCACCAATGCAGCCAGGAGCACAGCGAGACAGTAGTAATGACGATCGTAGCGAGACAGTAGTAATGACGATCGTTCGTGTGCAGCGAGACAGTAGTAATGACGATCGTAATGACAGTGACTTTGGATGTTAATGATGTACTAGCACCAATGCAGCCAGGTGTGCAGCGAGACAGTAGTAATGACGATCGTAATGGCAGTGACTTGGATGTTAATGATGTACTAGCACCAATGCAGCCAGGTGTGCAGCGAGACAGTAGTAATGACAATCGTAATGACAGTGACTTGGATGTTAGTGATGTACGAGCACCAATGCAGCCAGTGTGCAGCGAGACAGTAGTAATGACGATCGTAATGACAGTGACTTGGATGTTAATGATGTACGAGCACCAATGCAGCCAGGTGTGTAGCGAGACAGTAGTAATGACATAGTAATGACAGTGACGTGGATGTTAGTGATGTACGAGCACCAATGCAACCAGGTGTGCAGCGAGACAGTAGTAATGACGATCGTAATGACAGTGACTTGGATGTTAATGATGTACTAGCACCAATGCAGCCAGGTGTGCAACGAGACAGTAGGAATGACGATCGTAATGACAGTGACTTGGATGTTAATGATGTACGAGCACCAATTCAGCCAGGTGTGTAGCGAGACAGCAGTAATGACGATCGTAATAACAGTGACGAGGATGTTAGTCATGTACGAGCACCAATGCAGCCAGGTGCACAGCGAGACAGTAGTAATGACATAGTAGTGACGTGGATGTTAGTGATGTACAAGCACCAATGCAGCCAGGTGTGCAGCGAGACAGTAGTAATGACGATCGTAATGACAGTGACTTGGATGTTAATGATGTACTAGCACCAATGCAGCCAGGTGTGCAGCGAGACAGTAGTAATGACGATCGTAATGACAGTGACTTGGATGTTAATGATGTACGAGCACCAATGCAGCCAGGTGTGCAACGAGACAGTAGTAATGACATAGTAGTGACGTGGATGTTAGTGATGTACAAGCACCAATGCAGCCAGGTGTGCAGCGAGACAGTAGTAATGACGATCGTAATGACAGTGACTTGGATGTTAATGATGTACTAGCACCAATGCAGCCAGGTGTGCAGCGAGACAGTAGTAATGACGATCGTAATGACAGTGACTTGGATGTTAATGATGTACGAGCACCAATGCAGCCAGGTGTGCAACGAGACAGTAGTAATGACATAGTAGTGACGTGGATGTTAGTGATGTACAAGCACCAATGCAGCCAGGTGTGCAGCGAGACAGTAGTAATGACGATCGTAATGGCAGTGACTTGGATGTTAATGATGTACGAGCACCAATGCAGCCAGGTGTGCAGCGAGACAGTAGTAATGACGATCGTAATAGTAGTGATGTGGGCGACGAGTGGGGTTAGACAGACAGATATGTGGCCGTATAAACTCATAAACGTCAAATGGTGATGTGGACTATACCAATCATTTCTGCACTTTCAATTGTTTTGTTTAACTATCTAAGTGTATTCCCACATACAGTACATACAAAGAGTCCTGCGATGAGTGTTAAGAAACATCTTTGTTAAATTCCTTCGTGTTGACTACTCATTGGTACAGATTTAATGGGTCTTACTCTAACTGTAAGTTAATAAAAATATTTTTTAATATTTACTACTATAACGTAGTAAAATAAACCTTTCTAAATATTAATACTATTGCTTTGTTATTTTTACTATCAAAGTTAAAATCTACATAAAATTTACTATATGAATAAGTACAACTGTCTGTATTTCATTATTCTGTAAGCGTTCACTCACCTTTTAAAAATTAAAATTTGAATTACTTAATAAAACCCATATAATATTTATAGCTGAATTAAATCTAAAATTTAGTAAACCATTACACTCTGGGATGTGTCAAATTACCCAGTAAATAAACTTAAAATGGTATCATACAACTATATATTAAGTATCTGTTTTCCTCTCACTCTCGCTAGAAGCATAATTCTTTTGCATATAATAAACTCCTCATGTACAAAAACAATTTTAATATGCTTAGGTCTCGGGATCAAAGGGCCACGCTACAACTCCTCCACGTCCAATTCAAATTGGATAGTTCTCGGTCAACAACAACCAAACTTCGTGCAAGAAATGTGGAGGTGCACCATCTCGTTAGCATATCATTAGCTCGCTTCCTGGTGATTCAATGTCTTCGAGTAATATTTGGAACTTAGTGCCGCAAAAAATCTAAATACAGATTCTAGACACTGCATTAAGAGGAAGGGGAACTTGGAGCCAAACTCAACATCCATATTGAATCACCCCTTCTCACAATAGCTACGTTATGTGTTTATAGTTTATAGTCTCTGGGCGTCTATGATGTCAAAACGATGTAAAGAGTTCGTTTCGAGGTTCTTTATCGCAGAATTGTTTCTCTTTAGAAGAACATGACTCCAGATTCTAGGAGTCAAGTCTGTCTCAGCGTCAGGTTCCAGACGATGCACTAAGAGGAAGGTGAACTTAGAGCTAAACCCAACATCCATATTGAATCACCCCTTCTCACAATAGCTACGTTGTGTGTTTATAGTTTGTAGTCTGGGTGTCTATGATGTCAAAACGATGTAAAGACTTCGTTTTGAGCTTCTTTATAGCAGAATTGTTTCTCTTTAGAAGAACGTGACTCCAGATTCTAGGAGTCAAAACTGTCACAGCGTCAGATTTAGACGATGCACTAAGAGGAAGGTGAACTGCAGCTAAATTCAACGAATGTACTAATGTACGAATGTAATGAGTGAATACTTTAAATCAACGTTTCCCACTATAACTACGTTGTAAGTTATCGGATTTTTCTCAACTAGCACAAATTTAAACTTCAGACATGAATGAAAGCTTACAGACACAACTCAATCAAAACAAATAGTGCTTATTCTTATAGAAAATTATGTGTATGTATAGTCCCAAAAATGACACTAAATAATGAGACAAATAACATTGAGAGTAAGAACTTTAATTGAACACTTACTTACGTTCTTTACTTTAGTAAATACTCAAATACTTTTTATTCCTTTAAGGTAAGAATATGACTACTTAAGTATGCAACATTTAGTAACCAATAACAAGTACATTAAAGCAATGTTTTTCCTAACACTTATCACAGGACACCCTGTATATGCTGTAACGTTATTACCAATTATTTACGGATTTTAGGGGCAATATATTTAAATATTAATCTAAGTCTTTTTCATTTTAATCGATTTACAAAAATTATCGAATTGATAATTATTTTAATCAATTAATTATAGTTAGGTAAATTAGATATAAGAAATTTTATTTACTTTCGATAACAGCACAGAGGTCGGTGAAGTTAAAATTGTTGACAAAGAGAAAGAGCAGAATGTTCATTATAACATATATTTATCCTGAATCGCCTACTGTAATATATAAATAATATATAGTAATAAATACGTTATATGCAAAAAATCCTTAACGAACAATAAAATGAATTTGCTACTCTGAAGAATTTCAGAAATGTTCAAAATGTTACTTGCATAGTAAATATATTTTACAATATCAAATAACGTAAAACGTTGATGTTAAATAAATCTTAAATAAACGCTGTAAAAGAAATTGGAGATATAAAAGATTTGTGTTAGCCTGAGATGAAAGCGCAGAACAAAAGAATGAAAACGTGATTAAGTTTAGGTCAATAAATCTTGAGACTAAACTACTAAAGGGCCAAATGTGAAATATGAAAGACTCTCGATAAAACCGCTCGATCTACCACTTTAACGTTACATCTCCGAGAGTTTGTAACATTTCCTTGATGAAGGTAAATTGCACAACTTGTCAATTTGTACAACACTGACATATTTATCTTATTTCAACATGATTATTAGTTTTAGCTTGTGCTTTTCAATCTGTGTGAGGAAATTGCTTAAACAAATTAGCTTTTTCTACTTTCTATTCTTGATGGAAGTGAGTAGATTTTATTACAAAAGACATTTTTTATTCTTCTACATTTAATTTATTTCAAAAGCGCTTTCGCCGGTTAAGGCGTCACCAGTTAGATATTGTTTACATAAAGAACATATGTATAAAATAGAAAAATACATATGATAAAATAGAATAAAATTTAAAACTAATTGTAAAGACCGAAAACTAATAAGTTATAAAAGAATTATGTAGAAAAATATGGTTTGCAATTCATAGTTTTGGAATGGATTTCTTCTTTTATTAATGGTATAAAAATATCACTGAAATTTTCGAAAGGTTGGGAAATACAATTATATTTTAAAACCGTCATACGTGGTGCAAAATTTTATTTCTTTTAGTCCAGGAAGATTCTTTAAAAACTACACTTGATGATTCAAAATTTATATGGTGATTTTACTTTATGGCATGTTCAACTAATGTAGATTTTCCAATGGTTTCTTTTTTATAATTAATTGTAAATGTGTTCTTTTAGCCTCGTTTCCACTGGTCTTGATGTTTGGCCGATATACGTCTTTTTGCATCCACAGAAAATTTTATATATTACATTCTTGGTTTCCTGTTGTTTGATTTTTGGTTTTAATTTTGTTAAGTAGCTTGTTAGATTATTTTGTGACTTAAAAACAGTACAGATCTTAAATTAATAATTTCTAATCTAATAATCTTACGAACATTTTCTGATGTTCCTTTTACGTAGCGAATAGTTAGAGTAGTGAGATAATTAGGATTGTATTTTTTGTTCATTCGCTTGCAACTTTTGTTTTTAGCCTTAGCTCGTTCAATAACTGACGGAGGTTAGCTTGGCCTTTAAATAACGAGATAGGAGTATGCAATAATCACGTGTCGCCAGGCTTTGCTTAGTTTGAATGCAATATTCATGTATATAGCTCATTTCATAAGGCTATATGTATAACATTTCTTATGTTAAAAAGTCATTTGATTCTATGTAGTTTCTTTAACAACTTATTTATTCAGAGAATTCGTCATTGCCATCATGGTTACCTTGAGACAAATCTATAAGTGTTTTATAATGCTCAGTCTATGTCATGGAGTGACATACAACGTCATCGAACTCGATATTTCCTATATAGAAAAGAAACTTTTCAAGTCCATAGCGACTATAATGAGTTCTCGAGATAACTTGCTGGCAGACAGACAGACAGAAATAATATTTTTCCATTCCCTCGAGTGATAGGCTTTTCTAAAGCTCAGCCAATTGCCCTTTATAACTCGCACGACCCATGTCACACACGTCAAAATAAACATTGGTCTTAAAAGTCTAGGAAATATTATATTATAAGTTAAAAATATTTATTTACAACCTATTTCTTAGTTAAAACCAATTGAGGAACATATTTCAAGAAGCATTAGCCCCGGCTACAAGTAAAACTGTATTATACATTCATCTAATACAAATGCATTTGTTTGCTAACAGTTGGTTCAGTACGTAATTCAAGCGTGAAAAAGAAACATTAGCAATGATTTAGCAGACGCAGAAGTATATTTTAAATTAAGCATACCTTTTATGGTAGTTACTGAAATAATAAATAAGTTTCGCAGTAGTAATGGATTCAGATAAGATTCTCTTGGTAACCAAGGGAAAACACCTACAGACAAATATGATTTCATTTTTAACGCTTTTTGCCAATTTTTACAGATTTTTGCCAATACTAGGATTGTATCACAACAGTCTTTTATCGTTTTGTAGTTTCAATATGCTCTCCGACAGACCCGACCGCATTCCTTTGAATACTGCACGGTATTGGATTTTAATGAATGCAATTAACTGAGCTCTCGAGTCATCTGCGTCCAATTAAGATGTAGAGATCCAGGTAAACTGCGAAGAAAAATAAAAACGTACTATCAAAAAGACCTCACTAAACGAATTTCCTAACGATACTTTGAGTCCTTTTCATTAAAGTTTAATTTCATGTTTAAATTAGTTAAATAACTCACTTAAAATAAAATCTCGTGCTTAATGTGTATTTTTATTAATCCATAAAGAAGTAATATAAATTAAAACAATTAAATAAAACTTAAAATATCATTAAAACGGTAGATAAAAACGAAACCCGCGTAAAAACATTTCGCACGTAACAAGCCACCGTATTCTCACCAGTTTTTTAATCAAAACTCAGATACACAATTTTAAGTACCTGGTCAGACAACGAGAACACCTCTTTATCTATATTACAATGGATGGCTGCTATGTAAACCAGACGGAGCTCTTTTGTCTCTGATGTCGAATCGCCAAATTTTATTTGGATCTTTTAGACAGACGCGGACTCCAGATTCCAGGAGTTCTGTGACATTGTCAGATTTCAGACGCCGCACTAAGTGGAAGGTGAATTGGAGATAAATTCAACATTCGTATTGTACCAACTCTGCCCACTATTGCTACGTTACTATCTACATACTACTAATTTACAAACTGTATCTAACAGCGGTATGACGTCAATTGCAAACGGATTTCCCAGAATAAAAAATAATCAAAAGCGTAAATGTGGAACAGGAGATCATCGGCGATAAAGATTGCGTTAATAATTTTAAATAGGTGATGGAAGTTATCTTGGTTGGCAACATGTTTTTGATTTATCACATCTTCAGATCTAAACCCTCGTGCCCTTAAACCCTACGCTGTGATGAAGGGTTATTAAATTACGATAGTTCTTTAACAGTGGAACTGGCAAATAATGGTTAGCTCTCTAGTAAATTCAAAGCTCCCACACTTGATGAATACAGAATCATTTTAATGAACCAATTTAAAACATGCCCTCGGAGGGAGAAAAACATTATTATGTACATACTCAGCCACTGAAATATTGGAAGAAAGAGAATGTTGGACTGATGGTTTTAGGCGATTACCTCAGCCATGGGTTGCCCAGCACTGTCCTCAGTTAATGGCGCTCTTTCCACGGCCACCCAGAACTGCGCGGTAAGCATCGACTGAAACATCGGCAGTGCATCTCAGAGGATGTTGGACTGATGGTTTTAGGCAATTACCTCAGCCATGGGTTGTGCAGCACTGTCCTCAGTTAATGGCGCTCTCTCCACGGCCACCCATAACTGCGCGATAAGCATCGACTGAAACATCGGCAGTGCATCTCAGAGGATGTTGGACTGATGGTTTTAGGTGATTACCTCAGCCATGGGTTGTCCAGCACTGTCCTCAGTTAATGCCGCTCTTTCCACGGCCACCCATAACTGCGCGATAAGCATCGACTGAAACATCGGCAGTGCATCTCAGAGGATGTTGGACTGATGGTTTTAGGCGATTACCTCAGCCATGGGTTGTGCAGCACTGTCCTCAGTTAATGCCGCTCTTTCCACGGCCACCCATAACTGCGCGATAAGCATCGACTGAAACATCGGCAGTGCATCTCAGAGGATGTTGGACTGATGGTTTTAGGCGATTACCTCAGCCATGGGTTGTGCAGCACTGTCCTCAGTTAATGCCGCTCTTTCCACGGCCACCCATAACTGCGCGATAAGCATCGACTGAAACATCGGCAGTGCATCTCAGAGGATGTTGGACTGATGGTTTTAGGTGATTACCTCAGCCATGGGTTGTGCAGCACTGTCCTCAGTTAATGGCGCTCTCTCCACGGCCACCCATAACTGCGCGATAAGCATCGACTGAAACATCGGCAGTGCATCTCAGAGGATGTTGGACTGATGGTTTTAGGTGATTACCTCAGCCATGGGTTGTGCAGCACTGTCCTCAGTTAATGGCGCTCTCTCCACGGCCACCCATAACTGCGCGATAAGCATCGACTGAAACATCGGCAGTGCATCTCAGAGGATGTTGGACTGATGGTTTTAGGTGATTACCTCAGCCATGGGTTGTGCAGCACTGTCCTCAGTTAATGGCGCTCTCTCCACGGCCACCCATAACTGCGCGATAAGCATCGACTGAAACATCGGCAGTGCATCTCAGAGGATGTTGGACTGATGGTTTTAGGCGATTACCTCAGCCATGGGTTGTGCAGCACTGTCCTCAGTTAATGCCGCTCTTTCCACGGCCACCCATAACTGCGCGATAAGCATCGACTGAAACATCGGCAGTGCATCTCAGAGGATGTTGGACTGATGGTTTTAGGCGATTACCTCAGCCATGGGTTGTGCAGCACTGTCCTCAGTTAATGCCGCTCTTTCCACGGCCACCCATAACTGCGCGATAAGCATCGACTGAAACATCGGCAGTGCATCTCAGAGGATGTTGGACTGATGGTTTTAGGTGATTACCTCAGCCATGGGTTGTGCAGCACTGTCCTCAGTTAATGGCGCTCTCTCCACGGCCACCCATAACTGCGCGATAAGCATCGACTGAAACATCGGCAGTGCATCTCAGAGGATGTTGGACTGATGGTTTTAGGTGATTACCTCAGCCATGGGTTGTGCAGCACTGTCCTCAGTTAATGGCGCTCTCTCCACGGCCACCCATAACTGCGCGATAAGCATCGACTGAAACATCGGCAGTGCATCTCAGAGGATGTTGGACTGATGGTTTTAGGTGATTACCTCAGCCATGGGTTGTGCAGCACTGTCCTCAGTTAATGGCGCTCTCTCCACGGCCACCCATAACTGCGCGATAAGCATCGACTGAAACATCGGCAGTGCATCTCAGAGGATGTTGGACTGATGGTTTTAGGTGATTACCTCAGCCATGGGTTGTGCAGCACTGTCCTCAGTTAATGGCGCTCTCTCCACGGCCACCCATAACTGCGCGATAAGCATCGACTGAAACATCGGCAGTGCATCTCAGAGGATGTTGGACTGATGGTTTTAGGTGATTACCTCAGCCATGGGTTGTGCAGCACTGTCCTCAGTTAATGGCGCTCTCTCCACGGCCACCCATAACTGCGCGATAAGCATCGACTGAAACATCGGCAGTGCATCTCAGAGGATGTTGGACTGATGGTTTTAGGCGATTACCTCAGCCATGGGTTGTGCAGCACTGTCCTCAGTTAATGCCGCTCTTTCCACGGCCACCCATAATTGCGCGATAAGCATCGACTGAAACATCGGCAGTGCATCTCAGAGGATGTTGGACTGATGGTTTTAGGCGATTACCTCAGCCATGGGTTGTGCAGCACTGTCCTCAGTTAATGGCGCTCTCTCCACGGCCACCCATAACTGCGCGATAAGCATCGACTGAAACATCGGCAGTGCATCTCAGAGGATGTTGGACTGATGGTTTTAGGTGATTACCTCAGCCATGGGTTGTGCAGCACTGTCCTCAGTTAATGGCGCTCTCTCCACGGCCACCCATAACTGCGCGATAAGCATCGACTGAAACATCGGCAGTGCATCTCAGAGGATGTTGGACTGATGGTTTTAGGTGATTACCTCAGCCATGAGTTGTGCAGCACTGTCCTCAGTTAATGGCGCTCTCTCCACGGCCACCCATAACTGCGCGATAAGCATCGACTGAAACATCGGCAGTGCATCTCAGAGGATGTTGGACTGATGGTTTTAGGTGATTACCTCAGCCATGGGTTGTGCAGCACTGTCCTCAGTTAATGGCGCTCTCTCCACGGCCACCCATAACTGCGCGATAAGCATCGACTGAAACATCGGCAGTGCATCTCAGAGGATGTTGGACTGATGGTTTTAGGTGATTACCTCAGCCATGGGTTGTACAGCACTGTCCTCAGTTAATGGCGCTCTCTCCACGGCCACCCATAACTGCGCGATAAGCATCGACTGAAACATCGGCAGTGCATCTCAGAGGATGTTGGACTGATGGTTTTAGGCGATTACCTCAGCCATGGGTTGTGCAGCACTGTCCTCAGTTAATGGCGCTCTCTCCACGGCCACCCAGAACTGCGCGATAAGCATCGACTGAAACATCGGCAGTGCATCTCAGAGGATGTTGGACTGATGGTTTTAGGTGATTACCTCAGCCATGGGTTGTGCAGCACTGTCCTCAGTTAATGGCGCTCTCTCCACGGCCACCCATAACTGCGCGATAAGCATCGACTGAAACATCGGCAGTGCATCTCAGAGGATGTTGGACTGATGGTTTTAGGTGATTACCTCAGCCATGGGTTGTACAGCACTGTCCTCAGTTAATGGCGCTCTCTCCACGGCCACCCATAACTGCGCGATAAGCATCGACTGAAACATCGGCAGTGCATTTCAGAGGATGTTGGACTGATGGTTTTAGGTGATTACCTCAGCCATGGGTTGTACAGCACTGTCCTCAGTTAATGGCGCTCTCTCCACGGCCACCCATAACTGCGCGATAAGCATCGACTGAAACATCGGCAGTGCATCTCAGAGGATGTTGGACTGATGGTTTTAGGCGATTACCTCAGCCATGGGTTGTGCAGCACTGTCCTCAGTTAATGGCGCTCTCTCCACGGCCATTCATAACTGCGCGATAAGCATCGACTGAAACATCGGCAGTGCATCTCAGAGGATGTTGGACTGATGGTTTTAGGTGATTACCTCAGCCATGGGTTGTGCAGCACTGTCCTCAGTTAATGGCGCTCTCTCCACGGCCACCCATAACTGCGCGATAAGCATCGACTGAAACATCGGCAGTGCATCTCAGAGGATGTTGGACTGATGGTTTTAGGTGATTACCTCAGCCATGGGTTGTACAGCACTGTCCTCAGTTAATGGCGCTCTCTCCACGGCCACCCATAACTGCGCGATAAGCATCGACTGAAACATCGGCAGTGCATTTCAGAGGATGTTGGACTGATGGTTTTAGGCGATTACCTCAGCCATGGGTTGTGCAGCACTGTCCTCAGTTAATGGCGCTCTCTCCACGGCCATTCAGAACTGCGCGATAAGCATCGACACTTCGAAAAGTGATTTTAGTTCCACAATCATTGTTACACAATCATTGTTACACAATAGTTTTATTTTGTGTAGCGTGGGTCTTTAATGTACGAAGACTACACTCGTAAACACTCGAATACTATAAGGATTCAATTCTTTAAGTAAGCCCAATCTACATTTATTACCTATATTTATTTTGTACAATATTCTAGTTTTTTACTACTGCACAATGACAACGAAGTAGACAGTAACAACAAAGGGAGGTATTTACTCAGCATTACCATGTCAATTGAACTCTGCTGCGGGCTGTTGTCTCCCTGTATGTTATATAATGGTTAGTCTTTGTTTCTGTCTTTATATATTCATTTTTACAGAGGTTTTTAAATTACAATTTAAAGTATGAATTGTATTTTTTTAATTTTTACACAGATTTGTTTACAAGATAACTGTTACTCACATACAGGGCATTAGTTTAAAATAATTTCATCATCTTTTACCAACAAGGTGTATTAAAACTAGAGGTCCCAAGTTCAAATCTGAAAATTCCGAAATACCATTTAAAATTTATGTGTTTGTGATAATCTGTGAAACTTTTTTTACATTATTAATACTTATTACTGTATTATTAACCTATTACGACTGAGGTAATATTATTATTATTATTCCTCTGCTTCCAACCGTTTTGGGGACTTATGTAGACATTACATTAGATTTATGTAACTAAAATATTTGTAATTATTACGAGTGTAGTTGTGTTATTGTGTATTATTATTTTTATACGTACTTTATGCTTATTGTTATTGCATGTTATTAATAGTTTATTTGTGACTTAAGAAATATTTTTATGTGTTGGAAAGAAGTTGATAATAATATTGTAATAATAAAATATTGTTGTTTTTTAAAAATTATTCTTATTTTTATTGGGTTTTGTTATTTTACGGTCTAAATGCTACGTAGGATCCTTTCATTTTGATCTATATTAAAATTATTGCGAATTTAGTATTAAATGATGCAGTTCGATAAAGCGTCAGTGTTTCTATTATGATGATAAGATATTATTAGTTAAATATCTGTTTGTGGGAATCCCATCAAAATTATTATTATATGTAAATATATTTGTTGATTTTATTTGGAGATTTTGTTTATGATTTGTATTTAAACTTACATTGTTATTAATATTAAAAATACTAGTATGTAGGGCTATAGTAAAACAGGAACGAATGCTTTATAAATGTAGTAAATAGACTAAGCATATTCCCCTAACATAGCTAGAGGATAGTAGCAAGACTGGAATATGTATTTTTTCATTTGTTTAAAAATTTAATAATTTACGGTTTATAAAATAAAAAAATGTTTACTTAAGAGTATTTTTAGCCTATTACGACTGAGTAATTATTATTATTACTCTGCTTCCGACCGTCTTGGGGGCTTATGTAGACATTACATTATACTTACGTAACAAAATTATTTGTAATAATTATGAGTGTTATAGTTTTATTGTGTATTATGTTTTTAGACGTACTGCATTCATATCGTTATTACAAGTTATTTAAGGTTTAGTTAGTACTTAGGAGAAATATTGTTGTGTTATAAAGAAGTTTCTATTAATATTGTAATGATAATAAATTGTAGCTTTTTTTAATTTATTTAATTTTTGTTCTCTTATTTTATAGTTTAGACGTTACATAGGAATTCCTTTTATTTGTAGCTATAATAAAATTATTATGAATTTAGTATTAAGTTTGGTAAAGCGTCAGTGTATCTATTATTAGTGATAAAATTTATTTATTGCTTAATTAATTGTTTATTTCTGTAACTCCAATCAAAATTATTATTTTATGTAATACATGTGTTGATTGTATTTGGAGTTTAAATTTTGTTTATGATTTTTATCTAAACTTATATTGTTATTCATTATTAAAAATATTAGTATGTATAGTAAAATAGAGAACGTATAAATAATAGTTGATAGATTGAGTGAATTCCCTCAAATATCCACTAGCAATAGGGATAGCAACAAGACTGTAGTAGTGTGTATTGTTTCATTTTTTAAATATATATTTGAATTGAATTATTATTGTATTTATAAAAGAAACAAATATGTGTGGTTTGCAATATATTAAGTACAGAATGACTATACGCTATAGATATTGTTTATATTCGTATTGCGCACATTTCTATCACATTTCTAACTAAGCAAAAATATACTTAACTTTTTAATGGAATACGCTTTAATGTAATCACACTATGTTCCAGTAGTAATATCGTGTACACACTATAGGGAATGATATGTTACTAAATAATTCCCTAATTAAGAAATTAAAGATATGTAATTAGTCAAAATAATAGTATTGTATTTACAGAGAGAAGATGATAACTAACTTTATAATAATGACCAAAACAAAACAGGTGGTCTATATCTTTTACAATACTAAAATAAAATTATATTTTTAAATCAGCTGACCAGCTGACACTACATGAGCTCCCTAGGGAGACTGGAAGTCAGGGAGCAAGCCGTAAACGCACATTGCGACCAAATCTGGTAGCGCACTCTGGTGTTGCGTTGTCCGGGTCTGCAGCAGGTGTACCGATGCTGGGTGCGGTGTGTGGGCGCTTCTTGGTTGAGAGGCTGTGAGGAAGGGTCCCAGGTAGAATGTAAGCAGGCTTCACTCTGTCAATGCTTACTTTAGAGCTTCTATCTGCGATCTGGATGGTCATAGTTTTGTCGTCACGAGACGTTTGAAAAGTCCAGATTCGAATTGACGACCTTGATCCGTTGTGATACGTTCTGGGCATCCAAAACGGGATATCCAACAGTTCACCAAAGCTTCGGCGACTTCCTCAGCAGTGATTTGCTGAAGTGGGTGAACTTCTGGCCATCTGGTAAAACCTGTCAATAACGGTCAAACAGTATCGGTACGGGCCAGCTGGTGGGAGTGGTCCAATTATGTCTACATGAATGTGACGAAAAAACGAGCAGATGGTGGATTGTCTGTTCCAAGTGGACTGTGAACGTGGCGTGAAACTTTGGCACGTTGGCAGAGCTGACAAGTTTGGGCCCAAGTGCGGCAATCTCGCTGAATATTAGGCCAAACAAAACGTTGAGATATGAGGGCGAGCTGAAGCTTTGATGCCGGGATGACTTAAGTTGTGTAGAGAGTCAAAAACCAGTCGTCTATGAGAAATTTAGTACCAGTAACCCGGTTCACTGATGAGAAGGCGTCGTCCTCCAGTTGAGCAGCCAGTAGACGCCATTATTGACTGCTGTTGGAGTTTAAAGAAAATTTACATGGCTTGATACATTTATTAGCTTTTTTACCATATTTAAAATGATACCAACATATATCGGAGGAGCTAGATAATAATTTAGAACCATCCTGGCCCGTGTAAGTCTGAGCGAGATCCAGGATGATGAGCTGAGAGTGCTGTCTCGATCTGAGAAATCCTATCCGTCAATTCCTTTATGACCAAGGTGAGTTCTGAGTCAATATTTACAGTTTTAAACGGTTGAGAGAACACACTGTAGATGGCAAAGTAAATACACTTACATTCGGAGTTGCGGTGCTTGAACTGTACTCAAAGGGATTGATTGGGCTTACCTCAAATATCTTGTCAGCAACATGAGCTAGTTTGCTCTAGTGACTGTTCTTGAGGTTGTGCCTGCAGTATTGCTTGGACTTGGCATGGTAGGCGAGTGATCCATAGTTGAACGAATAAGATCCTCATGTACTGGAGTGTTACCGGAAAGTGATAGTAGATGACGAAGGAATTGAGATGGTTTACGAGATCCCATTTCTTCCTCCGTCAGAATTTGTTTTAGTCGTTGATTGGTACTGAGAGAGAGCCTTTGGATAAGTTCGGTTTTGAGACGCGTGTAAGGGTTGGCTACAGGAGGAGCTTTAATTATATCCCTTACCTCATGAGCGTAGCGACCTTCTAGCTGACTTACAGCGTATGCAAATCTTTGTATTCTCCTGTGTGTAACATACTGACACCTAGGATCTGTATGCTACGACTCGGAACAGAAAAGCTTTTGATTTCCGAAAGAAAAAGAGTTGACTTTTGTGAAAACTGTTTATTCGTTGATAGTATATACGGATACAAAGGATTAATATGGGAATTTAAAACGTGTATAAATGTTTGTTTATATTTATAAATTAAAGACAGAAGCATATTATCAAGAAAGTTTTGATTAATATTTTAAAAACTATAAAAGTAATATTAATCTTTTTAGAAAGCAAACCAGGATGAGCAAACATCACGTGTCGTGCGATGACTAAATCGTTTGTAGGTACTCTTAGGAATACTGGATACACTAGGATTGAGGAGGAAAACAGAAGTTGCATTCCGTCGCCAACCCCTACGCAAATCTCAACCAGGATCATTTCGTTGGCCCACGACTCTACACCCACTTCAGTACTCCCCAGGCCCTCTCACACCGCTCCTCATTATAATCAATAATTTTGATCTATTATTGATCATTCTGGGGGACTGGAAAAGCATACATGGATTCCCCTTCACTTCCAGAAAATTCTTTTCAGCTAATATAACGCTCCAGGCACAAGAACCAACCAACCCCTGAGACCTTCAACGCCAGGATGACCAATGACCAAAAACAAAACAGGTGGTCTATATCTTTTACAATACTAAAATAAATTATATTTTTAAATCAGCTGACCACTGACCAGCTGACACTACAATACTATCAACAATAGAGCTACCTTAAAAACAACATAACCAACATACCTGTACGAGCTGGTGCAATATCCAAACAAGCAATATTGGACAAGTAACAATAACAATGATGTAACAATAACAGTGACACATTATCCTGAGGTTGAGTGCATGTGAGGGTTAAAACTGCGCTACTTCCGTCTACACATTCCATTTTATTTTTTTATAGAACACGTTTCTCTCTTAGCCTTATTTTGCCCGTGGGTGACTGGCCTGTACGGTGGTGTGAAAAAACGGAACAAGGAGAATAATCGGTACAGTAGAAGTACTACAGTGCTTATAAAATGTGCAATCATCACAGGCAGGATTTAAACCGGCGCTATCTCTAACTCAGACCCATAACTCGACGCATTACTTAAATATTTGACTTTTAAAATTCTGAAGAGACGTCATTTTAATACTAATGCATTAAATATTGTTTATAAGTTTCCTTTTAGTTTCTTTTATTTATTGCTAATTATGTGCTAAATGGTATCAACCCATCAGAGTCTGCCTCGCTTCTTGGTGTTGTCATTGATTACAAGCTCAACTGGTCTAAACATATAGATACGCTATGCTCAAAGCTGTCTTCAATTACCTTTGCTTTTCGAGTTTTTAATGCCTGCAGTTGGTAAAGAAACTATCGTTCAAATTTACTATGCTTATGTATACAGTAGACTGAAATATGCTATTGGATTCTGGGGATCTTCTAGTGAAATTTTAAGGGTATTTAGATTCCAAAAAAGAATTGTTCGCATTATGTCTGCAGCAGGTAATCGTGCTCACTGTAAGCCTTTTTTTCAGCAACTGAATCTCCTCACTCTTCCAAGCATCTATATACTTGAAGTTTTGACTTTCTTCAAAAATAACCCACATCTTTTTGCAGAGAACACTTTTAATCATCAGTACGATACCCGCCACAGGGGTAATATGGTCTACCCGATCCATAGATTGACAATTTTCGAAAGGGGCATGCACTATTCAGCTCTACGGCTCTATAACGCGCTGCCTCGGCACCTGAAAAACATAACCAGCTCACAAATTTTTCTAAAAATCATTAAAACTATTTTGCTTGAAAAATGCCCATATTCTGTTCAAGAATTCCTGTCATATTGCACAAACATGTGAAATAACCTATGTTGACTATTTGATTGTTGATTTTATTTAATTGTTATTGTTATATTTATATACGTACTATTTTATCTATGACTTATTTCATGTAACTTTATGTTATTAACGAAATAAATTATTTCTGATTCTGATTCTGATTCTGATGTGCGAATTTTGGTAGTTTTAGTTTTACTACTTCTAACAAAATTAATATATATATAATAAATATATATTGGCAAAAAGCGGCTAAAAGACACATTTCTTAACCTATGCTTATCGGACATTTTTCGCTTGAAATATTTATTACTATCTGCCATAAAAGTTTGTGGCACCCTTTCGTGATCACCCTGTACAGACTTACGCCTCGCTGGCCTATAAAGTTGCGAAAATCTTATACTTTCCATTCTACGGAAAATAGATTACAAACTGTGATGAAGTGTGCTGGGAATTATCAACTCCAGGTCCTTATCGAAGGCTAAAATATATTTTGATATTAATAATGCTCTGAGGGGAAAATGACAGACTAGTAACACAAGTAAGGCGCAGTTGGAGGTATCGACTGCAGCCCTATATCGAGAGGTAGGAAATGAAATTCCTATCTACCTCTGATGTTTCCAATACCCTCGTCTCATAATCTGATAACAATAACATGCATGCATTCTTTTACTCATGACGCAAGCACACACAAATAATACGATGACTAATAGTGTACGAGTATACCGCATACTGCCACAACATATAAACTTTGCGCCATATCTACTGTCATTGTTCCATAAATGGGATGTAGGTCAGTCACGTGTGAAAGAACGATCGCGAGAAACATGACACCAATGAAGCGACTGGGTGATCTTTTGTGTCTATGGTGCATTTGTTTGCGGAAAGGTTGCACATGTCAGTCCTCATTCATTCATTCACATTTACAAAATTAGTGTTCAATATTTAATTTAATATAGATAAGCATAATCTAGCCCAGACGCATTTAGGTATAAGAGAGAGAGGGAGCGTGGTCCCCAAATCAGTCGTCCGCTGTTCCAATCAGCGCCACACCCCCTGATATCTTAAAGGGTCCTGTCCTTGAAGTATTCTGGGCGCTCTTCCGCTTTGCGACTGCTGCCCGTTCGGCGAATAGCAGATACCCCTCTAACCAACCAGGGCGATAGCGTCCCCTGGAGCGAGCCGCTTCCCGGCTTTCTGAGTGGAATCATCGGCCGGAGACCATGTAGCTCTACAGTTCGTGGGTCACTCTTTGTGCTCGACCCTTTCGTATTGACTTTGTTTTCAAGTGTTTTTTCTTTAATGTGCATTACCATCCTCCTCCCACACTCCTTTGGAGGTAATTTCAGGGTATTAGTGGAGAAGACAGTGTCCAGTGCGGATTATTCGTCGTTCTACCGCGGCCGCCAGCGGTGACGCCCGTTCGCTACGCGCCAATTACGTCGCGCCTAAGCACTCCTGTCGTTGCTGCTTCCCCCTGTGGATCTCTACACACAGCGAGTTTTCCAAGGTACTGTTAAAACTCCATCACTTGTGTTGTATTCTCCTCTCACCTCTTGTTACCTGCCCACTTTCCCGCCATTCTGCACATTGTTTTATTTTTATTTTCATAATTGGTCCTCCGATTATTAATTTTTAACTTCTGCCCCGTACAATTAGTGTTCACCCAAACTACTTTATTTTTAGCACTTTAAACCATTTTGGATAGTTTTGACTTATTAATATTACTAGTACTTTTATTTTTACTAGGATAGTTAATAAGCTCATTTGGAGCAGAAGATATTTAACCATCACAACAATCTTATTCATTAATTTGTGCGTAAATTCAAATTAGGACGTTGTATATATATATATATATATATATATATATATAAAACGTCCTAATTATATATATATATATATAACGTCCTATATATATATATATATATATATTGTATTTTAACCACCAATAGTTCTAAGATGGTCTTTGATTTAAAGTTTCAGAACGTTTATAAAGTAGTTCTTTTATATAATTTTTATCGGACAATGTATCAGTTGTTAAGTTGTTTAAGTGAGGGTACTGGAAAATACTTGATATTTGTTACGTATAAAAATGTGTACATTAAATTTTGTTATTATTGACCACAATGTTATACATATCTGTCACAACGTCAGCCCAGACGCTGCACTAAGAGGGAGGTGAATTGTAGCTAAACTCATTTACAGTGTAGTATGATGATTCTAGAAATCGTGTTATAAATTCTAAACAATTTAAACCTGGAATAAATAATGTGCCTATCAGTCAAAATTTTTGTTTTAGTATATTTAATTAAACTGTAGCACATTTACTTGTATTATTCAACGTAATCGTATATTTCTCAAAACATATATAGACACATATCTTCTATATCGAAGAACATTTTCTAATAACCTGATTTAAATGACCGGATAATTATTAAAGAATCTTCGTTCTCTACAATTCCTAATAACGACATATAGAAATGCTAATGCATTCACAATTCCCAAACATTCCAGAAAAGCGGGCATCTAGAAATCTTGAGATATTTAGGAATAAAAGCTCAAGTTATCATTCTTCTCATAATATCTGTTATGTTTTCCACCGTCCTTGAAAATTGAACTTTAAAATGATTCTTCTAAAGTTATCTTATTTTCTTCACGGCACAAGAAAACGCTTAGGCACCGATTCGCTTACGAAATTAAATATATAGATTTTTGGATTTATTAATATGCTTGTTTTAAAGTGCAAACATAATAATACGCAAACCTTAATCATGATATTTACACCATATTTATGTCATATGATCTAAAATTTCCTGTAGTAACAGTTCCAGAAAATTAAATACTTTGTGTAAATGTAATGGAATTGAGCAACCTCGACTTGATAATTATTTTAGCCTTTGACTTATCCTTTCTTGAACCAAAGCACATTCGAGCAAACATAATATGATTAGATCAAATATGCTCCTTCTCGAGTTAGCAATCAGCGAATTCCACGTATTCTATATTGGCTCTTTGATCTTTAGTGTTGAAACGAATCATGCTCTCTAATTTTACATAACATATATACAAAGGGTGTATACAGAAATATGCTATGTTTACCCAAAAACTCAAAGCTGTAATGTTCATCTTAACCCTGAGCAAAGCACGTACAATATGATAATTCATCATAACTTATATATGTCATATTTCTGAGATTTTTATAGTATTAGAACATATAGATAATACATATTTTTATCACGCACATAAATTTCATCCCCATAAACTTAACTCTACGCTGTAAAAAGCTTTCAATAAAATAATAAACTATGGAGATATTTTCCCATTACTCTTATTCAAACAGGGACGTTTTAAACTACTTTGACGTAGTACAATAACAATAGTTCCCTAACTTTATATTGTTACAGCTTCATTAAAAACTTTTCTTTCCTAACGTAATTAAAATCCCCCTCTAGTTGCAGTGTTTCGGTAAACATTTTGAAGATTAAAAACACTAAATGAAAAATGATGTCTTTAATAAATAATATTTGTTGTCCTATTTACGAATATTACATTTTAAATATTTCACTGAATCTTTAAAAAAGGGGACCTTGTAGTCCCTATACTGCGCATGTTAAAAATGTAATGTTTAGGTACCCTTAGAACAAGAACTACTTGGTGTACACATGTAAAACTTTGTACATTGCTTATTTGTATCTTTCTGAATAATGTTTACTTATCCATAAGTAAATATAACGTTAAAACAAAAAAATTACTTAAAAATAAAAAAACCACTAACATTTTCTATTTTTTGCTTATAAATATTTATTTCTAATTTTTTCTGACAGTTTTAACAATTTAATTATAGTTAACATTGTAGGACACACAGATATACATAACATAAAAAAAATTCAGGCTGATAACCAAAGAGGTTAATGAAAAAAGTGTACCTGAGTGTCAGGAAAAGTGATTTTCCGGTAGGTGCCAAAAACTGCAAACTTGTCCTTTTGTCACACTAAAAGAGTCCAGCACCATACACAACAGTTTTTTCTTCTTCCATATCTTCCCTTTTTCTTTTGGCATTTCGTTTTAGTTTTCTTTTATTTTTAAAGCATTCTAAGGCTGCTTTGTTGGCATTTAAAACCCTATTTTGATCAATTTGTTTTAGGCCGACTACACAATTTTCTCCAGCATTACCACATACTTTCTGAATAACTTGCACCTTACCCAGAGCACCACAGTTACATGCAATTATGGCATCTAACACTCCAACTTTTAATGTTTTTTATTCAAACAAAGTTGTTTTTGGGAATTCTCGTCCAGATGACGTTATTTAATGACTCATTTGGATTTTGTGTGCGCCAATAAAGACATTTTTGAAGTAAATTTGTATTTGAAACGTCCTTAAAAATATGTTTTATTTCCAGCATAATAGGCTCAGGCACTGCATTTTTATGGGTATATTCATCACCTGAAAACAGACACTTTTGGTATTTGCACCATGACGATTCACCCTTTGGGCAAAGTTCGTGCTGGGGAGAGTTGTCAGTCGAAAGCAGATGAAAATATATCGCCCACACCGCCTTTCTCATTTTATCAACATTTTCAAGGTTGTCTCGGATTGCTTTACCATAATATGTTTGAATACTGTCAATAATTGCATCAGTAAGCCTACCACGTCCTGAAATAGGTTTCCCATCATTTAACTTTTGGCCTCGTAGTTTTCAATCTACGTAAACGACTACCCATCCTTTTTGGACGTGTCCTTATACACTCCAACTTACTGATTTGGATACTATCACCATATGGCTTGGCCTGCTCAACAGATGAAAAAGCAGAGCTGTCACCACCACCTAGATATATATATATATATTGTTCTGACTCGATGGCTAAGTGAGATTTTAGAGGTAAGGAAAATCTAGGTCGGTATGGCATTCTTTAAATATTTTTTTTTAAGTGTAAATACACATTAGATATCAAAGTGTTATGTATCAAAATGCTCGGAAAATATATGTAGAATCTAAAAAAATATAAAACTAAAATTTAATTTTTTTTAAATTTTTGACTACAAGGTTCCCTTTCTCTCCTCAATTGTAATGTTATGAAAATTGAATTGATTTAAAAAAATTGATATTCTAACGATATTGAAAGAAATGTGTCAATCATACTCCTGTCACATATTTTTTATATTTTGTGAAAAAAGGGAAACAAAAATGGAGTAGACATCCATGACTCCTTTTATTTACTTAATTTGCTGAGCGTAAGCGAAGCCTGCATTTGAAGGGCAACAAGAAATATTTCACTTCCACCTGCCTTTCTGTCTGTTACTCCGCACTATGTATAAAAAAATGAACTGTCCAAGAGATTTGAAATTTAGCATGCAACTTTATTTTTATGCCGTATTAACAGCAATGATTTCATTGACGGTTCATGTCGCTCCAAAGGATTGCCCTGCGGAAAAGCTTTAGCAAGCATTGTTACATAGGTCTTATGGATACCCATGATGGCAAAGAGAAAATAGCAGAAGAAAAAAATTGTAAACAAACTGAGGGATTTATATAAAATATTAAAATTTGCGATTTGTATTGAAAGAGTAAAACGAAAAAATAATAAAGTGTAATGTTTATTACTTCAATACTGGCTATGAAGCTTAACTTAAGTAGGAATATTTCATGTGGCAAGATATCTTTCGAAATATAAAATTTTGTATGAAAATTCATTTATAGATAGACAAGAATGATTTGCTTACTTGTCTATGTCCGACAAGACTAAGACGTAAAATATACATGTCTAAAACCACAGTTCATGTCCGACCATAGAACTTGGTTGAGCGTCATTGAAGTCTATCCCTCAGTGGGTTGACACAGTTTCTCTTTTGTCAGCCGGGGGGGGGGGGGGATATAAAAATTGCTTTCCTTTGTGATTGCCTGTCTGTCTCTGTGACAGCAGTACATCTCGAGATGAAATGATCTGTAGATTAGAAATTTTGCATCTAACCTAAAACACGAACCGTGTCGTGTACCCCTATAGTGTTATATTAAGTAGAACAGATGTTGTGTTTAGAATGGCTTATTACAGACATTGTTAGCGAATAGCACCTTCTCTCAATAATATATATATATATATATATATACACACACACACACACACACACACACACACACACACACACACACACACACACACACACACACAACACATATTTTATGAATGTGTCACGCGAGGGTTTAATGAGGGTTTAATATTGACTGGAGTGAACTCTTCTGTATAGTCTGTGTATATTATTGTTCATTTCCTCTTTTCTAGTATATTTGAGCAGAATGTGTTTTCATATTTATATTTTGAATTTATGTGGTGTTTTTCATCATTATGATAACTACAAATGTATTCATTCTCGTCACAATAGGCTGAGAGAAAACATTAAACCCCATGCTAATGAAATTATTAAACTACATAAATACAGCTTTATTTGATTATTTTAAGACTATGGCATAACAATATATACTCTCCAGTCATATAAAACAATATTTAAGCTCTTAATACTGAGTACGAGTGTTTTATATAATTTTGTATTCGTTTGGCTCAAGTCTAAAAACAGGTTGCTTTTACAAAACATTGTGATTATTTTATAATAATATAATAGCTGATCTTATCATTTTGTGGTATAAGAAAGTTATAATTTTACGGTATAATCGTAAAGTTTCATTTATTTCAATTTAGAATGTCAATCAAATTACATAAGTAAATGGTGTTTCTATGGCATATGTGAACATAACTTTTCTTACCCGTATTGTAAAAAAGAAGAGGTTATAACATTTCAATAGAGTTTACTTCACGTACATAATCTTATCATATCTAAACGTTCAAGTATTTTATTGATCATCCATTCAACTAACATTAATGAATAATAGTAACTAAAAATCTAAATGATCTTATTTACACCAGCAATTGTATCTAATCTTTTGTTATTTATAGTGTTGTTTGATTATTAATTTTTAAGCAGACGAGATTGAAATACTGAGGAGTTAATAATATAATAAGTAAAAATGAGTATTCAATAACGTATGTACGAAAAACTAGGAATACGGAATACATGTGTAGGGCAACAGGTTTTGCTGAGTTTGAATGCAGACTTTTTCTAAAGCTTTTTTTTATTAGGCTACATGTGTTACGTAAAAGATCAATGTAAAACTTTTTTCTAACGCTCAGAAAAATCCCATAGAGTGACATACACCATAATCAAACTAGATGTTTTTTTATAAAAATGGAGCTTTGTCCAAAATTTCAAGTCTGTAGGCTAGTTAGTTCCGAGATTAAGTTTGGGCAAGCAGGCAGCCAGAAATGAAGTTTCTTCCTTGTCCTTCAGTGACGCCTTCACTAACGCTCAGCCAAATAATATAGTTAGTATAGTAAAATGGGGTTTTTTCTGGGATACTATATTCTTAAAGACAATTAAAGCACACACTGATGTTCAAGACACTGACTCAAGATAGACTGGTATATTGAAACAATACAGCATATCACTCAAGTAGACAATTTCCTAAGATCGAGGATGGGAGTATGAATAGAAATAAAACACAAAGGAGAGTATTATTGTTCGGATCTTCTTTGTCAAAATCTTGAAACGCTCTTCTATAGTGAGATTTAGTCCTCACTCTCATCAGTTCCGAGTTTGTTTTGCTCTGAACTGTCGAAGTTGCTGTATTTCTCTAGGAGTCCTTCTTATCTTTGTGTTACATTTTCCTGATTCCATTTTGAAGATTCCCTGGGTGAAAGCCTGAAAGTCTGAAGTGTTTGAGACTTCAGCTGTAACATACTTGTCCTCCTCCACCTTAGATCTCTTCAGGTAAACCCTGGTTAGTTGCAGCTTCTCTTTTCTACAGCATAATTCCCAATGTACTGTAAAGAAGAGATGAGCGTGGTGACTCTTCTTCTGATAGAAATGTCTACCAGAAGTATGACCTGAGACAACTGTAGGATCTCATTGATTCTGGACATATTTGCTGTGCGACAAAATCTTGTTATAAGATTATATTTTATATAATTTTAAAAACATCTTAATTTTCTATTTCAGAATAAATGTAAGGTCGTTGCGTCTCAAGCTATGACCTAATACAGGGCATTTTTCATTCGATGAATGAACAAACTAATAATTAATTAACATCTAGAGAAACTTTCGTTAGTATTCAGTGTGTTCCAAATTGTATGCACACTGAAGGGATCTTGAAAACTATAAGAGATACAGCAAAGATTAAATGGACAAAGTTGTGCGTAATAACAAGACTAATAAATTAATGTCATCAAGTTGATTATTGGTTGCATCGTCCACTCGCTGCGCTCAAAAAATTTTTTGTCAACATTTTGAAATTGTTACAGCTCTATACCTTACATGGACACGTTTTTACATGAAACTGTTTGAACTAGTTTTTATTGTATTGTACCGTTAGTTAATTCCATTTTATATAATGCAACATTTCACAACCTAGTTAGCCAGTAAAACTTAATATTATTTTTTTTATCCAATGTTCCGGAAATAAATTATCGACGGACTAACTACCTAATTGGCACGCGTATGAATATTTTATTGTAACCCTTCGTAGCAGCCCAACTACGTGACCGATTTCACCTCGCGCGCTATGTCCGTAAGTAAAATTTATATCTTCGTATTATTAAATTAGCCCTTTGATGCCAAACATCTAAAAATGAATGTAACGTAAAGTACAGTTGTAAATAGTAAAGTAACTTACCCTTGAAGATCTTTTATTTTCTTGATTGAAATGGATACAAGTTGTGGCGTCGTCCTTCTGACGAGCACGTTGGCGTGATAAGTTTTTTGTCTCATTAAATGGCTGATACCGTCGCGAATTTGTTTTAGGCGAGCTCACGTATTGTTTGAGTAGATAGCTACCACTTTCATAACTTCTACTCCTCTTCTAGTAATTACCGACTAGAAATAACCTTTCTTAGACTACAGCTTCAATGTCTCGTGCCAAGACGCCGACGCCCGGGTTGTGAGTCTACATATTGCGAAGGGAAGTAAAATCTTAAAGTTTTATAAAGTAAAATATCGTAGGCATAAGTCCATAGAACATTGGATATTTTAGGCCCACCTATCAGATATATATTTTTAGTTCCTCGTGTCTTTCATAAAACCCCGTTTTTTATATGATTGGGTAAAGGGAATTTTTATTCTACTATTCTGAGAGTTCGCAAACCTAGCTGATATTTCACTTTATAGAGAGCTGGAACCAGCTGTTTAGTAAAACGTAAGAATTGTCAGACCAGGTACTCTAAAAAGTACTGTTTTTGATTTTTTTTGTAATGGAGTAGCAAAATAGCATGTTAGTTACAAATTGTATTATTATTTAAAATTTTATATAAAAAAAACCTAATATAAAAATAATGAAACAGCGTAATTAAAATTAACGCAACTAAGTTAATTCTAACTAAAAAGAATTAAAACGTACAACGTTACTAAGTAATTTGTGATTTTAGGAATACAATCTCACTGATGGGAAAATAACTAAAATTATTGCAGGATTAGCTTTAAAAGCCAAAAGTTTTATATATCCACCATGCGTAGTCTCCACAGCCAAAAGGTTTGTGCTTTATATCGTGGTTCTTCAACCATTTACTCTCCGCTAATATGTCACTATTGAGCTGGAGCGATGGTTCCTTTAGATTCGAAATATGGTAGGACAGCTTCTAGTTGGAAACGTTTACAAACTATGTGATTACTAGAACTTTAAGTCCCGTCCTGAAAAAAGAGAGTATAACATAAAGATTGGCCAGAACAATGATAGCAGAAAACCGAGTATTAGTAAATTGCTATGTAGAAAAGGGGTCTGCAAGAGTGGGTGAGTGTTACATTTGACAGTGAATGCTTACCTTACCCAATACCTCACCGTTCATGGGAATTATATCTTCAAGATGGACAACACAGAAAATTATTAAAATACTTTTTATATCTTACGGAAAGGAGAAGATAAGGAAGGAGAGCACGATATAGCCATCTGCCAACTTACTTTGGACAAGGATAATAATATTCAATGAACTTAACTGTGATGAGGAGGTCTGAATAAATGTCTGTAAATGTGACGAGTAAGACCTAATTGCAAATTAAGTAAAAGCAGCATTGCTATTCCTTATAGCACTAGGGCGAAATTTGATAAAAGCTCTCTAAGGCAATATTAGGCACTCTTCCCAAAAGATTTTACTAAACCCAAGATGGGACAGCGTTTGGACTGGTGGTTTTTAGGCGAAAGACCAACTCAACTACGTTTCACTAAATTCACAAATTGTTCTATATTATTTTAATCATTCATAGATTATTTTTAATAAATTTGGTTGAAAGAAACTATTAAGAGCTCTTTGGAACAATTATCAAAGATGAGATATGATTGTTAAAATTAACAACACCTAATCCTTATTTATTTTAATATCTAAATTTCCTACTGAATCCACGTCATTATGGACATTGTGCTTACTAAAGACATGAGCAGATCATACAAATAATGCTAGTGAAACATTATGCCACAAACATCAAATTTGTCTGAGTATAAAATCATCAAAATTGCTGTACTCAGAGAGGTAAATGACAGTCCGGAGTGACAGGCGTGGCGAGCAGAGTTTAGTGTGAAATTACTGGCTCTAGTCCCGTGTCGAGGGTAGGGAAATGTAATATCTTAGTTCCTGTGACATATCCAATATCTTTCTGTCACCAATTCTATAGATATGTCGAACATATTTGGTATTTATCCGTACGATACTCTTAGGGACAACTGACAGGCTAGTACAAGAGGATCGGAGCGGTGGGGAGAGGAGGTATCGACTCCAGCTCCATATCGAGAGGTTGGAAATGAAATTCCCAGTTCCTGTGACATCTCCTACACTCTCCTGTATCTGTGTCTGATATCAGCACCATCCATATACTATGTTAGTTTTCATTTAAGCAGATACAATCGTAACAATAACAATAACAATAATAATAATTCTTGATTGCAGTAAAACAATTAACAAAATTGCATTGCAAGCGTCATTTCATCGTTTTGATTTAAAAATCTATAAACTAAAACCTATCTTATCATAATCACAGTTAATTCCACATACTCATGTGTGAACCTAACAATACATTGTATTTTGCATGTTTTGGATATCAGAAAAGGATAAATAGAATAATAATAATAAAATATTAATCTTCATCCCAGCGGCCCATCGTAAACTCATCAACGGAGTAAAATGCCTTTGACAACAAAAAGTGTCTTAATCGAGATTTGAATTGTTTGGGTTCATTAATTCGTTTGAGATCTCCAGGGAGCTTATTGATGAACTTGACACCCATTTAAGATGGCAAGTGTTCGAACATAGCCGTTCTATGCTGTTCTGTCCTGAAAATTGTTCCTGCCTCTGGTCTCGTACTGATGGACGTCCCTGCCCTGAACCAGTTCACATTTGAATCGGCAGTACAGGGTAACGTCGAGAATACGTATAGAGGCTGGGTAAGGTTAGAAATCCAAGCTCCCTGAAGGCAATTTTACACGACTCTCTGGGTTTTAATTTCGAAATTATTCGAACAGCTTTCTTTTGTGTTCTAAATAAGAATAAGAATAATTTTTATTCCAAGAATGCTGTTAATGTATTTACAATATTATGATGGAATAATACTAGCTATCTTATCAAGTAGTGATAGCTAGCGCAAACAAAACTTTACAATTGAGCGAACAATGTCAGTCAGAGTTTTGATCTAATCATGATAACACACTGGTCACGGTGCTGCAGCACTCACAATCCATTGCACATACCTTATCTCACCGAGTGTACACTCAACGAAACACATTCCCTTGACTAAATGTAGTAGTTGATTTTACATATATTACTTCCTTATAGTAGATAACATCAAATACTATAACTTAAAATGTAATTATTGCTAAATAAATCTATTCGAAAGAAAACCTTTATGTTACACAAAATATAGTTAAGTATTTTTGAAGTAAGAAAATCATTCTAAATTAATTTTCGACACCCCTCAAGACATGCTGATAAACATTCCACTTACATCGTCTTTTGTGAGTAACCATTTCTTAACTTAAGCAAGAAACTGTTTACAGTTTTTATTGTTAATTTTGATGAAATTCGGCAACTGATTGTAGAGTTTTGGTCCCAAGAATACAAGCTTTTTTTGAAAATTGTTTTATTAACTTTAGGATGGGTGCAGAATCCTTGTTTTGAATTTCTAGTTTTATTATATGTCCTTGCAACACCGTAATTCCCACTTCTATTAAAAAACACTCTAAGGTCAAAGTTTACAAGTTTTGTTTTGGATGCATTAATTATCATTTTGTTTTTATTGCACCAATTTCGAAGTGTTGTGAGATCTTCATTAATTTGTATCCAGATGGGAGCCCAGTGCTTGTTTGAATAACGAAGTGAGACGTCATCCGCGAATGCGCTGATTTTCCCGTGCATGGGCATATTTAGTAAACTATTTATAAATACTAGAAATAATGGAGCTGAAAGCACGGATCCCTGAGGGACACCTTTTGTTACAACTTTAGGTGGGCTTAATAGCTTTTGGATGCGGACTTGTTGTGAGCGTCCAATAAGGTAGGTTTTAAACCACCTTAAGGGTACTACTCTAACTCCCGCTAATTCTAATCTTGTTAATAAAATTTCATGATCTACAAGGTCGAAAGCTTTGGAAAAATCTATGAATATTCAATTCAATACTCTGTCAAATTTGTATTTGGAACAGCTGCCCCATAGTCTCAAACCGTAGGTCAAATGTGGATGTACTATGCCAAAGTAGGCAGTTTTCAGTACATCAAACGAGCAGAATTTTGCTAGATTGCGTAAGACATAAGTGCCTGAGGCAACCTTTGAGCAAACTCTGTCAATGTGATCGCTCCAGGTCAGTCCCCTGTCCAGGTACATCCCCAGAAACTTGGTGGATTCGGCTTCATCTAAGATAGCTTCATCCGCCATCACAATTGGTCTGTATTCGTCTTCTTGTTGATGGAGACAAAATTTTATTACGTTAGTTTTGGCATAGTTAGTTTTTAGATTTATCTTTGAAAAGTGCTCGATGCATGCGTTTAGTTCAATAAAGGCTTTGATCTCAAGATCTTGTCTCGTACTTGATCTGATGCAGAGAGTCGTATCGTCCGCATATTGAATCACCTCTCCATTTTGAATTGATTAATTCAATCTGTTGACGTAAATGAGAAAAAGTATGGGCCCCAAAATTGAACCCTGGGGAACACCGTACTGCATTTTTACTTTGCCTGACAGGGTGTTCGCGATCTGCACACACTGCTCTCTGCCACTGAGGTATGACGAAAGCCATTTATGCGGCTGACCTCGAACACCACATGTCCATAACTGATGCAACAATGTCCCATGATGCACACAGTCAAAGGCCTTTGAAAGATCGAGAAATATGCTGAGCACTTGTTCTCGCCTCTCCAAGCCATCAAAAACACAGTCAATGAGTTTTGTTACAGCATCAATCGTCGATTTGTTTTTCCTGAATCCGTACTGCTCAGGGTTAAGAATTTCAAACTGTTCAAGAAAACCTTCAAGCCTTCTAATGAAAACCTTTTCGAAAAGTTTGCTCATGACAGGAAGAATGGAAACAGGACGGTAATTACTTGCGATGCAAGGATCATCCTTTTTATAGATCGGAACCACTCTTTCTGTCTTCAAAGCTGAAGGGAAAACGCCTTGGGCGAAGGACAGATTTATCAATTTAGTAAGTGGTGTCAAAATGTGCTTGAAGCAACGCTTGATCAGCCACACGGACATTCCGTTGATGTCGCTGGACTTCTTCGGCTTGAGGTCTCTCAAGACGACTGCCATCTCCACCTCCCCCACAGGAAACAGAACCATGGAAGAGACCGGTCTCACTACTACATTTTCTACAAGATTGTCACAACTGAAAGATGTGCTTGATACAGCCATAGTCGAAAAAAATGATTAAATTCGCTAGCCACTAGAAGTGTGTCGTCTGTTAATTTACCGTCAATTTTTAGTTTATGATTTGATTGTTTTGAGTTATTTGTTTGTGATGTAACGCTTTTTATTACTTCCCACGCACTTTTTGAAAAATTTTCTGCGTTCTCCAATTTTTGTTCAACATCTCGTGCTTTAGCGGCTTTTATTTCCTTGCGATAATTTTGTTTAAATGTTCTATAAAAATTTTTGAAGTTTTCGTTATTTGATTTTAAATAAATTGAATGGTAAAATTTGAGCCTTTCTGTCAAGTAGAGAATATCCTGAGTAATCCAGGCATTACTCTTCCTATGAGATCGCTCCTTTATCATTCTATATGGGCAAGTAATATTTAGGTAATAGTTAAGGCAGTCATTGAACGCAGTGAATGCTTCCTCTACGTGTTCAAAAGCATCCACAAATGACCAAGATTCTATTTGGAGGAATCTGTTAAGAATTTTAATGTTTTCATTTTTTAAATCTCTTTTAAATTTTGCTGAAGAGGGTTCGTATTTAGGATTGAATTGTTTGATTACAGTCTCCTGTGCGAAATGGTCAGAGATGGCCGCGTCGAGAACAGTAACAGAGACGCCCGGAAAGTTTGTGATGACGTTGTCGATGGCCGTACTCGACCTGGCAGTCACTCGAGTTGGTGTGTTCACGGACCAGACTAAGTCAAAAGAAGTGCGAACATCGCGAAACCGCTGGGTTTGAGGGTTGGTGTGGTCTAATACATCAATGTTGAAATCACCAGTAATTATGAATTTCAATGCCTTGGAGCGTAACAAAATTTAGAAGGGACTCGAATTGTTCAAAAAATGTTGTGAAGCATCCTTTCGGGGATCTATATACTGTGTATTGTAATGTACTGTTGTGTTGGCTCAAATTATTGACTTTGCATGATATATACGGTGTTTAATACTGATTACGATAACCGGTCAATAAACTATCAGTTGATAAAAATTAACTAACAAGGAAACCTAAAGTATCAAACAGATTAGAGATTTTTTTAACTAAATCTGAAGTAACTGTTGAGCAGTCAATTTAAAATAAACCAATAATAATAACGGCCCACTTCCCTTTCATGTTTTTCCACCATCATGTTTCTGCCGTGACGATCGATATTTACAATAGGCCTCTGGTCAGTTCTCAGTGGTTGGCAGTTTAGTGTAGACCTATTTTGATCTGTATTATTTATTTCGGGTTTAATGTTAGTGTTTTGTTTAATAATATAATACACAATGTTAAAATTAATGAGTAATTTGCAAACTAATCAAGTCCTGTGACAGAAAGCGACTGCCGGTTGGCGTCAAAATGTTTCTTTTTTATTCTGTTTCCAATAATGTGACAAGTGTAGGAGGTTGCTATTTACCACTTTAAGTTAGGGCGCGCCCTCCCCCCAGTTGCCCTCAAAAATTTTGTATATGCCAAAAGTACGTATCATTAACCTAAACACATCCGAGCATCTTTATTTAAACTGCTAAATATCTAGAAATGACAGTGTCTAGTGACTTTTGTATGACCCTGTACTTATACACCATAAGTACAATACTTAAATTAAGCCTTTGTGTCTAATTTATTTATATACAAATTATTAAGAACTTTCATCGCATAAGACTAATTTGATAAAAACTTTTACAGTAAAAACACAATTAAATGTAACAAATACTAATAGTATAAATTAGTACAATACTGTGATAAACAGCGCGGAGCATGGTTATTGAGGAGGAAGTCCAGCAGTTTCCTTACATTACTTTTTTAACTTAATAGAGTATTATGTGAGGAATATTTAAATTAGTGGATCGCTATCGATACTATTTTATCATAGCAGTGAAAAAAGTTAATTCATAATTATAGATGAATATTTTACAATATTTACCTGCCTCATTTCACAGACGTCAGAATACAAACTCAGACGTAGTGTACTAGCCAGTTTACATGATATACATATATACTAAATATCAGTAATGGCTAGGTATTGGGGTAGGCGGGAATATCATTTCCTGTCACTGTCAAGTCACACAGCGCCTCTTTATGACTGAACGGTTTCACGTTATATATACCGACTTGTTACTAACGGTGCAGGTTATGCTTGTAACAGAAAATGTAACGCTTGCAATGTACTTTTTGTAGTAAATATAGAAGGTATGACTAATTATAAGAGTACTCTAGGCTAGTAATAACAGCTGATGGCAAACAACAATTATTCTTCTCGTAATTAAATTGCAAGGAAGATAAGTATCCTGAAATTTCGTGTACTTCCGAAAAATTATTGAAAAAAATTCCATAAAATTCCGCTAAATACTTAAAAAGCGCATTTCTCAATTGAATTTAGGTTTCTAACTTCAAAACACATCACATCTAAAACCTAATATAACCCAATAGTTTGTAGTAGTATTAGAGGTCGTTCATAACGGTTACTATCATAGAGATTGAAAGTTTCTAAATATACCTTCCAGATCCTATTGTGTTTGGCATTATTAAATGCTGCAAGCTTCAAAACATCTGCGTAAGAGAACGGAGATTTGTGGTAGTAAATGGTTTTAAAGTTAATCACTCCATAAACTCTGGGAGGTAGTTAGTTATGATAAAGATTTTCGCCCTGGGCAAACGTTTTTACTCTATGGCTCCTCCGTTGCAAACATAGCTTTGAAACTATGTTCAATTTTTATAGAAAAGATAGATTGTGACTCTTTTACTACACCGCTCAAAAACTCTTCTGATGACATCCCAGTGAAAATAAAAAAATTCGAGGTCTGGATAAGCGATAAGGGTCACTGATCGAGACTTGACCCAACGACTAACATCGACGTTTTGTATAATTTAGAATTGTTACCATAAAATATAAGTAAATCCCTTTAGGCACTTTTGATCTTTCAGGAATTATACTCTAAGATGCCATTGAATACGACTGTGAGATTTTCTACCAATAATGAGCATCAGAGATAGGAACTGGAGCCAGAAGGCAATTATAATATCATAAATGCTCTAGCTATAAGGAATCAGTAATGTTCAGAGAGATTAGTAAATCTAAAAAAGTACCACACTCATCGTTTTATAATTTTAATGATCGTGAGAGATTTTTGTCCTGATGAATAAGAATAGCGGAATATGCATTTCGAATTTGTAACTATCTCTGCTTGAAGAGTTGCTTCGAAAGAGTGAAGGTTGAGTTCCTGATGACTCCTTTGTTAGAGCTTCAGCTAATCCTCATTAAGATGAATTGGGTTTTGGAATGGGATTTTAAATTATTAACATTGTTGTTAGGCTGCAATTGTGTGATCCAAAACCGTAAAACTAAGAACTTGTGATGATTTTAAGAACATTTTTACACTCATTTTACCCTGAAGACTAAACTAAACTTCAATTGAGGGGGGGAGAGAGAGAGAGAGAGAGAGAGAGAGAGAGATTCTATGACACTATGAATAAATTTTATCAATTCTAAAATTTATTTTGCAACAATAAATCTACTTTACGTCAGTATATTATTTATATGTCACAAATTGTTTCTTATTATTCGTGCTATTGGATCTTTAACTTCATGAGGTGAACGATCTGAGGTGAAAACTTTCCCTACCTAAAGTATGCTCAAGTTTACGAATATTATACAATGAGATAAATAAATTTAATATGATTTTTTATTTTTTATTCTAATACAGTGTAAACTAAATTTCGTTCGTCACATAGTTTGCCAGAAACTAATGAATATTATCGAACAGTTAAGGGATTAGGGTATTGTTTAGGTCAAAGATAGTGATTTTGTGGTTGAATGGACCTAACAAGATTTGTGGTACCGGACTACCACAGAACCACAGTGGGGGGTATAAACCTCATTGTCAGAATGTCACTCACATCGCTACTCCTCTAGTCAAGAGCTGACATATTAACACGATTTGTAATAAGATAGCTATTAAATACGTCCTTGAAAATATACATATTTTTGCTAGCAGACAAGTTGTAATAACTTAAACTTATTAATATTATTGACTTATGATTATGAGGGTTAAATATAAAAGTAAATTTTAAAGTTCAGACTCAAAACAGGATTTTGCAACGAGGGAACTCTCACAAACAAGAAATCTTAAAGATCAATATCACTCCAACAATTGGAGGCCTAGATTAATTGCTAGTTGATGCAGGAAATCATGGAGTCGTAATTTGAAGAAGATGTCTTATATGATCTCTTATCTCAGGGGTAATCTCGAAGGATTTGTCAACAATACTGTTATTTCGAACATAATATTACTTTAGTTAGTTTGGCGCATATATTGTGATGTTCTAACCCTCGTTGTACATTTTACATCATACACGCATAATCAGTTATTTGTCTTTATACATATATGTATTTAAAAGTTTTATACATATATGTTTTAAGTTAGATGCAAAAATTCAAATGTATAGACGCTGTCATTCTCGATATGTAGACTGAGGTCGCAAAGACGGACAAGCAATCAAAAAAGAAAGAAATTGTTATATCCTTCCGACTGACAAAAGAGAAACTGTGTCATCCTAATTAATGATAGTCTTCAATGACGCTCAACCAAATTTCATGGTGGGACATGAACCACCATAAAAATCATTCTTGTCTATGTAGAAATGAATTTTCATACAAAATGTAAACTTTATTTTTTTTAATAAGATATCTTGCCACATGAAACGTCCACACTATTGTTTATTGAGTTTGGTTTCAAGGCCAGTATTCAAATAATGAATGCTCTGGCGAACTAGTGAGTGTATTACAACGCAAGAAACCGTTGGTATCAAATCTCATCTCCGTCATTTAACATTGACTTTACACTCTATTATTTTGTTCATTTTTATCTATCATTAAAAACACACAAAATTAAATTTTTCAAACTTCTATAATTCCACTGAGAGTGTTTACAAAAGTAAATGTAATTATTCTGCTGTTGCCGTCATGGTTATAAGAGCATGAAACAAGAACTATAAAAACAATATTTGCTAAAGTATTTTCGTAGAAAAAACCCATACAGCGACATGAACCATACTGAACTTAGTGCTACTAATTTATAAATGAAGCTGCATTCAAAATTTCTAATCTATAGGTCAGTTCATCTGTGATATATCGTGTGGAAAGACACAGATAGATTGACAGACAGGCTGAAGTGAAATTGTGCCAGCCCTTCGAGCGATAGGCTTCGCTGATTCTCAGCCAAGCAAGTAAAGAAAATATTGATGGATCTCTAGCCCATTGTTGTGTACAATCTTTCGCAAAATATAAACAATTATATTTTATATTGACAAAAGTATGAGTGACAAATTTCTTTCAATATCAATCCAATACTCATATAACATTGTAATTGTAGAGAAATTATAGATTCAGCGAAATACTTGAAATTTAATACTTTTAAGTAGCACATGAAATATTGTGCTATTTAAGATATAAACAATATTAGAAAGAAATCATATTTCATTTAGTGCTTTAATCTTTTACATTTTTCACTAAAACACTGCAACTAGAGCTTTATGGGAATTGTAATTAGGTTAGGAAAGCAAAGTTTTTAATGGAGCTGTGACAGTATACAAAGTTAGGGAACTATTGTTATTGTACTACGTCAAAGTGGTTCACAAAGTCTCTGTTTGAATAAGAGTAATGGAAAAATACGTTCACAGTTTGTTATTTTATTGAAAGCTTTTTACAGCGCAGCATAGTCGATGGGAAAGACATTTATGTGCATGATAACATGTGTTAAAGTTATGTTCTAATATCATACAGATTTCAGAAATAATACGTAACCAGAGGTTATGTATGATGAATGGTCATATTACATGGGCTTTGCTCAGGGTTACAATGAACATTACAGCTTTGATTATTTGGGGTAAAAACGGCCTATTTCGGTATAAAATCTTCATATCTAAAAGTATAGAGCATGAATCGTATCAATATTCAAGAATAAAGAGCCAATCTAGAATGGCTCCAAGGTATATATTTGATATGATTGTATTACGTTTGCTCAAACTTGCTTTAATTCGAGAAAATATGAGTCAGAGACCTTAACAATTAACAAGTTTAACCTAATCGAGTTTGATCAATTCTGTTGCACTTTAGAACAATTGCCAAAGGTAACGTTAGGTCAGATGACAATATGGTATAAGTAACATGTTTATGATTTGTGTATTATTTGATTGAAATTCAGAACATACACTCTTCTATAGATAAAACTCCAGAAATCTACATATTTAACTTCATAAACGAATGTTTTCTCCAGATGTTTTCTTGGCCCAGTGAAGAAAATACAAAAATACGAAAGTCGTTTAAAGGTTCGAGTTTTAAGTATGGTAGGAACAATAACAGATCTCAGAAAGATTTTAACCCAACCTCCACCCCACTGGTCTGTAAAGCGGGAGAAATTTCCAAAAGAGATTTGTGAAACAAGAGGTGAAATGTATCACTGCAGTTGTTTTATTAATAATCTATGTTAAATATATCAACTGGTGTTCTTAATCTTATGTAAAACGTTGCGTAATATTATTGTTTAGTTATTTGAGTATTTTGTTTAATTAGAATTTGTACACAGCGACTTTGTATAGGAGAGTTTAGGAATACAGAAAAGGGAATGAGGTTTAGAAAAATTTACGAAAAGAAATTGTATTGTATTGTTCAGCTTGTGTAAAACGTTGAAATGTATCTTAATTTAGAGATGTTAAAAAGCAGAGAAAACTGATAAGAACAAAGATAGTGAACAGGACGATGAACAATATTACAATCTCTCTAATTAATGTAAATGTAATTAATGTCATTTAGGTCAGTGCTTGTAGCCTCGATCAGAGCTGCATGCATTGTAGTGCACTTCACTTTACTGATGAGTTAGTGAGAGGTCATTTCAACTAATTTAAACCATGGTGCTACAATGGACTGGTATGGCTACTTCTGCCCAGAGCTAATACACAATTAAAACAAATTGAACCGTGTATATATTATTGCTGACATCAGAAAATATATCATGTTTTCTGTATCATATTCAGCATGTATCAAAGATATAACACTGGCAATGGGATATATATCGGTCGATTGGGATTCAGCTAAATCGCATTGAGTGACATGCGCACTCATCGAAATCACTAATAGTATATAAAAATTAAGCTTCATGCAAATTCAAAGTCTATAGGTAAGTTATTTATCGAAATTTATTTATTTATTTATTTTTTATTTATTATAAGCTTCACATAGGTTTATAATTTTCAGCATAGCTAAAGATAAACATATGAATTGTCAATGTTAAAAATAAACTAATAAACTAACCTAAACTAATCAAGAAACAGTTACATATATGCAAAGCTTAGTAAAATTGGTCTAAAAATTCAATAATAGGGACTAGTAAACAACTTTTATTCACTTAAGTAGGCTATTCATTAACTGAATAGTATGCCCGGTTTATTTAATAATCGTAATAAAATGCTACCTCATTAGGTAGCATTTTAGGGAAGTTTTAAATGCATTTATGGAATTCTCCTTCTTTAGATTTGGAGGTAATTTACTATATATTTTAAGAGCTGAATAATAAGGACCCTGCTTGAATAGTTTTAATCGGTGTATGGGGTATTGTAAGGGTTGATTTCTGATGTTATGAAGGTGCAATACTTGATTTTTTTGAAAAGAGTTGTTATTAGTTTGAAATAGTAATAGGATTTATAGAATATATAGAGATGGTAAAGTGAGAATGTTATGGTTTTTAAAAAGTGTATTGTTCGGACAGATAGAAAATATGTTTTTCCAATATCTCGAGTATTGATGTTCTCTATCGCTCAACCCATGTTGTGTCTACTTATGATTTGGTAGCTTTCAATCAAATTTGATGAGTATTCTACTAAGTTTTAGTAACAATATTATTAATCTTCCGGATGGCACAAGAAATACTAGGTATATAAAAAATGAAATAAATTATTGTATGCACCCGAATAATTCTAAATGTAGAGCTGTCCGAAACTATTCTAAAATATCATATTAGGATCCCTAGTGTTTCCTACATGGGTATGTACCTTCCGTTAGAGAGTTAGAGATTAATAATTTTTTGAGTTATTAATTTGAACATAATTCAGTAAAACCTTTAGAACAACGCTTAACAACATATAACATTTCTAAGTAACGCACATCTAATTCCATATTAAAAATTACTAACCAAAATCTGTGTAAAATATATTAATAATAAGATAGTATTCGTTTCCTGCTATCTATTTGTGCAGTTATTGAAATACGGAACATATTCTTCTTTGGGCATAGAGATTTAATTGGTAATAACTTTATAAATCAATATAAAGTTTACTGTAGATTCTGTAAGATTTTCATTAAAATATAAAAAATACTTCATAACTATAACTATCCTCCAACATATTTTCATTTACAAATTACCTTTTTTGATATTTAATTACAAGTTTGCCAACTTCTATTTGAATCAGTTGATATAGAAAGGTAATCAAGTATAGGCTAAGACAGACATCAATCAATGCTCCTCATCTCGTCATCAAACAAGCATTATTACGTTATACATGAAAGAGTTTTACATCTGATGTATCATCGGTTTAGCCAAAGTTCTCTGCTCATAACTTTCACTGCATTACTCCCTAAATAGCTTGGAAAAGAGTAATAGACGTAAAGTTCATACAGCCTGGGTTCTATCAAAGTTTATACGCAATACTTATATTTACTGTAATAAATTAGACTCTAACTTTGTAATATATGATCATATTACAATAAATGTGTGTAATAAAACAAGTTTTGTAATTTATGTGACAAATACATATACAGTAATGTAAAACGAAATAAAAACATATTAAAACTGTGCTAAAACTTTCAAAATTAAATATTATTGAAACTACAAAGTTAATATAAAAACTGTAATTACACATTTTAGGTTAAAGGCATTATTATGTGGATGGATAAATAAATTAAATTCGACACAAATCTTTTTTTTAAATCTATTCTTCAATGTAAATTTATTCGTTAAGAATAGATGTAGCACTATGCAAATCATTGCAATGTGGTCAAAGGGTAATCAATTCGTCTGTCTGTATGTGGAACAAATCATAATAGCGAGTCCCTAGCGACTTGGTACTTAGATATATCACGGGCAAAGGAAGAAGATTGCCTTTTCGATTTTGATGTCAAAAAGATAAAAGAGCAGACCATCCGCCTGTGTTCACAAATTGCATTGTATCGATTTATTACTGCTAGTGATTTGTGCCTAACTTGATCAAGGTAGTTTTGTGTTTCCATGATATAGGTTTAATAGGTTCTACCAAAGTTCACAGGACAATAGGTATAAGGATTCATAAATGGATTAAAATATTAAGGGTCAAAACCATTCACCAATTTCAGACACTAAGTAAGAAATTACGTTCCTTTACAAAAAATGTAAACCTGGTAAATACAAATTTGCTTTTTAAATACCGATTTTTCGGTTTCTGCATTTAAAATCTTCTTAATAAGCAAATGTGATAAAAATAAATACGACTGGACATTGAATATATACCACGAGTTACTACTTACTAAATCATGAATTTAATGACTTAGATTTAATAAAATCCTCAGTAAAATAATTCTAACATGGCATCTCAAAGAAATATACCACATTCAGCTTTGCCTCAGAAAACTATTCCTTGTAACTTTCAAATCTTAACACCCAAATAGAACATCTTTCGTGATTATTCAACATATTAAAAGATATAGAAATATCACCGTTCGTAAAACCTAGCAAAAAAAATCACTCGATATTTACGCTCGTTAATGTTCACTATCTAAAATATGTTTATTCTGATTTATTGTGTAATTTTCCTGCCAAACGTTTTTACTCCACACATTAAGTTTTTGCAGTATTAGTGGATGAAACTAGAAAAGAACAGTCCATTCGTATTCCGTCGACAAAATGAACCCACAGAGAAGATCTGACAACCTCGACTGCTATGCTAATGTTGATGCTTCTGTCAGATGTTGTCGTTCTTGTTTTGTTCCCTTTCTTTTAAGATTTAATCTTTATTGATATACAGCAATAGTTTTCATCTCTTATCTTACTCCTAACACAAAAATATATAAAACAATTGTTCGGTCTTTCTTTAAATCGAGAGGAATTAACGCTAGGTAATTTGGAAGAGAATTACAAGGTTAAAAATATAACGTAATGTTTTTCCTCAGATCACATCTTTTAGTTCGACACAGCTTGAAACCACCGTCAGCGATATAGATAAATTTAAATCACCTTCAGATAGAAGTTTAAAGACTCTTAAAGTGACGACTTTCAGCCTCTTTTTTAGTTTTTCTATAACTAGATGGTGGTATAACTGCTGTCGCTTGGTTTTAATTGTATTAACCTATGAAAAATATAATCTGAGAAAATTTTCATTTCATATTTTATAGCCTCTTGACACTATCCCATTTCAACCTCCACCAAAACTAGTGTGGCTCAATTTCGGCTCCTGGACTATAATTGATAAATGTCACTACTATGAACTCAACCACTTTAAATGGAAAATAAACTCACAGTTGTTCATGAAAACGTTTCTTACAGTGACAAAGCATCATTTCACTCCCAGAGCCAGAACTAAAAGATTTGCGTGACTCACAAACTTGAGACAAAAATAACACAGCAAAATCCGTATTACAGTCACCTAAAAGGCAAACCCATCTCTATAGACGCCTTAGGAGGTGTACTAGACCATTCCCAGGCTTGAGTCAAAGATAGCACAGCAGACTCCGCGTAACAGGCACCAAAAGGAATACCCAAAATACCAGACACGTAAGGATGTGAACTAGACCATCCTGTTGTTGACGCAAACTCTATGGTAATTTACATGGGAAACTTTACTTCTAACGTTTTAACAAAGAATAATTCTTAAACCTGCATTATCTTTCTTTTAAAACTCAGTACACCCAATTCTATTTAGGTGAATGATTTAAATGTAACACAACAAAGAAAGTGACTTTATATGGCTTTGTTTTAGTTCTTAGCCTATAATTGATTACGTTATTTATGGTATGTATTAATTTCAGATACTGTTGGTCTTATGCGGGATAGAAATAAACGGGTGTGATGCGTGACACAAAGAGCTAATTTTATGATATGAGAAGAATGACCACGACCAGGCCCGCCTGGTGACACTTTCCGCTTGTGAAAATTCCACTTGATTAATCGTTCCTGGGCTGCATTGCCGTATCCATGGAAACCTACACTGCTGCAACACGTTGCCAATCAAACACGTCCCATTTAATGAAAAGATCCTTTTGTTAATGTCATAAAAGTAAACAACTTTATAGCTATATACTAATAATTACATCAATACAAAGTTACATATGGAGTAATAAAACGTCATAGCTCATTGGATGAACCCCAAATAGTTGTCTGACACTAGCCTTTAGAACAATTAGTTTAAAATGAATTTAGAGTTTAGCTCCAGTTCACCTTCCCCTTAGTCCCTAAACTCAACATTCACATTGAATCGATCCTTCCCATCCCAGTTACGTTATGTAACTTATTTTAAAGTCATTATAGACGATGGATAAACACCATAGAATGCTTTACAACAACTAAAATGCCGTATTTTAGAATGGTTTAATTGTTTGCGTGCTGTAACTTTATGATAAAGCTTTAACATCTAAAAGAGATGGAAGATACAAAGTCTTAAAACTACGAATTTCTGTACATAACGCAGTTTGATGGTAAGGGTTTATACAATCCGGATGTGTACCTGAGGAGGTAATGATAATGTCTTCATCTAGAAAGCTACTGGGTAACCAGACTGAGCTTCTTTGAAGAGTCTTAGTTGAAGTCTACTGAAACCTATGTGAGTGCTCAATGATTTAATTGGATTCAACAACAAAATAAAAATGGGATGAGTATCGGAATAATTTCAGACAAATGTGAGCTATAACCTCAAGGAGGAATTATAAAATTCATAACGCATCGAAGGTTTGTATTATTAGATGTAGATACGATTGAACTGTTCAGATGATGTGCCACACAACTGAATGAATGAAAGCATCAAAGAATTTTTATTTGGAAATCTGTAATAGTTTGTTTTTTGGTCAGTATGATAGCAATATGCACAATGTCCAAGTATGTAGGGTTAGTTGGTTTTCGAGATGGACAGACAGACATACAGAAGACAGAAATGAATTTTTCCAACCCCCATGAATGATAGGCTTCGCTAAAGCTTAGCCATAAACGTAAATGCAATGTTCTTAACATTGATAATTTTCTACGATACTAGAATTTTACTCTGAAAGCATTAAAAGCATTTTTTGGCCAGTAAAACCGGAAACATCTTAAATGAATCTACCTTATGGTCATATGCAATTTCTTCCACTAAGTAAACAAGAGATATAGTAAATTTTAAATTTCAGTAAAACATATATATATATATTAGTCTTAAGTGAGCATGCTTAAAAATAATTCTATGGAGTGATACATGGAAATCAACACAACAGCTTTGATTAATTTAAATCAGTACTACATTTCATGATGAAATGGATTACTAAATCAAATAATTTCTTTAATTGTACATAAGTAAACAGGTGAAATTATAGGGTGTGGTGACCAATGTGATGAAGTGACCCTGAACAACCAATGTCTATTCGCCAACACAAATCTGTTTAATCTATGTAATATTCCGGGTTAGGCAGACCACCCGTGTAGTATGCATTGTGGGAGAACAGTTTGGTGTATTGATTAAAACAAAGTTTTTTCCCATAAAGTAGAGTCCATTGAAAATATATTAATTAAAATCTATGTACAGGGTGTTCCAAAATTAAGAGTTGATTGTTCGAATCTAGACCTTTTTGAAGTGTAAGCATAGGACACATCATACATTATTTTAAAGGTATTGTGAAAAGAAACTCATGGTTAAAATATAATTCACTTGTCTCAATTTGTTTTAAAATAGCGGCCGTTTTTTTTGAAAAATGTTAAAATTTACGGAACATTCTGTATTTTCCTATCAGTTTAAGTTTTATTTATTTTGATTCCGGTGTCTTGCTCTGAAGAACCTTAGCTTTATTCTGATATGTCATATGACTACTTGTAAGAGTATTTTTGTGTTGACCTCCCCCACCTTAAATTTGGAAAAATAAAAAATATATATATATAAGTAAAAATTTGTAAATAGCAACATGCATCATGTACACAATTTTAAGGGTCTCGTTAAGACGAGCACTGTGTATATTTAAAATTTTTCGTATCTCCAATGGCTTTCTAAAAATAAGCAGAAATCTGTTTTTCACGTAATTTTTTCCAAGGTTTTTGGTGCCACTTTGGTCATTGACCTCTAAAACTGAAAGTACACTGGGTTCGAATCTAAATTATTATATTTTTATGTATAAAAATTATAAAATAAAAGACAAAAATTGGTTTTGGTGGTGGCTACATAAATCTGTATAATTACTACCTCATGGCCACAAAACCCACAGTACCACAAACTGTGCAAGGATGACTGACCAATTGCGTCACCAGTCCCGATTTACCCTAATCACTGACGTCATCATTAGTCTTGACCGCTGCTATCTAATTATCTACTTGTGTCGTATATCATGGCTTAGACTGTTAACCATTCCTACCCTAGAACCGATTCTGTTAATTCTTTACAGAAAACACACATAAACACTCGTGTTTCTCAGAGAGTTGTACTCAATTCATTAACCGACTTAATATCAGCTCGTTATAAAGCCCATTAATCAACTTCACAATCAGGTTTTTTTGTATAAGGTTTACACTTGTACCGTACAGTGTTAATAGAATGATGAATTGTATTCTAACATTGTTCTGTAAACATGTATCCATTTAAAATTAATTTATTTTTTTCTATTACAGATTTCTTTATTTCTTTGACTTATTTAATGTAATAATAACAATAATAATAATAATAATAATATATTTTGTGTATGTATATATATATATATATATATATATATGATATATATATATATATATATAAGGTTCGACTCCCGGCGGAGCAAGTACTTTTTGTGATTCAATGTTTATTGAAATTAAATAAGGCTATTGCCATTTATACAATTTAACGTAAATAAAAGTCATTTGACAGGTATTTGGTCTTCCAATCATATGTTAGTTTGCTTATTTAAACACATATGTGACAGATACGGCCAAATACAAAATAATTGAATCGGAAAAAGTAAGCGCTCTGTGGTGTAATGGTAGCACATTCACCCGGCAAGTGAGAGATCCGGGTTCGACTCCCGGCGGAGCAAGTACTTTTTGTGATTCAATGTTTATTGAAATTAAATAAGGCTATTGCCATTTATACAATTTAACGTAAATATATATATATATATATGAAATGAATGAAAGGGAGGTCCATGACCAACTTGTTTCTTCCATTGCAAATATTGCCAATTTCAAATAAATCAATTCATCAGTATTAGAGTTGTAGCCTCAAAAAGTGTTTGATAAAAATATATACAATAATAAAACTTTTAAACACTTTTTATATAAGGTTTTCCAATGTATACATCAGTATTCATTTGAAATACCGAACATAATTATATTTCAAATGCCATTCGTGATTTTACACGTTGTCTATTACCAAAAACCAACCAAACTTGGTTTAGAATCCATGATATATCGTTGTCGGCTAACATAGGACATCAATTCCAATGTGTTATAAATAAAAACCAATTCCAATCTTATATAAAGAAATTTAAATTAGATTTTAAATACATTAAACATTGGCTGTTTAATTGAAGTCATCTCGATAATAAACTAACTTTATAAAAACTAATATTTTGTCTCCAAACTAATTGAAACGTAACCTTGAGAGGAACACAAACAACCTCAGGATACAATTACATCATACTGAACGCGTTCTTCTGGAACCACTCTATTTGATAAACTGTCGGAGCTGCATCATGTACTGCTTATTGCGAGTGGAGCAGTAAATAAAAGATGAGAATGGCTGAAGGATTTTAAGCTGTGAAGCTCTTGCGTCAGATGGAGCTGTGTTTCTTTGCAACGATCCGATGAAAATAATAACGGTTCAAGACATTGTTATAACTTTTTACACAATTTGAAATTTAAAACGAGGAATTCATTATTGAGATTTATTCATGTAAATAAGCCGTAGAACTCTGTTTTTGTTACAAGACTTTTTTGAGATTGAGTTAAGTTAAATAAGATCAAAGTCTTTAACACTCGTATCTCCACGTGAAGATTCGTGATAATTATGATTATACTTACTGTAGGGTAACATAGACGTCTGGTGCTAAATGTGTAAAAATAATATTATGTTATAAATTGATGCATGTAATTTATTAATTAATTCAGCGTACTTATTTTGGTTATTTTAAAATGAAACTTATTACTTATTTAAGAAAATCTCTTGTAAATAGATCGGTTGTTTATACATTTTAAAGAGGTATGTTTCTATTAAGATAAAATTGATTTACAAAAGTTTAGAATTTCAAAATATATCACAATTTACCTGAAGAAGAGATCATATTGCAGATCTTGAAACGTTGTTTTATTGTATGACAGATCGATGGAAAATGTCCGGAAAAGTCCTGTTTCATTTACTATCCCTCCATCGTAAAACACAAACTTCAAACAAAGAATATGTTATAAGTCGAACATAGAGTCAGGATATTTAATGTTATTTTTACTGATACAGTTGGTATTGTACAGATACACCTAAGATAATGTTCCTAGATACCTTTACGCAATATGTAATTGAGATAAAGCGGCCAGTTACATATCAAGTAAAATAATTTGTACCTTATTTTTTGTAGAAATAAAAAGTGTTTTATACTTCTTACAGAAAATAACTAAACACCGCAACTATTAGTTTAGGCATACTAGTGTTTTCCAGAAATCTGCTTAATAACTCTTGTAGAAAGTGCAAACACCCTTGGAACGGAACTTTTGTAGGATGTTTCATGTTTCGCTGAATCAGTCTTCAGAATATAAATCGTCATAATCCAAAAGTGTACATATTTTAATCACAAAACTATGTACATATACTGGAAAGTACTTTAGAATTATTATATAATTTATAACAACTGTTCGTCCTAGTATATGGAGTATATGGCCTGTAAGGTTTTATTTCAGTATAGGATAACCTGAAATAAATACAAACGATTGCATTTATAACCACAATTGTTTGCAATCAAACCAATTTCATATTTCTAAAAACCAGTTATACGCCTAAAAAGTATTTTAATATTGTAATGTAGATATATTTTAATAATAATAATGATAGAGTTTCTAAATGTGCAGAAGTATTATATTAAAAAGCAAGTTATTAAAATATCTGCTCTGTAAAAATTAACAGTCATATAATGCATATTTTAAGATGTAAGCAACACAATGGTATTTACGCATCCCTACCACGCCGGATGGGTCATTTATATTTTACGAGGTATCACGATTTGTGGTTGTTTAAAATATATTTATAAGTATAGCCATCAATTATAAACACAATATAATCAAAAGTACTATATCTTAGACTCTTGATGGACAAAAGGGAGGGAGAGTCATGAGATGCTGGAGATTAACTGTGAAGAAAGGAAAGTACTGAATGGAAGTGAAGCAGAAACCTTGTTTTAAGACTTCACCATTCACCAATTTCACCAACCGTAAAATTTTATTGACGTAAGAATAATGTATACCGTGGATAATAATTTTTAATCCTACAGTGCGTGGAAAACATTTACGGTTTTAATAACAGTTTTAATTTAGTTTATTCATAACATGAAATACCGAGATAATGTCGAGCGTCATTTTTATTTCCACTCAACCGAAAGTGGTTTTATCTCTCGATGTGGAGCATAACATCTAAATATGACTGATCTATCCTGATATCATCGTTGGTTTTGTAAGTAAAATGAAATGCTGCCATACTTTACAAAGATTATCCCAGAGACTGTGCAGGGTTGCAAACGTGGGTGAGGGGGGGAGGTGAGAGATGACGGTCATCAGTCCCTCATTCAACACCTGATCGACCTACTTCTCTCGCTCTTCCTCTCTGCCAAACATCTGGGAAAGAGTTCAGTTACACCATATCTGATATCTGATTCAACGTGATTAGAATGTGTGATACAGTCAGTGGAACATGTAGTGGGATACAGGTAAAAATATTGTAGGCAACACAGGTTTTTGATTTTCTACACTAAAATAAATTAAAACAATTTTCATAATCACTAATACTATATAATTCGTATTTCACATCCCAAATCTGCCGTTTTAATAACGGTGGTTTTAATTTTCTTTAATTTACCTCTCCATTTGTGGTCAGTGATGTGCCGCTCGATCCGCTTTCTCTATATGTCACACATCTGTTTTTTTACTCCTTGTAGGTTTTACAGCGAGGTATAAGCCAAACAGAAGTAAGCCCTCCTGGGGAAAATAAAAAAACTTACAAGATTCTGTTTTTCTACCATAAAAAAGAACTCATCTATATAGAATACCTAAAATATCAGCACAAGTGATGCATTTTGGATTTGTGAGTAGAGCATTTGATATTCTTTAAAACTAAAAAAAAAAACAGCAAACGTATTTAGTCCTGACATTTAAAAAATATTTTATAATCGACGTGTGATAAATTATAATTAATTTTGTTATTTTTAAATTTATACAGACGAGAGTTAACGCTATGAATAATAATAGTATAGTGGTAATCTCGTAATTAAAAAGTATGTCCACGATAAATATTCTAAACTAGGACATTAAAAATTAATTATGGTTTTTGACCTCTAAAAGAGATGAGTTACTAGAAGGATACAGTTTTTCAGCATTAAAAGGTTTTTAGTTGTGGTTTAGTACGAATATTGTGGTCAAAGACACGTCGTGATGGGAAATTTGAATAACGTATACTTTCAAACCTAAAATTTGACCTACTAAAAACCTCAGTTTGTTTAGGACCGCGAAGAAAATACACCTCTAGTTGGACATTAAATTTAAAATTAGAACTGTAAATACTTTCTTGGAGGTAACACAAGGTTTTCTTGGATGATACATATTGTTCCATTACATTCCATTTAAACTCTGCATGACAGTATGTATAAATATAAAAACTGATAGAGTTTATGTCTTTGGTGTTGTATTCACGGCTTGTATACTCGTAAAAATCTGGAGTTATGGTTAATAGAGTTAACCAATTTACTAAATCTCATAGTATGAGTTGATTTCCCAAACCTTTTTTAAATAGATAAATATTTTCATTTCTATAATAACAAACAATTAGGATAAACTGGATCTTCAAGCTATGAGTATAGTGTTTTATATTTCTTGATTTGTTATATCATACTAGTTTCTTTGTTATTTGCTTATGTAGTATATTCTTTCCATATTCTAATATTTACATTATAATAGCTTTGAATATATGCCTTCACGTTACTAAAAGTGAAATATTAGCCGCAGTAACGGGATTCAAGTGACAGAGTTTGATGAATGGGCAGGACAAACGGTGAGTTGTAATCCCATCTATGTGACATGGAGTCATTGATTGCTCTGTCACTGTCCACCTACGACACGGGATAGGAGTCTGGCAGTCAATAGTGTGTAACAGATGACGATGTGTTGTAATCCCTTCTATGTGACATGGAATCATTGATTGCTCTGCCACAGTCCACCTACCACACGGGATAGGAGTCTGGCAGTCAATAGTGTGTAATAGATGACGATGAGTTTGTAATCCCATCTATGTGACATGGAGTCATTGATTGCTCTGTCACTGTCCACCTACAACACGGGATAGGAGTCTGGCAGTCAATAGTATTAACAGATGACGGTAAGTTGTAGTGACGTAAAGTCATTGATTGCTCTGCCACTGTCCACCTACCACACGGCATGTAAGTCTGGCAGTGTATAACAGATAACGGTGAGTTGTAATTACATACAAGTGGCAGGAAGGCTTTGTTTGCACTGTCACTGTCCACCTACGACACAGCATAGTAGGCTGACAGTCAAAAGTGTGAAACAGATGACGGTAAGTTATACTTGGTGAAAATTAACCACTTAAATTATAGTTAAATAGTAATAGTTAGTTAAATAATAACTATCGTTATAATAAATACTTATGACAACTCAACCATTGTATGGTGTTGTCACTGACAATGCACTGTAGGTCTTCCAAATTATAACGGAAATATCTGATACTACAGAGTTAATTTAAAGTTTAATCAGTTAGACGATACCTATTGGTTGATAGTAATAAGCAATGTTAATTTGAACTATGTTGAATAATGCTTAGGATTTGATAAACTCACAAATAAAACTAATACATCTTACCATTGTAAGTGTAGTGGTTAGCGAAAGTGTTATCTACTAGGAAAGTAAACCCCTAGTTAACTGCTGTGGTAACTTAGGCAGTTAGTGTAGGTAGAGAATGGCTGTTACAGCCGAGATGAATGGCTTTAATTTGCAAACTCGTTCTCGAGTATTTAGGACAGTCCGAATACAACTTCTGACACTGATTGTTGGTCTGATTGTGATAAGAGTGATTTACAAGTTGTCAGAGGGGGTTTACTAGAATCTCACTTGGAAGGAGATTTAGTAGCTGATAATGATTGGTATTTTGGTTTGTTAGATCTTTAACGTCAAACAATGTTAGTTTAGAGGAACGATTCAGGAAAATATATGAAAGATGTATTATTCGTGTCTGTTTATTTTTTGTTACATATTATGGTATGTTACATTTTTACCATTTTCCAAATGAAAGTATGTATACATAAATTTAATGTGCAATAGGAACAAAATTGAACATTTAATCCACGTGCAACAAGAAGGCAGAGGATTGGAATAGAGATTTCCCAATAAGGGTGTGTTAAGGAACACTTATGGAAATTCACTTTGATGATCTCTGATAAATAACTTCCTATTGGGGCTTCACTGGCAGCCACCCCTTCAATTTGATTGGTATTGAAAAACACACATTAAATTGTAGAGAAAGTATTTAGTTTTAAATAAAAACTTTGAATGTACCTTCTAAATTTTGGAACACCATCTCAAAATTGTATAAATAATGGATTTTTGATATCATCGTTTCACTGGTTAGTGACAGTCGAAACACCAAGTATGAAAACAATAGATTGGCTCGCTTTATAGACAAAGAAATAAGACTTAATATTCTTTCAAATTTAAATAACGTAATTCGTTTTCAAGCTCTGGTAGCTTTGTGAGCGGGTCACACGTTTTAAGCGTTTCTCATTAGACTGACACGGACTGAATGGCGCTTGGAACTGGAATGATGACGTCACGTATCAGCTGATTGGGATCTACTTGTAATCGTAATAACAGAGTGAGCCCTTTATGTGGTGCGCTGATTGTAAATGGTCGATTTAATCAACATCTCAAAATATCTTCGAGAATATATCGATTCTCTGAATAACACATCCATGCAGGAGGATATTTTACTTACGTTGAATGTGTGCGTTTGCGAAAGAATAATAAATAATTGTACGTAACGGTCGCTTTAGGCTACATAATTTATTTAAATAATATTTTTAATTTGACACATTATGCTCTAGTTAACGGCTTATTCTTTTATTTTCTCTGATTGGTTAAAGAATTATTAGTCGACATAAGATCCTTAGAATGAATTTTATTTTTAACTATTTAAAACAAGAATATAACAATATTTTTAGTGAATCTAAAGAATAAAGAATGATTTAATTTTCTCATTTTCTTACAGGCTACATACATACATCAATACATAACGGTAAATTAATATAATGGAGTTATAATTTCCTAAATCTTGCCAGGTCTGACTGCACCATTACAAAAGACTGGAAATAAAAAAATACTTCTTCAAAATACCTATAAACTAAATTTATAGTTAAAATATAACCTACATCTAAATGCGCTTAGGCCTATACTTTACAATAAATGAGAAAATATAGGGCCTCCAAGGCTAAGCCTGTTTGGAGGTTCCTTATTATATTTTAACACATAAAAAACATCAGCAAACAACTTAATTTAACAATTTAGATCTCTCTTGAGGATATAAATTAATATATTATTTAATCAAAACATAATATAATATTAGTTGTAATCAACCTGCTTATTTGAGTTAGATTAGATTTTTTCAAATTATTTGAATATATATAGATATATATATATATATATATATATATATAATATATATATATATATGGGCCGTGAGGTAAAAAACCAGTTTACTATGTCTGAATATATAAAACTGAATTTATATCCTCTAGTTCAAACAACCACCTTCCCAATTTTTTTTAAAATACTAATTTGTTATTTGAGTTTTTTATATTGGTAGGTAATTTTATTAAAAATCCACGGTGACATAAAAAATGAATGATTTAGTAAAAAAAGTATTGTTTGGTTTTGGAACTCTTATATTTCCTGAATTTCTTTAGTTTTAAGCTGTATTCATTTGCTTCTAAGTTGGTAGTATTTATCAAATCATAGTATTGTTTTAGTACTTTATATATAAATAACATCTTGATAGGGAAAATCTTAAGCTGATTTTCTAAGCTGAATCTTTTCTATGTGTTTAGTTCATGACATATTGGAGAATAATCTGATAAACGTTCAACCCACATTCTAAACAAGTAACATGTTTGAGCTATACTTTTATTTATCACAATGTTTACACGATATTTTTGTCTTATTTACCCACAGTAATGTATTTATGTATAAATAGCTAACACATTCACATTTAGTACGTAACAACTTACCCCTGATTGCTGATGTAAATATAACATATTCACATGCAGTATGTTACAATTTGCACAGATTGCTGATATTAATTTGACATATTAATATTAAGTACGTAACAGTTTGCCTAGATTGCTGATACAAATATAATAAATTCACATTTAATACGTCACAATTTATTCTGATTGCCGATATAAATAAAACACTTTCAGTACCTAGCAAATTAACCTGATTTATATACTTGCTCTCATAATTCTTTAAATGAGAAAATAATATACCGTATATATGATTACCAATAAAATTGTTAAATTTCCTAATTATTATATCGTATTCTCAAATAAGTGAATCTATATCCAGATATAATACAAATACGAGTACATACCACATAAGTACATAACACATAAGTTGTTATTAATGTGCTAATACCAATTTCCTTACTGTATGCCTTAAAATATTGGCTAAATATTTTACTTATTTAAAACTTCATTTTTCATACATTTCTGACAAAAAATTAATGATTCCTAAAGTATAACAATTTTTATATGGTATAAACATACTCACAAGTTTAATGGTGTTCTTACAGGTTATTTGTCACAAAGAATAAAGTTAGTATACATTTGTAGATTGAGCAATAAAAGTGATCACATTCCTTCAGTTAACGATCTTGAAAATACAATGTAAGCTATCTTCAGGCTGTTTTATTACCTACAAAGTGCATTATCGAAGTCTGACTGAATGTCAATAGTTGAATTCAGTAATTGGTTAAAATGTACGATTATCCATTAAATTGAGGTATTTAAATTTAATTATTAATTTTAGAACTGAATTAATTCTAATAAAAGGGTAAATAGTGCTCTCAGAAACGTTTCCATGAAGAATGTTCTGCTAATCTTCAAATGCCATCAGTAATGATTAATGTAGATAGTTGTAGTTCAGTTATAGGTTAGATTGATAGCTCTGATAGTTATAACGGCTCTCAGAAACGTTTCCATAAAGAATGTTCTGCTAATCTTCAAATGCCATCAGTAATGATTAATGTAGATAGTTGTAGTTCTGTTATAGGTTAGATTGATAGCTCTGATAGTTATAACGGCTCTCAGAAACGTTTCCATAAAGAATGTTCTGCTAATCTTCAAATGCCATCAGTAATGATTAATGTAGATAGTTGTAGTTCTGTTATAGGTTAGATTGATAGCTCTGATAGTTATAACGGCTCTCAGAAACGTTTCCATAAAGAATGTTCTGCTAATCTTCAAATGCCATCAGTAATGATTAATGTAGATAGTTGTAGTTCAGTTATAGGTTAGATTGATAGCTCTGATAGTTATAACGGCTCTCAGAAACGTTTCCATAAAGAATGTTCTGTTAATCTTCAAATGCCATCAGTAATGATTAATGTAGATAGTTGTAGTTCAGTTATAGGTTAGATTGATAGCTCTGATAGTTATAACGGCTCTCAGAAACGTTTCCATAAAGAATGTTCTGCTAATCTTCAAATGCCATCAGTAATGATTAATGTAGATAGTTGTAGTTCAGTTATAGGTTAGATTGATAGCTCTGATAGTTATAACGGCTCTCAGAAACGTTTCCATAAAGAATGTTCTGCTAATCTTCAAATGCCATCAGTAATGATTAATGTAGATAGTTGTAGTTCAGGTTAGATTGATAGCTCTGATAGTTATAACGGCTCTCAGAAACGTTTCCATAAAGAATGTTCTGCTAATCTTCAAATGCCATCAGTAATGATTAATGTAGATAGTTGTAGTTCAGTTATAGGTTAGATTGATAGCTCTGATAGTTATAACGGCTCTCAGAAACGTTTCCATAAAGAATGTTCTGCTAATCTTCAAATGCCATCAGTAATGATTAATGTAGATAGTTGTAGTTCAGTTATAGGTTAGATTGATAGCTCTGATAGTTATAACGGTAGATGATATATCTGGTAGGTAAGTTATAGTTACCGTGTAGATGGCAGCCGGTCCTATCTTCTCTACGTAACTAACGTATTAACAAAAATAATAATTTTATATAATAATTCAGAACCTTGTTATTTGTTTTTTATTTAAAATATACGCTCTAGTACACATATTTAATAACTTTGAAAACAGGTTGAGGTTTACTCTTAAATTCCATGGGTGGCGCTATATATATATATATATATATATATACCCATATATATATATATATATATATATTATACATTCTATGATATTAACAGCATATAAATTCATAATTGAATCTTGTGCCTTAAACAACTATTGTAAATATAACTTACTATTAATTTAATGGTTTGTTTACTACTGTAATAACAGATTTACTTTGTAATATGCAGTAAATAAAAACAAACGTTTTCAACAATGTATCAACAATTTACATATTACCTTAGAAACGACGAATAAAAGAATTTAAAAATATTGAACGCTCTTAATGTGTGTTAACGGATTTTGATCAACAGGAAGTACGGCAAGATAACAACGAGGATCCGAAATGGATGAGTTACCTTTATGTTTTACTATCTCATATATATTCTATATCAATATCTCTCATTTCCCAAAGTGTACACTTAGTTTTAAGAATGATTAATCACAGCATGTAAACAGTGATTTGAGCAGCTTTCATACCATAAGTTAATTATTTGAAGAAGTGGTAAAGTTAAAGTAATTATTTAAAGTTATTTTTTATTATTTATTGAGGTAATTAAACCTTTTTTCTCTTCTACCTATAAAGCCACTAAATTGTTTGTATGGAGGTTGCCAAATGCATGTTGAGGGCTGTTTTTAATCCTCTCTGTACCCAAAGTGTACAGGGAGAATTGGGATGAATTCGTTGAATGTGTGCGTGTGTGAGTACTGTTTTAATATCCAATTCCTTCTTAATAAACAGAACCTGTATAATTCTTTGCGAGATTAAATTTCTGACTTAAATCTCACACAACTGTTACTATACTTTTTGGGCAGCACAATTAATTATGATGACTCAAAATGTAAAAACATGTTTGAAAGCCAGTCATAAACGGTTTGATAAACTAACTTTAGAATTTAGCGTTATTTTTTTTAATACAGTGCCAATAATATTCAAAACAATGTTGTTCTTAAATTTAGATATGGCTCTATTTGTTACAGAAATTCACACCAGAGTGCAGACATAAAATCTATCGTCATTGATAAAATTTATATTACTAACTGTGAATATTACTTATATTTATATATTACTCTTATTTCGTTCTCTTATCAAATACTAGTGTGTTTATATCAATATATAATCTCCTCGATTTACTAAAAAACAGTGCTAAATTTTCTATTATATGTCTAGATAAACCAGTCATTATGGAGGGTATGGTAGTTTCTGAACTCCCCAAGTTGAGCGACCATCATTTTGAGAACAATGTTTACGTCTACTAGAGCCTCGTCATCCTCGTGAACAACTCGTGGAGGCTATTGCAGTTTCTGAACTCCTCCGTCTTGTTTTAGCGGGCAACTTGTTGAAGACAAACTACACGTCTACTGATGAAGTTATAAAATGCAGTTGAAATCCTTAATAAATCTATAAACACTACACCAATGATGTCACTTATCATTTATTTTTATATTGAAGTAAAATATTTAAGGGGTTAAGGTGGGTTTTCCCCTTAGAGAAAAAACAAGGAAATATAAACAATGAAATTTCAACAGGCGAAGTTAGGGCCAATGAACTCTGACACAAACTGGGAACCAGCAGTTTAATGGTGAGCGCCAAACCACCTCCTGTGGACCAGCAGGCGGGCTGCTTACAAGGACAGAATCGCTTATCGGTCACTAATTCAAGCAGAAACTCCGCTCGACATTGCTTAACCGGATACACTGCGCCATTGGTAACAAACAAATCTGTATTTAGTAACGGTAACGGTTTTAGTTACTAAATCAGCATCCATCTGTAATAATGAGTTATAATTATAAAAAGGTTCAAAATGGTAACAGTACATTAACTCAAAATATTGGTCTTTAAAGTTTATAGTATTGATTTGACATACATTTTTGTAGGTTAGTGTTTTGTTGTGGTTACTGATGGTGTTCAAATAATTATTTGTTTATACATAAAATTCACATAAGCTCAAAATATACGCCTCAATAACAATTTAAAATGTTAGTATTAATTAATTTATAAACAAATATAAATGTGCTGTTGCACCACTGTGATTAGTAATTCTAAATCAATTAATTGTGTCCATGATCACAAACAAACACAACTCAATGAACTAGGATAAACAAGAGCGGTAGCAGCAGACTGAAGACTGTCGTGTCGGAGTAGTACGAACAATCTCAGTGGATCGCGGCGCCCTCAAGTCGTTTGAACGACACCGACAGTCGGCCCGAGTCGAGGGATGTCGTGGCTCCCTCGACACTTGCACGACAGCCGTGAATCGGCTACACGACCACGACATGTGCCAGCTCAGTGTGTGAAGTGGCTCATATACTCTTCTTCCCAAGAATCTGGTAAACGACACACGACTCACGACAGTCGTTTGTAGTGTGAAGCGAGCCAGACTTCAGTCGGGTCATCGATCATCAGTGTTTGGTGGGTCAACTTCGTCCATTGCATAATGAAATACTTGATGAAATTACTTCGGTCAAACAAACTTCGACTCCATCCACTGCTTAGTCGGCCGACTTGCACTCCGACTTCAGTCGGGCCGTCAATCACCGGTGTTTGGTGGATCGACCTCACATCCATTGTATAGTGACTTGCTACTACTACTACGTACTTTGTTGAAACTAGTCCCGAATTCATTAAATGTATAATGGACCGACTTGAAATCCGAAAATACTTCGTCCTACTTTACTTACGGTTATTCTGAACTGAAACTTGATTATTGGTATGAGTGATACCTTTTATAATAAATTCAAATCGGAAATGGTTTTTAAAAGTTATCCCTACAAAACTTTCTCAATCTAACTTAACTTTTAAATAATAGTCTTTTGGCATTATCAAGGATAATAATAATTTTTAAAGCAAGGCACATATATTAAGACAAGTTCATTAGTGCAATTTAGTAAAGTATTTCCCGTTCTCATTTGCACTGGCTTAAGTTAATCATCTTATAAATATATCCCAAGATAACTTTCAGATTACCTAAAGAGAAATTATATTCAAGGAAAATTTCAGTTCTTTACATTTATTTGTCTCTGTCGTTCTCTACAGATTAGTTTCTAATAAAACATTAAATCCTATTATGAAATGATTTTCAATTCCGAAATTCGCTTGCAAATGTGTTTCTTTCAACATGCTCTCTCTACTAAGACTCAGTGCATATCTGGTAAAAGCAGGTAAAGATAGTCTCTCCAAATTTTGTATAGTTTTTTATAATGTCTCAAGTCAAGCAAACAGCACAGAAATCCACAAAGCAATGTTTCCTTCCAGATGGAGGGTTTAACCCAGAGATCAACAATTTGTAAAGTAGTTGTTCATTGTTTGTAGGTTCGGTGGTATACGTAAAAACAAGTTATTGTTAGTCTAAAATGTTTTTATACTGACTAAATTTATTACTTTTATTAACAATTTTAACAATTAATTTTGTACTCATATTGCAGAATAATCTCAATATTCGTTATATAGAAGAGAAACGACTGTTATACAAGCAATATTTGAGCTTAACCACGCAGGGTACATTAAAATGTTTAAAGTATAATAAATTCCTTAAAAATTAAAAAGTAGAGTATTAATAAAGTGTTATATTTTTACTATAGCAAAAGCAACCTACGAGTATAATCAGTTAAGTCATGATGTAAAATAAGTAAAGATGTCTTACTTTATCAGGCGAAGTTAAGACTAAGAAACTCTCTTTAACACTTAACCTGGGGTCCATTGGCTTATAGGCGATTTCCTAACCACCACCAATGGCCGGGTAGGTGGAGTACTTGCAAGGTTAGGATCGCTCAGCGGTCACCAATCCAAGCAGCAGCCACGCTCAACGTTGCTTGATTCTGTTATCTTGCGATAAACCGTTGGATGAATGGGGGCTGTCGTATTGAGGGTATTTGAGTTTTGGCATTAGTGTGTTTTTCTTAACACATGGAACATTTAAAAATAACACCACTATCAAAATGAATTAGTTGATACATTAACACTAACTTTGAGGTTATGTTATTGTTTAGCTGTTCCTCAGCCAGGCATTCCTATTCCCGAATGCGGTGTCAGACAGTGGAAGAAGGATATGGCGACACAGAATTGCAGCGCACTGGGCCATGCTGTGAAAGAAAATAGCCGAGTGTCACAAGGGCTTGAATATATTCATGTAGTGGAAATGGCATGCATTTTGTTTTCTGCTGTAGTTATACTTCTTTCGATGGATTTGTTAAGGTGAATTGCTGTATTGTTATTAAACACGTTACATTGGTACCGTACTTTAATAATTATTTCAACTATTATAATCAAATAGTTTCTATATATATTAAATGTTAACTGGGGAGCTTTATATCTGAGATATATAAATATGTAACTAATTAATGTTAATATTGTTATTCTTTGCTTGCGTTTACACTAGCACCTACGTATTTATTCATACCACGTATTCGTACACCATAGCTACGTTATGTGTAGAAAACTCGGTTATTCCGCCATCTTTGAGATCGTGTCTAAAACATCGTAGTGCACTCAATTGTGCACCCGAATTTCAAACGCCGCGCTGAGTCAACGGTGACTTGGAAGTTACTAAATATCAGTATTGAATCAGTCCAGTAATAGCTACGTTAAATCGGCTTATTGTTATTAATCTACAAGTAGCATGTACGGAAAGTGTCTATATAATTTCACCGATGGTACAGCCAGAGCCTAAAACTATCCCCAGTTACAGAATGTATATTACAGATTAATTAAGCGATAACGGATTAATAACAAGACCTAATAATTTTAAAATAGGTACAGATATTAATCTCATAAATATCTCACAAACTTCGTTAGCCAGCTTGGTACCGCTATTTCGTACTAATATGGCGGCCGTTAAAGTTTAAATAAATCAAGAACGTTATTTATGGACCTAAAGAAAAATATTTTTCAAACAAATGCAGTTGTAATCCTATATTTTTAAAATAAACATTATTAATATTCCATTTGCCACAACATTTACCTACTTGTTCACAATGAACTATAACGACTATTTTTTAACTGTCATGTTAAATAACTTGGTAAGGCCTGAATATGTAAAATTGAAATAAACGAGTGAATGTAAATTGAAATTTGAATCAAGACACTTTGTAATTTTTTTAATATACCTATTATTAAAACTAGATTAATGTCCGCGCATTTAATCATTTGGATGTACTGTTTCAATTTTTAGTTTTAAGTTTGTATCTATTACTGTATTACTACACTATACGTTACCATTTTGTCTTGTTTTGATAGTGATATTAATGTATTTCGTTTTATGTCATGACTATAGATTACTAAGTTTCAATTCAAATGTTTCAAATAAATTTGAAGATAAATATTATCTACAGCAACTTTGTTGTTATACATTAACTGTCCGTAGCTGGCCAGGATTCATCAATCTGGGTGGTATGTTGATTCGATGAGCAAGACGGACTAGTCAGTATCTCGTAGGTTTGAACGCTGGGTGGGTTTGAATAAGGTTGTATGCCGCCTGGATTTGAGTAGGTTCCAACGCTAAGGGTACTTGCGCAAGACCGAATGCTATCTGGACTCATATAATTGTGGTTGTTTGTATCTGTAGAACTAGTGTGAACTGCAATTGGAGATCGAAAATGAAGGAACGGTGTCAATTGCTCTTGAGTTTCTGTGTTTTTTGGTTGGTCATATTCTCCTATTTCTGCTTTGTAGAGAAGATCATTGATCAAATGCTGCACAGTAGCTTGCGCATAAGGAGTACGAAGTTTTCGCACTTTTCTAGCAACTAGCTCACCAAATATATCAAAATCATCGGGTTGTACAGATGTTCCTTGCTGATTTTTTTTATATACTTCTTGTAGCATTCCATAAACTTCTGCATTTTGCTTCTCACTAGTGGTTAGAACTCTTTTCTTTGGTGTGGTAGATTTTGCTTTTAAGCTTTTGGTGTTTTTATCAGTAATTTCCTTTTGAGCCTGCAAATCTTCGTAGCTTTCTTGTAATTCTCCCATATTACTTGTACTCTGGCTGACTCTAGCGGTATCATCGTCATTTGTTTCGGATTCTTTTGCCTCTTCATCACTGTCTGAATCATCACTTTCCTGTAAAGTAAAGAATGTATGTTATTAAAAACTGCATAAAAATATATTAAAAAAATGTATATTAAAAAAAATATATAATAAGAACTTTCAATTAAATTTAATTTGTATTTTATTTTCAGACTCCTAAAAGTGAAGAGGAATGGGAAAAAGTTAGCGATGATTTCAACAAGATTTGGCACTTTCCACATTGCATAGGCGCAATGGACGGAAAGCACATTGTAATCGAGGCACCTACATTCAGTGGCAGTGAATTTTTTAACTATAAAGGAACATTCAGTGTAGTTCTTTTTGCTGTTGTTGACGCAAATTATAATTTTCTGTATGCAAACGTTGGTTGTCAAGGACGAATCTCTGACGGAGGTGTTTTTAAAAATACGCCATTTTACAAACTATTGGTTGAAGGAAAACTAAATTTGCCACAAAAACGTGTTCTTCTTGGAAGGGACAAAGAAAGTCCTTATGTTTTAGTCGCAGATGATGCTTTCCCCCTTAAACCATGCATTATGAAACCATATAGCGGCCATCAAGATAAGGGGTCAATAGAACGTGTCTTCAATTACCGAATTTCACGTGCTCGAAGAATAGTTGAAAATGTGTTTGGCCATTTTAGCGTCTGTGTTTCGAGTGTTTCGCAAACCAATGCTGTTACAACCAGAAAAGGTAGAAAAAGTGACTTTGGCATGCATTTGTTTGCATAATTATCTAAGGTGTGTCTTGTCGAAAAATAAATATAATCCACCAAACAGCTTTGATGTAGAACATATTGATAGTGGTACACTAGAAGATGGCGCATGGAGAAAAGATCAACAAACTTTACAGTCGTTTTTTAATCTACAACAGACTGCAAGAAAATCATCTGTAGAAGCTATGGAAATAAGAAAAGAATTTGCTGAATATTTTATGTCTGAGCAAGGTCAAGTTCCATGGCAGTTAAAATTTTGTTAATCTATTGAGCAAAAGTACTGATTTTTTAGGGGAAAATGATTTTTTAATTGATTTAATGATTTATTATTCTAATTATTAATAACTAATAACAAGTTCCATGGCAGTTAAAATTTTGTTAATCTATTGAGCAAAAGTACTGATTTTTAAGGATAAAATGATAGAAATGTATAATGAATAAATATAAGTAAATAAATAATGCATAAATATATGTAAATTTTATATCTAATAAATAAAAATAAATAAATAAATATCTACCTGTGTATTCGATAATCCGCCTATATTCCCACTTGGTCTTGGCTTGTTTTTTATCTTTTAAGAAACTTAATAGTGAATAACCAAACCACTTCGAAACGAAAGTTTTACCAGCTCCGGATTTTTTCAATAACTGATTAATTTCTGTATTCTCTTTGGTACTGGGTATTGATGTTTTTTATCTTTCTGTCTACTTCCTCTGCAGAGAAACATTACACAATATTCCTATTTCCTTTAAGGCGTCTGCCTTTTTATAACGATTTTTATAATCAGGGTGTCGGGCATCCCATAACAATTTACTTTCTCTATAAAGTTCGATTAATTTACATGTATTTTCAACACTCCATTTTATTGCTTTTCCCGATGAAGTCATTTTGCACACAGCACGAGACAAACTGAACCACAAATTTTAAGTTTTGTTTTTCTTCCTGTGGAAAGCGTACACGACTAGACCAACAAAGTTGCCAGAAACACAAACACAACAGCAACAGTTTGATTCTTTACCGCCAGGCGACGGGAAAACAAAAAGTTGTTGAAAACACGAACAAAACAAAATTGTTGCCGAAATGTTTCGCTTTTGTTTCAAAAATGTTGGGAAACATTGAGTTGCTGTTTTGTTTTTCTTTTGTTGGTTTGGTGTGGACCCGGCATAAGTAAGACACAGATAAACCGAGCACAACAACTAGTCTTGAAGTTTTATCAAAAGACATAAATTTCCAGAGCAATGTGCGAGAGACAGGAAATTATAAGTCGATTTCAATATTCTACTGCTGCTGATATTTGTTTATCCACATCAATACTCGTTAGGGACAAACTTTTCTATTATTGGAGTTTCTGTCTGTAAGTTGAACGCTAATGCTTGAGGCTAAAATTGAACAATTTTCTGGGGGGGGGGTGGGGGGGGGGGGGGGTGGGGGGGGGGGGGGGTGGGGGGGGGGGGGGGTGGGGGGGGGGGGGGGTGGGGGGGGGGGGGGGTGGGGGGGGGAACCTGCTGTAGAGTGACATGTTTGAAATCAAGATGCTGAACACCCAACATCACCGCAGTCCCAGCCACCGCCTCCAAATCGAGGCCTTCAGGTTCGTTATACACAGACCTAAAATACTGCGCCAACGCCGACACTACAAACCAAGCCTTCAAAAAAATGTTCTGCCCCCCCCCTTTTCCACTCAAGAAAAATCAAAATGTGTTGACCCAGGTCCAGTATCCTGTTGATTCTGAGTTCGAAGCGATGTCTGCTGATAGCACAAACTGTAGCTGATCCCTGAAGACTACTTAAACTGCTTTCAGACATAAAAAGCTGCTTTCTTTAGCAAAATAAAGAAGTTCATGTTAAAACTTATTAAGGGAAGGACAAACCATTAGACTTGACACAAAACCCAGTTCTGAAGCAGAGAATCAAACAAGTTTTTTCCAGGCGCAAGAATTCATCACTGCGTTGGCGTCGAGTGAATTTAACTATATAATTCCTCGGGGTTTTCAAATTGTTCTTACCTGACAAACGATGTGCCACATCTATCATATCAGGAGGTTAAATCGCACACCATAAAAGTTCTGACGCGTCTTCTGGAATACCGTGAATGTCTACAGAGCTCTCACGGGTGTATTGTTTTGAAGAAAATGGAGTTCTTGTTCGACACCACACACTTCAGATTCCAAATACACGTTTTCACTTCTCAATTTCCTCTAAGCACTGGTCAATATTGGCTCGATGTGACTAAAATACAGCGTTCGTCATCAATATTTTCATGATACCCATGTCCCTGATCTCAGCTGGATTTCACAAATTTCATTTAACAATTCTCCATCTTCTCACTAAGCTGCACAATACTGTCACCATCGTCCTTACTATTCGAACGCGTTTTAGGTTTATCTAGAGGAGCCATTGCACTTTTATCACAGAAGAGACTCTGATCAACCTTGAACGGGTCCAACCCGTTACTATAACCTGTTCTGACGAAGTATTACTAACATGAAGCACATGACTATTTAGACTCTTCCTTAGCTCTGTGACCGCATTAAACGAACTACAATAAAAACTATAAATACTGTGACACAAAAACCTCATTTAGCCAATTGAATGGAGCCGAGCTCACGGGTTATTTAGCAGACTGCAATTTCCACGCCAGTTTTTATGCTCGAATGTGGAAGTCATAATGAACGAATTCATAATCCTCCAGGGCTATCTTGATTTTAATATCAATTAAGGACTTGACTTATTCATTAAATACTTTATATAAGGAGATGACAAACTTTTTAATATCAGTCAACATATAAATCAACCAAATGAAATAAACGTTCATAAAACAGAGGTTTAAATGGAATTGATTCCTATTAAATAAAGAAAAATCTAAAAATTGACTGTTTAGCTTAAGACCTGTGGATGTTGATGGGAATTTGATGTCAAGTTAAATTTCCTTGATAATAATTTGAGCTGGGATATACATTTGGTTTATATAGCTTCAAAATCGTCAATTTAAGGGAAGAGATGCACTTTTTTTTTAGATAAAAATAAATTCTTTATTGTTAAAATATTCCTCGGTTTATGCTGATTAAAAATATATATACACACTTTTATATGCATATCATTTTATGTTACAAAATAGTTTTTGTAAAAGCTTGCATTACTTTTAGTATTATTTCATGCCAGATTCCAGACGCCACTACTCAATTTTAATGCCATTTATATACACAATTATGAACTCTATCATTTATTGAGCTGTGTGATTGGCTAACCTGCTATTTACACAGATTATACTTAATTACTTATTGCACTATGCAGCTGTTTATGGAAATGTTTGGAAACTTACTTTTCATAGTTTGAAAGTTTTCATAACACTGTGTGTAGTGATTGTGTTTGAATGCTGCAATAACTGTTGTTTTTTGTTGAGGAATAGTGATCTAGTCGTAAATATGCCTAGAATTAAGAAGATCAAAAGAAACAAGTATGCATCTAGTGTTGAGTGTTCTAGGTCTAGTTAGAATTCACCCACAACTACAGGAGAGTAGGCCTCAGAAATCTACTTGTTTTAAGAAACTGAACAATAGTCAGCTTCCAAATGACCTGGATTTTGTTGATGATGTAAATGTGATTTTTAACTTAGTCAATGGATTTACTTTGTGAAAGCGAAAGCACTGTAAACATTAATCTTGACAGTAACTTTTCTAATGGTTTGGCTCAAAAAATCATGATTGGATGCTCTAACTGTAATGAAAAAAGAAACGGGAATTCCCGGTATTATTAATAATTGCTATATCAATCTCAGATACTTCTATGATCCATCGGAAAAGGACAAGCTGCTGCAAGAACGTTTTCTGCTGTAATGAATTTGGCTCCCTCGAATGCAAGATTTTCAAAATACAGTATAATGAAAAACTATTATCAGCTGCCACTAAAGTGTGTGACGCCTCAATGAGAAATACAGCAGTACAAGCAATTGAGGAAAATAATAGTAGTAAGAACATAGCTGCAGCCTATGACAGGTCCTGGCTCAAATGTGGCCACACCTCTGGAAGGTGTTTGAGTGTGACATCCTTTGATACAGGAAAAATTTTAGATTGTGAGTGTTTTTCAATGTTTGGTATTGCTTGCTTTCACAAAAGTGTAAAAGGCAGAAAAAGAAGCAACTGCATCTTATAAGTCCAAGTGTAATTGTAACTATACAGGGTCAAGCGGAGGCATAAGTGGAAGGGGCTAAAATTATTTGTGCGAGATCTGAAACAAAATTAGGAGCCAGATACACTAAATACCTAGGAAATGGGGACTCTAAGGGTTTTATGGCTGCTTTTGAAAGTGAAGCTTATGGCCCAGAAGTTAAAATGTCCAAACTTGAGTGTATAGGCCATGTTCAAAAGAGATTCGGTTGTAGAATATGTATAAAACTAAAAAACTTGGTGATGGAAGAGAAGATTCACATTGATAAGTTTCAGAGGTACTGTGGGTTGGCAATAAGAAATAACTTAGGCAGTACAGCAGAGATAAGGAAAGTAATATGGGCCACCTACTTTCATCACTTGTCTACTGATGAAAAGCCTCAGCATTCTCTTTGCCCTAAAGCGCCAAACACCTGGGTTGGACTACAATAAATCTGCCAACAACCATATTTTTGAAACATACAAAAACAAGAAATTAAATTCCTGAGTCAGTCCTGGCAAATAAGCCTATATAAAAGGATCTAACAAACACTGATCTTCTTGAGTGGTGCCTTCAGGAAAGAACACAAAACCCGAACAAGAATTTTAATGCTTGGTAGGCCTGAAAACTAAAGCTTGGAGTGGCAGATACTTTTCTGTTTCAAAGAAGGTGCAATAGCTATAACAAATGGGATTCCAAAGACGAATTAAAACCCGGAAAGTTCATGGCTAAAGGCCTTCAAGGTATTGACAAAATTAGGGTTATGAAGGCAAAAAAAGGAAGCAAAAACCGAGGAACAAACTAAAAAAAGCAGAGTGAAGAGGAGGTTACTTAAGAGGCAAAAAGTAGATAACCATGATGAGAACTACTTACCAGTAGAGTTTTGAGTCATGGTAAGTGAAGTTCTACTTTTAATGTCTTATTTCCATAACCTAATTTTTTAAGACTGAACCAGCAATCCAAAATACCTGAATTTTTAATATATAGCTAATATTCATCTTGTAATAAAAAAACAAGTGTAAAACATTTTTTTTTAATACAAGTTTTTAATATTTTTTCTTGAAACTAGTACATTTATGTGTCATATACTCAACAATAGATGTTGAAATTTCAGGACAATAGGTCAAGTAGTTTTGGTACCTAACTATCTCGTTAATTCCCCATCTAAAAAGCGTTGAGCTGTAAAAATGCATCTCTCACCTTAAGATGTCTTGTTTTTAGTTCCCAAAAACTATACTAGAGCTGTTTAATTCTCCTACTTCTAGTCCATTCTACGACATATAACACAAACTGTTGGGTAAAGTAGCCATACATTTTACATTGATAATTTAAAAATTTTCTATTTTAGTTTGAGTTGAAAATAAACGTTACCTCATAAGACATCATGTGAGAAATATCCTGCGTTTTCTAGTTCAAGTAGTTTCATCGTCTGTCAGAATGCAGAATAACTGGCAAGTTGCAGAAAATGGCTTCTAGCTATCTAGTGACTCTGTCGAGACACTTCACTCAACTAGCTATATTTTACCAACTATGGGCAATAGCTGAATGGCCCCCGTGGCATCCAGTGTTAAAATAATAACATTGCGTTAATAATAAAATCTAACAGGATAACTTCAGAGACTAGGGTTGAAAAAGAAATATACAACACAAATGCTTACAAGGGAAAAGGTTAAATAAAAACACAGCTGGTTTTAAGTTTTCTTCTTCACACAGCCTCAGCCCACAAATCCCTGATACAGAAATCAACTATCGATTGGTCTTTCTTAATATATTCATATAAAAATCATGCTCGAAATGCAACGGGGACACAACAGTGTAGATAAATACTCCATAAACGATAAATAAAACATTCGTATAAACATTAGCTTTAAGCAAACGTTAATAATTAATCATCAGTCTCGGTAATAAAACCACAAAAAAAAATAAAAATAAAACTAATCTCTAACCAGTCCAAAATTCGGAACAGGTCTAGAAAACAAATAAATTATAAAAACATTATGTTAATGGAAGATTTACGAATTTATAACAATAATTACATGCATAATGATTGATGTCTGATTATGTTTTAAATGCCTGAGATCTTCATTTCTCCTAACATTATAACAGATAGTTATTATGTCACTGTTCAACCCAAAGTACTGTACTGCATTTTGTGAGTCAATTCTTGAGGAATTAGTGTAGGTTAGCGTCCGAGGCCAAATTCCTTATCATCATCTTCAGTGATATCCCCATATTGCCAAACCCCCAGGTGCCCCTTCTTGGCTTCATCCTGAGCACTGGTGTACTGTTGGATCTGTATAAACAAATTAAGTTTACAACTTTTCTATCACATTTAAAAACATAACGTATCAGATAAATCTTACATGAAAATTCAACGAAACAGTGAAAAACCTCTTAACTGACTAACTGCTCCTACTTTAAGTTCAATTTAATGTTTTTTTAACTACTACAAATCCACAGTAGTCCTGTTTAATTGCTACTGCTCACTGACAGTAAACTAAGAAACTATCACAAAAGTACACGATCAAGTTTTACCTGGACATCAGAAACAGAATGTTAATTATGTTCTAGTTTTTCAATTATGTTTTTGAAGATGCTACTGTAATTTTTTATTTTCGATTTTGATCGTAGTATTGTCATGCATATACAGTAAGTCACAATATTGTCTTTATGTATAATGTAACATTTTTCAAATTTGTAAAAATATCATGATAATTTAGTGGAACTAAACCGTCACAAAATTATTTGCAATTTAAAATAAATTTTAATAATAACTTTGGCATTTTAAACATTAATCTTTGGCTTTTAAATTCAAATACATCTTTTCTTTTAAATTCAAATAAAAATAAGTACCAGTTTCTGTATTCTCTTGTCTCGTTTGTTTCCATCAACGAGAAGAAGACCCTCTTTGATGAGCCCCTCTATGATATCTGTATTGGTGGCCTCGTCAGTGAGGGTTACATATGGAAGCGATGCGATTCGGTACTCTACATTCAGTAACACTGCCCGGTTCATTGTGTCAGATTTCACAGCTTCAACTGCATCCTTGATGTAGTCAGGCTGTAGACAAAATTAAATTATTAAGCGAGATGAAAAAAATCAAAATAAAATACAGTACCATGATGTTTTTTTATACAGAATCTATGTGTTTAGCAATGAAATAAAACAACCAACATGCATCAGACCAAGGTGTCGAGTTTCGTGCTGTACAAAAATATTTATTGATTTGTTTCTGAAAAATATTTATTCATTGGTGACTAATTGAAAGGGATTCCTCCTCTTTATTTACAGAGATATCCTTCTCATATTTTCAATCCACTGACTAAGAAAGGTTAAAAAATTAATCTCCAACTAAATCATCCTGTGTAACTATGCAAATTCATTTTAATCTGTAATACAATTAAGTCTGGAACCCCCTTTTTAATTTTTGAACCACAATAGAAAGAAATACCAAAGTTCAAACGTGCTTACTGGTGATAGTAACGCACACATCTGCCCAATTACCGACCAGATATTCCCTTTGGGGGACGGTCCACAAGGTGTCAGACAAAATTCTTAAATAGCAGCATAGGTCAAGTTTGGTATCAAATTAAAGGTCTCACTTAGCAGAGTACAATGCCGCAAACCGGACTTCAAAAGGTGGATTCATTCAGTAGTTATAGCTATTTGAATTTTATAACAATTTAACAATGTAAATTATTAAGTATTACAAGTAAACACCAATTTTTAAGTACCTGTGATCAAAGTAAGTGTTCAAAATGTTCCCCTCCCATCGTCTGGCAATGTCCTAGGCGGTTTTAAAACCATCCACTGCATTTTGAAGGTAGTCACGAGGAATATCTTGAGCTTCTTGGACTATGAGATTTCTTAGGTGCGCCAAATCTCGAGGCTTAGTACGATAAACTTTATCTTTGAGGTATCCCCAAAGAAAAAAATCCAGCTGAGATAAAGCAGGGGAACGAGCAGGCCACTCTACTGCACCACGACTTCCAATCCATCTGTGATGGAATATTGTATCCAAGTATTCTCTAACAAGGAGAGCAAAGTGTGGTGGCGCGCCATCTTGTTGGAAATAAATTCTTTGAAATTGTCGACCAAGAGCAGCTTGTAGTGCAGGAATTATCTCATTTTGGAGCATTGCTAGATACGAGTCACCATTTAAATTACCATTGATAAATAATGGGCCCATAATTTGATTTCCTATAATACCTGCCCAAACGTTAAGTTTCTGTGGATGCTGTGTATGACTCAATCTGCCACTTTCACATTCTAACAGTAATTGTGTTATTGGTAATAATTATTGATTCCTGGCTTTGATTACTACATTGTTAGATGATGGGAGGGGAACATTTTGAACACTTACTTTGATCACAGGTACTTAAAAATTGCTGTTTACTTGTAATACTTAATAATTTACATTGTTAAATTGTTATAAAATTCAAATAGCTATAACTACTGAATGAATCCACCTTTTGAAGTCCGGTTTGTGGCATTGTACTCTGCTAAGTGAGACCTTTAATTTGATACCAAACTTGACCTATGCTGCTATTTAAGAATTTTGTCTCACTCCTTGTGGACCGTCCCCCAAAGGGAATATCTGGTCGGTAATTGGGCAGATGTGTGCGTTACTATCACCAGTAAGCACGTTTGAACTTTGGTATTTCTTTCTATTGTGGTTCAAAAATTAAAAAGGGGGGTTCCAGACTTAATTGTCACCCTGTATATTTTTCAATTTTAAAGGTAAATAAAGTATAGGTTTGTATTTAGAATGAAAATGCTCTGAAGTTAACAAGGTATAACTACAAAATTTCCTATCTCATGTTGGTTGCTTACTATTTAGGTTAACAAAGCAGATGGTCCAAAATTGATGTCAGGTCGAAATTTATGTTTATTGCTACGATTAAAATCAATAATAAAAAAAAAAATATTTCTCAATTAATAAGAGGAAGATTTGCCTTATTTTGGAAAGCTGTACTTCGTAAAAGATGAATTTCTTGATATGTTTTTATGTGTAACAAAAAGTCTTAAATTGAACTCAAATTCCCTGACGTCAATTTTGGAATATCCTCTTAACGATACCAACCAAGGAAGTACATTATACCTAGTTTGATTAGAGAGCATCTGGCTTCAGCACCAGAGAGAACTGAGAGCAAGCATCGTCTTTCAACTGGTAAATACAATCATAGACTTATACACAAGTTGTTTAGGAAATGTTCAACTGTAGTTCTTTCATTTGCTAGATTTCAGTGCTATTAATAACCCTTCATAAAGATTAGTTTGAGTTAAAATTAGATTGTACTGAGACTACAAAGGCACCATATTTTGCCTTTGATACAATATCTATTACAGATGTTGTATCAATATGATGTTAGATCAGGGGTTATATAAAAAAACCACTTAAAGTAACAAAAGTAACTCCAGTCTACAAAAAGGTGAAAAGTTAAATCCATTCAGCTACAGACCTATATCCTTAGTTCCTATTTTCAGTAAGATTTTTGAATTGTGTATTAAACATCAGCTTAATGTTTTTTTTTTACTCAAAGCCTATTATGTGATGAGCAGTTTGGATTTATGTCAGGCAGAAACACTGTCAAGGCTGTAGAGAGGATAGTTGATGGTAAAGAATATCATCATTGTATTTATAAATAATAAAAAAAAAACTTACATCCTGAGGTAGTTTCACACAGGCCAGAGCGTACTCGTGTGCATAATACTTGTCGACTGCAAAGCTAGACGGCAGCTGCCCGCATGAAGTGAACGGGACCTCGTCTCTGTTACCGTAGTCCACGTACAGCACTTGAGCCTTGCCCCCACTCACTTTCTCCACCTTGGCACGGTACCATAAGTTGTCTTCCACGAATTTGGCTGCGCATAAATCTCCTGAAATAATCAGTTAGTAAATAACTATTTAAATTCACCATCAATTTCAAGGAACCATAACGCCAAAAGAATCTAAAAAAATCTAGATGCTCCACTGAAATAAAGCTACAATGTAATCATGTTAATATTGTTGAAAATGAGTTTTTACCCTTTTTGGGGGTGTATGCTCCTGGAAGTGGTGGATTGGCTGCTAGCTCTTGCCTGAGTTTTCCCAACATGTTCTCCAACTTTGCCCCTTGCTCTTCTAGTTGCACAAACACGTGAAGGTCAGGTGTTGTTTCGATGACAAAAACTTTCTGTGGATCCACTTTTCTCTCCGTCACTTGTTCTTCTTCATGTTTTTCCTTTTCTTCATCAGGATTGAACATTTTCCACATCTACAAACAATAATAATGTCAACAACAATAAACACTGCAATAAATAAAATGAAAGTACTTAGTAAGGATTTTAGGGTGTGAGATTTGTATGTAAAATTAATAAAAAATACATTGGTAGTCACTAAAAATAAAATTAAACCACTCCCAGAAGTCACAAGGACTACAACTGAATTAATCAAATCAGAGTTTCCTGCCAAAACCAAACAAATTGAAGTAACTATCAACATTTCATAATAGCAAGACAATAAAAATCTACTCACAGAAACAAAATATTTACAAAAAATTAAATATAATTATGGAAATTTAAAGATTTTAAATCATTGTTCAATTCCTCAAGCCACTTTATAAAGTAATTATAATGCTTTTCAACAAAAGCAATGGTAGCCTTCGATAGTGGATAAATCGATTAATATGAAGTTCGGTACTTTTCAATCTTAGATACAAGTCGGGGAGACGAAGAATGTTGTATTTAATTTTCATCCTTGTCCTTACTTTGTTGCTGTTTATGTTTGTTATTGCGAGTATGTAAAAGTGGCCTGCTAATAGAGGTTGCCAATTGTTGCCAGTCCTTGGGTTAAAAATAAACTCTTACCCTCAGTTTTGAGGATTTGGCAGCCTCTTCTGCCATCACGAGTTGTCTGTAGTACTCTGAGCTCTCTGCAGAGCTATGTACTTCAGCGAGTCCTTCCTGGACCAGGGCTACAGAGAGGTTGGTGTTCTCCACCCACAGCCAGCCGATGAAATTACCAGCCTTGTCTGTGCTCTCAACAGTTATCTCCACCTGACAGAGAAACATTCAACCTTATTTAACATTTTACTAAGTCAGACACATTGAAGAACAATTTACGTAACTCAGTATAAGACCGTTTATGTAAAAAAAATAGTCTTGTCACTTTTTAAAAATTAACTGTAACAACGAATATAAATAATGGATACATTAGATTAATTTTATTTAAAATTATTCAATAAAAAGTTCAATCTATGCAGTAGAAACTTATTTAAAAGTTCCAAGACATCAACGAAAACCACTGATAAAATCTGCATCCTGACTATCACATCAATTAAATAAAATAAACATTAATAAGACCAGTAAAATTAAATTCTAAGTGTTGTTATTAACCACTAGCATAAATCCTTATGTATTAGGTCAACCAGATATACCTGTTTGGCATTTTAAATTTTCAACATAAAGTAAATATATTTAATGTTAAGCCAAAAATTCAGTATCTAATCATTGAAAATAATCTAGAATAAAGATTGTATTTTTTTTAAAAGCCAAGTTCGGATTGTAAATATTCATCTGGTACAAATGTCTAACAAGACTTTAAATCAAACAAGTAAATTCAAATCATGGAAGAAGAGGCAATACAATAGAACAAAGAAAGCGGTATGCAATCAGCAATGAACAGTAATAAATAATATCTATTTTGTTCACAAGAAATGCTGTCTGTATTTATAGCATTAAAAAGTCGACCTGAAATTTTGATAGCATTTAATTGACAATTATTGTCTCACCTCTCGCTGCAGACACCTCTCTTTTGTGAAAGCCAAGGCTTCCTCGCCAAATGGGTCTCCTTCCACAATCTTTCCTCCAGGGGCAGGTCTTGAGGCTTTTTGGCAGTTAATCCCTTACAAATAAACACTCCATAAGTATTCCAATATCACACTCACAAACACACACACACAAAACCAACATAATAAAATATTTATACATGTTTTAGGAGCTAACAATCAGATTGAACCTTCTGGATAGTTAACATTCTTATGAAACGTTTTCCACCTAATGTAAAAGACAAGCAACACTAACTCTTTACCTTGTTTAATTTGCAGAATGCATTTTCCAATGCTTGACTTTTTGAAGTAATTTTCCATTAATAAAAAGACTACCCACAGTTTGATTGTAGCATATTGTAAAATAAAAAATATTATGGTACGAAGTACAAAGTGGCTGACTTAGTATGAACGACCATGAGCCTAACAATCGTAACATGCTGCAATAAAGAGAAACTATAATTACTGCTCTTTGAAACTCACAAAAATAATTTCTATTTATTTAAAATGAAGTACATTTTATAAATATTGTTCATAAAAAATATTTCAATAAAATAGATGTGGTAATTGGTAAAAACAAACTTCTACTATATTACTAACGTTACTGATAAATTTAAAAGTATCTGATTTATTTCAATATTTATAAACAAATTACTAAATATTATTTAAACAAAAAAATAAGAAACTGGACACGTGAAAGCAATTTACTATTTTATGCAAACACTGTAATATTTCTGCCCCTATTTTGTTTTGAACATTAATCAAAAAATAATATTACCTCTTCCAATGATGCAAGTGGTATGTTCAATAAGGTAGAATAATTTTAAAACGCCTGTTATGGTTGTATACGTTTTGGAATACACAGTTTAATGTGCAGTCCACAAAGGTCCAACTAAAAAATTCTATGGACATTCCTTCTGTGTTGTGTTAAGTCAATACCTCTGATTTTGGACAAGACTGTACCTGGTGTCTTCCACGCCAACTAACCTATAAGAACCCAATCCGACCGGCCCTTCCTTGTTCTTGAGTGGATCCTCCTAGAAGACTGCACAAACTGACATTTCCTATCGAGCTGCGACTGACTATGTTGCAGACCTACGGATTTTCCTCGCATAACAATAACACGAATTTCATAAAAATTTAATCCTGCCTAATATTATAAATGCAAAAGTAAGTTTGTTTTTATTTCTTATGCTTTCATGCGTAAGCTATTCAACCGATTGTATGGAAATTTTACACAAATATTCTTAGAATATTAACATATAGGCCTATTCTTATTTCAAAAATCCTCCGGACTTCGCTCCGCTGGTCCCTACAGTAGCAAAAAATCCCATCATAGTCTCTAAAGTTGTATTACAATAAGCAAATACTATTAACTGAAAGATCCTGTAAAATGTAATCAACTGTGTTAAACACTGTTTTATGACAGCACAACCATATGTTTAAACAATTTTACCACTGTTTTCAATTTGTTTACATTATTTATAGTTGTGAAAACATAGAGTAAGCTTGATTACAACACTTATTTCAACTTTTTCTGCAACCGCTGTTGAGCACAGAGTAAGAAAATATCCAGATAAGAAAATTAAGTTAATAGTAAAGTTGGAATTTTAACTGTACAATTTCAGAAAATAGTAAGACCATGGCTACAAAATGCACACTTTTTACCAGATTTTCTTGATTGTGGAAACAAAGCTAATTCATCATTGGTACCAAAAATATAATTTAATCAAACTAGAAGTGCTCGTACATGTGCAAAGCTTACAAAATTGTGTGCCAAGTTGCAGTAACTACTAGTTCTTTCATAATTTTGGTATTCTTTATTAAAATTTTATAGGAAGTGGTATAGCTTTATGACTTAAAACATTAAAAATCTTAATTTGCTACTTAGTATTTACCTGCAAGGAGAAATGTTACTAAACAGCTTTCTTTTGGAATGAACACTCGCAATCTCGAGCCACTCGCTACAAACTCCACTAACGCCTCGATACGGTTCCCTCGCTTCAAGTGTGGAAGTAACTGTTTGGCTTTCTGTGCATCCTACAAACATACACTTCCGTCAATGTGGTGCGTTATTGAGAATCTTGGATACTTCGATACTGCTTAGAATTGAAGTATCAAAAGTCAGAATCAACTCATTCCTAATAAATATATGTATCTAATTTTTGAATGTTTAATTCACACGAGATAGAAACTCTGCTGACAAATGTACTTTAAAAATTACAAAAAATTTATAAATTGGCAATACTCCAAGAAAGGATTAACATTCAAAGTAAAATTGTTACCCCTGAGTAATCATTTATCCTGTGGCTCGGTGTATCCTTCTTCGCATGCAGACCTTTACCACTTTTCTGGGCTTTCATCTCCGCAGCCAACAAAGCATCGTAGTGGGAGGATCGTTGGTCATCGTCTTGTCTGTATTTGACCACAGTTGCCAAGCCCTTTGATACCATTGCCTCGGCTACATTTCTGAAATTATTTGGTTCCTTTACAAGTCAGAACATCACCACTTACTCACTAAAATAAACATTTAGACATTTTCTGGTCGCATTCAGAAAACATATCCCATTTTGATATGCAGAGCTTAGGCAAATCCAGAGACAACACAAATGTCTGTTACAATTTGTGACAGTTTGTAATCTCTTATTTAAAATATTTATTTTAAATACACCATACCATAATATACAGAATGAGACAGCCCGCCATGTTTTACAATGCATATGGCATGAAAGCATACATGTTATACCACAAAGAATATAAATTATTGTAAATTGTAATTTAAAATTTTTTTTTAATTGCATAGTGTAGTTATTTAAGTATTATTGGTAAAAAAAAACATACATAGTGATTTTACTGATTATTTACATACTGTACTCAATTTCAAATGATTATCAATATCCATACAGCAATTCAGTTACTGTTCAAATCAACGTTTGTCGGCTTAAGATAAAAATGTTTACTGGTAGGTTATCAAATCATTTTATGAAAAGTTTGTTTTGATAAAATTTTAACTCTTTTTTACTTCTTCCTAGAGACAAAAATATTAAACATTGTACACTTTAGTATATTATATTAAATAATAAACATATGATTTGTCTTAAGAAGCAATAACCATTTATATTTATAGTTTCCCATGTAAATTCTACCAGCAAAGAAAAAAGCAGCCAATTAAACCAAAAAAAATTACTAAAGTAAAATAAAATAAAGAACGTTGTATTGTGGAACAGGAATATAAAACTAAGTCAGTCCTTCACACAATGTCATTTAGTAATACCAATAAAACCAGGGATTTTCAGTTTAACATTACTTAACACGTTGTAGTATTTTAGTAAGTTATTGATAAACAGGAAGAAGATTATTAAATACAATAATTCTGCTCTGGTAAAGTGTTGAGTGGCTTCCTTGTGCCAATGAAGTGACATCAAATAATACTGCACTGACTTTAATACTTTTACACAATGGCTTGAAACACCTGTAGTGACTTATTATTAAACTAAAACATAACAAGAACGAAATCAGCAAGTATCATCGACTCTCCTCTCATTGACATAAAGTCGACACATGATGGCAATGACTGGGGAATGGGCTATAATACAATGATTAGGGAAGTGGAATATATCAGAAATCGAACAACTCATGCGGTTGCATCTATCAATGCACAATAACTACAGATCAACGGGGGTCATAGTGTGTTTAGGCCCGGTAATAAAATTTAAAATAGATGACCCTGAGATTTATAATAAATTTTTAAACCATTCTCTCAAAAATTGAAGTCTTTTTAAGGACACCTGATAATTCAAGCATCATTTCTTATTTATAAGAATTGTGTACACACTGTTCTATTTGGTATATAGATTTATTGCCTCATTAATGAAAGTATTGGTTTACTTGCAGTGATGTAATTTTACATTATTCTTCCTTATTTTAACCATAATTTTGAGTGTAACTATGGACATCTCCTCCTCCATTACCATGGTTTTTCTTCTTCTAAGGGGCGGTCTATTGCCATGTCTCAAGGGCCTTTTGCGCACCCCAGAAGCACACCATGATGCCGACCAGTCTACGGTTTCAACAGTTCTACAAGCTGCCGAAAACAATCTATCAGGTCCTGCTGGGGAAATCCACCACCCTTGTCCAGACTACCTAGGATGGTGTACCCTTGCTAATGCAGGACAGTGTAAGAGTAGGTGTTCAGCAGTTTCTTCCTGTTCATCACACTTTCTACAGAGCGGATCCTCCCGGAGAATACTGACTTTGTGAAGATGCTTCCTCAAGTGACAATGTCCCGTAATTAGACCAATAACCCAAGAACACACCAATCTACTTAAGGAGAGAATTGACTACTCTTCTAAAGGATGATGAAACAAGTTGAATCCGAGGGAGAGGAGATTTGAGATCGTAGCTAAATGCAGCTGTACTCACACTCCAGCAATGGTGATGGTACAACACGTCTTCTCTGGGAAATTGTCTCTAGCAGGTTGTTTGTAATCAACGATGACGTTAACTTTCTTTCCGATCAGCTTTTTGCGGAGAAACTCTCTCGCTTCGTACATCCATGGAATATCATAGAGTGGCCTGAAGTTTTTCGGTCTCGGAGCTAAAGGCTGTGGGGTTCCATCTGCAGCTGGAGCTGGATTACTGTGAACAAATGTATAATTACCAATAAAATTATACTACATTACACTATGAATAATATAGGTAGTATTACAGATCAAGGATGTATTAAATTGGTTACATATCTGAAATTATTAGATTTTAATTTAGTGAAAGCAAAGTGAAAAAAATAATCTTGTACATAACAAGCAAACTGAGCATATCATCAAACTGATTTGGTGTGATAATAAAAACACTGGAGCCACATTGAATTTATTGAACTAAAAATGAATTATTTAACTTACACAATAAAAAATTACATTGGTGCAATATAAAGATTTTACATACTTTTTGTTATTTGTAAATTTCTAATGGATATGCCATTCACAAAATGTTTACTTATAAAAAAATAATTCAATATCTCGCATAATTATTTATCCAGCAGCACAAAATACCACTGTTTTTATAAATTCAGATGAAATAACCGTTAATCTAATAATCATATTATATTTATCTAAATTTACTACCTTTGTTTTGCTACGGAGTTAAATAAAAGAATCTTACACCTGGGGATAGGGAAATATAAAAATCAGAAACAGATTACATTTTATATTTTGGTCCAGGTAGTAAAGTTTTTTCAAATGCAGATTATTAATAAAACACCTCTAAACTGACTACTTATTTTCTTAACATGAACATTGAAGTCCTTTATGAAACATCAATTCATCCGAGTCCATTAAAATCCATACAAAGTTATATAAAAGTATTCAAGCCTTATTAAACTTTTTTAGTGTTTTCAAATTAGTATAAAATTATAATGACATTAAAAGAATCTATGGTCTCGTTTAGAGTAAAATTAGTTGTTTCTGAGAATACAAATTGTAAACTTATTATGGTTTGTTACATGTATTATGCACAATTCTGACATTATTATTCACACTGGCTAAAGTATGTATGTAGATAAAAACCTATATTTCATTTGCTTTGTTTATAACTTTGTGTAGCAAATTTACAAGATACTGAAAACAACCAAATATTTATTATTTGAGCACAACAGTACAAATTTTATTTAGAGAATTTTAAAATTTTTATGAATGAGAAAATAAATGTTGTTATGAATTAAATTGCTTTTAGTAAGAGTAAACATTTTAAAACACTGTTTAAAATAAACAACCTTTGTTTTATAGTCAGTAAAATATTATATGAAAATATAATTTTCACTTTTCTGATATCAAGATGACCTAGACACTTACTTAAAAGTTAGGTTCAATCAAACATATGCCATAAACAGATTAGTGTGGTTCCACATTTAATGAGGTAATATTAACAAAAATTAGACCTGACCTCTCCATAAATGACCTTGAAATTGCATACTCAATCAAGAGCACAACATCGGTGCATCCATAATTTATTGTACTCAACACTGCATGCATTTAATGGGCCTCAGATTACAGATTCTTCTTGGCCCTAAACTAACACTAGGATACTCCTCTAATCTGTACATGATGTTTACTTACTTGGCATCTCTGGGTGGCCTAATACTGGCTAGGAATACTTTCTTTATTTGGCCACTTGGAAGTTTAATCATGAGCGCATCACCATTGACAATTTCCATTACTGTCCCAGTAAACTCCTTTTCCTTCCCTGAAATCTGTACAAAAATACAATACAACCTTGTTAAGTAACTTAACTCTCTACTCCAGTAATTATTTTGTACTGGCAGCTCACTTTTAGCAATTAATTGGCTGTGCATTTTGTACATCCGTCATTGCAAATTCAAGCAACATAAAATTTGTCAATACATTTTTTATAGTATTTTGTTGAATACTTATGTTTGTATAACAAATTATTTTTCTGTGGATCACGGTGCAATTTCGTTACACAGATTTTTCAGCTGTATAGTATACAGCTATATAGATATATATTCATATATATATATATATATATACAGGGTGTCCAAAAAAGTCCCGGGTCGGTTAAATATTTTTCAAAATATTTAAAATAGATCTACAAAAATCTTACACAAAGTTACTGGACATAAAAAATCTATTTTATCACGTATTCAGTGATCCACTACTTCCTCAGGGGGGCGGCCGCTAGGAGTCAGAAAAAAATCTTAAATGTAAGCATAGGTTGATATGCATATCAAATTAAAGGTCTATCTTAGTAGAGTACAGAGCCGCAAACCCGACCTCAATCGGATAACCGAGTCAAAAATGACAGCCGTTCAAAGATGGCTTGAGTTTGCAACTTAGATTAATGTAAAAAAATAAACTGATGAGCTTTTTGATTTTAACTTAACTAACCCAAAACTGTTTACAATTAATAGAATAATAAGTTTAGTTATTTCTGAGAGGAATCGGAGTTTTGGGTTAGTTAAGTTAAAATCAAAAAGCTCATCAGTTTATTTTTTACTTCAACCTATGTTGCAAACTCTAGCCATCTTTGAACGGCTGCCATTTTTGACTCGGTTATCCGTTTGACTTCGGGTTTACGGCTCTGTAGTCTACTAATAAATACCTTTAATTCGATATGCATATCAACCTATGCTTACATTTAAGATTTTCTTCTGACTCCTAGCGGGCCGCCCCCCTAAGGAAGTAGCGGATCACTGAATACGTGATAAAATAGATTTTTATGCCCAGTAACTTTGTGTATGGTTTTGTAGCTCTATTTTATATATTTTTAAAAATATTTAACCGACCCGGGACTTTTTGGACCCAAACTCTTGCCACCTTTGAACGGCTGCCATTTTTGACTCGGTTATCCGTTTGACTTCGGGTTTACGGCTCTGTAGTCTACTAATAAAGACCTTTAATTTGATATGCATATCAACCTATGCTTACATTTAAGATTTTCTTCTGACTCCTAGCGGGCCGCCCCCCTAAGGAAGTAGCGGATCACTGAATACGTGATAAAATAGATTTTTATGCCCAGTAACTTTGTGTATGGTTTTGTAGCTCTATTTTATATATTTTTAAAAATATTTAACCGACCCGGGACTTTTTGGACCCAAACTCTTGCCACCTTTGAACGGCTGCCATTTTTGACTCGGTTATCCGTTTTGACTTCGGGTTTACGGCTCTGTAGTCTACTAATAAAGACCTTTAATTTGATATGCATATCAACCTATGCTTACATTTAAGATTTTCTTCTGACTCCTAGCGGGCCGCCCCCCTAAGGAAGTAGCGGATCACTGAATACGTGATAAAATAGATTTTTATGTCCAGTAACTTTGTGTAAGGTTTTGTAGCTCTATTTTAAATATTTTGAAAAATATTTAACCGACCCGGGACTTTTTGGACACCCTGTATATATATATATATATAAAATGAACACTGTAAATGAGAATGTTACAATGCCAACTCTCTTCATACCTGACTATGTAAATTTAAAGTTAATATAACTTTACTGTCGAATAGGTTACTTTAAAATACATAGTAATTGAATTTTGATGACACTGTCACACCCTACTAAGATGTTTTCTAACGCAGTTTACACAAGATTACGCTTTCTAAGATTACTACATTAGATACTGTGTAATTGGCAATCAAATTGTTAATATGAGTGTAGGTTTAGACAAACTTGAACTAACAACAGAAATCTTTGTACCGAAATGAGGAAAGTTTAAGAAAAAGATTTCAATATTGTGCGCAAAATGGCCGAAGATCTAGCATGCAATTTGTACGCTGATATTATGATTAAATAGCTATATATACACTTAGAGATGAAAATTTTAAGAGCAATCTAAAGGATTATTAACTTTATTAATTGCAGGATGTTTTTACACATATTTTGACACGGAATTGATGTCCCCCCCACGAGAGATGTATTAAAAATTTACAGCGATTGTACTTACTTGTGGTGTACTTGATTGATAATCTTTCCATAATCTGAGTTTCTTTTCTTTTGCCCATTTCTCTGCTGCTCTCAACTTCTCCGCACTGCTACTCTTCATGAATGCGATGGACCAGTCAACACAACGCGCAAACCCTTCTCTCAGCAACAACTCCGCAATGTTCCCTTTCTGTGAAAATTACATTATTTTTTAAATACTGAAATCAGAGGGTCTTAAACTAAACTTAATCTGCCAAATAATAAAATACGAGTAAAATAATAATTTTACATTCTAACATTCAAAGTTCTTATCTCATCTGAAGCAGAGAATCTTAATTAAACTCTGTAAAAACTATTAACCCTTTGAGTACTGGAGCGTCGCTATTTGTGATCCTGCATTATATGCAAGAAATGCCAGAATCGCTATTTTGTGACTTCTGCAGTAATGCTTATATTTTATATAGTATCTATCTAAATTGGCTCAATGACTATGACTATACATACGCATTCCAAAGGCTTCAACACAACTTTTGGTGAAGGTTTTGTTGCATTCTGGTTAGATTCTGATTTTTACAGCGGTTGTAAAGAGCTACCGCGCGTCAGTCGAGTTTAGAATCGACAGCTACATGGACGAGCCGTCACATGTTTTGTTTGCGCTGGTGTTTATTTCACAAATTATTATAAATATTGAAAGTTTTTAAGTGTAAATGGGTTTGTAGTGTTAGTATATTCATATTATTTTGTTTGTGTATGTTGTTCTAGTCTTTGTGTAAGTAGAACAATGACTTGACCGTGAGTTACGGTGATCGTAAGCAGCTAGGACTTTACTAAATACATTTGTATAGTTTTATGTTTTTTTGTGAATATAATAAAATATTCAATAAAACATATAATAAAATTTTTGTGTTTGTTCAGTAATATTTATAAACAATGAGTCATAAAAACATTGCTGACAATGAAGACCTAGTATTGCAGGCATTAATTTAGCATTAGCAGTGTAGACAATACAAAGAGTGTTAGGTTAGGTTAGAAAATTTCTAGTTTTGTAGCGTTTCACATTTTCATATTTATTTTCCAAACTTTATTTATAAGTATAAAAAAGTTTTTATAATATGTCTTTTTGTAAAGAATTTAATAGAGTATAAGAATAACTGAAAGTGAAAAAAAAAATAAATATTTCAATAACACTAAGTTGTGTTAAAATAAAAACCATAATGTTTTTGCTCATAAAGTTTTTGTTTATTGGTATAAAAACATAAAATAAGTAATCAATGTATTATATTTATAAAGAAAATATATTTACCTAAAAAAAAAAAATAAATCCCAGGACACTATACCAATAATTTGTTTTATGAATTTTAACCAGACCCTTGCAAAATCAGGCATTTTCGCTCGGCATTTTATGCATAATATATAACAAAACGCTGTGGCACTCAAAGGGTTAAGGTTAAGAGAAAACATTATGTTTAATGTGGCTTGTGGCCTATACCCACATACAAACTGCTACAAGCCTTCACACGTACTTACAAACCATTAATATTCAGGAGGTTTGCTGCAAGTTTTGCAGCCTTTTTTTCTATTTTTAAAGATTTTCTGGAACTTATTGATCATGAATTTTATTTAATTATAAAAAATATAAGGCTCAACTATTTATTGTTAAACTACTGATATTTGTAATTTTTATTTTTGATGGAGGTTGATATTACCGGATGGAGAATGGATCCAACAAAGTTGTTGTTGTTGACAGAGTCCAAGACGACTTGCACATCTCTCTGTAGTAGTTTTGATTCTACAAAGAACCTTGCTTCATCAGCATACTCAACTTTGACAGTAAGGTTTGGTCGGCCATCTGCGTCCAGTTTGAACCCATTACACTACACAAATTACTCAATGAACAATCACATACATCTCAATAACAATTATATAGTATTTTAATAAAAATAATACAAACATAATAATCCACTTCTCTTGTTTGATAAATAGATAATATTTCTTTATATGGTGTTATGCCAGCTATAATCCTCATATTCATTACTAACATTCATGTTTTTCTCGAATATTACAGTATTGTTTCCAAAACATTTTAATGGAGAAATATTGACACCAATACACTAGTTTAAAACAATTGCATTACAATGGTTTGTGCCACAAAATCCCATTTAGTCTGTCTTCTCTAGTATTATGTCTTGTCAGGAGGGCATCCTCGTTCAACTCCCCCTATTTATACTGTATGCTGATTACCCTGTTGTACTGGTGTGGTGTTATGTACTCGTAAGTGATCGGCTATGTTCAAGACCAACCCAAGGCAGTTCTGTAAACCAAATCGGACAACTGGATCAATTAAGGAAATCAATCAAACCCTAACAGAAAATCTATTAACTACAGCAGTGACAGGACAATCCAGTCACTTGACTTCACAGACAACTGGATCAACTGGGAGAATCATCAAATCCCTAACAGAAAACCTGTTAACTACAGCAGTGGCAGGCAAATCCAGTCACTCGACTTCACAGACAACTGGATCAACTGGGAGAATCATCAAATTCCTAACAGAAAACCTGTTAACTACAGCAGTGGCAGGCAAATCCAGTCACTCGACTTCACAGACAACTGGATCAACTGGGAGAATCATCAAATCCCTAACAGAAAACCTGTTAACTACAGCAGTGGCAGGGAAATCCAGTCACTCAACTTCACAGGCAACTGGATCAACTGGGGAAATTAACAACCAAACCCTAACAGAAAATCTATTAACTACAGCAATGATGGGACAATCCAGTCACTTGACTTCACAGACAACTGGGGGAATCAACCAAACCCAGGTAAAACAACTGAAAAAAAAGAAACAATGCCTGGATATTTTGGATATAATACCTAGCAGCAACAATGACCAGGCCATTGACGTATTCATGGGTGAACTAGACAATGCTCTTACAACAATCTTATGATGATAATGGACGATATAAAGACTACAAATGATGATGTAGAACCTAGAAGAAGCAGTTCTAGGATATAATGTGAGAAAACTCAAACTGCCCCTTACAAGGGTAACTCAATACCCATACCTCAATTGATCTAGTGTGCACAAACACAAAGAAGCTCAAAAACTGGTTTCTCCAGCGGCCTTACAAAAGTGGTTTTAGTACGTGGACAGGAAGACGCATGCACCATAGCTCAATAGCCAACATCTCTCTGTACCTTCATGTAATTCACCTCTGTAATGATGACAATTCTAAACTTGATGTTTATGAATAAAGAATATTTTCTAGTGCCTATTGTCAATACTGTAAATGTGTTCCAATCTCAGCAGGAAATTTCTCAGGCCTCAATAACTAGTGGTGTCAAATATCTCTGGAAGATTACCCACAGAATGAAAGTTAAAACTTATAATTCTTTTACAATTCTATGTTTGAAACTCTTTAACATTTTGTGAATGAAGAACATTCAACAAGTTTTTTTTTGATCAGTTATTATTTTGATAATTACCTGAAAACAACTCCCAGATTGTTGTTTAGGTGTTCTTCAATAAGAAAAACCTTTAAATAATTCAGAAACAAACCTTAGATTTTACTAGAGACATGTTTGGATGTCTTTTTTACATGAATCAAGCTACGTTCAAATAATAATAGTTATGTAATATGTAACATCACATCATGCAATGTTTAATCTATGGATGTTTTTAAGGCAGAGTGTTTAAACACTATTAAACATATACCTACCCTTATGCCACTAAGCATCAATGTTATGTGGTAAAAGTCAGGAAGCAAGAAGCAACGGACAGTGGATCCATCCCTTACGTGCTCAATGATGGCATTAATCGGCTTATTACCACACTTGTCCACAAAGTTTCTCATGTTCTCGATTGACCATTTAATATCTCTGACATGCTGGAACACACAAAAACATGAGCTTTTATTATGTATTACATTTTGGTAATTAATTTAGCTCAATAGGATGGTATTTCCTTTTGCAACTGAATACATGAAATTATTCCACCATGATCAGTACATAGTTACAATAAGGAAACAACAAGAAATTGACTGACCACGAGTAGTGTGGTCAGTATAGGACACAGTATGTAACAGATTTCTTATCAGAGTCTAGATTAGAACAGCATGTTATCAGCTGGGCTGTTCTCCAATATAAAAAGATATGACACTTGCCAATATAACAAGAAGCAATTCAATTATTTAATTAAATTTGAAAAGAAGTTAATGAAATTCTGTAATTGTTCAATACTGGACACGCCTTTTGAACTCTGTTTAATCACCTGAAGGATAAAGGATGCAAGAACTACCATGCAAGCTCAAAACCATGAGGAATACCAAACTAGTAGTTTTCCATTCTGAAATTATTTCAAAATTGACTGACACTGGCCCTCAGCAGGAAGTGTGAAATACCTCAAAAATTGTATTGTTTTACCAATATTTAGACTAAGCGAGAACTGGGATCTAAGGACACGATAATGTAATCTTTTTGATTTTGCATTAGTTAATTTTTATTTCAGATGACCACCTTTTCTTGGCATTTATTTAATGGATTAAAAATATAACAACTGTACCTGAGCATATACCTGTACATGAAAGTACAGTAGAGTCCCATTAATCCGACCTAATTGGGACCGAGTCCTATTCGGATTATGTGATTGTTCGGATTAGCCAGAATTACAGAAAAATACGGTTTTAAACTAGAGAATGGGTCTATTTTGTTATAGAATTATCAACATTTTTATTAAAACATGTTCTCTGACTGTTGCATTGTATTTCTTGACAAATAAACGTGTTTGCGAATACTAAGCACATTTACCGTATTTATTGTGAGAGTTCTATTGTTAAGCAATGTGAGCCATCCAATAAACTCTCTTCAATGTGACAGAAGACAATAACTGAACTTATGTCTTTTAACAATTAATATTGTACTCAATAATAATATCAGTACTGTACGTCCAATTTTCGTTTGATTTCACTTCTTAATACAGTAATTTAACTCATACTTAACCTATAAGTTTCAATTTGGTACTGTATTTAACTTCATTATTTATGTACTGTACCGTACACAATTTGTCTTAATAAAATACTGTATGTCTATTTAATTAAAGTTTTCTTTGTTTATGTACGAAATGATGCACCCATTTTCATTTTTTAAGTAATTAGTTCCTATAACTGTTTATTATCGTTATAAATAATTCCTCCTGGACCTGTTCGGATTAACCGACGTTCGGATTACACGTGTTCGGATTAGCGGGACTCCACTGTAATTAAATTGTGTCAGTTGTATTTTGTTCAAACAATTTCTCCATGGTACTCAAAGTGTGAAATGATTCCTTTAACTCTTACATTTTTCTACATAAGTAGAAGAAACCTTTTAGTAATAATCTTTTTTGTTGTTGATGACTAGTTTTTGAAACAGGCAAATTTATAAACTACAAGGTCTGATATTTCAAAATCAACATTTTTAAAGGCAATTTTGTACCTTTCATTAGTGCCACATTCTTGATGGAGGTTCAAGAGTTGTAAGCAAATCTTGGCTCATATTAACAAATAAACCAATTAAGATGAAGAATTTATAATTTATACTGTACAAAACCACCACTCATGATAGGCTTTGTTTGCTTGGGATATAAACCTACCAATGAACGGTCATCCGAACTCCAAATCCCTTTGCCAGCAGCTTTGGCTTGAGCTTCCAGTTCCTGCAGCTTTGCTACCTCAGGCCCTCCTCCTCTTACAGAGGCCAGACCTTCCGCAACTATCGCTTCGTTGATGTTTTCACCGGTGGCTCCATCTAAAACATAGATGCAGGTTGTGGTACATTTATAAGTCAGAAATTATTCAAAGAAATGTTTTCATTACTCAGTTAACTTATATAACGAAGTTAACTCTGTTAACTAACAAATAATACTTTGGTTTTGTAAAATAATACTTTGCTTGAAGGTACTTACGTTTATTTTATTTTAAAGAAAGTAGTAATGAATAAAGTGAAAGTAACAAATAATTTTTAATCATCATGAAATGTCTCATAGTACAAACAGCAACAGTGATAACAAAATTGAACATAATCTAAAAGAATAACTTAAGGGTTATTAAAAATAGTGTAAATATTGTTAATATATTTATATTTTACACACTTTTTTCAAGAAAACTTTGAATTCCACAAGAATAATTAACGATAGTAAGAATTCACTCAGAAAGCTTATAACAGATAACTTTGTATCTTGACATGTACTTGTAACTATAACGCTAACACTTTTCTCAATGAATATATGAGTAAAGAACATTGTCTATTATATAATATCATATTTTATAACAGATAACTTTGTATCTTGACATGTACTTGTAACTATAACGCTAACACTTTTCTCAATGAATATATGAGTAAAGAACATTGTCTATTATATAATATCATATTTTATAACAGATAACTTTGTATCTTGACATAAAATTGTGGTTCACACGAACATAAGGTAAAACTTATCCATGGGTGTGGATAGGTAATGAAACAATGTGTAATATAAGCTTTTACTTAATCTAGAAACTAATATTGCATTGGATATTCATGCATTTTCCCAACTCTTCTCCTTTTCTTTAGCAGAACAAGTAGCAGAAACACATCGTTCAACATAATTTTAGTGAGAAAAATGTCATATGCGATCAGTAATGGAGCAAAATTTTGCTGCAGCATCTAGTGGTGTCACTAGTTATCTTAGGCTAATAGCTGCATTAAGAAAACATATCTCCACTAGTTCTTACCTTTGCCAAGGTATACAATGCCATAATCACGGTTTCCAGCTGCTGCAGGTTTGTTTTCAGCAGCATAACAGACAACAAATTCGCCAATGAGCTTTTTACGCAAGAATTCTCTTGCTTCCCAAGCCCATGGTTCATCTTTAGTTTCTTCAGAACTGAAAATGAATGAAACAAATTATAATGCTAGTAGTTGAAACAGTTGTGTTACTTTTTCTGACATAACAACATTGTTTCATATTTTTAGTATGAATGCAGAAGCAAAATTATTTTAGGAATACTTAATCAGTAAAATTCATGTTATTCCTCATCAGATTTTACTAAATTTAATTACTTGTTAGGTGCTCTAAACTTTAACGATGGAATGAACATGAATAATAACACACACAGACACATGCCTGAATGATATCACTGAAATAAAATAAAAATAGTGGTAACTGGCAAAAGTGAAAATTCCATGTTAAGTTGATACATAAATGTAACTAACACTTGATACAGGTTACACTCCCTAGCTCACCAGAAAGAAGAGGTTTAAGTTTCAAAAAACCACATGATCATTTTTATTCTTATCTACTGAAAACTGCTGACTTAAATCAACACATACTTCATTGCATTTAAATTGCAATTTAATTGATCTTCATAAGATGAAATGTTTTAATAGGACAAAAAGACTGAGTTGAAACATTTCTATAGGATTCAAAATAGTTTTCTTCAATCCATTGAATAAAGAACATAATTAATTTTTTAATGTTGGAATACAAACGAGTTGTGATAATAGTAGTCCTACAACGTGAATTGTATTAAAAATAAAGTTATAACAGTATTCACTAAATTTGCCTACTTAAAACTGGTTAACAAAAAAAAATAGAAAGCTTTCAATACCAATACGTCAAACCGTTTTATTTTTTGGTTAAAACAGTTTCAAATAGGCTATTGGTGATTTTAAAATTTAGTGATTACAGTATACAAAACGAATATAAATCCTATTTTAAACAAGGAATAACTTTTTTATTTATAACAGTTTATTACTGAATTAATAACATACAATCAATACCGTACTGTCATATGTCTGTTTTTTAATGAAAATATAACATTTTCCATATTATGTAGCCCTGAACTGCGGATTGACTAATAACAATAACAACGTACCTTCGTCCAGGTAGTTCAAACTGTAGTCATACACTAGTATAGTTTCGAGTTTTAAAACTCTTCTTCTGGCGTTAGTGTCAATAAATATTGAAAGTGAGTACTACCCATCTGGAGACGTAATAGTTTAACATTTACGAAAACAACACAAAACACAATGAATAAATAAATAATACGAGAAATACAACATCTGATAGGCCATATTCATGTGTGATAGGTTTATTCCTATTTTACATTTGAAAACACTCATCTTGTCTAGCTAATGGTCTTTAGTGTCACTATGTAATAGGAACCGGTTTCTATGGGTCGTCTTACTCTTACTTAACAAATACCAGTACAGTACTAATATACACAACATCTGATAGGCCTTGTTCGTGTGTGATCGGTTTATTCCTATTTTACATTTGAAAACACTCATCTTGTCTAGCTAATGGTCTTTAGTGTCACTATGTAATAGGAACCAGTTTATATGGGTTATCTTACTCTTACTTAACAAATACCAATACAGTACTAATATACACAACATCTGATAGGCAATATTCTTGTGTGATAGGTTTATTCCTATTTTACATTTGAAAACACTCATCTTGCCTAGCTAATGGTCTTTAGTGTCACTATGTAATAGGAACCGCTTTATATGGGTTATCTTACTCTTACTTAACAAATACCAGTACAGTACTAATATACACAACATCTGATAGGCCTTATTCGTGTGTGATCGGTTTATTCCTATTTTACATTTGAAAACATTCATCTCGTCTAGCTAATGGTCTTTACTATCACCAAGTAATAGGAACCGGTTTATACGGGTTATCTTACTCTTACTTAACAAATACCAGTACTGTACTAATATACACAACATCTGATAGGCCTTATTCGTGTGTGATCGGTTTATTCCTGTTTTACATTTGAAAACACTCATCTCGTCTAGCTACTGGTCTTTAGTGCCACTATGTAATAGGAACTGGTTTATATGGGTTAACTTAATCTTACTTAACAAATACCAATACAATACTAATATCCCAACTTATTCTCATAAAAACTAAAATCATTAGTTTATTTTTTATGGATGAAAAATGTTTGTTCTCACCCTGAAGTGGCTCTCTTCGCAAGTTTGGGTGCCTTGACACTTGAGAGGGTTATTGTTTTCTCAGGAGGAGGTCCGCCCTTCGGTATTCCTCGAATAACTATTGATTCCCCAGAGATGACCTGAAATAATATGCACGAGTTATAATTTTGATAGAATCCTGATTAATCAGCTAGCTTTCTATCAGAATCTATCAGTTATATTTAACACAATTAGATTATATGTCACAGGTTTCTGGGTGTTGTAGTTGATGTGTTATAACAAAAACAGGTAGGATAACTTTATAACAACTAGCATGTCGCATTTATTCATACATTAAGAGTGACCATACTGAACCGTACAATGAAAAACCCTCGTTATAAATCCTTTTTTTACAACAAACAGGTAGAACCACTAGATTAACTAGCATGTAGAATTTATTCCCTGTGGTCTACATTAGGAGTCTACTTTGCAAAATTGTTCAGGAAAGCAAAAAGTGGTTCAGCATGAAAGAAATGTAATTTTTACTTCACTGTAACATTAATTTTACATAAATTTGTTGTGGTTTTTTTTAGTTATCATGTAAGATTATGTGCAGAGTATGATAAGCGGATCCAGTTTTTATATCGCTTGTTACAGTCATCGATACTTTATATATTGAATAACAGGAGTATCAATTGATATCAATATATTATCTAAAATACTAAATTAAAGCCATATATTTCAAATAAATGGGTAATAGAAACCTTAACCATTGATCAAACAATAAAATTAAGACAGGTGATAGGAAAAATGACATTTAAATAATAAAGAAAACTTAAGAACAAACAAAATATCTTGAAACCAAGAAAGACAAAACATCAAAACATGACATTTTGTAAAGTTTACTAAAATCACTTGTGGAACAAATTGTGTTGAGAATATGAAAATGTGTATAGAGTTAGTACAGAAGATTTAATTATTGTTTAAATTAATTACTATTGGTTGAATATATAGATGGGTAAAATATTTAAATATAGTTTGATAGTTTGATAATTCAGGTATATTAAAAAATCGGGCCCGCTTATTGTACTTTAGCCAATATTATTAAAATTGGACATCATGCTTATGTAACTAAGTAGTTGGTTATATTAAGACAAACTTATAGACCATTTAATGCAAAGGGTTTATTAAAAGTTTCAAATTCTCTATCAGTTTAACCAAATTAATTTTTAAAGTCATTTAAATTTTACTAAAACTGTTTGAGAACAATTGTAATCTTATATTAATAACACACAAATTCTAGCTTTTCAACTTTCTCCAATGGTGTTTCTTTGACATTATTATTAAAATTAATTATTTAGGCTATTATTGAGTCATATTTTAAGGATAAATAATTTGTAATAATAACTTATGTAAAACAATCTAAATTAAATTTGTATTACTCTATGGGCTTACTATGAATTATATTCAAATTATAGGACTAATATTCTATTATTAAAGTAAGAATGACTAAGATACCTATGTAAGTGACCTCTGATATTTTAAATGCACAGACTGAGCTAGATAATTCAGATTAATTAATAGGGATTAGTCCCTTTCTGGACCCGTCCCGGACTATTAAATATGAATTTTTTAAATAAGCCCACAAAAAAGCTGTAGTCCTATACACAAATAACTTGCTAATAGCATTCAGTTGAAACTTACTCTAGGTTATGAAGTAAACCATTATTAGAAAGTTTTATTTACAGAGAAATATTTCTTAATAAAGTATTTTTTATATTGCTTCATGGAAACAAAGTATAATCCAATTTAAGCAGTTTGTTAATGATCTCTATTGAAGGTACTTATAGAAAGTATTCCTTTTCAATGAGGTTTAAACATTGATATTTACAAAACAAAGAAGACTACACAATTAATAATGTTGGTAGGGACTAATTAATTATTTTTTAAGATAAACTATTGTTAAAAATAACTTGTTTTAAGAAATACAAAAATCACCATACTATTTAATGTTGTATTTTATATTGAGAGAAGACTTTTTGCTTTTTGCACATTTGTTACAATAAATTTAAAATTTTATTTTTTAACTAAAACCTCTTCACACAATTTTTTTAATTATTGAGGTTCTAAACATTTTAACAGTATATCCATTACTGCAAATATTGGTTCTGGTGGTGAAAGTAACAATTAGCCTCCAATAATTATTGCTAGATTCAATACGTCCAATAATTTACTTTTTCGTTAAGTATTATTAGACTCTCAAAAAACACCAATGCTATTAATAAGTGCTACAGAAAAAAAATATGTTTGCTAAAAGATCTGAAGAGCTTATAGGATTTTTGCTAAGAAAATTTTAATCTCAGCTTAAACTCTGATATGCAGTAAATAGAATATTGCATATATGTAACCTTTCAGTAATTAAATATGGGTTTTCCATCCCGTAGCATGTAAAGAATATGTGTATATGGAGGGACTTCAAATAAAATTCTTATTTGATGTAAATAAATCTTAGAATAATGTTTTCAATGAAACAGGATAACCTGTTATACTGTCTTTTTCTGGACTTCAGACAACGTGTGTATAATTTGTATATTCTGGAATATATATGTTAATAGCCATCACAATCAGATTGATATTAATTGGGAAAATCACCCGGATACAATTTAAGAAATAAATGCAGTACATTATAGAGTAATAATACAAGTATTACAAAAATATCACATGCAGAAATCAGATTTTATAATTTTATTCCTTAAAAAATTAAAAATATAATCCAATAATAAAAAAATATAGAGTTCTGTCGAAATAATGTCTAGTGGAGCTTTCACTCACTAAAATACTGCATTTTAAAATGTATATGTTTACACATGTGTATATGTTTGTTTTTAAATGTATGTACGGTACTTTGGGATTATACCGACCACACCCAGACATGAATCGTTATTTCACATTTCGTTTCTACTGATTACTAGATTAGCGTAGAACAATATTTCGTCAATATAAAACAGGAATTGTCTTATCGCAAACACCTCCCCATCCTCAGACAGAGGTCAAAGTCGAGCGTCTAGTAGATAACGTGATTGCAGAGTCTCGCCGCCCGTTCAGCTGGTGCATCGCTTTGTTGTACTTCCGTGTTTTACCTCTACATTTCTCCAAACACAAAAATTCAACAAAAACAAACATTTACCAAACTAAACTTTTTATTAAAAAAACACTCAAAACTTGTTTTTATTCTTGATCACATTCCGCCACCCAAAATGCGAGTGCCTCCGGCCATCAGCGCGGGCTTCGACAGCACCTTCGGTGCTGCCCCGCGCTGATGTCGACGAAAGAAAAACATCCCTCGAGATAGTACCTATCAGTAAAATATCAAATTCTAGAGGGGCTAATCAGAAATATAAATTGAATTGTAATGGAAAGGCAATGATGTACCGTGCAAATCACGTGATGCCGCGCGGCCTGCCGTAATCAGGATTCTCGAGAAAGATAAGATAACAGCGACAACAATACCGATCACAATACCTGGAAATGCTTGTAAGTTTGTAATTTTGTAATTGAAGAGTTGTTTTTTCGTTCTATCATGTTTGTTTCTATAAATTTCTATTTTTGTGTTCTTCATACTGGTGTGGTCGGTATAATCCCAAAGTACCGTATGTACTCGTATGTATGTGTTCATTGATTTGTAACTAAACAGAAGCACAGTTGTACATGAGATGAATGAAGAGGTTTTTACTTAAACTTACAGACTTGCTGTATTATTTTATGAACATTAAATATAACTTAATCTGGAAAAATACACTATCAGTATTGTTCAGAACACTTGTTTCTTTATCAAAACCTCAATACCCATAAAGAAAACATATGGAATCTAAGCTATATGAATCAGTCAGGTGCCAAGACAGCAGGGTTGAAATTGTATGACCTTACCCTTCTATCCTCACTTCCCTAAACAGTACACAATTCATGTAGAACTCTTTATTGGATGACTCAATGATCTTAAAATAGGCCTACTTTCCTTGGAACTTTAAAATCATGTAAAAGAGGATGGTTAAACAACCTGAAAGAAGACTAACATACTAAGAAGACTGGTAATGTACCAAAATATGTATGAGATGAAATGAGCTCTTCAGCTCCTAATATTAGGTAATTGAAAAAAAAAAAACAAAAAACAATTAGAGTAAATTTGTTTATTTTTCAATTAATATTAGGAGTTGGAGAGCTCATTTTATTAAATCACTAATTTAGAAAAATGTGAAACTAAATAAAAAAGGACATTCATAAAAAATTAAATAAAAATATAATATACTCTTAGGCAGATTTTAAAAATGGACCACTTCACTTCCAAACAAGAGTTTATTTACTTCCTCTAAAAAAAACCCTTAAAAAATGTTAACTAACTTTTAGACTTTGTTATAGGCTAGAAGTTGATGATTAAGGTTTTAGACTGAAACATGTTATATTTTAAACTAGAAAAAAATACTGCAAAGGCTGCAGTTATAATAAACTTATTTTATAAGGTACTACTTACTTAGTGGGTAAGTGACCTTGGCAAGAACAGTGGTGATGAACATGCACTTTTTGTGTCAAAATGTATTTTTGAACATAAAAAATTTTTTCTAATGGCTACAAGATAGCGATCTTGCTTCTTTAAATATAAAGTGTCCAGTTGATAGGACTGAGATGAAAAACAGAATTGCAAGAAAAGTTAAAACAAACACGAAATTGCAAAAAACACTCTTGAGAACTCTAAATTTGATTTACTAACACTGGTAAATAAATACAAATTTTTCCAATCTTTATTTTATTATTGCAAATAATGGAAAATTTGTATTTATTTACCAGTGTTAGTAAATTAAACTTTTTTCCAATGCTCCAAGATGGTCAAAGATGGTTTTGCAGGTCCTGTAGGGGTAGTGGTTGGTGATGCCTATGGGGTGTGTGTGGTCAGGTGGTGTGAGTGGTTAAATGAGTGAGTTTCCTATATTAGTATAATAACTGTTATAGTGAATCATTTATTGAAGTATGAAAAAACTGAATGGATTTATATTTGAATTTATTTTTTGTTTTATATTAATATTGTTTTACATGTATAGTAGGTATAAATTTTCCATTTTTTTAGCATCATTAGTTTGTATGAGAGTAAATGAATATATTAAAATTGTAATGTACTGTATTTCTTTTATATTGATGTAATAAATAGTGTATAGAGTTTAGTTTTACTTTTTCCCATTTATTTATGTTCTTTAGTTTAATAATAATTGTTATTAATATTTTGTATACAAACAAGGATATATTATAATATCTCGAGGTTGAGTGGAAGAGAGGGCTAAAATAGCCCTAACTCCGCTTCAAAATAAAGTAATTTTTTATTTCATTTAATTGTAGTTTGATTATTTAAATTATAGCCTAGTGTGGATGATCAATGTCATGCTAGTTATATGAGAGACACTTTTAAGAGGAAATTGACAGCTCTGGGGACGAAATTAACATAATCACCTGATGGTAAATAGGGGATAGTATTTTGGACAGATTAATCATCAGTTAAATTATTGAATCCTCTAGTTTTACTGTAGACCTACAAAAGTATCTGAAACACTACTTTCTAGACCTAAACATCTGGTGAACATTTACATTTCTTACAAAGTTTAAATCAGCAATTCCACAGAAATGGACATAAGTGTAAAACTAAAATAATTTTTCATGTTTAAATTAGGTTAAGCCTAACAATAAATAAAAATAGTATATTAACAAAACCCTAAACTTTTTTTAAATTAAAAATTTAAGTTATATGGTTGTATTAGAGTACATGAATAAAACATGTATTAGATAACTATTTGATGTTTATTACACCAAATAAGTAACAATTTGTCACTTCCTGTCCATCACATGTCACTTATTTATTTTTTTTCCATTTTTCATTTGTTATACAGTTGTAAAATTAAATTTAATGCACATGATCCTGTCCACCACACAAATTACCCGTTATGTTCCACTCTGTGCCCTGATTCCGTCCCAGTTCCCAAATTTAACTAAAAGGTATATAACGTACATATATAATCGGCCTATTTTATTAAAATTTTTCAAGATCCTAAAATCAATGTGCAAGTAAAAATATTAGGCTACTACGAGAAATTGTTTGAAGTGGTTTAAAATCACTTTGGGTAAATTAGTTATTCTACATTAAATAGTCTATTATTTCGTCTACAAAACAGAGTGATCATTTTAAACATTCGTCACAGCACCAGACCTAGGGTTAAATATAATACACTAGGTCTGGCCAGACAATAACCTACATCATAAATTCTTGACTAATGTAATACATAGCATCCACAAAGTAGTACAAAAAGGCAGCATAAAAAAGTTACTAGTGTTTTTATAGTAGAAATTCACAAGTGGGTCAGATTGAATATATTTTGGGCTAGGTTATCAGAACTATCATAAGAACATAACCAAAAAGAAAATTTGTAATTTAATGAAAACGGCTCAAAAATAAATAAAACTCAGATTATTTTGACATAAAAATAAATAATTAAATTAGTGCTTTTACAATGAGTATCCGAATAAGAATCATAATAGATCTACTACCCCATGAGGTAAAACGTGCCAGCATGGCTGTCACAAGTCTCGACCCAAAATAAAAAGAATGCAAGAACTGCAATGGAGGATATTATTTAAAATAATTGAATGGTTTGATTATAAGTTTTAAACAAAATTACCTGCTTCACAAATCCTCTTGCCAGCAAAGTTGGTGGAGCGCTCATCCTGACAAATTCATAAAGGCACGTACGTAACTCGAAACAGAAAAAGATCTTAGTTCAGTCACGTGACGTCACTTCGCCTTAGGAAAGTAGTCAAATTGATTATTAATTTGATTAAAATCACTTAAAGTATCATTTTTAAATACAAAAATCTAAAAAAATGATAATTTAACACATTAAAATAGTCCTAATACTCATGAGCCCTTTACTACTACTCGAGTGAATAATGTTGATGATGATGTGGCCAATGTGAAAGTGACAATTTTCAATTTTGAAGTGGTCAGAGTGGTCTGCTTTATAGATGTGGAACTATAACTTCCGATCAGAAGGTCGAAAAACGTTGCATATAAGTTTGTGCCCTTGTATATATGATTTCAGGGGAATATGGTCTATTTATACAAATATATTATAAAAAATAAATTTATACAAAATGCATGCCTTTAAACACACACACACACACACATACATATAATGTGTAGTGCCGTTCAAACGTTTACATCTGACATAAAATCTCCTGCCGGGAAATCCAACTCCTAAACGCAAAAACGAACCTACTAGTAGAGTTAATTATCCATTTTACATTATAAAAACTGCCAAGAAACGTCGCTTGTAAGGAATCTGCCAAAATTCAAAGAATAAATGGATAAAATAAATCTTAATAGAGGTTAAAGACAATTGAAAACAGTGTTAAAGCATAAACAATGTACGTTTTCAGGAATTTATGGCCAACCTTTCCCCTACTTACATGACTGACTATTCGTGGAAAGTGACCAAAAAGATGAAACAGCCTCAACTCCAATCCCTGTCTGATGGTACTTAGGCGAAAATGAGAGAGAACGATCAGTGTCGTTTACGACAATAATTGTTTACATTTTAAAACCTAACCTAGTAGACAACAACTCTGATGCAAGTCCTGCCAAAAAAAGAATTCCTAAAATGTCCAAACCAGCTTTCGATAGTAATAAGCTTTCACACCTTCGGAAGTGAAGGAAACAATAAGAGAGCTGAATAATCTCCCGGTGTGACCTCATTACTGGTTACAAAAGCTCCATAGAAAAGGAATTATTTTTCTAATTATATCGTTTAATACCATTCTAGGATTTCAGTACATTCCAGCTCAGTGGAATTTAGCCTAAATCGTTATGCCGAAAATTGGCAAACTACCCCATCAAGTTTCTTTATAAAGACCAAGAAGCCTCCCATTAATTCCTGGGTTTTCTAAAAATTCCAATTTTCAGCCATTGATTATTGAGCTAAATGTGATTTAGAAACACCAATTTGGATTCAGAAGTTAACAGTTTAGTTGAAAGAAAAATACATATATTGGTAAATTTTAAAAAAATCTCAAAAAAGTTAAATTCTGTTATACAGCGTTTCTTGATGTAAGCAAGACATTTACGAAGTCTGGCATAACGGCCTTTTGTTCAAGTTATAATAATTACTTCTACCTCATACCCTCTACGATGCATTTCTTCAATCTTATATTCTGAAAGATAGTTCAGAATTAATTTTTAAAACTTATTCAGGTCTGAAAAATATTTGATCTAAAAAAATACATAGAGGAGTGTATTGGGCCGTTTTTGTACACAATATTCACATCAGATATACCCACGAATCAAGCGACGTTAACCTTTACTTATGACACAGCAGGTTTTGGTTTCTCATCAAAACACATTTGTTGCTTCATAGATCTTGCAAGATTAATTGAATACAATATATGAATGGCTAAAACTTTCTAAAATATACGTAAATGAATATAAATCTGTTCATGTTACATTTACTCGACAAGTAAAAAAAAACATTTTAAATTAAAACAAAATCTTTATTTTTGATTCAACATTTCTTAGATCGCATAATTTAATGAAAGACGGGGGAAAATAATACGTTTGTGAATTATATATGAAATTGCGAATAATTTCATGATGAATATTGTTTGACAACACATACATGGTATATGAATTTTAATTATTCACTTCAATGTAACCATTTAATCAAGGCATTGAGGCGGTAAAATGCATAGCCAGTGAGGGTTGGATGGGGCTGGATAATAATGTTGTAATGGTGATCGGTTACGGGCCCGCGACCAGTGTATTCATAGGTTCGAATTCAAGATTAGTTGGCTCTGCAACCATTACTTGTTTACGTCTAAATATAAACTTTTAAGGAAAGCGCACATGACCTGTTTATTATCATGAGCCACTATATGTAACGATTCAATATTTTCGTCATCTCTCGGAGGAATATCCATAAAATATATGAGTTAGAACTCTTACACAGCTACAAATTTCCCATCGTTTCAACAAAAACGTTAAGCACTTTCCCCAGTCTAAAAGTATCAGCTCTCCTTCATGTCTTAATGTTCTACGGATATCCAATAAAGTAAGATTATTTACTTTTTATTAAGCGTCACGGATTCCAGAAATTTAATAGTAGCTATAGAATATTTTTCAAAATATTTAAAAAAATGTTACATTCTGAGTTACTCATGTAATAATGCTTATCTTAAATAGATCAACAATAGTTTTGTTCTGTCTTTTATGAACAAAGATTGTCACAATTGGGCTCGACCTCGAATTAATTACCAACAATCAAAAAGATTTCTTGTCATGTCCTCACCCCTCTTAAATTCTTCTAATCTCCAGCACAAAGTTTGTACATGTTGATCTTATTTATTCACTTCCGTCTACACATTCTTATCTACACTGTTTAACTGGTATTGAGCATTTTACTCAATACCCTTAAGTTTGTCATTTATGATGCATAATTGCGGAATTTTGGATTTATCTTGTTGGATTCCTCATTTTACATTTCTGAATCTATAATCTATAATCGAGTAGTTCAACTTACTTCATATCTTTCAAAAAATTCACGATAACTTAAAATATATTTATCGTAATCACAAGCTGGCATCTTCTTCCAACGGTTTAATCGGAAATTAAAAACAGCAATTATGGCTCGTTCAGCTATTGATTGGGTTCATACTTCACCTTTGGTGTTATTAGGTATTAAAATGAAATCTTCAAATAATATATTGAGGCATCTGGATTAGAAATATTTTACCAGGTGAATTCCCTCCTCAAACACCCAAAACAAGCTTCTGATGATTATGTAAGTTTTATCGTGTAAAAGAATTGATGCTTCGTTTGATCCCAGTTTCAGCATCAAGGCATAGCCAGCCTGGGGGTTTTCTTTTAAACAATTATCAGAAAGATGTTGACCATTTTAAAATAAACCTGTTTTCATAGCTTTACAACATGAAAACCATTAGACATTTTTAAATGGGATAAGAAATATTAAAATTTGCAACGAACTTTTAAAAGTATTTATATAATGTGAAAAACACAGATCTAAAAACTCAAGAAATGTTCCAATTCCTGTCCCTATTGTAAAACAAGAACAACTCGTTTTTAAGCATTGTAAACCAATAGCTACCCGTTTGATACATAATCAAAGGCAATATTCACTGTCCGACGAGGTAGGTGTTGATTTAACAGCGTGTAATAATTGCTCCTATATAGCAGTATAAAGTGCTTTTTTATGTTTTGTCAATAACATTTTGACAGCTTTAATACTAACTATTGGAAGTATAAACAGTTTTCTCTTGTATTTTCTATCAATACATAAACTGAATAGCAAATAATTATTAATAATCAACAATCTTTATTTACTACACATTTACTTTCATAGATTTACAACATATAAATCAATTCAATCTATACAGGCAAGTGCTGAAGACGGTGGCAATTCAAAGCAGAGGAGAAAGTTTGTCATCAGCAAATAAAAGGCATTCAGTGGAATTAACAATCACTGAGAGAGAACAGTGAAAACGAAGATTTCCATATGTGATCCTTGTGAAAGAAAAGACATGGTCAGCATTTAGGTTAAATGTCAGTAAATTCTCCCTTGACTTGTAATACTAATTTGTGTTTTAAAATTACTTTTGTTTTAAGTTAATTTTTAACGATATTTTATTTGTGAACAGACTTTTAATGAACATCAATTAAATACGTTTTTAGGTAAATTATAACATGACATTACAAAAAGTTAATAATCTTGATGCGTAACAGCATCAATGATTAAATTATGTCGATTGTTCTTACCAGAACCGGTCAGGAATGTGCTGTATGCGAACTATATCTTTGAAATATAGTAGTAGTCAGGCTATTGTCTAATAAATTCGCTGCCAGATGATTATTTAATTCGATAACATATTTCTTGCTATATCTGGCGGTTTCTTGTAGTTCTGGTTGAACTTCCAAATCGTTACGTAGTTTTATTTGAAGCGTACCATGGAGCATCTACAATTTGTCTTGAAACTTTTGACTAAAACCTCTATATGATTTCTATGTTGGAGTTACTGGCAGTCCCCTATAGTTGTATGATGTTAATTTATAGAGTTTAAAATTTCTTTTTTTCCCATCAACTTACGTGATTTTAGATTTAGTTGTTGTCTTTTGGTCCATATGGGATTATGCCAATTTAGTCTTCTGTCAGCCCTAGATATTTGACACTTTGAGCTTCTGGAATTACAAAATTATCGAGGCTGACCTATTTAGTGTCTTAACGAGAACGTAACAAGGGTTTATTTACTTTCAATGACACGTACCCTCTACATTTTTTTTTAACATGAAAGCAACATTATCAAGAACGTTCTTTTAGATCTTTAAGAGCAGACGCAGCATCTCCATGGCATAAAATAGTATAGCAGCGTCATCTGCAAACGTAGTTATCGTTATCTCAATCGATGTTTAAATATCCGCTGTAAATGAAGAGTAAAGAAACGGGTCAAGAATACTTCCTTGAGGAGTGTCTGACTCAATTAGTGCTAAATCCATTTAATTCCATCAAATTTAATTTGAAAATATCTGTCACTTAAGTATGATTTCAGAATGGTATACATCGATTGTGGTAAACAGCGTTTTAATTTAAATAGCAAGCTGGGATGCCACACCTTATCCATAGCTTAGCTTATGTCTAAAAAAGCTGACGAACAAAATCTCTCATCTTCAAGCGTTTACCCGATAGTGTAACAAATTATACGAATTTACTCCAAAAGAAACCGAACTGGTGACCCGGAACTAAATCACTCTTATAGACTAATTTATTAAATCTTTTAAGGAGAAGCTTCTCGAATAATTTCGAAAGGATTGACAGCAAACTTTATTGGTCTGTACGATGACACAATATTGGCAGGTTTATGTGCCATGATTTTCCCATAATTTCGAAACATATTCCAGGCTTAATATTGCTTTGAGTATCAAGGTAACAAAAACAACACCTTTTCAAGGGAGTTCTTTTGGTATTTTTTATGTCATGTAATAAAGTCATATGCAAGAGCTTTTTGATCCAGAATTATCCTATCTTTGACTTCATCTGACGCAAAAGATGTAACAGGCAATGGCATCTGTTTGAGGGGAGTCTAAAAACTCAAATACTTCATCGTCATAATTTTGAAGGTCTAATTGTGAGTATGGTTGAAACACTGTGAAAAAGTGATGGTAACGCTGTTCCATTGCTGCTTTTGCCCATGAACCATCTCCGTTTTGTATTGGTGGAATGTGAGTTGTTATATAATTTACTCCATGTAAACATAACTAGATCATGTGTTATTTTTAAAAAAGATGTTAAGTAATCTATATATATAAAAATGAATGTTTGTGTGTTTGTCCTTTATGGAATCGTGAACTATTGGACCGATCATGATGAAAATTTGTACGTATATGTATTTTTCCACGGAGAAGGTTTATAAGCTATGCCCATCCCTTTCCCGATTCAGGATTCCACCCCACTGGTTACAGAAATACCCATAAGAAATGCATTGCAGCAAACATATGTTAACGTCTTTTCAAATTTTTAATCAGCTGTTCTTTGTAAACATATATTACACTTATAGTTTTAAGAGAAACGACAAATTTTGTTTAAACTGTTTCTGCAATCACTGTTAAACATAGACTTTACTATCCAGATAATACAATTCAAATTTGACGTAAAAATTCACCTTTAACTGCAATATTTATTTAATATAAACCATGCTCATGCTTGATCAGAAGAGCAATGCAGATATCATAATTACTATCTTACGTTGGCTACAAATATAAAGAATGTTATAAAATCAAGCTTAGTTGTTTTTTTTGACAGAAGTATGGTTCTCAAAACTCCGTGTGTACATATTCTCTCGATCGAGACAACAAAGCAAGCTCAATCGTGGCATCGGAGATATAACTAATTTAATCTAAAATTTATTGTAGTAAAAAAAAAATTTTACTAAGTAATATAAGGACTTCGGTTCTTAAGATTTGCGTGCGAAGCCGTGGGTAACAGCTAGATAGAGGCAGGAATATGGTACATACCTTCATAATACGCCCAAGAGGCTCACGATGGAACGACTATCAATTATCTCAGCAATGTTTAGAATGTGATAGAAAAAGAATAAGTGAATATAGTGTACTGTTTTCAACGGGAAATTGCGTGCGAAGCCGCGGGCAACTTTTGCAAAAAATTATTGAAATGCGCAGCAAAGCGCGCCGGGCCCGCTAGTTGTTTATACATTCTCATTGAATATCTAAGGTTATCTAGTTGAATTTTGTTGATTAAAGCCTTAGTTTGTAAAAAGGTTTTCTTAGTTTCATTACAATTTAATCAACAATTTTGCTACACTATCTTCAATACTCTGTAATGGAAAAACTACTGAAACCTGAGAAATTTGCATGCAGCCCTGAAACAACAAATGCTTCTAAACAATGGAAACATTGGTTTCAAACGTTCAATACATTCATAGAAAATGCTGAAGTTAAAGAAGATAAGAAACTTGGAGTACTAGTGAACTTTCTAACCTATGAAAACTATGAATTTATCAGTGAGTGTAAAAATTACAACAATGCTATACAAACTTTAGAAACATTATTCATACCTAAGAAAAATGTACTTTTTGCTAGACACTTGCTTGCTAACCATAAACAACAAGAAGGAGAATCAATAAATCACTATTTGCAAACGCTTAAATCTCTTAGTAAGGAGTGTGATTTCGTAAATGTCGATGCTAAAACCTATAGTGATGAGTCTATCAGAGATGCCTTTATTAGTGGTTTAAATTCTTCTCAAATCAGACAACGTATTTTGGAACATAACGTTATAACCTTGGAAAAAGTTGAAGAAATAGCTCGTTCCTTAGAGTCAGCTCAGAAACATGCGGACGCTTATTCCATGACTTCAGAGGTACCTCAATCATATTGTCACAACGTTGATACGAGTAGTAATTTAAAGATTCCTTCAGACAAACTAAAAACTCAGGAAGACAATTCTACTGCTGCTGCTGTATCAGCACACGGACTCCGACAGAAATGTTATTTTTGTGGAAGAGCAAGACATATTTCAAGATATGACTGCCCTGCAAAAGATGCTATTTGTAAAGGTTGCTCAAAAACTGGTCATTTTCTCAGAGTTTGTTTATCTAAGAATCTTAAAAAAGGTAAGATAAATTCAGCCTCTTTAACAACATGTCCCGTAATAACTTCAGCAGTAACACCCAAAGTATTATCTAAAGCAATTGTATCCGGAAATGTAAACGGAATTTCTGCTAAGTTTTTAGTTGATACTGGAAGTTCTGATAGTTTTATTGATAGTAGTTTTGTAAAGGCTAACAACCTTAAAACATTTCCAGAAGTCAAACAGGTGTCGATGGCATCTACGTCACTCGTTTCACCAATTAAAGGGTATGTTAGGGTAGATCTGTATGTACAAGACAATGCTTACAAACAAATCAAAATGCTTGTAATTGAAAGGTTATGTACTGATGTACTGATAGGACATGATATCATGAAACTACATACAAATGTTACTGTAGACTTTGGGGGCCCAAGATCATCTTTCTCCGTTTGTAACGTTGCCTGTGCTAATGTGGAACCACCATCATTATTTCAGCACATGACTAAAGATTGTCGACCTGTTGTGACTAAGACAAGGCGGTTTTTTTGGGGAAGATGAAAAATTTATACAATGTGAAATACAGTCTCTTCTGAAAGATGGTGTTATCGAGGAAAGTGTTTCTCCATGGCGAGCTCAAGTGCTCATTACCAAAAATGAAAACCACAAGAAACGACTTGTAATAGACTATTCTCAGACAGTAAATAAATTTACATTATTGGATGCTTATCCTTTGCCAGATATCGAATCACTTGTGTTAAAAATTGCTAAATTTGATACTTTCAGTTCATTGGATTTGTCTAGTGCTTATCATCAGATACCAATTCCAGAGCACGAAAAACAACTTACCGCTTTTGAAGCTAATGGACAGTTGTATCAGTTCAAACGCATTCCTTTTGGAGTAACCAACGGCGTGTCCGCTTTCCAAAGGACTATAAATAAGATTATTTCAGAAGAAGGACTCGAAGGTACTTTCGCATATATTGATGATGTTACAATAGGAGGAATGGGTAAACAAGATCATGATAAAAATTTAGAAAAGTTTATGGCTGTGGCTAAGAAATACAATCTAACATTGAACCTGAAGAAATGTAAATTTGTTCAAGATACTATATCTATCCTTGGTTATCAAATCAGAAATAGAACTATACGTCCCGACCCAGAGAGATTACAACCACTTTTGGACATGCCTCTGCCTCATGATGCTGCTTCTCTTAAACGAACACTTGGATTGTTATCATACTATTCCAAATGGATACCAAGGTTTTCTGACAAGATTAGAAGTTTAGTAAGCTGTAAGAATTTTCCTATTGAACCAACCTCCTTTGCCGCTAGTGATTTTCAAAACATTAAGAAGGATATAGAAAGATCATTTCTTGTGACTGTTGAACCGGAAAGTCAATTGATAGTCGAAACGGATGCTTCAGGAGTTGCAATAGCTGCTACACTGAGCCAAAATGGACGTCCTGTTGCCTTCTTTTCTAGGACTTTGTCTGGAAGTGAAAAACAACACTCAACAGTAGAAAGAGAAGCACAGGCCATCGTAGAATCTATTAAGAAATGGAGACATTTTTTGTTAGGGAGACAATTTATTCTCTTAACTGATCAAAAAGCTTTGTCATTTATTTTTGACCAAAAACATTCTAGCAGAATTAAAAACGACAAAATCATGCGCTGGCGACTAGAGCTTTCTCCTTTCTCGTACGACATTCAATATCGACCTGGTAAAGAAAACGTTTCTGCAGACGCACTCTCTCGGATCTGTAACGCCTCTACGACTGACAACAAACTTTTTGAAACGCACCGGTCTCTTTGTCATCCAGGAATAACGCGTTTCTATCACTGGGTACGCAGCAAGAATTTGCCATATTCTTTGAATGAGATCAAATCAATGACTTTATCTTGTCCTATTTGTTCAGAGGTCAAACCTAGATTCCACAAACAAACCAACACATTGATAAAGGCCACTTTACCTTTTGAAAGACTCAATATTGATTTTAAAGGACCACTACCATCGTCAAGTAGAAATCGTTATATGTTAAATATTGTTGACGAGTACTCTCGCTTCCCATTCTCTTACCCCTGCAAAGAGATGACTTCGAATACTGTGATAGAATGTTTGGAAAACTTGTTCTCTGTTTATGGGATACCAAATTACATCCATTCTGATAGAGGCAAATCATTTTTGTCTGATGAAATAAGGACATATCTTCATCAAAAGGGGATTGCTACAAGTTTAACCAGTCCATACAATCCTGCAGGAAATGGACAAATTGAGAGGTATAATGGAATTATATGGAAGACCGTTACATTGTCACTAAAATCCAAAGGACTGGACCAACGATACTGGGAGTCTGTACTTCCAGAGTCTCTACATTCGATACGCTCTTTACTTTGCACAGCAACAAACTGCACTCCACACGAGAGAATGTTCATACATCCACGCCGATCAACTAAAGGTACTTCACTACCAGCATGGTTACTGCAACCTGGACCAGTACTAACCAGGCGAAATGTAAGAAGCAGCAAATACGAACCACTAGTTGATGAAGTTGAATTAGTAGAAGCAAAAACACAATACGCTCTAATTCGTTACCCCAATGGAAGAGAATCTACTGTTTCACTAAAACACTTAGCTCCCCGAGGTGATAAAAGTCTAATGGTGACAGACTTATCCAATTGGTCGGAAGAACAGGAGGTGGAGGATGAACATGAAGATGCATCACAAGGAAATAAGGAAGATTCTTCAAAAGACACTGAAGTTGAATCTGAACAGTTCAATCAAAAAAATAAAATAGTTTCTCCTCGAAGAGGATCAATAATAAGAAGGATCCCTGAACGTTTCAATGACTACCTCCTAAATTCAGTGGGGGAGAATGTTATATAATTTACTCCATGTAAACATAACTAGATCATCTGTTATTTTTAAAGAAGATGTTAAGTAATTGTTTATACATTCTCATTGAATATCTAAGGTTATCTAGTTGAATTTTGTTGATTAAAGCCTTAGTTTGTAAAAAGGTTTTCTTAGTTTCATTACATGAGTTATTGTTCTTTTTAAATACATGGTGGCTTTCTACAGAGAATAGTCAGTAGCGTTAGTAGCAGAAAGATTTTTACTGAAATGGTTAAACCCATCATTCGTTATGTTTATCAGTGTTTGAGATAGATTTCCAGAGGCTTTGTCAAGCATTGGTTTAACTGTATGACTTCTAGTATTCTGCCAAAGGCGTCTAAGCTTACACTTTTGTGCTACACGTTTCCTCATGTAAATCGGATAAACTATATTTATTACCCGATTGTTTATGAAACATACCAGGTGTTGATGGCCAAGCGGCGTTCTAAATAATTGTGTTGAGATGATTGATTGCTTTAAAATCGTAAGGGGAAAATATGAGCTCTCCGGACATTTGCCATCGTTCAGTATTGTGTTACTGATTTTTTTGTAACACTGAACGATGGAAAATATCCGGAAAAATCCTGTTTCTTTCACAATCCTTCCATCTTCAAAAACAAACTTCAAACAAAGAGTAATCAGGGGATTTTAAGGGAATCTTGAATATAACATTAGAATTAATTTCTTCCTTAAAGGTGTTCCAGTTTCTATATTATATGAAATAGGTAGTCTTGGGTTAGTTTAGGGCATGAGCATTTAAGACTTATGACTGGAGAAAAATCAGAAGATAAATATAAACAAGAAGATACTGACAGACTTTTAGGTGAATTCTTTCATAATCAAAAAGTTTAAAAATTCAGGTTAAAAAAAGGAATTTTATCCTGTTGGTTGGCCAGTAATGGTTGGCCATAAATAAGTGCTTAAAATAGTATCTTTACTATTTATTGTTTAAATTCTGGAAATATTAAGACATATGTTTGTTTTTTAAGCTTGCTAAAGCAAAATGTGTCTCTGGGAAATATATTATTGTTCCAACTACTTTTATCATTGAGATGTGACTATATTATACAAAGAAGCAACATATAAGTCACCTTCCAATTAAATAAATTACGGTAAAATAATGAATAACGAGAATTCTTATTCGTCTTAGTTCGTTATCTAACTATTACACATACATCTTTTAAGTAAATAACATTTAAGAGAAACTAAATGAGAAGTAGTAGTTATACAGAGAGGAAAGTGAGTTACTAATGGCTGTTAGATCTTAAATAACTTTTTTCTACTGTTTAAATACTTATATCTCCAAACAGCTAGACAGCTCCAGCTGATTGATTGTGAAATCAAACACAGCAGACTTAACCTATCGTCTTTTACCAATAACGATTGGTAAACAACATTTATGGTTATAGTAGTGACAGCAGAAATCTACTTATAAATTGTATTTACACTATTTCTAGTTTTAGTTTCATTCATAGTAAAGTCAAATAAATGTGTTTCATTTTAATGTTTAATAGTGGTCCATTTATGTTTTAGTTTCTTTGCGGAGTCAACGAATGGGTACATAACAGTCAATATTACTGAATCAGGCTATATTAGGATGTAGGAGTATTTCATTTTTATTGAGATAGCGTCTGTTGATTTGAACATTCCAGATTGTAAGAGATAGTCATATATCAGAATGACCTCATACCGAGCTAAGTAAGTATTCTAAAGAAGATTTTTCCATCCATTTTGGTGAATCATATACATTTTTTACAGTTTTATTTACCTGTCAATATAATTACTATTTTAATTACTGCCTACAGTACAATTTTCTTAATTTTTTATTTTGATCCTTATCAGATTGTTTTACTATGATGTTTTATAATTTTATTGAGCATAAATAAATATTAGTAATGTTTTAACTCATAATTTTAAAACACAGTGTTATAAAAATAGTACAGAATACTGAAAATAACTGATTAGTATTGTAGTGGCTAGTTGAAATCAGTGTCAATGAAATTTGTACTGTATGAGGCAATAATACTTTTTTTTATCTTGATTACACTATGTGGCTGTAGTAAACCAGACAAAGCGTTTTTGCATTCTAGGTGTCTCTGATGTCAAAACAATGCAAAGAGTTTATTTCGAATGTATTTTTGTTGACTGTTTTGAATCTCTTCAGATATTCATAAACTCGAGTTTCCAGGACTCAAGTTTGACAGTGTCAGATTTAATAAGATGCTGTACTGATCAGAATATTAAAAGGAGCTTTTAAACTCAACATTCACATTGAAGAATTAACTGAATTTACTGCATTTTAGAATATCGGTTGCATTTAGGCCTATTACTACATGCTATTAAAAGTGGAAAACTTACATCCATCCGAATTGGATTGATAATTATTAGAGAGTGCGGCTGAGTATAATAAGTGGTCACCAACACGATCAAATTATGATTATCGAATCATCGATATTCTTGACCATTTAATAATATTGAAAACAGAAATCAAGATGTTGGACAAAATAACATAACATATATTTCAAAGAACAATATAGGCCTAGTTCTGCTGGTTTCTAGTCTTAAAAATTCTGTGTGTCTATCCGCACAATATTTCAAGAACAAATTTATCTCTAGACTTAAAGTTTGCATGAAGCTTCATTTCTACATACACAGCATTGAGTCTTATGGTGGTGGATGTCACTCCATGGGATTAGGATGAGTTTTACCAAACGTCTTTATAAAGTAGCCTTGCAATGAGAAAATGGCAGGATAAATACATTTTTAAACAAACTGAGTACAGTCAATGACATTTTAATACATAATAAGCAACTCGTGTAGCCTAACTAATTATAAGACATATAAAGAGAGATTTTATCAATTTAAATTTAGTATGAAACTCCATTTTTACATAGAAAAAAATGAGATCTTTGGTGATGCTTGTCCTTCCTTGAATTGTATTATTATCACCCTTGAATTAAATGAGCTATAGACTTGGAATTTCACACACAACCTCAGCAAAGCCTATTTGTTATGTAACACATTTTATGGTATACTTTTGTTTGTAATGCACTGATACCTTGTTATAGACTACTTTCACCTCTGACTACGTAGACAATCCCATATAAAATAATCATTAGAACAATTGGCATCAAACGTGCTTTCCCACCCTATTCCTGTTTAACATTAGAAATAAGAATGTCTGAAATTAATTGTTAATACATTGTTCTTTATATTTTAGGCTTAAAGACTTTGAAGAACTTCTGAATGGAGAGGAAATAAACATGACTACCCTTAGAACTCTTTGTTTCAGTGGTAAATATATGTAGAGATAGATCAAACAAAAATAGATCCCTAACACCATTTTAAAATAGTTTAATACATTTATTGGTACTTTGGGATTATACCAACCACACCAGTATGAAGAACACAAAAATATAAATTTATAGAAACAAACATGATAGAACGAAAAAACAACTCTTTAATTACAAAATTACAAACTTACAACGATTATCAATTGTTAATGGGGTCAGATTCCGTTATATGCCCCCAACGCTTAAACTTTTTTCAATGAACTTAGAACGTTATAAAACGATGTAGTTGAGTAACAGAACTAACATTCCATCAATCAACAAGCATTTCCAGGTATTGTGATCGGTATTTTTGTCGCTGTTATCTTATCTTTCTCGCTGTTATCTTATTTTTATCGAGAATCCCGCAGGCCAGGCCGCCATCACATGATTATTTAAGTTTTTTGCACGCTACATTATCAATTCCATACATAGCCTTTCCATTACAATTCAATTTATATTTCTGATCAGCCCCTCTAGAATTTGATATTTTACTGATAGGTACTATCTCGAGGGATGTTTTTCTTTCGTCGACATCAGCGCGGGGCAGCACCGACCGAAGCCCGCGCTGATGGCCGGAGGCACTCGCATTTTGGGTGACGGAGTGTGATCAAGAATAAAAACAAGTTTTGAGTGTTTTTTTCAATAAAGAGTTTAGTTTTTGATTGGTAATGTTTGTTTTTTGTTGAATTTTTGTGTTTGGAGAAATGTAGGGGGTTTGTTGTACATGGAAGTACAACAAAGCGACCACAACTGAACGGGCAGCGAGACTCTGCAATCACGTTATCTACTAGACCACTCAACTTTGACCTCTGTCTGAGGATGGGGAGTGGTTTGCGATAAGACAATTCCTGTTTTATATTGACGAAATATTGTTCTACGCTAATCTAGTAATCAGTAGAAGCAAAATGTCAAATAACGATTCATGTCTGTGTGTGGTCGGTATAATCTCAAAGTACCCATTTATTAATCTATAATTTGTTGAAAGTACTTAAACAGTTAAGTTGATACTCATCTATAGCTATCACCAAATGACAATGACTGCACTAACACCATTTTAAAATAGTTCAATATATTTATTTGTCTATAATTTGTCGTAAGTATTTCAGTAGTTAAGTTGATACTCATCTATAGCTATCACCAAATGACGATGACTGCACTAACACCATTTTAAAATAGTTTAATATATTTATTTGTCTATAATTTTTAGTATTTCAGTATTTAAGTTGGTACTCATCTATAGCTATCACCAAATGACAATGACTGCACTAACACCATTTTAAAATAGTTCAATATATTTATTTGTAGTAAGTATTGCAGTAATTAAGTTGATACTCATCTATAGATATCACCGAATGACACTTAATGCACTCACACCATTTTAAAATAGTTCCAATATATTTATTTGTCTATAATTTGTAGTAAGTATTTCAGTAGTTAAGTTGATACTCATCTATAGCTATGACCAAATGACAATTACTGCTGTTTGGTATTTTGCAATGTGTTGCGTAGGTTAATTGTATGTTATTAAAAACTAAATTCAGATTTTATAATTAGGTTGCCCTGATGAAGGTGGGCACCGTGCTGTATGTTGGAAACTTCTTCTGAACTACCTTCCTCCAAACAGAACTTTGTGGTGTGAAGTACTCGCTGAGAAGAGAGAACTTTACAGCCAGTTCATTGGTGTGTACTTTACAACATAAGCAATATACCTGTTACGTTAAAACTAGTGATAAAAATAACCATAATAAATAACCGTGGTTATTTTATACCTTGATGGACGAATAATATCCAGACAATTTTCCTAACATTTTAGCTTGAATCGATTCCAATTATCCTGCCAACAATAACTCATATAAGATGACTGTTTATGGTCCGTGTTTTGTATGGTGAATTGAATTTAATGGGCATTTAGAGGTATTCTTACATTACTGTATTTGTTATGTTATGTATTTGTTCCTTTAACAGTTCGTGAATTCTTCGAATACCTTCTATATTGTGGAATGACTAAATTAAAAAAGTTAAAAAAATTGTATCTGTAAAACTGAGTTTTGATTTTTTTTTAAATTGGTATTTGTGTAGTGCTCCTTGAATCAATTCACACCTTTTTAAGAAATAAACATAATGGAATGGTTTTTTATGTTGTTGGGGGAAAAAGTAGACTATAATTTATAATATTTATTTGAATGATAAAAGTTGTTAAAATGTTTAAATTAAAATATTATAAAACGAAATTTAAATACATTTTGATACATAATAATTTTAATTTTTATCTCAATATATTTGTATGCACCTATTTTAATGTTGTCTTGACATCATATGGTAAAATAAAAAAAATTAGTTGGCATTTTTATCAAAAGCTATACCAACGTGGATTCATATTATTTTCACAGATGAGATGATAGTCAATCCTGGGGAATGTGGTGTTGAGGGTGACTGTACGTTTGCCGATCATCCTCTGAACGTGAGTCCAGATAGTCGGTGGCAAACCTATTTTAAAGACAATGAAGTTCTTCTTCAAATTGATAAAGACGTCAGGTAAGAATTGTCAGCAATTCTATTATATCTACAAGTGGTGTGTTTTCGTAATAGTTAAGAATACATTATCTGATCTAGTATAAATTACTTTGATCATTTATAAACTGACAATAACTTGCGCTAAAATTTTATAAAAAAGAAGATTTTAATATATTTTGACACTACTACAATTAGCACAACTTAGTAATGTTATACAATTTTTTCCTGCAAAATTCTTCTGACCTGGTAGTATTATGCAAAAATTATTATTGCACTGCAGGAATTTGATATGGAATTGTGAAATGACTTACTTGATTTAAATAAATGAGAAAATTGGGTACATTTTAGCTAAACATTCCTATATAATTAGACTTGTTTAAAATAAATGTATTGTGGGTATAAAGTCAATAATTGAAGTACAAATTTCATTTTAAGTTCCTTAGATGAAGTGGCAAGTTGTTTATTATTATTATATAAGTATAGTTAGTCAGTTTAATTTTGTTTATGGTTTATTGATGCGTAATACTGATTAATGATATTGTGGCGTTGATATTATGTATGGGTGTGGTCATCAAAGATTCTCTTATGCACACCAAACATATAATTTTAGAAAGTATATATGCTTATAAACCAATTTTTATTAGAAGAAATAAATGAAGTCATAGAGATTATGAGCAAAGTAAAACTAGGAAAGAAATATATCTGAAAATAGTAAACCCGATTTTATACGAAATAAATTAAATACAGTAGCCCAACCTGTACTCAATATATACAATGATTAGTCCGTCTAGGGTTCTGTATTCAATGCGTTAATAATTAATTAACTCTAGATTACACTTGTCTATTTCACAGAACATTCTATACTCAGTTAGCAGTTTTGTGAATAAATTTAAACCTAAAATTTAAAATTAGACATGTTAATTTATTAAGAAGTGAAAAAAATGATAATTCAGTGAATTTGATCTAATCTTGAGGTTACAACAATACAGTGTTATTTTCAAAATAGGTTATGTAGTCATTAAATATCATAGATTTCTGATCGCTAGTTCATATTCCAGAGTTAGTTCTATACTATAGATGTGATGTGTCATTTTGCAGACGTTTGTGTCCAGATATATCTGGGGTGGGGGGGGGGGGGGGTGGGGGGGGGGGGGGGTGGGGGGGGGGGGGGGTGGGGGGGGGGGGGGGTGGGGGGGGGGGGGGGTGGGGGGGGGGGGGGGAAATAACTTTCTGTGTCAGAGAATAGGCGTGTTTTGAACCCTTATATTACGAGCGGGAAACAGTTTGTCAGCTGTCGTCGCGATGTCAGACCGTCACTACACGCAGATCATCCCACCTTGACTTTTTCTGGGGATTTTCGGTACCAACCAACTTTACCTATTCGTTTTTCAAACAAAAGTTAAAATTGAATGTTTTTTTTCTAATCACAAAAGGACTGATATTGCTATAAAATCTATATTTTTATATTTAATACATGTCAAATTTTTTACATCATTGGTCTCTGAAAATTCGATATAAATTGTTATATATCATAGCTAAGTTATTATATTTGTAACAAATTCTAGAATTTTTGTTATTATGACACAACCGTAACCTATAAAATCCCATAGAACCTAAACTCAACATTCAAAATAATTCGGGTTGTTGTGTCATACCTGTACTATCGCTGTATTAGTATTGATCATAACCTTATGTTATTAGTCTCCTTGGATCTATAAATGCTTTCCTTATTGATTAAAATAAAAATTTTTCTTTCTGATGAGTTTTTGTTCTCTTAGGACAAGAAACTTAAAATTGTATATAGTCCTAAAAGGACCTTTGCTCTGCTTCCGGAGTAACAGTATATTCTGGATGGGTAAGGTTGGGAGTAGGGGCCGCCTTCTGTCAAGATCCATGAAGAACAATTTTTAGGGCATTCATGACAGTCATGTCCTCCTTGGATGAAGGGGAAACCAGCTCTGAAGCAACCTCTCCTCCAGTTAACGATGGCTGGGGCAGCACGCCCTTATGTCTAGGTTACCAAGAGTCTTTGACACCTACTAGGAGCCCCACCAATTCCAACAGTCATCTCCCTCAGTAGATTAGACATCGATCTACCCTCGCACCCCACCCCAGAATCTCTGTCAGTAATATGTCACTCCTGGACATCCCATAAAGTTGCCTAGTTTTAAGTGATACACTGGTTTTTTACTGTGCTTAGTGTAGGTTCAACTGGAAGGTATAAAAACTAACCAGAAGTAAATCTGTCAGGGGTTCTTTCTGAGCTGGTAACCGGAAAATCTATCTTAAACGAATTATGAACCATTCCGGAAATGAAATGAATGAACCGTTTATATCGGGTTAACCACAAAGCTGGGTAAATAAAATATAGAAAAGAATATTGAAAACGTAATGCGGAGAATGGGAGTGAAATGAAGATTTTAAAAAGTGAAGTCTTCAGTGTAATAGCAGCTGGCATTTCTGGTCCTTCTCTACTAACCCTTAAACCTTTGAGCTTACAGGAGAATATGGGATATTACATAACCCAGCTGCTAAGCTATAAATAACTAAGCTGTAATTTAACTAAGCTGTAAATAAGCATTATGCCATGTTTAATTTATTCTATTATCAATCGTTCAATTCTTATTTATTAATTGTTACTATCCTTGTTATTATAATTGTTATTTACTATCGTTACTTATTATTGTTATTTATAATTCCATTTATTATTGTTATTTATAATTTGTTATTTATTACTGTTATTTTATAATCTGTTATTTTTTATTATTATTTACTATTGTTATCTATGATTGTTGTCCATAACAGCTGTTATTCATAATTGTATTTATTAGTCCTTGCACATTCTTTTTGATTGTTATTAATGTCTTTTCTTTTCTGTGCAGCAGCCTTCTTCTTTGTTGTTTTCAGTTGTACAATTGTACAATTTCTATGTTAAATGGTGTATTGCCGTAAATAAATAAATAAATAAACGACGTAAATAAATAATCAAAGCTTCTACCAATCTCTTTGTCAGCAGTATGATTTAAGTTGGCTATAAATCATGTCGCAATGAAGGGGCGTGACCCAAGCCTTTTTTATTCATACTATTGATCAGTCAAGCGGCTGCCACTGTTTTTTGGTTTTATTGGTTGCTCAAATTGTAAGGTAGAAGGAAGTCATATAATGTGTCATTGAGGTTGCATGAAAGTTTTAAGACTATAGCTTATTTAATTAGGCTATATGTGTACTATCTTCCAAGATAAAATGTCATGTTTGTGCCAAATTTGTTTACAAATATATTGTTGTTTTGCAATTTATCCATGATTTTATGATAATCCATGTAAAAATATTTACTGACTCTGATTCAAATCCCTATGGATTGCCATACACCATCATATAAATTCGGCATTGCTTGAATATTCTTCTACTGGTCTGGAACCCTTACCTTGTTGGTCAACATTGATAGGCTTGAGAGCATACAGAACCGCTTCATTCGTTTGATTGGGCTGCAGCTGGGCTTTGAGTACCGTAATGTGCCGATTGATGAAATTCAAGTTCAGTCTAACTTAGAACCTCTCCTTTCAAGACCTGCCTTTTCTGAAGAAGTTGATCTGCTCTGTCATTGATGCACCTGATCTGCTCGAATTGCTGGACTTCCGGGCATCACGTCATCTTCGTCACCCCCAGCTGTTTGCAAGGCGGCACTACACAACACAGTACATGTTTCACAGGGCTGTTCCACGTCTTCAACGCCTGGCAAACAACCTCCCCAGACATCTGGACTTAAAATGAGTTGTGATACCTTCAAGAGAAAATTACGACTAGCCTGCCATGACTTACTTATCGTCTGATAACTTATTTTCTCATTATTCTTGTTATGTTATTAACTGTTGTGGTTTTTTTCTTGTCTTTTGTTACTTATTCGTAATTATAACTGTGCCTTTTGGTTATATATTTACATTTATTGCTTGAATTTGATGTTTTAGTTTTTCTCTGTTGGTCTCTATATATTTACTCTTGTTATTCATTTATAGTATTTTTTATATAGTTTATTTGCACTGTTATTATATTTATTCATATGTCACATCTTGTACAGTAATGTATTCAAGTTAAATATTTTTCTCATTTATGATTTACTAGACCTTACTATCACAAATATTTATTTTAATTTATACATTTCTTATTTATTGTTAGTTATGCCTAAGATTTTATTTAGAGTCCAGTTGCACGTTTGGCTTGGCCCTTTACTTTTAAGTATTATTTAGTCATCTTATCATAAGTTTATAAATGTAAATTGGTTTTTGACCGTTGAAAGGAAATAAATAAAAATCAAGAATTAATTTACATCGTAAGATTTTATATGTTGGTAACTGCTACATAATGATGTCATAATTAATTAGTGTAGATTTACATATTTCATAAGGTACACTAATATTGTGAAATATATTTATGGTTTGATGCAAGGTTGCTTTTTTTATACATTTTGCAATTAAATGTTATGTTTGAATATTCTAAATATTTCATATTTTAATAAGCCAGTGTCGGGCACTTAGCAGTGCATTAGTACAGTACAATTAGGTAGTGATTAATCTGCTGTCTGGACACAATACGACCATAATTGTTAAAATAATGGACTCAGCCATCAACTGCGCTGCCATCATGATGGAGGAGCGTCATAGCCTCGCTTATATCAGTTGTCGAACTTCACTCGGAGGAATATACTTGACTTACTTATATATTTTACAATGTAATAACTTTAATACACTACAAGTCGGTTACAACTTGAGGTTTAAAATGTAATGATACTTGTAACACATTCTTAATTGAATGCTCACTTGTTCTAATGAAGAATTCTACTCTGATATTTGATGTTAACGAGAGCAATAAAAGCTACAGAGCAACGAAGTAAAATTCATCTTATACACGCCATGTTGTATCATCTGATAACATATTATTACATTTCAATTAACTCATTGACAAAACTAGTTATGATAGCGTGACTGATGTAAAACATTTCTAATTAATTATAAATAAAATAGTTTATTAGATATAAACCAATAGAACACTGCCAGTTTTAAGAAATATATTAATTTCTTACTCGATTAGTGGAACTTGTAAGATTAAAAATCCAAAGGAATTTCACCTATAGGGTATTAAGAGGATATAATTTCCATAACAACTTTTTAAAACTAAAAAACACATTTCAAAAGAACACATTTTTCTCACATAATTCGAAAAAAGTTCATGTTTCAAAACAAATGGAAAGTGGTCAGATTAACATTAAGTTTATCAATATTGTTTTAAATTATACCACATACAATTGTACAAATTATTTAATAATCATTAACTATAAAATTCTTCTATGCATTGGAAAACTTTCTTTACAACCAAGATTATAATAAGTGAAACCAATAACTTTGTTGAAATAATATCACATTATTCCTGCGCCTTGTGGTCAGGTATGCTAAAGTGAACAAATGTTGGTCGTACATTTTATGTTAGTGTGTATAAAATTATAACTAGATGTTACATAGATTATAGACCCTGATTTCAAATTCAATCCTTTTTACATGGACTTCAAATTTATGAATACAAAAAGTCATAGTTTTATAATAATTCTTGAATTAAAAAAATGATTTATGCCTCAACAGGGACAAATTTAGTTTGATAATTGGATGTAGTTAGTGTGGAACCATGAGTGTGGAACGCCAAATTTCGTGAAATAGTAGTTTGAGGCGTCTTTGTTTTGTTTCCTTGAGATGAAGAAATTTTAATATAGGCCGTTTAGCTTTTGCTTCATAAACAGCTGTGTTTTATTTTTATAATAAAGAAATATTAGGTAGTGAGTTAATTTGATTCTAAATGTTGGTACATGTAAGTTATTACTTACAAGCTCACTTTTGTACGGTGTTCAAAATTGTTTGCTTAATTCGCTACGAAAAGAAAGAACGTACCCTCAGTTACAAAAAGATTTTGAAACTGAATGGAAAAAGGGTATTATTCAACATTACGTTGTACGATAGTGAGTAAATTAAATTATTTTGTTATAATTATTTAATTATATAATTTTCAATTACAGATAAGTTATGCATTATTAAAGTTTTATATGAAATTCATTTTAAAATGATATTACTTCTCTTAATTGTCGATCCATAAAATTCCAGAAACGTTCACGTTGATCTTTATAGTAAATACTAACTTATTTCTAATTCTACGCTTTCTTAAGATATATCATTAAAATATAAAGTAAGTTAGTATATATGTAAATATTTTTTTAATGTTTGTTAAACTGCATAATAATTAAAACTACCAATTATTACCAACTAATACAATTTAAATAAAAATGTATTTAAAATAAAAAATAAATATTGTTTGCACACAGGTTGCAACGTTTAAACTAAAATTGCATTCAACGTCAAAAGGAACGGACATATTTTAAAGAGATGGAAACAACGTCAGACCGTTATGTGAAAATGCCGAGGCTAGGGTCCACAGCCCGCAGCAGGGTTCAATTGACATGGTAATGCTGAGTAAATACCTCCCTTTGTTGTTACTGTCTACTTCGTTGTCATTTTGCAGTTGTAACAGAACTACAGTTATTTTACAATAGTAGTAAAAGTGATTTATATGCATGGATTTAATCGCAAAATTACAAATACGGTTTGGACTACCGATATGGAGTCATGCTGCAGGCATAAAACCAAACTTGCCCACATTTTAGAAAACCATGCAGTTGGAATACATGTTAGGCAATAAACGTGAAAAAAATATATGGTGTCTTTCTTCTTTATTATGGTAAAATCATACAACAATCAGGCATAATAATTTTTAACCATTAAAAGGGTGCAAATATGTAAAATAATATACCTTGAAAACAATAATATAGCATAATAATTATAATATTATTCTCAGTATGTGTGGAGGAAGACACAATTACCTAAAGATTTTCTCCATGCAGTTGCAATAACTTTGAATTTAATAGGATTTATGAAAACTTATTGTCTATATTATTAAGTAAGTTAAAACAGTATAAAGAGATCTCTCATTTTATTCCAGTCGAAGGTAACACATTTTATCCCGTTACAAACACTGACTATTACAGCCAAAATTATCAATTAACTAGCAGTTACCCACGGTTCCTCATGCATTTGCTTGTATAAAACAGGGTCACCATGGGAATTTTATTTTTTAATGACAATAAGATTATCATAAGATATTTAAGACTATGAAAATATTTAAAGAGTAATACAAATTTATGAATATAATAATCATAAACATTTTGAGACCTGTATCATAAAAATCGTTCAGAAAATAATGTACAAAAAAAACTGTCAACATTTTAAACGCACGGTTATTGATGACATTAACATGCAAATAAGAACTTTGCCGATTTGAAAGTGAAGAAATAATAATTGTGCTAAATTGGAGACAGACATACAATAAACTGTCTACTCTAACTCTAACAGTTCTACAAAAATTTTATTATTTAGATTCCTCTAAACGGTTATTACTGTATATTAAACTGTATTTAGCCTACTCTAATATTCTGTACTTAGTTACTTCATAAAATAAATGGACCTCTTAAATATATATATATATGTATATAAGTTTTAGAAAACCATAAGTTATAATGAATACAGGGATATATATATATATATATATATATATATATATATATATATATATATATATATAAGGGTCGTTATATAAAAACTGTACTTAACTTTAAAACTTAAGTTGTTTGCCCAAGTCATGGGACGGGAAATCGATTTCCGTGGAAAGGAGAAGTATTGAAGAGTATTGGAAATTGAAAATGACTAGGAAAAGGTAAAGGAAATGGAGGGGTAAAAAATAAACAAAAGATCCGGATTGACTGAAAAAGCAATATTTTAGAATTTATAATGTAGACTAATAAAATCTGTAGATAATTTTTAACTATAAGCAATTAGCATGTATATTTTTAATGTCGATTAAAATCAAGCTATTTATGCTTATGCAAATGTATTGACTGTTAAAAGTCATTTGACAGGTATTTGGCCTTCCGATCATAGGTTAGTTTGCTTATTTAAACACATATGTGACAGATACGGTCAAATACAAAATAATGTTATCATATATGTAATATCGTATGTTTTATGTATATGCGTTATTGTAATGATGATGTATAAATAAATATAAATAATGATAGTATCTAGTTCCAATAATTTTTTTTTTAATATTTCAATTAAAAAGACAGATAGCTTCAAACTTACTAAAATTTTAAATAATTAAATTAATAAATAACTTGTCTTAAAGATAGGTTGTTTTATTTTATCCTTATTATTAAAATTTTAAGTACCGGTACTAAATGTCATGGAAGTGTAATTGTAGCTTAAAGTTGTACTTGTATGTCTTAACGATAACATATTTGATGTTATTCTATTTAATGTTACATGCTTAAATAAATTTTATATATTTTTATAGTATGCATCATTGAGTAAGCTAATTTTATTTTCGATTTCTCATCTTATTTGTATCGTTGAGCTCTGTTAATAAATCCTTAAACAAATTAAAAACAAAAGGTCAAACCTACACAACTCAGTTGTGATGCCTCACGAGGGCCAGTGGTGGTTCCACGATAATTTCAATTAGTGACGTTGTAAAATGAACCGTTTTTATACAACATTAAGCTTTACCTCAAACGTTTTTCTCATCGTCTTAGTATAGTCAACCAAAAAAAAGGCAGCACCTGATGGGGCTTCACAGGCAGTCTCCCCCCACCCTCTTCTATTTAACTCGTATTGAAAGGCACACATTAAATCGTACAGAAAGTATTTAATTTCAAATAAACACTTTGAATGTTCTCATCAAACTTCTAAATTTTGGAACACCATTCTCAAAATGTGTTAAATAATGGATTTTTGATATCGTCGTTTCACTGATTAGTGACAGTCGAAACACTAAGTATGAAAACAATAAATTTGGCTCGCTTTATAGACAAAGAAATAAGACTTAATATCCTTTCAAATTTAAATAACGTAATTCGTTTTCAAGCTCTGGTAGCTTTGTGAGCGGGTGACACGTTTTAAGCGGTTCTCATTAGACTCACACGGACTGAATGGCGCTTGGAACTGGAATGATGACGTCACGTATCAGCTGATTGGGATCTACTTGTAATCGTAATAACATAGTGAGTCCTTTATGTGGCCTGCTGATTGTAAATGGTCGATTTAACCAAAATCTCCAAATATTGAATTGAAGAATTGAATTGAAGAATTATCTTCGGGAATATATTGATTCTCGGAATAACAGACCCATTCAGTAAGACAATTTACCTTACGATGAAAGAGAGCATTTATTTTTTAATTATTATTCTTTTAGATTACTCTTATTCTCTTATTCTTTAAATAATTGCTAGTCACCATAAATCCGCAGAAGGACCTTTTATTTCTAACTACATATTTAAAATAAGAACTTTACATTTTATTTTTGCAGTGACTGTTTACAGGAAATGATATTATTATAGATTAATCTATAAAACGTTCAACTGCATCTTGCCTTACCTATACAAGTAAGAAATTTCGAGTGTCTGAGTTTGCTCAGATTACTTATACAAATATAACACATTCACATTCAGTGCGTAACAATTTATCCTGATTCTGATATAGTCTACATATAACACATTTACATTCAGTACGTAACAATTTATCCTGATATCTGATAGAGCCTACATATAACACATTTACATTCAGTACGTAACAATTTATCCTGATTGCTGGTATAACACACTCAAATTCAGTACATTCCAATTTGCCCAGTTTGCTGATACAAATATAACACATTCACATTCAGTACGTAACAATTTACCCTGATTGCTGGTATAACACACTCACATTCAGTACATACATTACAATTTGCCCAGTTTGCTGATATAAATATGACACATTCACATTTAGTACGTAACAATTCAACCTGATTGCTGATTTAAATGCTTGCTCTCATAAATGTTTAAACGAGATAAATATTTATCTTATATACGATTTCAAATAAATCTTTTTAATTTGATAATTATTATACCATATTCATAAATAAGCTTCTTATATCCAGATATAATACTAATATGAATAAACACTCGTATTTAAGTTTTTATATCATATTCCATACCTTATATGCTAAAATATCGGCTATATACGAGTATTTTACATATTTAAATACTTTACTTTTCTTATAATATGAAAAACACGATACGAGGTATATTGTAATAAATCTCGTTAAATAAATATAGTTTAATGGTGTTCTTACTGGTTATTTGTCACAATGATTCAAGTCAGCGTACTTTTGTAGATTGAGCTATAAAAGTGAGCACATTTCTTCAGTTAACGATCTTGACAATATAATGTGAGCTATCTTCAGGTAGTTTTATTACTTACAAAGTGAATTTTCAAAGTCTGACTGGATGTCAGTAGTTACACTAAGTAATTGATTAAAATGTAGGAATATCCATAGAATTACAGAATTTAATATTAAATTAAAAATTGTTGTACTGAATAATTTATAACAAAAGAGTAAATGCTGCTCTCAGGAATGTTTTTCATAGGTAATCTTCAATAACCGTCATTAATGAGCATTTCGATAGTTATAGTTCAGGTAAAATTGACTGCTCCGGTAGTTATAATGGTAGATGATAGATCTGGTAGTTAAGGTATTGTTCTGTGCCTTGGTGCTTAGTTCATACACTGTTAAAACTCCTTAAATGTCAACCGGTCTTATCTTCCCCACACGCGGCCACGTGACTTAGGCCTAGAAAAATTATTAATTTTATACATAACGTAGCTGTGGTGGGAAGGGTTAATTCCATGTGAATGTAGAGTTAAGCTTCAGTTCACCTTACCCTTAGTGCAACGTTTGGTATCTGACGCTGTTAGAAACGTGATTTCCTGAAATTTGGAATCATAATCGTTTGAAGAAACGATTCGAAAAAGTTCGTCAAAGAATAAGCTCAAAATGAATTGGCTACATTGTATCGACATCAGAGGCACCTAAACTTCAAGATATATTGTATTATACCTGAAGAGGTATTCTCATTGTCTCATTTGATGCACAATGAATGAATTATGCACTAATACACACCATTGGATGTTTTAATTAGAAATATACAATCTGGTACGCAGTTTAATGTGACAACTTTGTAAACAAGTAGAAATTTATATTTTAATTACCACGTGTCGCGGAAGAGAGGTGTCGTAGAGGTAGCATGCTAAGGAAAGAGACGGAGGAGGGAGAGATGTAGAGATAGTGGAGGGAGGAAGGGAGGGAGGGAGTGAGGGAGCGAGGGAGTGAGGAATGGAGGAGGGAGAGAGGGACTCTTATTTCTAATAACGGTAGAAATCGAACCTATGAAATCTTAGCAAGGGATGGGAACCCCGAGGGAAGAATCAAAATGTGATTAAGATGAGGTCAATCAACCTCAAGAATAAATCTACCGAATAAACAAACTTCAAATATGAAAGACTGAGAGTAGCTCTCCAGCTCGACCACTTTCCATATAGAATATATTATCATTCAATCTTACATTACTGTTATTAGTTACACAAACTTTAACACAGCCATTTAACATTTTTCAGTAATATAGGATTAAAATATTTGCCTTAATAATCTTCTAATAAATCTACTTATACTAGCATGTAAATCACTTGAAATATATAATTAACGGATAAAAAGTCTGCCCTAATACATGTATTTTCTCTAACACAATCCAAAAATAATTTAAATGTGTTAATTAGGATGGGTAAATGAAAATATTTTTGGACAATTTATTTGTAACAGTACGGAAAAGTATTACAGTAGCATTACATTTTATTTTAATAATAATGTAATCAATGTCAATTACCAACGTTAGTGGGCCGACCTCGTCCTTTGCATTAATGTTGCAACTTCGGTTAAACTAACTTCGACACCATCCACTGCTTAGCCGGCCGACTTGCAATCCGACTTTAGTCGGGCCGTCAATCACCAGTGTTTAGTGGGTCGACCTCGTCCATTGCACAATGAAATACTTAATGGTGTAACTTCGGTCAAACTAACTTCGACATCATCCACTGCTTAGCCGGCCGACTTGCAATCCGAATTCAGTCGGGCCGTCAATCACCAGTGTTTAGTGGGTCGACCTCGTCCATTGCATAATGAAATACTTAATGGTGTAACTTCGGTCAAACTAACTTCGACATCATCCACTGCTTAGCCGGCCGACTTGCAATCCGAATTCAGTCGGGCCGTCAATCACCAGTGTTTAGTGAGTCGACCTCGTCCATTGCATAATGAAATACTTAATGGTGTAACTTCAGTCAAACTAACTTCGACATCATCCACTGCTTAGCCGGCCGACTTGCAATCCGAATTCAATCGCGCCGTCAATCACCAGTGTTTAGTGGGTCGACCTCGTCCGTTGCATAATGAAATACTTAATGGTGTAACTTCGGTCAAACTAACTTCGACATCATCCACTGCTTAGCCGGCCGACTTGCAATCCGACTTCAGTCGGGCCGTCAATCACCAGTGTTTAGTGGGTCGACCTCGTCCATTGCACAATGAAATACTTAATGGTGTAACTTCGGTCAAACTAACTTCGACATCATCCACTGCTTAGCCGGCCGACTTGCAATCCGAATTCAGTCGGGCCGTCAATCACCAGTGTTTAGTGGGTCGACCTCGTCCGTTGCATAATGAAATACTTAATGGTGTAACCTCGGTCAAACTAACTTCGACATCATCCACTGCTTAGCCGGCCGACTTGCAATCCGAATTCAGTCGGGCCGTCAATCACCAGTGTTTAGTGGGTCGACCTCGTCCATTGCATAATGAAATACTTAATGGTGTAACTTCAGTCAAACTAACTTCGACATCATCCACTGCTTAGCCGGCCGACTTGCAATCCGAATTCAATCGCGCCGTCAATCACCAGTGTTTAGTGGGTCGACCTCGTCCGTTGCATAATGAAATACTTAATGGTGTAACTTCGGTCAAACTAACTTCGACATCATCCACTGCTTAGCCGGCCGACTTGCAATCCGAATTCAATCGGGCCGTCAATCACCAGTGTTTAGTGGGTCGACCTCGTCCATTGCATAATGAAATACTTAATGGTGTAACTTCGGTCAAACTAACTTCGACACCATCCACTGCTTAGCCGGCCGACTTGCAATCCGAATTCAGTCGGGCCGTCAATCACCAGTGTTTAGAGGGTCGACCTCGTCCGTTGCATCAAGTACTACTTGTACAGGCTAACTCTGACTTCATTCACTGTATAATGGACCGATTTGAAATCCAAAAAGGCTTCCTCCGAGTTTACTCTCGGTTATTTTGAACTCAAACTTGATTATTGGTTTAAGTGGTACCTTTTATAATAAATTCAAATTGTCATTGGCTCTTAAAATTTGCTCCTTTAAAAACTTTCACAATCTAGGAAAAATATCCTGAGAGCAAGTCGATGTCTTTGAAAATTAATTTTAAATTACCGGACAACGTATGGTCGTTAGAAAGAACATTGTTTTATTCATTGAAACGTATTTTCAGCTTTTAAATAATAGTGTTTTGGTATTATTTAGGATAATATTTCTTTGTAAAGCAAGGCACATATATTAAGACAATTTCATAAGTGCAATTAGTAATGTATTCTTGTTCCAATTTCCACTGGCTTAAGTTAATCGTCTTATAAGTATCTGAAGATAACTTTCGGATTAGATAAAGAGAAATTATATTCGAACACAATTTCAGTTTTATAGCTTTATTTGTCTCTGTCATTATCTATACATTCGTTTCTGATAAAAAATTAAATCCTATTATAAGATGATTTCCAATTCCGAAAACCTCCGTGCAAATGTGCTTCTTTCAACTTACTCTACTCAGAAACAGAGCATATCTGATAAAAGCCGGTAAAGATTACATCCCCAGAATTTCTATAGTTTTACATTATATCTTCATAACCTCAATAATTGCCCATACTTAATTAATACACGTACAAACTAATTCATCATGGTTTACCTTCCTTGATTGCGATTATCTTTTAAACGTCACTTATCATGCAGATCTGCTCCTCTGCATTGAAATATATTTTACCATGAAGCGCACAAAAAGTCACAGTTAACTCAAAAATACGTCGTTCTTTGTCTTAAGTTTATTATCTAGAAACTTTTATCACTTTAAGTTAATTTTATTCCAAAATGAAGTCAAGCAAATAGCACAGCAAACCACAAAACGATCTACCTTCCAGACGGAGGAATTTTAACCAAGAGATCAAGAAATTTTGAAGTAGTTTTTCATTAATTGGAGGTTTGGTAGTACACGTAAAGAAAAGTAATTGTTATTATAAAACTTTGTCATACTGAATAAAACTATTAGTTTTATTAACATTGTGTAATTTTGTACTCATATTACAAAATTCCTTATAAAGAAGAGGAATGACTCTTATACAAGCACTATTTGTGTTTAACCACGCAGGAAGATATTTAAATAAAAAATTATGATAAATTCCTTAAAATTTAGAAAGCACTCTAGTATTAATAAAGTTTTATAGTTTTATTAAAAAGCAATCAGTTTTAAACTACATAGAGAATGACAAGCTCCGCCAATATTACGTATGTTGGTTTCTAATTATATGAAAACGGAACAAAGTTACTCAAATCAGACATTTTCACTATGAACTAATTAGTTCCGGCGCAATTTAAAACTAGAATTTTAGTGCGAGATCAGTTCAGGAGCCCATTCAGGCGGACTACATGAGTACCAATTATTCTCTGTACCAATTCATGTGTACTGTCATTCCTATTTTTCCTGGAACAATACACAAATTATATATACGTTATTTTAAATCACTTATATTTGTATACTAATTTTCACCGAGACTTAGTAATAATGTAATATTTTAGATATTAAAATGTTATCGTAGGAAAACTGTAATTTCATAAGTCTTATGAATTACCATGATAGCAGGAATTAGGAACTACTTCGTGGAACAGATGTGAGTATTAGTTCTTAATTTGTGTAGATCCGAAATATGTTATATATGTTACGTATGTTATATAAACTAACTGTTCAAAAGCCGAGACTCAATTTACAATAAATAAGTACACAACCTGATTTTCCTTGAAATTGATAGAGAAATTTATCGCAACAAATAAAAATATTGTCAATAGTGATAATGTCAGTGAAGGTCGAATTAAGACAATTCCAAAAGGTTTAAAAATATGGAATGCTATTTTTTTCAAGGTTCCTTACCTTGAAATAATTTAAACCAACCCAGGATAAGATAAGCAAATAAATGCTAAACCAGTGTCAAGTAAGTATACAATGTGTTTATAAAAGAGTGTTACATACATCTGTGGCTGATAATACTCATCATTTTAAACAAATAATGTCATATAAATATAGTTGGAGAAATAAAAGCTACATATACCAACTTTGCACATACTTTTAATTAGATAAATAAGAGGGAAAATGGTGTAATTTGCTTTAATATTAACAAAATGTCGCCTGTTGAAAGTCAAATAACAATAAATTGTTATTATTATGAAAAAGTTATAGAATACCAAATATTTTGAAATTTTTAATAACATGACAATGGTACTTTGGATTTACAAAATCCGTCAAAGCATAAACGACCACGATCACCTAACGACGCACAAGCTGGGAGCAACAAACATTTTAACACTTAAAGGCATTAGGCGTTTTGATACGAGTTTCTGAACATACAGTATACATACTATTTTAAATATCTTTATTTAGCCGTTTAACGATGATATAAGGATATTTTTCGCAAGTCTGACGGCTAGTTTTAAATGTACTAAGCACTAAGCTATGAAAAATATAATCTGAGGAAAAAGTATCGTTACATATTTTTAATTCTTTCGACATCCTCCCATTTCGACTCACACCAAAATTAGTCTTCGAAAAAACCTCTACAGATATCAAGAAAAACCAGTACTGTGCTTTATGCAGTGCAAATTGGTTTGCATTGGTTCATAGGTTTGCCAAGGCTCATAGACTATATTATTCGATACTTACACGGTGACTGAGTAATAAATGACGATAATGCGTTAGCTTTGAGTGGTGATGGATGGGGGGTAGAAGCAAAACAACATAATGAGGCAATCGTAGGTTTGTTTTTTTGGCATTAGTATGTTCCTACGGAAAATTTAAAAACAATGCTGTTATCAAAATAAATTAGTGGATACATTAACACTAACTTTGAGGTTATGTCATTATTCAACCGTTCCTTAGTCAGGCATTCATATTCCCGAATGTAGTGTCAAACAGGGAAGAAGGACATGGAGACAGAGAATTGCAGCGCACTGGACCATGCTGTGAAAGAAAATAGCCGACTGTCACAAGGGCTTGAATATATTCATGTAGTGGAAATGGCATGTCTTTTGTTTTCTTCTGTAGTTTTACTTCTTTCGATGGATTTGCTGTGTAGTTATAAAACATATTACATTAATACCCTACGTTGATAATAATTTACACTAATATAATGAATTAGTTTCTATATATTATATGTAAACTAGGGAGCTTTATATCTGAGATGTAGGAATATGTGATAAATTAATGTTAATATTTTTACTCTTTGCATGCGTTTACATTAGCAACCACGTATGTATTCGTTTGTAAGCATGCATGTACGATATATTCATGTAACAATGTACAGTATATTACATAGTTTAGCCTAACGTAGCCTGGTGAAATAACACATACTTTACCTTTTTGTACCTTTATATTACTAAACTGCTTCAACATTCTTTTATTATTAAAAATGCTACATTTATTTATTTCCTTCCAACGGTCAAAAACCAATTTTACATTTATTAACTTATAATAGATGATTAAATCATACTTAAACAAAAGGGCCAAACCAAACATGCAACTGGACACTAAATCAGATCTAGGCATAATTAACGTATAATTAATGTAATAAGAAAGTATAAATTATATTAAAAATTAGTGAAAGTATATAATAAATTAGTGATAATATTAACTTAAATACACTACTGTAAGATGTGATACCATATGGAGAAACAAACAGACACATAATAACAGTGCAAATAAACTATAAAAATATTAACAACAATGAAAGATTAAAATGAATAACAAGAGTAAAAAAATATTAAACAACAAACATTACCTGGCTGTTTCTAGATGCCTGTCTCATACTACTCTATTTATAAATTTTAAATTACTAAATAACGAAATACGTTCCTTAATTAGTATTAAATTAAAATTTGTATGTTTGAATTTGTCCTAAGTAGATTTTGTACACAACATCCGCTTATTACCTACCAATGCTGAGTTTAGCTCCATTTCACCTTCCACTCAGTGCAGCGTCTGACATATTCTGACATTGTCACAGACTTGACCACTCTAAGATTTGAAGGAACTTGTATTAGTACTGAATCGACCCTTCGCACAATAACTACGTTATTTGTAGAAAACTTGGTTATTATGTCTTTTGGGATCGTGTTTAAAACATCATAGTGCACTCGATTGTACACCCGAGGGAAGATCGTGAACGCCACTTTATCTAGATCACACTGGGTGGTTCCTAAGAAATCAGACGGAGATTTTGTGACCTAGGTGTTTTTGGTGTGAGAAAAAAGGGGAAGAGTTCGTTTTGACCGTCTTCATAGCTGACGTTTTGGATCTCTTCAGACGGACATGACACCAGATTCTAAGATTCAAGTGTGTGACAGATTTCAGACACTGCACTAAGTAGAAGGTAAATTGGAGCCAACTTAATATTAGTATTGAATTAATCCTACCAAAATGGCAATGTTAAATCGGTATATTGCAATTAATGTCATAGTAGCATTACGGAAATTGTCGATCGTGGCTGCTTGGATGGGTGACCGCTGAGCTATCCTGTCCTTGCAAGCAGCCCGCCTGCCTAGCCTTTAGTTGTTCGGAAGTCACATTTAAGACTTTGGTCCTCAGGTTAAGTGTTAGAGAGGACCACTTAGCCCAAACTTCGCCTGGTAAAATAATACATCAGTTTACTTTTACTTTACTTTATATTTTCCACGAACATAACGACCAGGGCCTAAAACCAGTTACTATATCAAGGTGGACTGAATGTGTCTCACATACTAAGTGAAAACAATAAGAAATAACATGGTAAAACCAGCTATTGGTATTCCTAGGACTTCCTAATGGGCTGAGGTTAGACAAAATATAAACTAATAAATGATATGTTAATCATGGTTGTTGATGTTTGTTGATTGTTGTAATAACTTGTTTAAGTCCTCAGAATAACTAAAAAGTGAATTTTTTATCTTCTTTACAATAACTTTAAACGTAACTATGGAGGTTTTCTAACAAATGAAACCTTTAGTTGGCCATAAGATTAGATAGAGTAACATTAGATACCTCTAGTTTGCGCCATTCTTCTTCTTTTTATAATACCTAATACCCACTTGCTAGGGGTTCCTATATAAATATTTTGACTTACCCCCAAAATACCCCATTTTCGAGAGGGATAGGTCTGTAAATTTAATACACAAAAAAACTCCTCAGTTGGTCATATAAACATCCCCAAAAGTAAATCACTCCGTCTCTATTCATAAGAAACTTAGTAGGGAGGGGGGATGGATGGAACTTTAAGACAGCCGGTATAATGTAGCTTATGCAAGCAATAACTGTGTAATAATTCTAAAATTGGTACAAAAACTGATGTTATAAATACCTTACAAACTTCGCTAGGCAACTATGTAACGCTATTTCGTTCTAATACGTCATGCGTTTAAATTTAAATAAATCAAGAACGTTATTTATGGACCAGAAGAAACAAATTTACAAATGTAATTGGATCTTGTATTTCTCAAATAAACAATATTAATATTGCAGTTGTCACAAAATCTACTTCTTCTAAATGAACTTGAAGAACTATTTCATAACTGATAAGTTAAATAACTCGGTGGGGACAGGAATATGTAAAATTGAAATAAAAGAGTGAACTCAATTGAAATTGAATGTAGGCACTTTGTAAGTTTGTAAATTACTTATTATTTAAACTAGGTTAATATAAAAAAGTTGTTAAACATTTGATATACTGTTTAAATTTATAGTTTAGAAATTTTATTTTTAATTATATTAAAATAAACGTTGTTATTTTGTATAATTATGATGGTGATATTTATTTATTACAGTTTCTGTAATTAACTAAAAGTGAAACACACTACATGACTATAAGTTATAAAGTTATTATAAAGTTTAAGCAATTGATATAAATTTCAAGATAATTATTATCTTCTGCAACTTTGTTGCTATTTAACTGTCTGTAAGACGCAAGGATAAACTTAGCACAACTACCACTCTTGAAGTTGCACTAAAAGGCATAAATTTCAAGAGCAATGTGGCAGAGGCAGGAAATTATAAGTCGACTTCAATATCCTACTGCTGCTGATATTGTTTATCGATATCGATCCGCCCCAATACTGGCTAGGCATAAACTGCTCAGATATGGGCGTTTCTGTCTGCAAGCTGAAGCAAATCTTTGAGGCTAAATTTGAACTATTTTCAGTATTTTAATACTAAAACCATTAAAATATTGTAAACAGCTTTATGAAAAATACTATTACAGACTAGTGTTGTAAGCACCTGATAATTTTAATATTATTAATTAATTAAAACCATGATTATAGTCATATTTTTCCACAGTTTCATCATTTTAGTCTTCTAGTGATGGAATTTGATGTAACTATTATCGGACATAAAAGATTAAAGATTATGAAAACCTGCACGAATAAAACTATTTCTTTTATGAAATGAAGGATCTTGAGAGCAGAAACGTTTTCAGTGAATAGAGCCGTTTTAATGAGATACTATTTAAACTGAAAATGTGTAAAGATTTATTGGGAAGAGAGTTCAGTAGAAACAAGTGTTTTTAATTGAAACTTTTAAATAACGCCTCACTTAGTTTTCCATCTTGATTTTCCTACGATATTTTTAGAAAGATTTTAAACTTTTATCCTGTCCAGTTGCAATTAGGGTGCTGAAACTACATATCGAAAAACGAAAATATATATCGCTTGAAAAAGAAATCAGTTAGGCTCATTTTTGGATAGGAAAACTCTGATTCCCGTAGAGGGATTTTTTGAATCATAACAGTTTGATATTTTTTAGTATCACATTCTTAACATTTGAACTCTTTACATGAATATAATTCAACATATTTGGATATAACAACATATAGTACTAACAGATACATTTTTCGAAAATCCAAATCTTTAATTTTCCCAAAGCACAACACTAATTTTTTAAAAGACATACATATTACACTGCATTAAGTAGTTTTGTGTTAGAGCATTTTAGCCCGTTCGGAATGTTACAGTATCCAATAGTATTATGCCCGATTGTCCAATCGGTAAAATAGTGATACAACACATCTAATACATAATTATCATATCTGATACTTCATGTAGTTTACACTGTAAGCAGGTGCTTTATGGTCTAATTGTTATATCAACCATATTTAAAGATAAATAATATTGAATTGACCATTGTCAATGCTATATATATATATATAGTCGGATGACAATACAAGATTTTGACTTTTTTAACTTATTGCTGATGAAAAAGCAACAAGGAGACCTGCACTGGTTCATATACATTGCGAATTCCTCATCATATAAGAAATGTATTCAAAAAAATCGTTCGTTGTACTTGGATTTCTGTATACAGTACATGGATTTCCCTCCAAACTTATAAAATATAAGAAGAGCCGGAATGGATTTGCTTCGGCTGTTAAAATATATATTAGCAGTTGCCCGCGGCTTCGCACGCAATTTCCCGTTGAAAACCAGTACCACTATATTCACGTATTCTTTTTCAATCACACTCTAAACATTGCTAAGATAATTGATAGTCGTTCCTTCGTGAGCCTCTTGGTCGCATTATGAAGGTATGTACCATATTTCCTACTTCTATCTTTCGTGGTTTTTGCTAGGTGTTGATAAGTTATTCAGAACAATTAATTTATATGGATGAATCTCGGTAAAATAATTAGGTTATAAAGAATCAAATTCAGTCTGTTAAAATTAATTTTCTGTCTAAGATATTTCCAGTATTATTGAGGAGTGTGCCTTCAAGAAAATGTATCAACCAAACGAAAACCAATTTCGATCATAAAGCGTCTTCTTTCGGCTCTTTTCACTTAACTTCGATCTAACCAAATTCAATTACCTTATGTGCAAACATTCACGGATTTGTACAATGAGGTTGTTTTCATAATAGCGTTTAATAGTATTTTCATTGCATTAGATTATAGTTTATTGATCATTGGTGCAATCTAAATTTAAAATTAGGCAATTATGTCTTCTACGCAACCTGCATTACACTACTGATCAAGCACTTTACAATAAAAATTTTCTAAATTTTAAATGTAAACAAATGTTTCTGCCTCTTTCAGATGAACTTCAGCATCAGTTCACTTTGCATTACGTGTCGTAGTGCAGTCTGCCGCATCGAAGGTAAAACATTCTAAAATAAACAACTACTTAGAAATTAAAAATTAATTAATAAAACATTTTCCAGTGAACGAAATTGTGAATCTAAACCATTCTCGAATTCCATTGAAAACAAAAAATGTCATCAAAATCGGTCCAGTCGTTTAGGAGGAGTTCAGTCACATACACACGAACACAAGAAATATATATTATATATATATATATATATATATATATATATATATATATATATATATATATATATATATATATATATATATCTAAGGGTGTCAGATACATACACATTACTTATATTTATATAATTATATTTCGGCATATGCCGATCAGTGTTTGGAAGAAATTAACCACATATTAGTTACCTAAAATTTTACATTAACAAAAAACTACTAATTGTTCCTTACAGCGTAATATTCAGAAAGACAATGGGGTAGCAATACAGTCATACCAGTGTAACAAAACGTTTTTAATATTTGCCCGTAAACGACAGTGCAGTAGCTACGTGTTAAACCACCTGGCCACAACAGAGCGACTGATATTGACTTGTTACCACACCACAGCAACCATTTAAACCTTCATTAGATGAGAATGCCATGTTCAACTAAATATAACTTTATACTTGTTGAGCGTGATACAGCTGTATCGTGACAGTTAATTACAACGATGAACCATTTAAACCTTCATTAGATGAGAATGCCATGTTCAACTAAATATAACTTTATACTTGTTGAGCGTGATACAGCTGTATCGTGACAGTTAATTACAACGATGAACCATTTAAACCTTCATTAGATGAGAATGCCATGTTCAACTAAATATAACTTTATACTTGTTGAGCGTGATACAGCTGTATCGTGACAGTTAATTACAACGATGAACCATTTAAACCTTCATTAGATGAGAATGCCATGTTCAACTAAATATAACTTTATACTTGTTGAGCGTGATACAGCTGTATCGTGACAGTTAATTACAACGATGAACCATTTAAACCTTCATTAGATGAGAATGCCATGTTCAACTAAATATAACTTTATACTTGTTGAGCGTGATACAGCTGTATCGTGACAGTTAATTACAACGATGAACCATTTAAACCTTCATTAGATGAGAATGCCATGTTCAACTAAATATAACTTTATACTTGTTGAGCGTGATACAGCTGTATCGTGACAGTTAATTACAACGATGAACCATTTAAACCTTCATTAGATGAGAATGCCATGTTCAACTAAATATAACTTTATACTTGTTGAGCGTGATACAGCTGTATCGTGACAGTTAATTACAACGATGAACCATTTAAACCTTCATTAGATGAGAATGCCATGTTCAACTAAATATAACTTTATACTTGTTGAGCGTGATACAGCTGTATCGTGACAGTTAATTACAACGATGAACCATTTCCAGCTTGAACAGTTCCAATACAATATAGTTTCAACATACCTAATAAACAGACGCAAACTCATGTAATTACATATGGTGAAAACAGGCTGAGGAATATCAGCAAATACTAATGTAATGCATAGTACTAACCCAAACTACAAATAAAAAAATAAGTTACAAACTTGAAATTTTATCAGGTAGTATGAATAAATTATGAACATAATAAATGTAAATAAAGTACATTACAAGAAAAACAACAAGATTTGCGCAAACAAAGTGGAAATGAATGTAAAGTAAATAACATTTAAGCATTTTGATAGGGACTGGAATAGGTAAACATAAGGATTAGATGTTTATTTATGTGTATTAACTGTACGTGTTGTTTATATTTCTTCTGAGAACAGCTTCATCAGCACTTTATAATAACAAAGTACGTTGCCTATATTGCAAATGGACAAATAATGTGTATAAAAATAATTGAGTTACAGCTTTGTACTGTTAATTAATCATAACTCGTATCTCTAATTAGTAATATAAGCAATAATTAGTTAGAAATTGAATAAAATATAACAATTGGCATGCACAATTTCAAGTATATTACTGAATGATTATTCAAGTATATCACATTAAATGAAATTCTCAAGACGTCCTGCAGACATATAGATAGACAGGCAATTATGCAGAAAAGAATGTTTCATCCTCCCGTCTGACAAAGAGAAATTGTAAATATTAATAAATGTAAAGAATACATAATATTTCCAATTTATTTATTTCTCGTGCGAGGCCTATCGATACCGAAGGTTTCCTCATCAGGCGACTCCACAAATAAATATTTACATACTACTTATTACAATTAAAATACCATATGGTGTAAATATGTACAAGATTTTGGAAGTATTTTAGCCAGTATGAAAATTAGATATGGCTACGGTGTAATTTTTTGATAAATTGAGAACGAAGAATAATAATTTACATTTATTAATATTTATAAGTTTTTCCAATTGCTCCAAGAGTCTTCAAAGAGAAATTGTGTTAGCCTACTGAGTAATACGTTTCAATTCACTCAGCCAAATTCCATGGTCAGTATGTTGAACATGCTCCGTCATATAACTTATTATTTTCTATGTTGAAATTAACTTTAATGCAACAACCAAAGTGGATCTATTTTTCCACATGGTGAATTTATATTTTTATTCATTGCGTTGGGTTTCATATCAGTGGTTAAACAATAAAAGTCTACACACCAAGTGACAAAAGATTAAAAGATGTATTGTTGTGTTAGTTAGTCTATGTGTTAATATACCACGTGTTTGTCTTATGTGATGTTATAGTTTGTTTAAAAATTTATTTATTCTACCATTTCTTCGTTGTCACCGTGGTCACCATAAGACCAATGTTTTAATTTTCGCTAACACTGAGCCAAATGTCGTGGAGTGATATATTCCAGTGAACGATTTTCTTATAGATAAAATATTGAATGATAATGTGTTTTTTTTCTCGTCTAAATCACGATTATATAATTTATTACAACCAACATTTTAAGCTTAATTTTTATTGTACAGTCCAAGTATGAGCATACACAAATTATGACATTGGTTATGTGTCAAATTATTTAACCTTATCGTTGATAAGAACTAGATAACACGGTTGTAAAATCTGGTTGAATTATCCAACCATAGGTTGTCCCTTGTATAAATGGGCCAGTAACCAAAGTCAGACTGTCTCGCCCAACAATACTCCATCACAGCGTTAACCTTGTTTATGGTTTCCGAACGTTCTGTAAAGCTCACTGTGGGGCGACAACAGATCAATCGCTTGGTCTTCAAATACAAATTCAAATGATTCATCTCTGAATAGATACATTGTTTACTCTGACGTCAACTCTAAATCTATTATGACACTTTTTATCTTTCCTAATAACATTCAAACATATAGTGCTTAATATAAATTAAAAATATGTTGCACTAAAAATTTCTTCCAAGGAGTAAAACTCTCTGTCAAGACATTACTTTCTGGTATAATCATTTTAATGTATTTTCAAATTATTTACCTTATTATAATTTTACTTTAGAAGGTAACGAATTAAAGAACACAATCCCGCATGAGACAATTAACCCCCGGGATGTCTGGGTATACGGAGCCTTGCCTGGTTGGAAATCAGTGATCCGCATTAACTTTATGGAGGCTCCAAGAGTTATTCATATTCAGGACATACAAAATAGACTTAAAAATGTAAAGCTCAATAAAGGTAAACATTTTAAGTGCTCTGAATACACCACTGCATGAAGTCAATAGGGGCAGATATAAAAGACACGGACTACTCTCTTTTTTCAATGAAAAACTTAAACGCGTGAGATTGACCACCCCAAAATTCTAATTCCATAGAGCAAATGAGAAAAAAAACCATGATACACAACCAAAGATTCTTTCTGGTCCATATATGAATATGAGATCCTAAAAGTCCCAAGTTCGACTTAACTCGGTACAAGTACAGATCTGATACATGTTGAGACCAGGACAGACCACTAAGTGTTATGTTGAACCAAGGAATTTAACTAAAGTGCATTCCTTAATTCCAAATACAACTAAGGAAATTGATTGGGGACTTCTTTTGCGAGTTAGGAATTGAAAAAAAAGTTTTATCAGAGTTAAGCTCTAAGTTGTTATTTGATAGCCATTTATTTAATGTTGTTATATGTGTGAAAAGTGTGGTCTGTAGGCTATCAAGACCTCCAAAGTAATGTACTACGTAATGATTGAATTTATTTGCTTTCGATAAATGAATTTTAAAAAATCTTAGGTTAGTTTTGGTATTTTTTAATTCGCCTGATTATTGAGATCGATAGTGGTTTTCATCAAAGATATGTTTCATGTTAATTTGTTTAATTCACTACAAATATTTAAAATTAACCGGCCTAATATTTTTCGGGTGCGTATAATGTATGTGTTTTGACATAGAATTATTATATCAAATTATGTTACCTTTACAAGATAAACTAGGTTCATAGGCCTATGCCGGTTCGTTTATTTAATTAATTTATTATATTATATTATTATGAAAGCTCTTCTTCCTCATTGCAACTTATTCCTTTGGAACCTTTCCGCTTGCCTCCAGAGTGGAAGGATATTCAGGATGGGCATAATTGGAGGTACCTGCTCCTGGCGAGATCTCATGAACAGGTCTAGCAGACTGTAATTCAGTCAAGTCCCCTTGGAAGACGGAAGGTCATACCCACTCCAACAGTCATCCAACGCAGTAGAATAGACCTAGAGATCGATCCTTTTACTAAAACATATGCGGTTAGTGGTGTTTCACTCCTAGACATCCATAGCGTTCTCAGACATAAGCGACATACCGTTGTTTGCTGTAACCACTTCAAGTTTAACCTTGAATATATAAACATGCCAGACGTAAAATTATTTCTGACGCATATCATTGTTAAATTGCAAACGTAGAATAAAGTGTTTTCTACTTTATATTCGTGCCTACTTACACATAATCATAAAATTAATTAACCACCAACTCAACAGCGCTTATTGGGTGAGCTTTAGCGAACATCTTAAAAATGGCAAGACCTATGAATTTAATATTTTACATGAAGCTTCGTTTAAGTTGAGGACCACTGAGTTCGATGATAGTGCATATCAATTCACGGGGTTCGGATGAGTGAAAACAAATATTTCGAATTGTTCTTTACGGTATCTACGATGGAAATCTATTGGAGATCGATCGGATAATTCCACATGAATAATGCCTTGGTTTAATAGTAGTAGATGGCAACAAAAATATGTGATAGTGGGAGGCTATAAGTGGATGCTATTACCCGATAACTGTGATCGAGAGCTATTGGAGATTAATCGGAGATTTCCACATATTTACTGTCTTAGTTTAACAACAGTAGGTGCCATGATAGGAAAAAATGTGATAGGGTAGGCTACAAGTAGATGCTGTTAACTGATAACTGTGATCAAGAGCTATTGGAGATCGATAGGAGATATCCACATGAATACTGTCTAAGTTTAACAACAGTAGGTGCCATGAAAGGAACAAATGTGATAGGGTAGGCTACAAGTAGATGCTGTTAACTGATAACTGTGATCGAGAGCTATTGGAGATCGATAGGAGATATCCACATAAATACTAACTTAGTTTAACAACAGTAGGTGCCATGAGAAACAAATGTGATAGGGTCGGCTACAGTAGATGCTGTTAACTGCATAACTGTGAATCGTGAGCTATTGGAGTGCGATAGGAGTTATCCACATGAATAGTGTCTACGTTTAACCACAGTAAGGTGCCATGAAAGGAAAAAAATATGATAGGGTAGGCTACAAGTAGATTGCTGTTAACTGATACTGTGATCGTAGGCTATTGGAGAACGATAGGGATTATTCCACATAAAAACTAAACTTAAGTATAACACAGTAGGTGCCATGAGAAACAAAGTGATAGGGTAGGCTAACAAGTAGATTGCTTGTTAACTGATAACTGTGATCGTGATCTATTGGAGATCGATATAGGAGATATCCCCCCCACATGAATAGTGTCTTAAGTTTAACAACAGTAGCGTGCATGAAAGGATACAAAATGTGATAGGGGTAGGTGGTACAAGTAGATGCTGTTAAACTGATAACTGATTGATCGAGAGCTATTGGGAGAGCGATAGGAGTATCCAATAAATACTAACTTAGTTTAACAACAGTAGGTGCCATGAGAAAAAATGTGATAGGGTAGGCTTACAAGTAGAAGCTGTTTAACTGATAACTGTGATCGAGCTATTGGAGATCGATAGGAGATATCCACATGAATAGTGTCTAAGTTTAACAACAGTAGGTGCATGATGAAAAGGAACAAATGTGATGGGTAGGCCAAGTAGTGCTGTAAATGATAACTGTGATTCGAGAGCTATTGGAGATCGATAGGAGATATCCACATATAAATACTTACTTAGTTAACAACAGTAGGTGCCATGAGAAAACATATGTTGGAGGGAGGAGATAGGGTAGGTCAAAGTAGATTGCTGTTAATGACAACTGGATCGTAGCTATTGGAGATGGATAGGAGACTACACTGAATAGTGTCTACGTTTAACAACAGTAGGTGCCATGAAGGAAAAAATATGATAGGGTAGGCTACAAGAGATTTTATATATGCTGTTAACTGATAAACTCGTGATCGAGAGCTATTGAGGGAACGATAGGAGATATCCACATAAAAACTAACTTAGTTCTAACAACAGTAGGTGCCATGAGAAAAAAAATGTTGATAGGGTAGGCTACAGTAGATGCTGGTTAACTGAATAACTGTTATAGTGATATTGGAGATCCGATAATGGAGATATCCACATTGAATAGCGTCTAAGTTTAACAACAGTAAGGTGCCATGAAAGGAACAAATTGGATAGGGTACGGCTACAAGAAGATGCTGTTTAACTGATAACTGTGCATCGTGAGCTATTGGAGATCATAGGAGATATCCACATGAAATAGTGTCTAAAGTTTAACAACATGTGATAGGAAAATATTATGATAGGGTAGGCTACAAGTAGATGCTGTTAACTGCTAACTGTAGATCGAGGAGCTATTGGAGAACGATAGGAGATAACATAAAAACTAACTTAGCTTTTAACTGTGCCAATGAGACACAAATGTGATAGGGGTAGGCTACAAGTAGAGCTGTTAACTGGATAACTGTTGTTAGATAGTGAGCGATAGGAGATAATCCACATAAGTGTCTAAGTGTCTAAGTTTAACAACAGTGCACATACGGCCATGAGGAACAAATTGTGATAGGGTAAGTAGGCTACAAGTTAGATGCTGTTAACTGAACTGTGACTCGAGGCTTGTGATCGTGAGCTTATTGGGAGATCGATAGGAGATATCCACAACATAAATAATGTCTAACTTAGTTTTTCAACAACAGTAGGTGCCATGAAAAACAAATGTGATAGGGTAGGCTACAAGTTAGATGCTGTTAATCTGATAACTGTGATCGAGCTATTGGAGATCGATAGGAGATATCCACACTATGAAATTGTGTCTAAGTATAACAACAGTAGATGTGCCATGAGAATAGGACAAATGTGATAGGGTAGGCTACAAGTAGATGCTGTTTAACTGATAACTGTGATCGAGGAGAGCTATTGGAGAATCGATAGGAGATATCCACATGAAATACTAACTTAGTTTAACAACAGTAGGTGAGCCATGAGAAAACAATATGTGATAGGGTAGCGCTTACAAGTAGATGCTGTTAACTGATAACTGTGATCGTGAGCTATTGGAGATCGATAGGAGATATCCACATGAATGAATAGTGTCTAAGTTTAACAACATTAGGTGCCATTGTAAAGGAACAAATGTGATAGGGTAGGCTACAAGTAGATGCTGTGTTAACTGATAACTGTGATAGTGAGCTATTGGGAGATCGATAGGAGATATCCACATGAAAAACTCGACTTAGTTTAACAACAGTAGGTGCCATGAGAAACAAATGTGATAGGGTAGGCTACAAGTAGATGCTGTTAAACCTGATAACTGTGATCGGTGAGCTATTGGAGATCGATAGGAGATATCCACATGAATACTGCGTCTAAGTTTAACAACAGTTAGGTACCATGAAAGGAAACAAATGTGATAGGGTAGGGCTACAAGTAGATGCTGTTAACTGATAACTGTGATCGTGAGAGCTATTGGAGATCGATAGGAAGATATCCACATTGAATAGTGGTCTAAGTTTAACAACAGTAGGTGCCATGAAAGGAAAAAAATATGTGATAGGGTAGGCTACAAGTAGATGCTGTTAACATGATTAACTGTGATCGAGAGAGCTATTGGAGATCGATAGGAGATATCCACAATAAAAAAACTAACTTAGTTTTAACAACAGTAGGTGCCAATGGAGAAAGGAACAAATGTGATAGGGTAGGCTACAAGTAGATGCTGTTAACTGATAACTGTGATCGTGAGCTATTGGAGAAATCGATAGGAGATATCCACATGAATAGTGTCTTAAGTTTAACAACAGTAGGTGCCATGAAAGGAACAAATGTGAATAGGGTAGGCTACAAGTAGATGCGATATTAACTGATAACTGTGATCGAGAGCTATTGGAGATCGATAGGGAGATATCCACAATAAATACTAAACTTAGTTATAACACAGTAGGTGCCATGAAAAACAAATGTGCGATAGGGTAGGCTATACATGTAGATGCTGTTAACTGATAACTGTGATCGTGAGCTATTGGAGATAGATAGGAGATATCCACATGAATAGGTGTCTAAGGTTATAACAACAGTAGGTGCCATGAAAGGAAACAAATGTGATAGGGTAGGCTACAAGTAGATGCTGTTAACTGATAACTGTGATCGAAGAGCTATTGGAGATCGATAGGAAGATGATTCGAGTAATGATAATTAGTGATGAATTTCATCCACATAAATACTAAACTTAGTTTAACAACAGTGTGGTGCCATGAGAAACAAATGTGATAGGGTAGGCTACAAGTAGATGCTGTTTAACTGATAACTGTGATAGTGAGCTATTGGAGATCGATAGGAGATATCCACAATGAATAGTTGTCTCTAGTTTAACAACAGTAAGGTGCCCATGAAATGGAAACAAATGTGATAGGGTAGGACTACAAGTAGATTGCTGTTAACTGATAAACTGTGATCGAGAGCTATTGGAGTAGATCGATAGGAGATATCCACATGAATACTGAACTTAGTTATTAACAACCAGTAGGTGCCATGATGAAACAAATGTGATAGGGTAGAGCTACAAGTAGATGCTTGTTAACTGATAACTGTGATCGTGAATGCTATTGGAGATCGATTAGGAGATATCCACATGAATAAGTGTCTAAGTTTAACAACAGTAGGTGCCATGGAAAGGAACAACAAATGTGATAGGGTAGGCTACAAGTAGATGCTGTTTTAAAACTGATAACTGTGATCGAGAGAGCTATTGGGAGATCGATAGGAAGATATCCACATAAATACTAACTAACTTAGTTTTAACAACAGTAGGTGCCATGAAAGGAAACAAATGCTGATAGGGTAGGCTACAAGTAGATGCTGTTAACTGATATACTGTGATCGTGAGCTATTGGAGATCGATAGGAGATATCCACATGAATACTAGTGTCTAAGGTTTAACACAACAAGTAGGTGCCATGAAAGGAACAAATGTGATAGGGTAGGCTACAGGTAGATGCTGTTAACTGCTAACTGGTGATCGATGAGCTATAGGAGATCGATAGGAGATATCCACATAAAATACTAACTTAGTTTAACAACAGTAGGTGCCATGAGAAACAAATGTGATAGGGGTAGGCTACAAGTAGATGTGCTGTTAACTGATAACTGTGATCGTGAGCTATTGGAGAATCCGATAGGAGAATATTCCACATGAAAGTAGTGTCTAACTTAGTTTAACAACAGTAGGTGCCATGAAAGGAAAAAAATAGATGATAGGGTATGCTACAAGTAGAATGCTGTTAAACTGATAACTGTGATCGAAGAGCTATTGGAGAACGATAGGAGATCATCCACATAAAAAAACTAACTTAGTTTTAACAACAGTAGGTGCCATGAGGAAACAAATGTGATAGGGTTAGGCTACAAGTAGATGCTGTTAACTGATAACTGTGATCGTGAGCTATTGGAGATCGATAGGAGATATCCACATAATAGCGTCTACTTAGGTTTAACAACAGTAGTGCCATATGAAAGGAAACAAATGGTGATAGGGTAGGCTACAAGTAGATGCTGTTATAACTGATAACTGTGATCGTGAGCAATTGGAGATTCGATAGGAGATATCCACATAGAATTAGTAGTGTCTTAAGTTTAACAACAGTAGGTGCCATGAAAGGAAAAAATATGATAGGGTAGGCTACAAGTTAGATGCTTGTTAACTGATAACTGTGATCGAGAGCTATTGGAGAACGATAGGAGATATCCACATAAAAAAACTAGTGTCAATAGTTTAACAACAGTAGGTGCCATGAGACACAAATGTGATAGGGTAGGCCTACAAGCCGTAGATGCTGTTAAACTGATAACTGTGATCGTGAGCTATAGGAGATCGATAGGAGATATCCACATGGAAATAGTGTTAACTAAGTTTATCAACAGTAGGGGGTTGCCATGAAAGGAACAAACGTCACAATGTGATAGGGTAGGTAGCTTCAAGTAGATGCTATTTAACTGATAACTGTGATACGAGATGCTATTGGAGATCGATAGGAGATATCCACATAATCACTACTAACTAAGTTTAAACAACAGTAGGTGCCGATGAAAAACAAATGTGATAGGGTAGGCTACAAGTAGAATGCTGTTAACTGATAACTTATGATCGTGTGCTATTGGAGATCGATAGGAGATATCCACATAAATAGTGTCTAAGTTTAACAACAGTAGGTGCCATGAAAGGAACAAATGTGATAGGTAGGCTACAAGTAGATGCTGTTAACTTGATAACAGTGATGCGAGAGCTATTGGAGAGAATACGATAGGAGATATCCAACATAAATTACTGACTCTAACTTAGTTTAACACAGTAGGGTGCCATGATGAAACAAACTTGTGATAGGGTAGGCTACAAGTAGATGGCTGTTAACTGATAAACTGTGATCGTGAGCTATTGGAGATCGATAGGAGATATCCACATGAATAGTGTCTAAGTTTAACAACAGTAGGTGCCATGGAAAGGAAAAAATGTGATAGGGTAGGCTTACAAGTAGATTGCTGTTAACTGATAACTGTGATATGTTGAGCTATTGGAGATCGCTAGGAAGATATCCACATGAATATACTGACTAGTTAACAACAGTACGGTGCCATGAGAAACAAATGTGATAGGGTAGGCTACAAGTAGATGCTGTTAACTGATAACTGTGATCGTGTGAGCTATTGGAGATCGATAGGAGATATCCACATGAAATAGTGACTAAGTTAACAACAGTAGGTGATACCATTTGAAAGGAACAAAATGTGATAGGGTAGGCTACAAAGTAGATGCTGTTAACTGATAACTGTTGATCGTGAGCTATTGGAGATCGATTAGGAGATATCCACATGAATAGTGTCTGAAGTTTAACAACAGTAAGGTGCCATGAAACGGAAAAAAAATATGATAGGTAGGCTACAAGTAGATGCTGTTAACTGATAACTGTGATCGAGAGCTATTGGAGATCGATAGGAGATATCCACATAAAAACTAAACTTAGTTTAAACAACAGTAGGTGCCATGAAAGGCAAAACAAATGTGATAGGGTAGGCATACAAGTAGATGCTGTTAACTGATAACTGTGATAGTGAGCTATTGGTAGATCGATAGGAAGATATCCACATTGAATAGTGTCCCTAAGTTTAACAACAGTAGGTGCCAATGAAAGGAACAAATGTGATAGGGTAGGCTACAAGTAGATGCTGTTAACTGATAACTGTGATCGTAGAGCTATTGTGGAGATCGATAGGAAATATCCACATATATATAACTTAGTTTAACAACAGTAGGGTGCCATGAAAAACAAATGTGATAGGGTAGGCTACAAGTAGATGCTGTTAACTGATAACTGTGATCGTGGAGCTATTGGAGATCGATAGGGAGATATCCCAACATGGAATAGTGTCTAAGTTTAACAACAGTACGGTGCCATGAAAAGGAAAAAATGTGATGATGGGTAGGCTACAAGTAGAGGCTGTTAACTGATAACTGTGATCGACGAGCTATTGGAGATCGATAGGAGATATCCACATGAATACTGACTAACTTAGTTTTAACAACAGTAGTGCCATGAAAGGAAACAAATGTGATTTTTAGGGGGGGGTAGGCTACAAGTAGATGCTCGTTAAACTGATAACTGTGATCGTGAGCTATTGGAGATCGATAGGAGATATCCACATGAATAGTGTCTAAGGTTAACAACAGTAGGTGCCATGAAAGGAACAAATGTGATAGGGTAGGGCTACAAGTAGATGCTGTTAACTGATAAACTGTGATCGTTGAGCTATTGTAGATCGATAGGAGATATCAACATGAATACTGACTTAGTTTTAACAAAACAGTAGGTGCCCATGAGAAACAAATGTGATAGGGTAGGCTACAAGTAGATGCTGTTAACTGATAACTGTGATCGAAGCTATTGGAGATCGATAGGAGATATCCACATGAATATTAGTGACTTAAGTTTAACAACAGTAGGTGCCATGAAAGGAAACAAATGTGTGATAGGGTAGGCTACAAGTAGATGCTGTTAACTGATAACTGTGATCGAGAGCTATTGGAGATCGATAGGAGATATCCACATGAATACTGACTTAGTTTAAACAACAGTAAGATTTACCATGAAAGGAACAAATGTGATAGGGTAGGCTACAAGTAGATGCTGTGTTAACTGATAAACTGTGATCGCGTGAGCTATTGGAGATCGATAGGAGATATCCACATGAAAAACTAGGTGTCTTATGTTTAACAACAGTAGGTGCCATGAAAGGAACAAAATGTGATAGGGTAGGCTACAAGTAGATTGCTGTTAACTGATAACTGTGATCGAGAGCTATTGGAGATCGATAGGAGGATATCCACATAAAAACTAACTTAGTTTAACAACAGTATAGGAGGGCCATGAAAGAAGAACAAATGTGATAGGGTAGGCCTACAAGTAGATTCTGTTAACTGATAACTGTGATCGTGGAGCTATTGGAGATCGATAGGAGATATCCACATGAAATAGTGTCTAAGTTTAACAACAGTAGGTGCCATGAAAGGAAACAAATGTGTGATAGGGTAGGCTACCAAGTAGATGCTGTTAACTGATAACTGTGATCCGTGAGCTATTGGAGATCGATAGGAGATAGATCCACATGAATTGAGTGTCTAAAGTATTTAACAACAGTAGGTGCCATGAAAGGAAACAATGTCGAAATAGGGTAGGCTACAAGTAGATGCTGTTAACTGATAACTGTGATCGAGAGCTATTGGAGATCGATAGGAGATATCCACATAAATACTAACATAGTTTAACAACAGTAGGTGCCATAGAGAAACAAATGTGATAGGGTAGGCTACAAGTAGATGCTGTTAACTGATAACTGTGATCGTGAGCTATTTGGAGATCGATAGGAGATATCCACATGAATAGTGTCTAAGTTTAACAAACAGTAGGTGCCATGAAAGGAACAAATGTGATAGGGTAGGCTACAAGTAGATGCTGTTAACACTGATAACCTGTGATCGTGAGCTATTGGAGATCGATAGGAGATATCCATCCACATGAATAGTGACTTAGTTTAAAACAACAGATAGGTGCCCATGAGAAACAAATGTGATAGGGTAGGCTACAAGTAGATGTCTGTTAACCGATAACTGTGATTCGAGAGCTATTGGAGATCGATAGGAGATATCCACATGAATAATGACTTAGTTTTAACAACTGTAGGTGCCATGGAAGTAACAAATGTGATAGGGTAGGCTACAAGTAGATGATGCTGTTAACCGATAGCTGTGATCGAGAGCTATTGGAGATCGATAGGAGATATCCACATGAATACTGACTTCGTTTAACAACTGTAGATACCATGAAAGGAGAACAAATGTGAGTAGGGTAGGCTACAAGCTAGATGCTGTTAACTGATAACTGTGATCGAGAGCTATTGGAGATCGATAGGAGATATCCACATGAATAGTGTCGTGTTTCAAGTTTAACAAACAGTAGGTGCCATGAAAGGAAAAAATGTGATAGGGTAGGTAAAAAGTAGATGCTGTTAACTGATAACTGTGATCGCAGAGACTATTGGAGATCGATAGGAGATATCCACATTAAAAATAGTGAAAATCTAAGTTTAACAAAAGTAGGAGCCATGAAAGGAACAAATGTGATAGGGTAGGCTACAAGTAGATGCTGTTTTTAACTGATAACTGTGATCGAGAGAGCTATTGAGATCGATAGGAGATATCCACATGAATAGTGTCTAAGTTTTATTAACAACAGTAGGTGCCATGAAAGGAACAAATGTGATAGGGTAGGCTACAAGTAGATTGCTGGTATAACTGATAACTGTGATCGTGAATCTATTGGAGATCGATAGGAGATATCCACAAGAATAGTGTCTAAGTTTAACAACAGTAGGTTTTGCCATGAAAGGAAACAAATATGATAGGGTAGGCTACAAGTAGATTGCTGTTAACTGATAACTGTGATCGAGAGCTATTGGAGATCGATAGGAGATATCCACAAAAAAACTAAACTTAACTTAGTTTAACAACAGTAGGTGCCTATGAGGAAACAAATGTGATAGGGTAGGCTACAAGTAGATGCTGTTAACTGATAACTGTGATAGTGAGCTATTGGAGATCGATTAGGAGATATCCACATGAATAGGTGTCTACAGTTTAACAACAGTAGGTGCCATGAACAGGAACAAATGTGATAGGGTAGCTACAAGTAGAATGCTGTTAACCTGATAACGCTGTGATCGAAGAGCTATTGGAGATCGATAGGAGATATCCACATGAAAAATACAACTTAGTTTAATCCAACAGTAGGTGCCATGAGAAAACAATGTATAGGGTTAGGGATACAAGTAGATGCTGTTAAAAAAATGATAACTGTGATCGTAGAGCTATTGGAGATCGATAGGAGATATCCACATGAATACTGACTTAGTTTAACAACTGTAGGTGCCATGAATGGAACAAATGTGATAGGGTAGGCTACAAGTAGATGCTGTTAACTGATAACTGTGATCCGAGAGCTATTGGTAGATCGATAGGAGATATCCACATGAATACTGAACTTAGTCTAAGTTTAACAACAGTATGGTGCCAATGAAAGGAAACAAATGTGATAGGAGTAGGCTACAAGTAGATGCTGTTAAACTGATAACTGTGATCGTGAGCATATTGGAGATCGATAGGAGATATCCACATGAATAGTGTCTAAGTTTGAACAACAGTAGGTGCCATGAAAGGAAAAAAATATGATAGGGTAGGCTACAAGTACGATGCTGTTTTAACTGATAACTGTGATCGAGAGCTATTTTGGAGATCGGATAGGAGATATTCCACATAAATACAACTTAGTTAACAACAGTAGGTGCCATGAGAAACAAATGTGATAGGGTTAGGCTACAAGTAGATGCTGTTAACTGATAAACTGTGATCGTGAGCTATTGGAGATCGATAGGAGATATCCACATGAATAGTGTCCTAAGTATTTCACAACAGGTAGGTGCCATGAAAGGAACAAATATGTGATAGGGTAGGCTACAAGTAGATGCTGTTAACTGATAACTGTGATCGTGAGCTATTGGAGATTCGAAATAGGGAGATATCCACATGAAATAGTGTCTAAGTTTAGACAACAGTAAGGTGCCATGAAAGAAACAAATGTGATAGGGTAGGCTTAACAAGTAGAGATGCTGTTAACTGATAACTGTGATCGAGTGAGCTATTGGGAGATCGATAGGAGATTTCCACATGAAAAAACTTAGTGTACTATAGTTTAACAACAGTAGGTGCCATGAAAGGAAACAATGTGTTGTGTGTGTGTGTAGGGGTAGGCTACAAGTAGATGCTGTTAACTGATAACTGTGATCGTGAGCTATTGGAGATCGATAGGAGATATCCACATGAATAGTTGTCTAAGTTTAACAACAGTAGGTGCCATGAAAGGAACAAATGTGATAGGGTAGGCTACAAGTAGATGCTGTTAACTTGATAACTGTGATCGAGAGCTATTGGAGATCGAATAGGAGATATCCACATAAAAATACTAAACTTAGTTTAACAACTGTAGTTATGTGCCATGAAAGGAACAAATGTGATAGGGTAGGCTACAAGTAGATGCTGTTAACTGATAACTAGTGACAAAAAAAAAAAAATCGGTGAAGCTATTGGAGATCGATAGGAGATATCCACATGAATAGTGTCTAAAGTGTTTAACACAGCAGTAGGTGCCATGAAAGAACAAATGTGATAGGGAAGGCTACAAGTAGATGCTGTTAACTGATAACTGTGATCGTGAGCTATTGGAGATCGATAGGAGATATCCACATGAAGATATGTCTAACTTAGTTTAACAACCAGTAGGTGGCTGCCATGAGAAAAAAATATCGGATAGGGTAGGCTACAAGTAGATGACTGTTTAACCTGATAACTGTGATCGAGAGCTATTGGAGATCGATAGGAGATTATCCACATAGAATACTGACTTAGTTTAACAACAGTAGGTGCCATGAGAAACAAAGTGTGATAGGGTAGGCTACAAGTAGATGCTGTTAACCTGATAACTGTGATCGAGAGCTATTGGAGATCGATAGGAGATATCCACATGAATACTGACCTTAGTTTTAAACAACTGTAGGTGCACATGAAAGAAACAAAATGTGATTGGGGTAGGCTACAAGTAGATGCAGTTAACTGATAACTGTGATCCGTGAGCTATTGGAGATCGATAGGAGATATCCACATGAATAGTGTCTAAGTTTAACAACAGTAGGTGCCATGAAAGAACAAATTGTGATAGGGTTGGCTACAAGTAGATGCTGTTAACTGATAACTGTGATCGTGAGCTATTGGAGATCGAGTAGGAGATATCCACATGAAAAAAAGTGAACTAAGTTTTAACAAACAGTAGGTGCCATGAAAGGAACAAATGTGATAGGGTAGGGGGACTACAAGTAGAAGCTGTTAACTGATATAACTGTGATCGTGAGCTATTGGAGATCGATAGGAGATATCCACATGAATAGTGTCTAAGTTTAACAACAGTAGGTGCCATGAAAGGAACAAATGTGATAGGGTAGGCTACAAGTAGATGCTGTTAACTGATAACTGTGGATCGAGAGCTATTGGAGATCGATAGGAGATATCCACATTAAATACTATACTAACTTGTTTAACACAACAGTAGGGTGCCATGAGAAACAAATGTGATAGGAGTAGGCTACAAGTAAACTGCTGTTTAACTGATTAACTGTGATCGTGAGCTATTGGAGATCGATAGGAGATATCCACATTGAATAGTGTCTAACTTATGTTTAAATAACAACAGTAGGTGCCATGAAATGGAACAAAAGTGATGATAGGGTAGGCTACAAAGTAGATGCTGTTAACTGATAACTGTGATCGTGAGCTATTGGAGATCGATAGGAGATATCCACATGAAACTCACTGACTAATTAGTTTAACACCAGTAGGTGCCATGAGAAACAAATGTGATAGGGTAGGCTACAAGTAGATGCTGTTAACCGATAACTGTGATCGAGAGCTATTGGAGATCGATAGGAGATATCCACATGAATACTGACTTAGTTTAACAACAGTAGGTGCCATGAAAGGAACAAATGTGATAGGGTAGGCTACAAGTAGATGCTGTTAACCGATAACTGTGATCGAGAGCTATTGGAGATCGATAGGAGATATCCACATGAATACTGACTTAGTTTAACAACTGTAGATACCATGAAAGGAACAAATGTGATAGGGTAGGCTTCTAAGAAGATGCTGTTAACTGATAACTGTGATCGTGGACTATTGGAGATCAGATAGGAGATATCCACATGCAATAGTGTCTTAAGTTAACAACAGTATTGTAGGTGCCATGAATAGGAAAAAATTTTGATAGGGTAGGCTACAACGTAGATGCTGTTAAATGATTAACTGTGATCGAGAAGCTATTTGGAGATAGATAGGAGATATGCCATAATAAGAACAATAACTTAGTTTAACAACAGTAGGTGCCATGAAAGGAATCGCTGCAAATGTGATAGGGGAGGTCTACAAGTATGATGCTGTTAAGCTGATAACTGTGATCGTGAGCTATTGGAGATCGATAGTAGAATATCCACAGTGAATTGTGTTAAAGTCTTAACAAAACAGTAGGTGCCATGAAAGGAACAAATGTGATGTAGGGTAGGCTACAAGTAGATTTGCTGTTTTATATGATAACTGTGATCAGAGAGAGTATTGCGAGATCGACTAGGAGATATCCACCATAAATTCTAACTTAGTTGTTAACTAACGTACAGGTGCCATGAGAGAAAAACTAAATGTGATAGGGTAGGCTACAAGTAGATGCTGTTAACTGATAAAGCTGCGTTCGTGAGCTATTGCGAGGAATCTGTTAGGAGAGATTATCAACATGAATAGTGTTCTAAGATTACAAGAGTAGGTGCCATGAAAGGAAAAAAATAATGATAGGGTAGGGCTACAAGTAGATGCTGTTAACTGTATAACTGTGATCGAGAGCTAGGGAGAACGATTGGAGAATACTACCACTTAAAAACTAACTTAGTGTAACAACAGTAGGTGCCATGAGAAAACCAAATGTGAATTAGGGTAGGCTCTATAAGTAGATGATGGTTTATATGAGAATAACTGGTGATAGTGAGTATTGGAAGATCGATAGGAGATATGTCCAATGAATAGTGTTCTAAGTTAAACACACAGTAGTGGGTGCCATGAAAGGAACAAATGTGTATAGGGGGTAGGACTCGAAGTAGATGCTGTAAACGATAGCTTTGATCGGAGCTTATTGGAGATCGATAGGGAGATATCCACATAAAAAACATAACTTTAGTTTAACAATACAGTAGGTGCCATGTAAGGAACAATATGTGATAGGGTAGGCTACAAGTAGATGCTGTTAACTGAATAACTTTTTGCTGGATCAGAGCTATTGGAGATCGTATAGGAGATAGTCCACTTAGATATAACTTGGTTTAACAACAGTAGGTGCCCTGAGAAAACAAATGTGATAGGGTAGGGCTACAAGTAGTGATGCTGTTAAATGATAACTGTGATCGTGGCTATTGGAGATCGATATGAGATATCCCCACATGAATAGTGTCTAGTTTAACCAACCAGTAGGTGCATGAAAGGAAAAAAAATATGATGATAGGTAGGCTACTCAAGTAGATGATGTTAACTTTGATAACTGTGATCGAGGAGCTATTGGAGAACGCGATAGGTGTTATCACAATAATAATAACTTAGTTTGTAACAAACAGTAGGTGCACACATGAGAAATCAAATGTGATAGGGTTGGCTACAGTAGATGCTGTTAACTGATAAACTTGATAGTGAGCTATTGCGAGATCGATAGGAGATATCCACATGAATAGTGGCTAAGTTTAAAAAACCAGGAGGTGCATGAAGGAACAAATGTTATGGGTTGTAGGGTCAGGCTTACAGTAGAGCTGTTAACTGATAACTGTGACTCGTGCGCTATTGAGATCGATAGGAGATATCCAAATGAATAGTGTCTAGTTTAACAACAGTCTGGTGCCATGAAAGGAAACAAATGTGATAGGGAGTAGTAGGCTACAAGTAGATGCTGTTAAACTGATAACTGTGATCGAGAGCTATTGGAGATCGCATAGGAGATATCCACATAAATAACCTAACTTAGTTTAACAACTAGTAGGTGCCCATAGAGATAGGAGAAATGTGATAGGGTAGGCTACAAGTAGATGCTGTTAACTGATAACTGTGATAAGTGAGCTGCATTG